>NC_134275.1:58402412-59602412 GCF_031893055.1 Leptodactylus fuscus | reverse complement strand
CCAAGAAGTAGAGCCTGGAAGGAAAGCGTGGGTTCTGTATGTGATCTGTGAGCTGTGCAACCATTGAGATCGATGTGTGATGTCATTTCACAACCTGGGATGATGTTTCTCCTTACAGCCACGTGAAAAAATGCCATATTTTTTTTTTAAAAAAAAAATTCTAAAAATTCTTTTAACTTTATATAGTAGAAGAGTGGTAAATTGTGTAACAGTGTATCAATAACTAACAGTATGTAATAGCATGTAGAAGTGGACAATAGTATATACACTCCTTGACAAAAACATCCACCCGGAGAATTTTTTGCTGAGATGGAATGAAACGTTCTTAATGTGTAATGTTGATATATGTAGTGATTACAATTTTTAGAGCATAAGGAGAAGTTTATTGGGGAACAATCTACAATTAGGTGGAGGCTCTAGTAACTTTTGTACTACCTCTACCCTGGATACAAGACGAGAGACAGTTGGGCACTCGCCATGAGGCCTCCAGACTGAAAACTGACTGTCATCGGATCCCGAAGAGAACCTGGATTAGTTGCTGAAGATAATATAATTCCATTCTGTAGCAGTCCAGGTTTGTCATTCACAATACTATTGTAAACAAAGGTAACAGTAGCCGGCTGTCAATGGCAGGACGCATGAAGTATGTACCTGTGTCTGGATGGTGGACAAAGAAACTGCAGGAGCTGCTTGTGCTTAACAGTGGATCAAAGGATCCTCTCTACTGGTGGTCTGCCTGCGCTGTCCAGGTCCTGGTTACTGTGTGTGTGTCCTCTTGTGACAGCTAGGTCAGAACAGCCAGGCAATTTGTGAAAATGACCACCCAGATTTATTCAGTCCGATGATGTGCCACCCTTCAAAGTCTGTCATTTGGGCAAAATATGTTTGGGTTCATGGTAGATCAAAAAGAGGTACACTACCTAAAAGTAGCCTCTGAAAGTCTTTTTATGACCTCTTGAGTCCAGATCCAGGGTCTAATTAGATCACACCTGTAATGATTTACATATCTGCAGGACAAGTTTTGCAGCAATCTGACATTTCTATCCGGATGTAGTTTTTTTTTTTTTTTTTGTCCTTTGCTCCTTTTTTGGACATGTTTTTCACAGGTGTGCCTTTTTTCAAACCACTTTTGAGGTTGTGCCTATTTATGATTTCGGTGCATGTGTTAGTTTTGATGCCCCTTTATAAGCTAATGTGTACTTTGCCGATTTCAATATTGTCTCACCTGACAGGTTGTGCTGGAGGGCATTTGTGTATAGGGATCACAATGTATTATTTTTTTTTCCTATCAGTATGTCTTTGTAGAATGGGAGGAAATCCACGCAAACATGGGGAAAACATACAAACTCCTTGCAGATGTTGTTCCTGGTGGGATTCGAACCCAGGACTCCAGTGCTAACCACTGAGCCACTGTGCTGCCCTGCATTTGTGGTGCCTTTTCTGACCCTTTTTAAAAAGGTGCAAGTGAAAACGATCCCAGCATGAAAAGGCTCTTCATTTAGGCCATACCCCCTCCCCTTCCCCTCCAAAAATTCAAAGTGTCATAAATAAAGCATGGGACAGAAAACAAAAACACAAAAAGGCACAATTTGCACCAAAAAAGGTGCACGTAGCTTAATAAATGTGCCCCAATGAGTGTAATATATACCAGTGTGTCAGCGTCTGTAACAATGTATCAATTTGAAATAGTGCAATATGTGATAGCATGATATATTATGTAGCTATATCATATAATAGTACGTAGCAGTGTGTAACAGTATGTGCAGTAGTATGCCAACAGTATGTAGCAGTGTGTAACAGTATGTGCAATAGTATGCCAAGAGTATGTAGCAGTGTGTAACGGTATGTATTAGTATATAAGCAGTATGTAGCAGTGTGTAACGGTATGTATTAGTATATAAGCAGTATGTAGCAGTGTGTAACGGTATGTATTAGTATATAAGCAGTATGTAGCAGTGTGTAATGGTATGTATTAGTATATAAACAGTATGTAGCAGTGTGTAACGGTATGTATTAGTATATAAGCAGTATGTAGCAGTGTGTAACGGTATGTATTAGTATACAAACAGTATGCAGCAGTGTCTAATAGTATATAACAGGATTTAATAAGGTGTAGACAGCATTGCTGTCTGAGCTGTGATAGGGAGTCTGAGGTCAGGGTGAAATTTTGGTGCCCGTCCTGAACATTATTTGAGGGTTACTGATTACATTTGTATGTGTGAGTATTGTGTGGCGCAGTACAGCCCGATCCTCCGTCAGTAACAGCTGTGTACCCCCCCACACTCTTCTCCACTGTTCCCATATAACTCAATTGCTTTGGCGTTCTGGATGTGTCTACGTAACACACACTGACTCAGCACACAGATGGCAGACAGAGCTGCACATAGGAACACTCCACCTGCGGATCATCACCACACAGGAACACTCCACATGCGGACCATCACCACACAAGAACACTCCACATGCGGACCATCACCACACAAGAACACTCCACATGCGGACCATCACCACACAAGAACACTCCACATGCGGACCATCACCACACAAGAACACTCCACATGCGGACCATCACCACACGAGAACACTACATCTGCGGACCATCTTCATACTAGAACTATCCACATAGAGACCATCTCCACCCAGGATCACTTCGCCTGTGGATAATCTCCACATAAGAACACTCCGCCTCTAGATCATCTCCACTCTGGAACATTCCTTGTGTAGATCATCTCCACATAAGAACACTCTACCTGTGTGCCATCTCCACATAGGAACACTCCCCTTGCAGACCATCTCCACACAGTAACACTCCACCTGCTTACAAACTTTGTTACAAGGCATCACTTTTATTCCAATTTGTACACCCAATTGCTAATAAAGCTCAGACGATGGAACTGCCCCCTCCTTGACCCATCTCTACCATTCCCACCGCCTCAGCTCGGCCACTGATTCCTCTTCCATCGATGCCCCTTTCCTGCCAGCCACTTCTGTCTTTTCCCATTGCCCAGGCCACTACTCTGCCAATTGCTTTTGCCACCTCCCCCCTTGCTCCTGGACAAGCCAAGCAATAAAGGGCAGGATCAGCCAAGCAGTTCAGGGTGGCCATTGCTAGAGAGGCGTGGTACGCTGGGAACAGCCGCTCCTCCAGGGCACAGCTTTCACCTGCTGCTACAGAACCTCCTCCAATCAGAAACACTAGACTGCGCAAAAGGAGCAGGGCATGATAGGGCCCATAGCAGAGCAGTGCCACACAAGGAAGCCCCAGGGCCAGCCGACGCACCCGTCTTTTTTCTCTTCGTTCACAGGATGCACTGCCCCGCAGAGCACGGAGCAACCCAGCATAACACAATAGCATTATCCCCCAGGGCAATAAAAATCCAGCTAACACCCTCCCCACATTGGCTAGGGCATCTCCCTTTCCAGATAGGGGATAACTTTCGTAGCAGAAGGTATGGTTGTACCGGTCTCTGGTGATAGCGTCTCTGAACAAGGGAGGGGCATTAGCTGCCAGTTCTAGGACCCAAACCAGTGCGGAGACAGCTGCCGCAGAGCGGATGGGCCGGGCACCAGGGAACCTCAAAGGATGTGCCACCGCCAGGTACCGGTCAGCTGAGACACAAGACAGGAAAGCAGCACCCACGTACAGATTAGTATAGAAGATGAAGCCAAAAAGGCGGCAGGCCCCTGGCCCATACCCCCATACGTCTCTCCTCAAGTAGTAGTCCGTCCATGGTGGTAGTGCACAAATCAACAGTAGATCCGACAGGCTGAGGTTTAGAAGGTAAACTCCGAGTTCTTTTCCTTTGCGCACCTGCAACCAGGCAGCCCAGAGAGCTAGAAGATTGGCCGGAAGTCCCACTACGAAGACAACCGCATACAGCGATGGAGGAAGAATGCTATCCAGGTCAGAGTCAACGTTGCAGGCCTCTGGGGTGATGTTAGACATGTTAGATGAATGGGTATGTGCTACCAGAGAGATTCTGTTCTTTTTCCTATTAAACTCACTTCTTTAGCATAAATTGAACTCTTGACGACCCCATCTCTCCCACTTCTCCTTGTGTGGGGCTCAGCATTGCCCGGGTCTTTGGGAAGGTTGTACATGGCGGCTCATAGTTCTGGAACACTACACCATCATAATTCCGAATGGCAGGCTCTGTGTTGAGAGAAATAAGACTATAAGAACCAGCAAAGACTGTAGGAATAACATACAAATCCAGAAGAATGTAGTCATGTAGTATGGTGGCACCAAATCGAGGCGGGGACCTAATAACACATGAAATAGCCAAGTCCCAGGCATGTGTGGTAACAGCACCATGATCCAAAGATCTACAAGAAGTGTTGCCCTGTCTATGGCCACCTGATAGTCTCAAGCAGATCATCACCTGTCACAAACTATTTGCCTCCCTCCACTTTAAGGGTCCCAGGTAACTCCAGGGTATTACTGTTACTCCTGCGACTTTCCTTGTGTATGTAAATTCGAAAGGAGTTAGGTTTGAGCGTGGTTCCACACTCGTAGTCTAAAATGTTGATTTTGGCACTTTGGAATTGTGAGCTACGTTTTACTTAGACAGGGTACCGCCATGGGGACGTACCGTGCCCCTAAAATTGAGAATCATTTGTGGTGCTAGAAAAATGTGCTTGTTTCTTCTTCACAGTTACTTTTTTTTTAACATGGGTCACATTATTTTTGGAGCAGATATATTGACAATATTCTTATTTTATGGGTCAGGGACAGATGCAGACTCGTCATTTATACTTGAGATTTCCGTTTAGATTATACTTTTTTTTGTTAGATTTCTCTCAAAAGAGTTCTGCAGCCAACATTCTTCACTGGCTTAGTTGGCATCCTAATCCTACTTGGATAGTATCATAAAGGCCTATAGAAATTGCTCAGAGGAGAAAAAATTTAAGGAGTTGAGTGCCAACTTCTATACAGGACATTACAAGTGGAAGTTCTAAAAAGTGACAGGACGACAAATGTTCAAGATCTTCTGAACAACAACATAATAATGAATGGGAGGGGTTACAAGGTCAGACAGTTATCTCTATAAGGCCACATGAGACTTGAGTGCGTAAATGCTGTGTGAGTGGGGACACCGCTGTGAGTGTGTCAATGTTATGGGTAAATGAGTGTCAACATGAGGGACAATGATGTGAGTGTGTAATGCTGAGTATGAGCATTAGGGGACACTGTTCTGAGTGTGTAACTGCTAAGTTTAAGGGATATTAATTTAAGCATAAATGCTGAGTGTGAGGCTAAGGAACATTGATGTGAGTGTGTAGCTGCTGAGTGTTAGCCTAAGAGAATGTTGTGAGTGTGTAACCGCTGAGTGTTAGCCTGAGGGACACTGATGTGAGTGTGTAACCGCTGAGTGTTAGCCTGAGGGACACTGATGTGAGTGTGTAACTGCTGAGTGTGAGCCTGAGGGATACTTTTTTGAGTGTGTAACTGCTAAATTTGAGTGTAAGGTATATTAATTTAAGCATAAATGCTGAGTGTGAGGCTAAGGAACATTGATGTGAGTGTGTAACTGCTGAGTGTTAGCTTAAGAGAATTATGTGAGTGTGTAATTACTGAGTGTTAGCCTGAGGGACACTGATGTGAGTGTGGAGAGAGACCGGAGGATGAAAGAATAACTGCGCTACTCCGTAAGTCTTCAAACAAACGCACTTTTATTAGGATTTAAAACACACGACGCTTAGGGCAGCGTTTTGGGAGAACACCCCTTTATCGAGTGTATAACAGATACACACGAGTACCCTTACAGGTTGTCACAGGGTGGGCTTCCTGAACGGGCTCTGAAGTATGGCTGTGCGTGGGATGATTATAAAACTGACGTGTGTTCCTGATGTGAGTGTGTAACTGCTGAGTGTGAGGCTGAGGGACATTGATGTGAGTTTGCAACCGCTGAGTGTGAGCCTGAGGGACACGATGAGTGTGTAACTGCTGAGTGTAAGTATGAGGGACACTGATGAGTGTATAACAGCTGAGTGTGAGCCTGAGGGAAATTGATGTGAGTGTGTAACTGCTGAGTGTGAGCCTGAGGGACACTGATGAGTGTGTAACTGCTGAGTGTGAGCCTGAGGGATATTGATGTGAGTGTATAACTGCTGAGTGTGAGCCTGAGGGATGCTGATGAGTGTGTAACTGCTGAGTGTGAGCCTGAGGGACACTGATGAGTGTGTAACTGCTGAGTGTGAGCCTGAGGTATATTGATGTGAGTGTATAACTGCTGAGTGTGAGCCTGAGTGACACTGATGTGAGTGTGTAACTGCTGAGTGAGCCTGAGGGACACTGATGTGAGTGTATAACTGCTGAGTGTGAGCCTGAGGGAAATTGATGTGAGTGTGTAACTGCTGAGTGTGAGCCTGAGGGACACTGATGAGTGTGTAACTGCTGAGTGTGAGCCCGAGGGACACTGATGAGTGTGTAACTGCTAAGTGTGAGCCTGAGTGATACTGATGTGAGTGTGTAACCGCTGAGTGAGCCTGAGGGACACTGATGTGAGTGTGTAACTGCTGAGTGTGAGACTAAGGGACACTAATATGAGTATGTAATTGCTGAGTGTGAGTATGAGGGACACTATTGTTGAACCTGCAGGGTGTGTAGGGATAGGGCACTAATGTATATTATATGGCTAGCAATGATCACTCACTTGTAGGGGGTTATGAATATGTGATAATAAAATGGGGAGTTGAAGCCTCATTAGTTACAGTGGCAGTGACAGGAGGAGCACAATGGCCCGGTGTGACACTACAATCTACTATCATATTTCCTTTCCATGTCTTTCCTCCACATAGACACAGTGATGGCTAATGGATCATTATTAATTAATTACAGGCAAGTATTCAGAAGAACACTAATTATGCGTGAGACTCCCTGACCAATCACATTGCAGCTTCAGCGAGGGAACAGCAAAACCAGAAAGTGTTATTATCGATCAATAAACTATTTATAGCTCAATGTCTGAATCTGTAGAAGAAAAAGTAAAATGATCCTCCGAGGGCCAAAACTATATCGCTGGGCAATTAATTGAAAAATTATCAAAAACTGGGCTCAAAAGTCAGCTCAAATAATCAATGTGAACTTGTCCGCATCGATTATTTCAATTATTTTACATCCATTTCATTCTGACTTACACTTGGCATTGGTACCAGATATATGACTTGCTATACACTATCCAAAACCAAAATTCAGTGATCTATAAAAACAGGGCGTAGCTCCTAAAAGCAAGGGTGTCCTAAAGTAATTGACAATTAATCGTAAACGAGGAAAAACGATTTGGGTTATCAAATTTGATTTCTTTTGTCATTTTCTAGATCCATTTCTAGTTCTTTCTGATGTGTTTGATTCCGATTTCTCTGCAGACATCTATTCCTGCTCACATTGCTGATACTCAGCTCTTAGGGCTCGTTCACATGGGGCAAGAGGGGGCAGATTTTGGAGCTGAATCCATGTCATAATCCGCCTCCTTACAATAGTGGTCTATGTAGACCATTAGCTCACCTTTTTCTGTGACGCTAGGTTCACACCTGCGTTCTACTCTCCGTTCTGTGGTTTCCGTCTTCTGCATGCCAGAAGACGGAAAGCACAGACCGGGTCCGGCCGTGAGCGGCGGTGAGCGTTTTAGGCTCTCCACCGCGAAACCGCATTTTTTTTATCCGGACACAGAGTACTGCATGTCCGACTCTGTGTCCGGATTATAAAACCCGGTTTCGCGGCGGAGAGCGCAAAACGCTCACCACCGCTCACGGCCGGACAGCTTTCTCACCCATTCAAATGAATGGGTGAGAAAGACTCCTGCAGGTTTCCGTCTCCTGTCTCTGTTTTAGGCAGGAAACGGAAACCTGCAGTACGGAGAGGGCGACGCAGATGTGAACGAGCCCTGAGCGGCATGATTCAACCCCAGCGTTTGCCTTGTGGCAGCACCCTCTGGACTAGGCCCATTCATTTGGGCCTACTCCGGAGCGGGAAGCTGCGACTGTTGAAAATCAGGACCAAAATACGCCGCCCTTTCCCCATGTGAACTAGGCCTTAGTTTGGTTTTCTTGGTTTCCTTGTTTCCTAGTTCTTTCCTGTTGTTCATGTTGGGGTCATACTGTTAGCACCTGTGAGTGGAGATTTCTATAAGAGGAGTTTGGTGTTGATGTCTAGTGTCCGGCCGGCATCATTACAAAGGGATCATGGGGCACTAATGCTGTGTACAATGGAGCGGGGTGAGTGATTACATGGCAGTAATGCAGGGTACACATGAGCGGAGTGAGAGGTGATGGGGCACTGATGCTGGGTGAGAGGGGACAGAGCAGTAATGCTTGGTGTAGATCAGGGGTAGGGAACCTTTGGCTCTCCAGCTGCTGTGAAACTACAACTCCCAGCATGCTCCATTCACTTCCATAGGAGTTCCAAGAACAGCAGAGCAAGTATGCATGCTGGGAGTTGTAGTTTTGCAACAGCTGGAGAGCCGTACGTTCCCTACCCCTGGTGTAGATGAACAGGATGAGCAATGACAGGGTAGTAATGCTGGGTACAGATCAGCAGGCTGTGGTGACAGGGTAATAAGGCTGGATATAGATGAGTAGGGTGAGGGGGTGATGGGACAGTAATTCTGAGTACAGTTGAAGAAGGTGAGGGGTGGTGAGGCAGTAATGCTGGGTACAGCTAAGCAGGATGAGAGGTGAGGGGACTGTAATGCTGAGCACAGGTGAGCAGGATGCAGTGATGCTGGGGACAGATGCAGTGACAGGGTAGTGATGCTGGGTACAGGAGCAAGGTGGGGGTTGACAGGGTGGTAATGAGGTGAAGTAATTCTGGGTACAGATGAGCAGTGTAGGGGACAGTAATGCTGGGTACACGCAGGTGAGCAGGGTGAGGGGGCAGTATTGCAGGGTACAAGTGAGAAGGGTGAGGGGGCAGTATTGCAGGGTACAGCTGAGCAGGGTCAGGGGGCAGTATTGCAGGGTACAAGTGAGCACGGTGAGGGGGCAGTATTGCAGGGTACAAGTGAGCAGGGTGAGGGGGCAGTATTTCAGGGTACAAGTGAGCAGGGTGAGGGGGCAGTATTGCAGGGTACAGCTGAGCAGGGTCAGGGGGCAGTATTGCAGGGTACAAGTGAACAGGGTGAGGGCACAGTATTGCAGGGTACAAGTGAGCAGGGTGAGGGGGCAGTATTGCAGGGTACAAGTGAATGTTTGACACCATAAGTGGGAGATTAGATGGGACGGCAGGATTGCTAGTGTCAGCTGCCTTGTGGTCTTGGTTAATTTGTCTAGACGCTTTTTCAAATGAGACTGCTCCTTTGACTGTCTCTTTTTGTGACAGATCATTAGGATTCGTCATGGGAGAGAGACAGAAGCAGATGGGGGGAGTAATAGGGTGATTAATGTGCTGTCTACTTTACATAGAAATATTTACATATTGGAAGCGATTAGAAAACGAGACAATTCAAGAGAATGCAGCGAGGGACAAGAGGAAAGACAGTGTACCGAGAGAAGAGACAGAGATGATAAGAGAGCAGTCATAAATAAAACAGTCAGAAATAAGCCGATACAGGACAAAGTACAGAAGAGACAAGAGTAGTAGTAGAGACCGAGTAGAGATACCGCACAGGAGAGATAGGAGTAGTATTAGAGACAGAGCAGAGATACCGTACAGGAGAGACAGGTGTAGTATCACACAGAGCAGAAATACTGTACAGGAGAGACAGGAGTAGCATTAGAGACAGAGCAGAGATACCGTACAGGAGAGACAGGGGTAGTATTAGAGACAGAGCAGAGATACTGTACAGGAGAGACAGGAGTAGTATTAGACAGAGCAGAGATACCGTACAGGAGAGACAGGAGTAGTATTAGAGACAGAGCAGAGATACTGTACAGGAGAGACAGGAGTAGTATTAGAGACAGAGCAGAGATACCGTACAGGAGAGACAGGAGTAGTATTAGACAGAGCAGAGATATCACACAGGAGAGACAGGGGTAGTATTAGACAGAGCAGAGATACCGTACAGGAGAGACAGGGGTAGAATTAGACAGAGCAGAGATACCGTACAGGAGAGACAGGGGTAGTATTAGAGACAGAGCAGAGATACTGTACAGGAGAGACAGGTGTAGTATTAGAGACAGAGCAAAGATATTGTACAGAAGAGACAGGAGTAGTATTAGACAGAGCAGAGATATCACACAGGAGAGACAGGGGTAGTATTAGACAGAGCAGAGATACCGTACAGGAGAGACAGGGGTAGAATTAGACAGAGCAGAGATACCGTACAGGAGAGACAGGTGTAGTATTAGAGACAGAGCAGAGATACTGTACAGGAGAGATAGGAGTAGTATTAGACAGAGCAGAGATACTGTACAGGAGAGATAGGAGTAGTATTAGAGACAGAGCAGAGATACCGTACAGGAGAGACAGGAGTAGTATTAGACAGAGCAGAGATACCGTACAGGAGAGACAGGTGTAGTATTAGAGACAGAGCAAAGATATTGTACAGAAGAGACAGGAGTAGTATTAGACAGAGCAGAGATATCACACAGGAGAGACAGGGGTAGTATTAGACAGAGCAGAGATACCGTACAGGAGAGACAGGTGTAGTATCACACAGAGCAGAAATACTGTACAGGAGAGACAGGAGTAGCATTAGAGACAGAGCAGAGATACCGTACAGGAGAGACAGGGGTAGTATTAGAGACAGAGCAGAGATACTGTACAGGAGAGACAGGAGTAGTATTAGACAGAGCAGAGATACCGTACAGGAGAGACAGGAGTAGTATTAGAGACAGAGCAGAGATACTGTACAGGAGAGACAGGGGTAGTATTAGAGACAGAGCAAAGATATTGTACAGAAGAGACAGGAGTAGTATTAGACAGAGCAGAGATATCACACAGGAGAGACAGGGGTAGTATTAGACAGAGCAGAGATACCGTACAGGAGAGACAGGGGTAGAATTAGACAGAGCAGAGATACCGTACAGGAGAGACAGGGGTAGTATTAGAGACAGAGCAGAGATACCGTACAGGAGAGACAGGTGTAATATTAGAGACAGAGCAGAGATACCGTACAGGAGAGACAGGTGTAGTATTAGAGACAGAGCAGAGATATCACACAGGAGAGACAGGCGTAGTAGTATAGACCGAGCAGAGATACCGTACAGGAGAGACAGGAGTAGTAGTATAGACCAAGCAGAGATACCGCACAGGAGAGACAGGAGTAGTATTAGACAGAGCAGAGATACTGTACAAAAGAGACAGGAGTAGTATTAGAGACAGCAGAGATACCGCACAGGAGTAGTATTAGATGGAGCAGAGATACCGTACAGGAGAGACAGGAGTAGTATTAGAGACAGAGCAGAGATACCGTACAGGAGAGACAGGAGTAGTATCACACAGAGCAGAAATACTGTACAGGAGAGACAGGAGTAGCATTAGAGACAGAGCAGAGATACCGTACAGGAGAGACAGGGGTAGTATTAGAGACAGAGCAGAGATACCGTACAGGAGAGACAGGAGTAGTATTAGAGACAGAGCAGAGATACCGTACAGGAGAGATAGGAGTAGTATTAGACAGAGCAGAGATACCGTACAGGAGAGACAGGAGTAGTATTAGACAGAGCAGAGATACCGTACAGGAGAGACAGGAGTAGTATTAGAGACAGAGCAGAGATACCGTACAGGAGAGACAGGAGTAGTATTAGAGACAGAGCAGAGATACCGTACAGGAGAGACAGGAGTAGTATTAGAGACAGAGCAGAGATACCGTACAGGAGAGATAGGAGTAGTATTAGACAGAGCAGAGATACCGTACAGGAGAGACAGGTGTAGTATTAGAGACAGAGCAGAGATACTGTACAGGAGAGATAGGAGTAGTATTAGACAGAGCAGAGATACTGTACAGGAGAGATAGGAGTAGTATTAGACAGAGCAGAGATACCGTACAGGAGAGACAGGTGTAGTATTAGAGACAGAGCAAAGATATTGTACAGAAGAGACAGGAGTAGTATTAGACAGAGCAGAGATATCACACAGGAGAGACAGGGGTAGTATTAGACAGAGCAGAGATACCGTACAGGAGAGACAGGGGTAGAATTAGACAGAGCAGAGATACCGTACAGGAGAGACAGGGGTAGTATTAGAGACAGAGCAGAGATACCGTACAGGAGAGACAGGTGTAATATTAGAGACAGAGCAGAGATACCGTACAGGAGAGACAGGTGTAGTATTAGAGACAGAGCAGAGATATCACACAGGAGAGACAGGCGTAGTAGTATAGACCGAGCAGAGATACCGTACAGGAGAGACAGGAGTAGTAGTATAGACCAAGCAGAGATACCGCACAGGAGAGACAGGAGTAGTATTAGACAGAGCAGAGATACTGTACAAAAGAGACAGGAGTAGTATTAGAGACAGCAGAGATACCGCACAGGAGTAGTATTAGATGGAGCAGAGATACCGTACAGGAGAGACAGGAGTAGTATTAGAGACAGAGCAGAGATACCGTACAGGAGAGACAGGAGTAGTATTAGAGACAGAGCAGAGATACCGTACAGGAAAGACAGGAGTAATATTAGACAGAGCAGAGATACCGTACAGGAGAGACAGGAGTAGTATTAGAAACAGAGCAGAGATACCGTACAGGAGAGACAGGAGTAGTATTAGACAGAGCAGAGATATCACACAGGAGAGACAGGTGTAGTATTAGACAGAGCAGAGATACCATTCAGGAGAGACAGGGGTAGTATTAGAGACAGAGCAGAGATACCGTACAGGAGAGGCAGGGGTAGTATTAGACAAAGCAGAGATACCATAAAGGAGAGACAGGAGTACTATTAGAGACAGAGCAGAGATACCGTACAGGAGAGACAGGAGTAGTATTAGACAGAGCAGAGATAACGTACAGGAGAAACAGGAGTAGTATTAGACAAAGCAGAGATACCGTAAAGGAGAGACAGGAGTACTATTAGAGACAGAGCAGAGATACCGTACAGGAGAGGCAGGAGTAGTATTAGACAGAGCAGAGATATTGTACAGGAGAGACAGGAGTAGTATTAGAGACAGCAGAGATAACGTACAGGAGAGACAGGAGTAGTATTAGACAGAGCAGAAATACTGTACGGGAGAGACAGGGGTAGTATTAGACAGAGCAGAGATACTGAACAGGAGAGACAGGAGTAGTATTAGGCAGAGCAGAGATACCGTACAGGAGAGACAGGTATAGTATTAGACAGAGCAGAGATATTGTACAGAAGAGACAGGAGTAGTATTAGAGCAGAGATATCGTACAGAAGAGACAGGAGTAGTATTAGACAGAGCAAAGATATCACAGGAGAGACAGGAGTAGTATTAGACAGAGCAGAGATATTGTACAGGAGAGACAGGAGTAGTATTAGACAGAGCAGAGATATCACAGGAGAGACAGGAGTGGTATTAGACAGAGCAAAGATATTATACAGAAGAGACAGGAGTAGTATTAGGCAGAGCAAAGATATTGTACAGAAGAGACAGGAGTAGTATTAGAGACAGAGCAGAGATATTACAGGAGAGACAGGAGTAGTATTAGACAGAGCAGAGATATCGTACAGAAGAGACAGGAGTAGTATTAGAGACAGCAGAGATAACGTACAGGAGAGACAGGAGTAGTATTAGACAGAGCAGAGATACCGTACAGGAGAGACAGGGGTAGTATTAGAGACAGAGCAGAGATATCGTACAGGAGAGACAGGAGTAGTATTAGAGACAGAGCAGAGATACCGTACAGGAGAGACAGGAGTAGTATTAGACAGAGCAGAGATACTGAACAGGAGAGACAGGAGTAGTATTAGGCAGAGCAGAGATATCGTACAGGAGAGACAGGAGTAGTATTAGAGACAGAGCAGAGATATGGTACAGGAGAGACAGGAGTAGTATTAGACAGAGCAGAGATATTGTACAGGAGAGACAGGAGTAGTATTAGACAGAACAGAGATGTCACAGGAGAGACAGGAGTAGTATTAGACAGAGCAGAGATAACGTACAGGAGAGACAGGAGTAGTATTAGACAGAGCAAAGATATTGTACAGAAGAGACAGGAGTAGTATTAGCCAGAGCAGAGATATCACAGGAGAGACAGGAGTAGTATTAGACAGAGCAGAGATATTGTACAGAAGAGACAGGAGTAGTATTAGAGACAGAGCAGAGATATCGTACAGGAGAGACAGGAGTAGTATTAGAGACAGAGCAAAGATACCGTACAGGAGAGACAGGAGTAGTATTAGACAGAGCAGAGATACTGAACAGGAGAGACAGGAGTAGTATTAGACAGAGCAGAGATACCGTACAGGAGAGACAGGTGTAGTATTAGAGACAGAGCAGAGATATCGTACAGATGAGACAGGAGTAGTATTAGACAGAGCAGAGATATTGTACAGAAGAGACAGGAGTAGTATTAGACAGAGCAGAGATATCACAGGAGAGACAGGAGTAGTATTAGACAGAGCAGAGATACCGTACAGGAGAGACAGATGTAGTATTAGACAGAGCAGAGATATTGTACAGAAGAGACAGGAGTAGTATTAGACAGAGCAGAGATATCGTACAGAAGAGACAGGAGTAGTATTAGACAGAGCAGAGATATCGTACAGAAGAGACAGGAGTAGTATTAGACAGAGCAGAGATATCGTACAGGAGAGACAGGAGTAGTATTAGAGACAGAGCAGAGATACCGTACAGGAGAGACAGGAGTAGTATTAGAGACAGAGCAGAGATACCGTACAGGAGAGACAGGAGTAGTATTAGACAGAGCAGAGATACTGAACAGGAGAGACAGGAGTAGTATTAGATAGAGCAGAGATATTGTACAGGAGAGACAGGAGTAGTATTAGAGACAGAGCAGAGATATCGTACAGGAGAGACAGGAGTAGTATTAGAGACAGAGCAAAGATACCGAACAGGAGAGACAGGAGTAGTATTAGACAGAGCAGAGATACCGTACAGGAGAGACAGGTGTAGTATTAGAGACAGAGCAGAGATATCGTACAGATGAGACAGGAGTAGTATTAGACAGAGCAGAGATATTGTACAGAAGAGACAGGAGTAGTATTAGACAGAGCAGAGATATCACAGGAGAGACAGGAGTAGTATTAGACAGAGCAGAGATACCGTACAGGAGAGACAGATGTAGTATTAGACAGAGCAGAGATATTGTACAGAAGAGACAGGAGTAGTATTAGACAGAGCAGAGATATCGTACAGAAGAGACAGGAGTAGTATTAGACAGAGCAGAGATATCGTACAGAAGAGACAGGAGTAGTATTAGACAGAGCAGAGATATCGTACAGGAGAGACAGGAGTAGTATTAGAGACAGAGCAGAGATACCGTACAGGAGAGACAGGAGTAGTATTAGAGACAGAGCAGAGATACCGTACAGGAGAGACAGGAGTAGTATTAGACAGAGCAGAGATACTGAACAGGAGAGACAGGAGTAGTATTAGACAGAGCAGAGATACCGTACAGGAGAGACAGGTGTAGTATTAGAGACAGAGCAGAGATATCGTACAGATGAGACAGGAGTAGTATTAGACAGAGCAGAGATATTGTACAGAAGAGACAGGAGTAGTATTAGACAGAGCAGAGATATCACAGGAGAGACAGGAGTAGTATTAGACAGAGCAGAGATACCGTACAGGAGAGACAGATGTAGTATTAGACAGAGCAGAGATATTGTACAGAAGAGACAGGAGTAGTATTAGACAGAGCAGAGATATCGTACAGAAGAGACAGGAGTAGTATTAGACAGAGCAGAGATATCGTACAGAAGAGACAGGAGTAGTATTAGACAGAGCAGAGATATCGTACAGGAGAGACAGGAGTAGTATTAGAGACAGAGCAGAGATACCGTACAGGAGAGACAGGAGTAGTATTAGAGACAGAGCAGAGATACCGTACAGGAGAGACAGGAGTAGTATTAGACAGAGCAGAGATACTGAACAGGAGAGACAGGAGTAGTATTAGATAGAGCAGAGATATTGTACAGGAGAGACAGGAGTAGTATTAGAGACAGAGCAGAGATATCGTACAGGAGAGACAGGAGTAGTATTAGAGACAGAGCAAAGATACCGAACAGGAGAGACAGGAGTAGTATTAGACAGAGCAGAGATACCGTACAGGAGAGACAGGTGTAGTATTAGAGACAGAGCAGAGATATCGTACAGAAGAGACAGGAGTAGTATTAGACAGAGCAGAGATATTGTACAGAAGAGACAAGAGTAGTATTAGACAGAGCAGAGATATCACAGGAGAGACAGGAGTAGTATTAGACAGAGCAGAGATACCGTACAGGAGAGACAGGTGTAGTATTAGACAGAGCAGAGATATTGTACAGAAGAGACAGGAGTAGTATTAGGCAGAGCAGAGATATCACAGGAGAGACAGGAGTAGTATTAGACAGAGCAGAGATAACGTACAGGAGAGACAGGAGTAGTATTAGACAGAGCAGAGATATCGTACAGAAGAGACAGGAGTAGTATTAGACAGAGCAGAGATATCACAGGAGAGACAGGAGTAGTATTAGAGACAGCAGAGATAACGTACAGGAGAGACAGGAGTAGTATTAGACAGAGCAGAGATATCACAGGAGAGACAGGAGTAGTATTAGACAGAGCAGAGATATCGTACAGAAGAGACAGGAGTAGTATTAAACAGAGCAGAGATAACGTACAGGAGAGACAGGAGTAGTATTAGACAGAGCAGAGATATCGTACAGAAGAGACAGGAGTAGTATTAGACAGAGCAGAGATATCACAGGAGAGACAGGAGTAGTATTAGAGACAGCAGAGATAACGTACAGGAGAGACAGGAGTAGTATTAGACAGAGCAGAGATATCACAGGAGAGACAGGAGTAGTATTAGACAGAGCAGAGATATCGTACAGAAGAGACAGGAGTAGTATTAGACAGAGCAAAGATATCACAGGAGAGACAGGAGTAGTATTAGACAGAGCAGAGATACCGTACAGGAGAGACAGGAGTAGTATTAGAGACAGAGCAGAGATACCGTACAGGAGAGACAGGAGTAGTATTAGAGACAGAGCAGAGATACCGTACAGAAGAGACAGGAGTAGTATTAGACAGAGCAGAGATATCGTACAGAAGAGACAGGAGTAGTATTAGAGACAGAGCAGAGATACCGTACAGGAGAGACAGAAGTAGTATTAGAGACAGAGCAGAGATACCGTACAGAAGAGACAGGAGTAGTATTAGACAGAGCAGAGATATCGTACAGAAGAGACAGGAGTAGTATTAGACAGAGCAGAGATATTGTACAGGAGAGACAGGAGTAGTATTAGACAGAGCAGAGATATCACAGGAGAGACAGGAGTAGTATTAGACAGAGCAGAGATAACGTACAGGAGAGACAGGAGTAGTATTAGACAGAGCAGAGATATCGTACAGAAGAGACAGGAGTAGTATTAGACAGAGCAGAGATATCATAGGAGAGACAGGAGTAGTATTAGACAGAGCAGAGATATCGTACAGAAGAGACAGGAGTAGTATTAGACAGAGCAGAGATATCATAGGAGAGACAGGAGTAGTATTAGACAGAGCAGAGATATCGTACAGAAGAGACAGGAGTAGTATTAGACAGAGCAGAGATATCACAGGAGAGACAGGAGTAGTATTAGACAGAGCAGAGATATCACAGGAGAGATAGGAGTAGTGTTAGACAGAGCAGAGATACCGTACAGGAGAGACAGGAGTAGTATTAGAGACAGAGCAGAGATGCTGAACAGGAGAGACAGGAGTAGTATTAGACAGAGCAGAGATATCACACAGGAGAGACAGGAGTAGTATTAGACAGAGCAGAGATACCGTACAGAAGAGACAGGAGTAGTATTAGAGACAGAGCAGAGATACCGTACAGGAGAGACAGGAGTAGTATTAGACATAGCAGAGATGCTGAACAGGAGAGACAGGAGTAGTATTAGACAGAGCAGAGATACCGTACGGGAGAGACTTAAGTAGTTGCAGCCAAGTTTCATAAGAGTTTTGTAAAGTGCTGGATGTTGTGAGAAGTGTGAAAGAGATAAATGAGATCAGAGAAAAGCTATGTGGACTGCAAAGGAGAAGATGGAAAAGAGCGGGGAGACAAAGCAGGAACAGAAGAGACAGCACCAAACTGGAGACATTGCAGTGACAAGGAATGCATTACCGAGGAGTGGTGTTAGCTAATGATGAGAGTGCAGCATTAGATGGACGAGTTTAGGGTGAGTCAAGAGAGTGCAACATTACAGAAGAGTGTGCAGGATTAGTGATGAGAGTGCAGCACTACAGAAGAGAGTTCATAGTTAGCGATGAGAGTGCAGCATAACAGAAGAGAGCACAGGGTGAGTGGTGAGCGCAACATTACAGAGGATAGTTCAGAGTGAATATGGAGAGTACAGCATTACAGAAGAAAGTTTAGAGAGAGCAACGAGAGTGCAACATTACAGAAGAGAGTTCAGGGCGAGTGACGAGACTGCAGCATTACAGAAGTCAGTTCAGGGCGAGTGACGAGACTGCAGCATTACAGAAGTCAGTTCAGGGTGAGCGACGAGACTGCAGCATTACAGAAGTGAGTACAGGATGAGTGACGAGTGACTTCAGCATTAGAGAAGAGCGTTCAAGGTGAGAGATGAGAGTGCAATATTACAGAAGAGAGTTCAAGGTAAGTGACTAGAGTTCAGCATTAAAGAAGAGAGTTGTAGGTGAGTGATGAGAGTGCAACATTACAGAAGAGAGCTCTGGGTGAGTGTAGAGATTGCAGCATTACAGAAGCAAGTTCAAAGTGAGTGATGAGAGTGCAGCATTACAGAAGAGAGTTCAGAATTAGTGATGAGAGTGCAGCATTACAGAAGAGAGTTCAGAATTAGTGATGAGAGTGCAGCATTACAGAAGAGAGTTCAGAATTAGTGATGAGAGTGCAGCATTACAGAAGAGAGTTCAGAATTAGTGATGAGAGTGCAGCATTACAGAACCCCGTGGGGTGGCACAGGGACAGGCACACTCACTCTTTGGCTGGTAGACTGCCTCCAGCTGCATACTTGATGAATTATTGAGAGGTCTCATCAGAATGGAGTAGTCAGGTTGTCTCTCTGGTGTAATCTGATATAGACTGGTGTTCTCACCTGCCTTAGAGAGTGCAGCTGTCAGGAGAAGGGGAGCAGTCTGGACCCTGGTAGATGATGGGAGCCGATAGAGTGTGAGCTCCCTTGGTTGCGGAGTGTGCTCTGCACAGTGCTGGACTCTTCTCCATACAGCATGGCTCTGAGATGGAGATAGACCCATGGGTTGGGCTAAATATTAACCATTCCCAGAGCAGAACCTTACAGAGACTGTGCAGTAGAGACCGAAAGGAGCAGACAAGAACATCCAGTATATGTGGAGGGTTATATAGGAAACTAGGACAAGACAGCACAGAAGTGTATGGAGTGTGTAGTGACAGATACAGTGAGGAGGTTACGGAGTGTGTAGTGACAGGTACACACAGTAATGAGAGGTTTATGGAGTGTGTTATGACAAGTACACACAGTGATGAGGTGTATGCAGTGTGTAGTGATGGGTACATACAATGATGAAGTCTATGGAGTGTGTAGTGATGGGTATACACAGTGATGAGGTGTATGGAGTGTATAGTGACGGATATACATAGTGATGAGGTGTATGGAGTGTGTAGTGATGGGCATACACAGTGATGAGGTGTATGGAGTGTGTAGTGACGGGTATATACAGTGATGAGGTGTATGGAGTGTGTAGTGACGGGTATATACAGTGATGAGGTGTATGGAGTGTGTAGTGACGAGTATACACAGTCATGAGGTGTATGGAGTGTGTAGTGATGGGTATATACAGTGATGAGGTGTATGGAGTGTGTAGTGACGGGTATATACAGTCATGAGGTGTATGCAGTGTGTAGTGATCGGTACATACAATGATGAAGTCTATGGAGTGTGTAGTGACGGGTATATACAGTCATGAGGTGTATGCAGTGTGTAGTGACGGTATATACAGTCATGAGGTATATGGAGTGTGTAGTGACGGGTATACACAGTCATGAGGTGTATGCAGTGTGTAGTGATCGGTACATACAGAGTGATGAAGTGATGAAGTGATGAAGTCTATGGAGTGTGTAGTGTTATGGTGATGGAATTCTTCTTTAAGCAGTATTTTTTGTATTCTCTTCTAATAATGTCTTTGTCCGGTGGGTCACTGCGATTGTAGCGATACCAGATTTATATTGGTTTTTTATATTTTACTTAATAAAACACCAGTTTTCAAAAATGAACAATTTTCCTCTGGTCGTTGTATTCTGGCTTCTCTAGCCTTATTACTGTTTTGTTCACAGAGCTACAGGAGGGCTCTTTTTTTAGTACCTTTCATTTGTACCAATTTTTGGTATGAACAATTTTTTAATCACTTTTTATTATTTTGGAGGTAGGGTGACCAAAATGCATTGATTTGCACATTCCGGAAATTATTAATTTTTACGATGTTCACTATGGGTGATTTGGGGTATAACAGTCCGTGGGGTCTCATCTTCCTCTTAGTTGGTGATGGGGGTGGGGGGCTGATTTGGGGTATAACAGTCCGTGGGGTCTCATCTTCCTCTTAGTTGGTGATGGTAGTATGGGGGTGGGGTGGGTGGTTTGGGGTATAACAGTCTGTGGGGTCTCATCTTCCTCTTATTTGGTGACAGCTGGACACGTATTGGGCAGCGATCTCCACAGTGGCCTCTTCTTCTCCCAGTAGGATGTAGAGTTTCCTCTTCTTGTCTGCAGATATGAAGTCTGGGATGTGGGCAGAGAGTCTTTGGTAGTAGGTGGCCCTCACAGCTGAGTATTTGGTGCAGTGTAGCAGGAAGTGGGTCTCGCCTTCTAGGGCCCCCTGGTCACAGTGCTGGCACAGTCTGTTCTCCCGTGGCTTGTACGTCTGCCTGTGTTGCCCTGTCTCCATTTCCAGGCTGTGGCCGCTCAGTCTGTACCGGCTCAGGGTCTGTCTGTGTTTGGGGTGGCGTATTCTCTCCAGGTAGGTGGCCATGGTGTAGTCTCTTTGCAATGACTGGTACACAGTGAGTTTCTTGGAGTTATTTATTGCACTTCCCCATTCCTCGATGTACCGCTCTTTGTCTCTCCCAATGGCTCCTTTTATTTGAGCCTTGTTCAGGGCATGTTGGGGGTTTGGTCACTTTCTTTACATTCTGCTGTTTTTCACTTCTAAACAGTATGTCTCGTTCTCGTCCCCCATCCTCCCAGACGCTGTACTATTACAGTGCTGAGAGTTAGCTGTATGCTCCGCGCAACGTAATAGTATGGTACAGAGTGGGAAAGCATTGAAGTGATGGCTGTGATCAGTGCTGGACAGAAGGAGTCAATGTAAGATAGTCAGGATATTGAGATGCTAGCAAAAAAAGGAATCGGAGGCTTTTTTTTCAGCGCTGAAATTCCACACCATTTTCCTCCGTGTGAATAGATCCCTACAGTTTCTGGCTGCAAGTCTAAGTTATCCAAACTGGGGACCTCCATCACCTTCCAGTGTCACCAGACAGGGGCTGGTTTATCTGGGTAGGACTGGTGACGTCATTGACTTGGGGCAGATTTCTCCTGGTAAGTCACGTACTGAAGCAAATAAAGGAGCTTTATGAGAAGTCAAAAGTAGAGCTAAAAACAGTAACATTGAAAGGTCCCTAAATCCGTATAATCGTGACTGTATAAATCTGAATGACATCTTATTAGGACAAGGTCGTTCTCTTTTTGCCCCTATACCTAGTTCAGATTTGTCAGCAGGACGAAAACTCGAGTATTGTGCCAGTGATGGTGATGACTTTTCTGTGGGAGCTGCCAACAAAGATCAACAATAAATGAGAATTGTCTCCCATATTTGTGACATCAGTTGCCCTGCCTAGATAACTGCCCCACACTCAATAGCACCCACATTTATCAGAGCAAACAAAGAGATAAGCGCCTCCCAGACATCATTGCCACCATTTATCTTAAGGAAGACAACTACATGTTGACGGGACGAACTAAAGCACAAATTTCGGAGATGGACAAGCCTGGCACAGTATGTTGGGTCATCCCAGTATAACTTCTATCTGTAGATCTAGGCTTGTTCCTTGCTGCCCATCTCCCGTTCCTGGCTGTCTCTCCGGCTCAGGACAGTCTCATCTGGTTTAAGCTGAATCTTATCTATCTTATCTTTCGTGGAGAGTCTGACTGGAAATTGGAGATTAGAGAACAAGGGAGGAAAAAACAGTTACCTGGAGACCCAGCGAAGGCAAACACCGGCGGTGACTGATTGGAGGTGGTAAGCCCATAGCTATAGACACGCCACATGCAGCCCTTGTGCCCGTCCTCCTCTACACCCTGTGAGGGCAGACACTGTCAGCACATCACTAGGTTGGCACCTGAGTCCGACTCGGTTCCCACAGAGAAGGTAGAGGATGGAAATGTCCAGTATGGTCGCTGCTTCTTCTCCTTCATGATAAGATCTTCCTTTGGCCCCTCATGTAACCCCTCAGATGATCGCCCATGGAGATCACAGGTGACACCTCACACAAAGACATGGTTGTCATCATCTACTGGTGCTGTGACGGCCATGATAGCCCCAGTAATATAACAGATAGTCGTCCATAGTCACAAAACATGGCAGGATAGATAAAAAGCATCTCAAAATCATAGATGCGTTTTACATAGATGCAACTTTATTGTATAGGTGTGTGATGTATATAGGTGTGTCTGACGTATTTAGGTGCGTGGTATATATAGGTATGTGATGTATACCTCCTGGACCACCTACAACCGGCAGTCTGCTAAGGAAGCACCAGCATGACTGCAGGTTGTCCAGCTCCAGCCGCTCATAAGACATCCCCTGAAAATAAGACAGGTCATATATTTCGGAAGAGAATTTAATATAAGACACTGTCTTATTTTCGGGGAATCAGGGTATGTGATATATACTGTACAGATGTGTCATGTATAGAGATATTTGATTTATGGATGTGTGATGTCTATAGGTGTGCAATGAATTATTGATGGTTGATATACACTCACCGGCCACTTTATTAGGTACACCTGTCCAACTGCTCGTTAACACTTAATTTCTAATCAGCCAATCACATGGCGGCAACTCAGTGCATTTAGGCATGTAGACATGGTCAAGACAATCTCCTGCAGTTCAAACCGAGCATCAGTATGGGGAAGAAAGGTGATTTGAGTGCCTTTGAACGTGGCATGGTTGTTGGTGCCAGAAGGGCTGGTCTGAGTATTTCAGAAACTGCTGATCTACTGGGATTTTCACGCACAACCATCTCTAGGGTTTACAGAGAATGGTCCGAAAAAGAAAAAACATCCAGTGAGCGGCAGTTCTGTGGGCGGAAATGCGTTGTTGATGCCAGAGGTCAGAGGAGAATGGCCAGACTGGTTCGAGCTGATAGAAAGGCAACAGTGACTCAAATAGCCACCCGTTACAACCAAGGTAGCCAGAAGAGCATCTCTGAACGCACAGTACGTCGAACTTTGAGGCAGATGGGCTACAGCAGCAGAAGACCACACCGGGTGCCACTCCTTTCAGCTAAGAACAGGAAACTGAGGCTACAATTTGCACAAGCTCATCGAAATTGGACAATTGAAGATTGGAAAAACGTTGCCTGGTCTGATGAGTCTCGATTTCTGCTGCGACATTCGGATGGTAGGGTCAGAATTTGGCGTCAACAACATGAAAGCATGGATCCATCCTGCCTTGTATCAACGGTTCAGGCTGGTGGTGGTGGTGTCATGGTGTGGGGAATATTTTTTTGGCACTCTTTTGGCCCCTTGGTACCAATTGAGCATCGTTGCAACGCCAAAGCCTACCTGAGTATTGTTGCTGACCATGTCCATCCCTTTATGACCACAATGTACCCAACATCTGATGGCTACTTTCAGCAGGATAATGCGCCATGTCATAAAGCTGGAATCATCTCAGACTGGTTTCTTGAACATGACAATGAGTTCACTGTACTCCAATGGCCTCCACAGTCACCAGATCTCAATCCAATAGAGCATCTTTGGGATGTGGTGGAACGGGAGATTCGCATCATGGATGTGCAGCCGACAAATCTGCGGCAACTGTGTGATGCCATCATGTCAATATGGACCAAAATCTCTGAGGAATGCTTCCAGCACCTTGTTGAATCTATGCCACGAAGAATTGAGGCAGTTCTGAAGGCAAAAGGGGGTCCAACCCGTTACTAGCATGGTGTACCTAATAAAGTGGCCGGTGAGTGTATATGATGTATATAGGTATGTGATGTAAATAGATGTGTGATATCTATAGGTGTGCAATGTATTTTAGGTGTGTGATTATATAAGTTTTGTGATGTATATAGATGTGTTATGTATATAGGTATGTGATGTATTATATGTATGTCATGTATATGTGTATGTGATGTATATAGATGTGTACTGTATATGGGTATGTGATGTATATAAATGTGAGATACAGTATATATTGATATATAGATGTATGATGTATAGATGTTTAATGTCTGTAGGTGTGCGATGTATTATAGATGTGTGATGTATATAGACGTGTGATCTATATACCGTATATACTCGAGTTTAAGCCGAATTTTTCAGCCCAGTTTTCGTGCTGAAAATGCCCCCCTCGGCTTATACTCGAGTCAGCAAAAAAATATTATTATTTTTTTAGGAGGGGGGGGGGGTTGTCTATGACCAGCCACAATATCAATGTATAGAATCTCCCATAAAATAGTGCAAAAAAAAAAAAGATTTAAAAATAAATAAATAAAAGTTGTAAATCCCTCCTTTCCCTAGAATACATATAAAAGTAGAAAATGACTGTGAAACACAAACACATTAGGTATCCCTGTGTCTGAAAGTGCCCGGTCTACTGAATATAGGGGATCTGCAGTGCTTCTGTTCCGTCGGGAAGGGGTTAATAGGAGCACTGCAGATACCCTATATTCAGCCAGACTGAATTCCAAGTGGGGGAAAAAAACCCAGTCCTCAAGCTCAGGGAAGGGGCAGACAGACAACCAAAACACCCCCTCCCCTTCCCCAGCAACTACTGCACCCAAAACTCCGACCATTTTAATTTTTGAAATTTTCCAGTAGCTGCTGCATTTCCCCCCCTCGACTTATACTCCAGTCAATAAGTTTTCCCAGTTTTTTGTGGTAAAATTAGGGGCCTCGGCTTTTATATGGGTCGACTTATACTCGAGTATATACGGTAGGTTTGTGATGGATATGTGATGTACAGTATATAGATGTGTGATGTCTATAGGTGTGCGATGTATATAGATGCGTGATCTATATGGGTATGTGATGTATGTATGTGATGTCTATAGGTGTGTGATCTATATGGGTATGTGATGTATGTATGTATGTATGTATGTGATGTCTATGGGTGTGTGATCTATATGGATATGTGATGTACAGTATATAGATGTGTGATGTCTATAGGTGTGCGATGTATATAGATGCGTGATCTATATGGGTATGTGATGTATAAAGGTATGGGATGTACACAGATGTATGATGTATAAAGGTGTGTGATCTATATAGATGTGTGGTCTATATGCGTATATGATGTATATAAGAATGTGATGTATATTTAGATGTAATGCATATACTGTAGGTATGTGAGATATATATTGGTGTGTGATGTATAGATGTAGCAGAGTTAACCTGAACTTCTGCAATTGGTTAAACTACTGCAGCAATGTGATATCTTATTAGGGCTCGTTCACACGGGGCAAGAGAGGGTGGATTTTGGTGCTGAATCCTCCTCAAAATCTAACCCCTCACAATAGAAGTCTATGCAGACTGCTAGCGTTCTTTTTTCCGCTAGCGGTATGTTCCTGCTAGCGGAAAAAAGAAGTGAGCCGCCCTTTCTTCAGGTGGATTCTGTGGCTGATTCAGCCCCGGCGTGTGCCTCCATCCAGAAAAGGGGACACAACTGGTTACAGAACACATACAAATCCATCGTTTTTGACAGATCTTAACAGGTATCTTGCAAAAAAATGTCTGTTTTTGTCAGATCCGTTTTGTTTGTTTTTTTGTCCGGTTAGTAATCTCCAGTGACGTGTCCAGGATCTGACAGACAGTAGTGCTCTCATGTCCTACTGGTGGTCAGGTATTCTCATGTCCGCTCAGAGACCATCAGGGTATGTGATATATACTGTACAGATGTGTCATGTATAGAGATATTTGATTTATGGATGTGTGATGTCTATAGGTGTGCAATGAATTATTGATGGTTGATATACACTCACCGGCCACTTTATTAGGTACACCTGTCCAACTGCTCGTTAACACTTAATTTCTAATCAGCCAATCACATGGCGGCAACTCAGTGCATTTAGGCATGTAGACATGGTCAAGACAATCTCCTGCAGTTCAAACCGAGCATCAGTATGGGGAAGAAAGGTGATTTGAGTGCCTTTGAACGTGGCATGGTTGTTGGTGCCAGAAGGGCTGGTCTCAGTATTTCAGAAACTGCTGATCTACTGGGATTTTCACGCACAACCATCTCTAGGGTTTACAGAGAATGGTCCGAAAAAGAAAAAACATCCAGTGAGCGGCAGTTCTGTGGGCGGAAATGCGTTGTTGATGCCAGAGGTCAGAGGAGAATGGCCAGACTGGTTCGAGCTGATAGAAAGGCAACAGTGACTCAAATAGCCACCCGTTACAACCAAGGTAGCCAGAAGAGCATCTCTGAACGCACAGTACGTCGAACTTTGAGGCAGATGGGCTACAGCAGCAGAAGACCACACCGGGTGCCACTCCTTTCAGCTAAGAACAGGAAACTGAGGCTACTCGAAATTTACTCGATCGCCGATCGGAATCCGATCTTTTCCGATCCCAATCGCTCAACCCTAATCACAGAAACTGATTAGGTGCGGAGACACCAACACGGATGTTACCAAGCCTAAATCTTCTGTACGTTGTGTACTAGAACATTCTCCATTCTTTACCACCAGGTTTGATCGGCATGTTGAGTGTATTGTGACCATCAAGCTTAAAGGGCTCATGTCATGTGATCTATCACCATAAGGATTGTGTTTAACTTGGCTGTTACCTTTTCCCACTTCCTCCTCATTGACCGTTAGTATCAGCAGGGTCACTCAGACTCAGACATTATTGTGGACATTACATTTTTTTTACCCTTTAGTGTTAATGCCTGTAAATCCTGAAGACTAAAGTATACTTAATCTATCAACAAGGTATGTGTGAATTAAGTAGAGGAGAACCTGATCCATTACTCTCTCTCGCTCACTGAGAAGTTGCAACCACATCACATAGAGCATTAGAAAAGCACTGAGCTATATTAATGTGACGGACACACTTGGGGTGAGATAGGAGACTAACTATTAGCAGCAGCATCCTGTCTGTATGTCTCTCTGATTCATTTTCAGTCAGCTACTGCTCCCCCTCCATAGACATCTATGTAATCTTTCACCTCTGTGACCAGAGGCTACCCGAGAGTCCTTATGGCCTTCACCCAGCCCATACCAATCTATAATTTATTACTGAGGGCACTAAAAAAAATCCTGCAAGAAAATTGTATACTGTATGGTTATTTCTTAAGATGATATATGTCATTGTACATCTCTATAATGGCATCTTGCATAGGAAGCATACATCAGATGATAATCCAAGTGTATATGGCTGAGGTGTGTAGCCCTTATCCTGCTTCCACCTATGAAGATGGCCAAGACTAGTCTCACTTCTGTGGATGGCCATCATGGATGATGTTGCAAGCAGTGGAGGAACTACAGCAGGATGTCCTGGAGACACCAGAGAGGTAAAGGAGAGGACAGCAGGAAGCCAACGCCTGTAAGGAAAGGTACTGCTGGAAGCGTCGTCATAACATAGCCAGGGGCCTAGTTGTCACCACAGATTATTCAGGGTGTTGTGCCAGTTTATGAATGGTGGTAACCCCTTCTCGTGTGTGCTCCACTCTAGTCACCATCTCCTCCTACAACCTTTGACAGTACCCTGTCATGCCCCCATTATTGTCAACAACATATCCGCAAAGATGGGGCTGGCCAATGGAAAAAAAATATAACCACTTCTCCATAGGACATGCAATAAATATGTGATCAGTAGGTGCCCAAGGAACCCAATGAATACAAGAACAAGGATCCACGACTCAAATGTGAATGCACCAATGTTCACGTATATGCGGAATAATTCCATTGACAGTCTATGGGAGTGAGCGCCGTATTTGGTCAGTCAGTAGTGCACTTTCGTCATCAGCTGAAGACATGGTTCCCGAGACTCATAATCAGTGCTTGGACCCCCAGCAAACAGCCATAGAGTACCTGAGATGTGGATGGGTGACAAAGGTTTTCTTGTTGAACCACATTGCTCCATACCTTGGCAGACCACGGTTAAAGACCAGCAACATAGCAATATGGTACATGGCAACTGCGACATCTACCTCCAGTTTGCCAGGCATTGGGGGGGGTGGATGATGCCATTATCCACCTTCTTCATAGAGTTCTTTCTCACCTGGAGAAACCAGGGAACACTGTGAGAATAATGTTCTTTGATTTCTCCAGTGCTTTTAACACCTTTCAGCCAAGGGCTACTGGTGGACAAACTGGACCTTGTTGGAGTGGCCATCACTTGTCCAACTGGATACTAGACTACCTCACAAACCGTCCTCAGTATGTGTGTCTGACACTGTGATCTGTAGTACGGGGGCACCACAAGGTACAGTTCTCGCTCCTTTCCTCTTCACACTATACACTGCTGACTTTAAGCACAACTCCTCCAGCTGTTACTTACAGAAGTAATCCGATGACTCTGCTATAGTCGGCCTTATCACTGATGGAGACGGCAGGGAGTACAGAGACTTAAACCAGGATTTAGTGAAATGTTGTCAGCAGAACCACCTCAGGATTAATGCTGGGAAGACCAAGGAGATAGAGGTGGACTTTAGTAAGCGGACAAGTGCTCCTAATCTGGTGGGCATACAGGGGAAAGCCATTGAGATAGTCAAAACCTATAAGTACCTGGGTGTGCTCCTCAATAATAACTGGACTGGACTGGGCTGATCTGGGGCGCTGCACAGAAAGGGTCACAGCAGGCTCTACCTGCTCAGGAGGCTGAGGGCCTTTGGAGTCCAGGGGCCACTTCTTAGAGCATTTTTCAACTCTGTAATATCATCAGCCATCTTCTTCGGAGTGGCCTGCTGGGGAAGTAACATACCAGCCAGAGCCGGAAATAGACTTGATAGGCTGGTTAAAGGGCCAGCTCTGTCCTGGGGAGCCCCCTGGACCCAGTACAGGTGGTGGGTGACAGAAGGATATTGTCCGTGGTGAGCTCCATGCTGGAGAACAACTCCCATCTCATGTATGAGACCGTGACAGCACTGGGCAGTACTGTCAGTGACCGACTGCTTCACCCCAAATGTGAGAAGGAGCGCTATCGGAGATCCTTCCTCCCAACCCTGGTCAGGCTGTATAATCAACATCAGGCTAAGTGAATTTCACTCTGCACAGAGAACTAAATGATCCTGAAGTTTTTCTTTTTCTTTTTAGTTTCTATGACTCCTAGTATCTTTTCTATCTGCTATTCTGAGCTTGTTTGTGTTTTTCTTGTAATATATTACTGTATTATCCATGCTGCTATAACACACTGAATTTCGCCCTGTTGGGATTATTTAATGATTATTTTAGAATCTTATTAAAACGGGGCCACACGGTGGCTCAGTGGTTAGCACTGCAGCCTTGCAGCGCTGGAGTCCTGGTGTTCAAATCCCACCAAGGGCAAAAAACCATCTGCAAGGAGTTTGTATGTTCTCCCCGTGTTTGCATGTGATTTCCATCCCATATTCCAAAAAGACATACTGATAGGAAAAATAAAAATGTACATTGTGAGATCTATGTGGGGCTCACAATCTACATTTACAAAAAAAAAAAAAGAATCTTATTAAAACAAGGGGCTACATTTGTCCTTTTTTCCACCTTCCCCAGTAAATCCTGTAATAAATCTAGGCACATCAGGTATATCTGAACTGCAGTCAAATACCCCAAAAAACGCGGCATACGTGTATAGAAGTGGGAAAAAGCAGCACAACGGAATTAAAACAATATGACAGTGGGGACTACACAGGGCTTTGGCCTTACATGCCATAACCTGTTACATGCAGTGGCTGGAGTTACATGGCGGACATATCACACATGGTTTCTTTTGGGCAGGACGCCAGTGACATTTCTATTTCAGGCCAGTTCCTCCCATTGTCCTCTCGTGTGCTTCCTCCTCCGCAGCGTCTCTTCTGATATCTATCAACTTCATAGAGATTGCTTAGCCGACTGTGTGTAAGAGGGCAAGTCCGGTCAGTGACCACCAGTGGCGTGGCCAGGATCTGACTGATAGTTGTGCTTTCATGTTCCTTCCAGTCAGTGACTGACGGTGGCGCTATCATGTTCTGTCTGTTCAGTGATCATCAGCAACGTGTCCTGGATCTGACTGACGATGGCACTCTCATATCACTGGGTGGCGCTCTCATATCTGCTCAGAGATCATCAGTGATTTGTCCAGGGTCCAACTGACGGTTGAGCTCACGTCCTGTCCTCTCAGTGACACATCCAAGATCTTTGCAGACGGCAACACTCATGTCTGCTCAGTGACCATCAGTGATGCTTCCAGGGTCCGACTAACGGTGGTGCTCATGTCTTCTCCTCTCAGTGACATGTTCAAGATCTGACTGACGGTGACACTCTCATGTCCTGTCCTCCCAGTGACACATCCAGGATGTTTGCAGACAGCAACACTCTCTTGTCCGATTAGTGATATTTCCAGGGTCCAACTGACGGCGGCGCTCACGTTTTGTCCTCAGTGACATGTTCAGGATCTATCTGACGATGGCGGTCATGTATTCTCCTCTCATTGACTCGATCAGTATCTGACTGACAGTGTCGCTCAAATCTCTTGTCCTCTCAGTGACATGTTCAGGATCTGACTGATGGTGGCGCTCTCCTGTCCAGTCAGTGTTACATCCAGGATCTGACTGACCATGAGGCTCTTATTTTCTCTCTCTTTAGTGATCTCTTTCTGCTATACAAACAGCAGGGAGTTGCTAATCCAGTGATATAATCCACTTACCAGGGATGGAGAGTTGTCTAAAATGTTGATATTGCCCCATTCTGCCTTTCTACCCCTCAATCCCCATCTGATGTGTCAGCTGTTGAGGTAGTGATGCTGTAGCTGCTGTCAGTATGACCAGGCAGGAGTGACGGACAGCGTGACTGCCCATTTAGGTCATGCTGCCCTGGGCTCAGGAGTTGGCTCTAGATATGGAAGGATCAGAGAGAAGTGACAGATGTTTTATAGAATTTATTGCAGTGAATTGTCAGTGCCAGCCTCAGAGCAAACGTCTCTACATCAGGGGTGAGGACTAGGCCTCCTGCCATCAGCTTAAATACTCTGTGCAATTGTGCAAATAAGAGTGTACACGTCCTGGTGCAAAGAGACTTCTGTGGTTACATGCTGTCCAGCTCTCTCTAGAAAATGGCGGCACTATGACCAGAGCTAGAGAACTGAGAAGTGGCGAAAGCGAGTGCTGAGCAGAGCCGGGTGCTGCACTGTGGGGGTGGGCACTGCTGGAGGAATGCTAAAGGGAAGGGACCAAAAACAAGACTCTGCTGGTAAGATCTAGAGGTTCTGTATGGGAAGACAACATAGAGACGGCGCAAGAGATCAGTAGGATCCAGGGATTGTATCAGGCAGGTCACAGGACCGTCCACTGCAACACTGTGCAATCCTTGCCACCAACCGAGATCAAAACGCTGTCATTGTGCAGGAACCTGACACGGGTTACATGACTGCTGTGACCACAGTACTTATTACTTGGGGCCTGAAAAGAGAGAAGGACATTAGTGATGGCTTGCCCAGATCACTCCCATCATCCAGGACAACAATGTCCATATCTGTTTGTTCTCTGCCATTCCAGATATACGGGTCACGGTCTAATCTATAGTATAATCGTATTGTCTGTAAGACCACTGGTCACCACTAGAACATCACTACAACAGTCATATCAACTCTGAGACCGTGGGTCACCTTCAGAACTGCGCTTCTATAGTACAGTCATATTGTTTGCGAGATCATCGGTCTCCAAAGCTACACTTCAATAATACAATCATATCACTGTACTACAGTACATCTGTGTCTTCCGTGTGACCACAGGCCACCATAAGTACTGCACTACTACAGTACAATTGTAACGTGTCTGAGATCACTGAACAGGGTTTCTATAATACAATATGATTGGGTGACACGTGCTACAACATTTCTAAGTCCCTGCATCCCTCCGTATGTAGTAGACACTTCTCTGTACAATCAAATTACTTGCTCTTACCCGGGGAACCACGCAGGGGTAACTGTACAGTCGGACTCCCCCAAAATCATCCCCTGTAGCCACCAGTTTTCTGTCATGAGACTTGTTCACTGCATTAATGTCGGTTCCATCTGCTCCATCTGGCCAAATGCCTGAAAGTCACAAAGAACAAAAAAAAAAAACGTCTAGATCAATCCAACTTGTACAGTCCAAGGAATTGGCATCTACACATATTTGGTAAAAATTATGTAATTGTCATATTAAAGAACATGAGAGTGCCAACTGAGGTAGCGCTGTGTGGGTGGATGAAAACCTGAGGACCTTCTGTATAGTTAATGAGAAGACACGGGGACCCTCTTTACAAGAGGAGAAAGGACACGGGGACCCTCTTTACAAGAGGAGAAAGGACACGGGGACCCTCTTTACAAGAGGAGGAAGGACACGGGGACCTTCTTTACAAGAGGAGGAAGGACACGGGGACCCTGTTTACAAGAGGAGGAAGGACACGGGGACCCTCTTTACAAGAGGAGGAAGGACACGGGGACCCGGTTTACAGGAGGAGGAAGGACACGGGGACCCTGTTTACAGGAGGAGGAAGGACACGGGGACCCTCTTTACAAGAGGAGGAAGGACACGGGGACCCTCTTTACAAGAGGAGGAAGGACACGGGGACACTTTTTACAAGAAGAGGAAGGACACGGGGACCCTCTTTACAAGAGGAGGAAGGACACGGGGACCCTCTTTACAAGAGGAGGAAGGACACGGGGACCCTCTTTACAGTTGGAGACACAAAGACCCTCTTTCAGGTGAAGATACAAGAATCCGCTTTACAAGAGGAAGGTTGTTTTTGTTGTTTTGTCTGTCTACATAGTAACATTTATTTATCACTGTGTAACCTGAGGAAAGGCTGCAGGGTGATATAAGACACCAGTCAGCAGACATCTTGTCCAGTTGTCAGGCAGCACATTATAGAATAGTCATATGTTTAGGAAGCAGCACATCACATCAGACACAACACCAGTCATGTCCAGGTACTCACCCAGCACATGGAAGCTCAGGGTGCACGAGGCGTTCTCCCATTCCACATTACGTACACTTTCTGCACTGACGATCTGCTTTCCAGAATCAGGGTCCCCTGGAGGAAGGAGAAGTCATGATCTGGTTATTTTTACTCATGTGCAGCATCTTCCCTATTCCCCAGTGTTAGCCCGTCACCCCCTGCTAACCCCAATGTACTTCATATCCACAGATGTTACTATGAAATGCCCCCACCCAGAATTCTCTTGACATATCATTTGAAGCCAACATGACAATAAGCCATTGTTCTACAGCCTGCCTTTGACTGCTATTTGGTAATGTTGCAGATATGACCCCTTAGTGCTCTTCACCTGAGGACATTTTACTCACAATAGAGAATTTCATAGTCGCCACTGTTGGTCATAAAGCTGGAGCTATCGGATGCCCAGTCCAGGTGTGTGATGTAGCTGGAGTGACCCTGCAGTATGGAGGAACAGGATGATTGTCATCTACAGACAGTTCACACTTTACACTTGAATCTCCGACATATATAACACAGACACTGTGAATCTACATTTCCCGGCATCAGTGCAACACCAAGAGCCAAAACTGAGCTTGAAGGAACATTTATGAAATTTAAGAGAGTCCTCACCGAACATTTCCCCACCCGTCTGTATTCTCGTCCCTCTTCAGCCACTTCGTACAGGTAGATAAAATTATCGTGTGACCCAACCGCCAAATATTGGCCATCTGCAGGACAAAAGGATGGTATAACATAGGGATACCCAGAAGGTGGCGCAGGGAGCGGGGCACAGGATGTGATTCCTTACCAGGACTGTAGCTGATGGCACTGATCTGTTCACCCGCATCTGAAAAGGTTGTCACTATCACGTGTGACTGAGAGTCCAAGACCAGAAACCTGTGAGGAAAAAGATGGCAAGAGTGTTCACTCATCTCCGGGTACACAGAGGAGAGGAGGGTCACTTGGTTAAAGGTGCACAGAGAGGAGGAAGGTCACCCGGGTAAAGGTATGAAGAGGGTAGGAGGGTCAGTCACCTCCAGGGATACAGAGCCAAGGACAGTCACTCCAGATGCACAGAGAGAAGGATGGTAAGAGGGAAGAACAGTCGCTCAGCTCCATGTACACATGGGAAAGAGGGTCAGTCACCTCCCTGTACATGGAGGGAGGAGGGCAGTCAACTGTACATGCACAGAGCGGAAGACAGTCACTCTACTCCAGGTACACATAAAGGGGAACCGTGACTCGGCTCCAGGTATACAGAGAGCAAAATTATCACTCTGCTCCAGCTACACATAGAGGGGGCAGTGACTCGGCGCCAGAAGCAAAGAGAGGAAGACTTGCAGTATGATTCAGTGGTATTTGATAATGTTATACATCTATGCAGTCACTCACCTTCCTGTTGTGGTCCCCACTGCTACAACTTGACCAGATGGATGGAATCCAGCCACTCGAGCAGGATCCTAAGGTAAAGATATACATATGATCATGGGTATATTTACCAGGTCTGCATCTATGACACCATACCCCACTGCGGATTGTGAAAGACGCTCAGTAAAATGGACAAGTCTAACACTTCAAGTCCATGCCCTTAGAATTAGTAATAACTGGCCATGGTGGAGAACCAATGACATCACAAACACGCTCTCACCTCCAGGGTGGTGGTCCACACGGGCTGGTGTTCTTTGCTGTTCCAAAGATGAACCAGTTTATCATGGCCACAGGTCAGAAACAGGTCAAGTGATGGGTGACAGCAGAGACCCCACAGTTCATCTGTGTGACCCTGAATCAGAAGGAAAATGGTCATGTTTGACATGTGTGACATTTCACTTTACATGTTATAATACCCGGTCCTCTACACGAGCGGACAGACCCTGAAGCAATGCATCGGCAGCATTCTGTTCAGTATATGCCAGTCTCCATGTACAAACAGAAGGTGATGTATGGATGGAGATTTAGTGCTGCACATTACATATTACCTGGATTAAGCAGGTGAGTCCATTCTCTAGGCTGCCGCTCATCACACAGTTCTTTGTTGTGCCCACATAGAGCGTGTCCCCTCCTCGCCCCTCAGCAATAGTTCTCACTGGGCCATAACATTCAGGAATCTGAAATGTAAAGTTTGAGTTACGTAAATGTTCACCCGCTCAGACTTGCCACAGGATGAGATACCGCCGTTGAGTCTCATACCCGAGTCTCTCGCACTTTCTTATATTCCCGATCCCACAGGATGACTCTTCCGTCCTTGCCTCCTCCAGATAATAACGTCCCATCTCTGCACACACACAAAGCGAAGACTCCGCCATCGTGAGCACCACATACAGCCTGGGAGATCCTGTGACTGCCTGAAAGAAATAGATGTAGACATCCAGGAATCACGGTGTGTTACCGTAGAGTTTATAGAGGAATGTTCTCCGATTCTTCTTACCTTTACCCCATATAAACAAATTTCCATTAGAGTCTCCAGTAACCACATCTCCGTTCTCAGCAAATGCCACACACAAGACAAAGCGTGGCTTCTCGTGTTTCTGTGAAGGACAGATGAGACCAGACAAGTTCATTGCTGAATTTACAAAGTCCACATTCCCTAATCCAAGTCGAGCCTTCAATTTTTGGCTTCTCCTGTAACATCTTACCTCAAAAACTCCCTGTCTCTTGCTTAGTGTGGCTGTTGCACCGGCACCTCCCCCAGCAGGGGCCCCTTCCAAGCTCCAGTAATACAGCTGGGACTTCCCACAAGTTATAATCAAGTTGGGTTCTGTTGGGTGAAAAATGGCGGCAAGCACAGGCTCTGTAGAACACTGGTGACATACAAATGGTCTTGGTTAACGCTTTGCTACGTTCGCCGTATAATGTTCACCAATTTAGAGAAATGTCCTACCTTGACCTCTGTCACCTTCACCTCGCGCTGCCACTGCCAGACTGACAAGACGTGGTCCCCAGATTCATCACATGCGCACAGGTGACTCCCGCCATCCTGCAGGACATAAGAATGGCACAAGGGTCACATTATATGAATGGTGTCGGCTATCTATTATTTAGGATGCCGCAAATTTACCGTTTTGGAGAAGCTCAGACAGGTGACTGCTCGGTCGAAATGTCCTACTCCAATGACATGAAGGGTGCACAGGCTGACGGAGTGCCAGATCCGTACATGAGGGGGTAGAGCCTGGGGGTGGTAAGATATTGAAGTTACAAGGAGATCGGGTAGGGGAAATAATAAGACAGGACTTTTGTAGATGTGGGTTAGGGGATCTGTTTTGTTTAGGTTGCGTTATCACTGTCCTTTTATTCAATAACTGTGACGTTACGATGTGTCAGAAGTTTTCAAAGTGATAACCAATGGCTTCACCCACATCCTTCACCCACCTTGCCATCCTGCGAGTTACCCGCCACTTGTCCACTGGCGATTGTTACAGAGTCTGGATGGACAGCAAGACTGGAAGATGAAGAAAAATCACATAATGAGGAAACATAATGTGATGGTGGAAACAGGGTACAGTCACCCCACAAGTCAGCTGACCCCTAAACTGACCTTTTGATGTCATCGGTGTGACCTCGGTAGTGTCTCTGTGTGCCAGCTGCTGGGTCATACAGGACACAGACAGCTGCCGTGAAATACAACAACTCTCCAGATGGGAGGATGTAGAGGTTGCTGCGACAATCTCGACCCCTGTAGCCATATCTGTACACCGTGGGGTCAAGGGCTATGACGGGAGATAAGAGTTTATTACATGGAGTGTAACTTAACATGGACACGTTGATCACAAACCAGAGCCAAGCCATTGCTCCTACTCCCGGCTGGACCCTACAGATGGGTGAGCCAATTCTCACTTATGCACTGATGTGAATGGTGACACATTGAACAGAATTTTTACAGAATATGATGATCCATTAAAGAAATAAATGAATAAACTTTAGTGGAACTGAATCCCTCAGCCTGAGACACATGCACAGCAGCGCCTCCACTGGTATGGAAGACTAAGACATTATGCAGTGTACAGTCCGGTCTGTTCCAATGTTCTGTTCTGATACAGTATAGGACCTGCTCTATACATATTGTAATGGACCGAAGCACTGGAACATACACAGACTGCACACTTGATCTGTTTTCCATCCGTCGGTCACAAACCTTTCATCCATTTACCAGCTGTCACTCCTTTGTCATCCATTTTTAATGGCAGAGAAAAAAAAAAGGAACTTGGCCTTGCGTTCTGGCCATGAAAATGTCTAAAAATAGGACATGTCCTAGTTTTTGATGGATGTTATTCATGGTCACTGAATATTCCCATTGATTTCCATTGTTCTGAAAACGGGCGTGTGATTCACTGCCATGTGCATGAGGTCTAAACCTTTATATTGTTAATGGTCAGAAGACCCCGAGTAGAGACAGTCAGGGTCCAGAAGTAACATCCACCCTCCGGACCCCCATAGACCCTATGCTCCTCCTCTGTCATGTGACCTTGTTGGATTACCTGAGATGGTCTTATGCACATGCAGGCTGTAACGGCCCCCGCTATATTCAGGGATATTTTTGCCAGTGACTACAAGCTAAACTAGAGGCAATTGTTTGGTTAGGATACACCCATTCCAGCTGTAGCTCCCTTGAAGGAAGTTCTCCTTTAGCTTCTAGACTGTAGGACGCAACCAGTGAGTCTGGAACGTAGAGGGGAACAGAGCGCCCCCGCAGGTAGAGCTTCACCACGCCCTCTTCTGTAGGGGAGAGAAATGTTACAGACAGTTGTGAGCTTTCTGCACATTACACCACATGTAGATGCCTGAGAGACACCGTCTATATTCAGAAGCTGGAGGTCAAATGAGGTCCCGAAAAACACAAAATAGGCGGGAACATGAAGATGAAGGACAGCATGAGGCTTTGTATGACTGGGGAAGGGGGAGAGGGAGCATGACCAGAACAATGGCAGTGACATGAGATGTGTTAAAGTAACAATGCTCTCCTCATGGTTGTGTCACGCTTAAGATTGCAGTAGTCACGGTCACACATGGCAGTCCCTCTGCGTTTTTTAACCCCTCCCAGGTTTCTTGCTCTGTATTGCTGACCAGCGCTTATCTATACAGTGGTCACTGTCCTGTCGCAGTGGAGGCCTTGCAGAATATGGCCAGGCACGTTATACTGATGTTGTGACTGTAATGTTAGCAAAACTTCAGCGGTGAGGTCAGAGCCAAGCCACAATCTGACTAACCAGACATGAAAATACAAATGAGGAAGTGTCACTCCGTGTGGCGCCAGTGCCAGGCAGAGCTGCCTGAGGGCATTACTAAAATGGAAATTCAGACTGTCCGGGGCCTTAAGGGGGCAGGAGCTCACACTTCATCATGTCCAGCACAGGAGGCCAGTATTAGGCCTGGATTATACTATCCTTCCAATGTGAATGAGGTCTGTAACTATCCCTGCACCAGCCTGTATCACATTACATCCATGTATCTAAGCACACACTACAGCTCTACACCACCGGCGTCCTTCATACTCCTGTAAGGACCTGCGGTGAAAACTGGAGCGCCACAAATTGGGGGTGTACTCCATGTACAGACGTAATGCACAGTCCTCAGCACGACACGGCAGCAGCTCAGCTCATGAATTCCCTGTATGTATACGTAGGTGTGTGGGTATACATAGATGTAAGCCCTCGCGGGCAGGGCCCTCTACTCCACTGTGCCAGCCAGTCACTGTTAGTATTATATCTACCTGTATATTCTGTGTATTGTATGTAACCCCCAAATGTAAAGCACCATGGAATTAATGCTGCTATATAAATAAATAATAATAATAATGTAGCAGAGATAACCCATCCTGTTACAATTGGTTAAACTGCTGCAACAATGTTACATCTTATCATAGAAGACAACAATAACCAATGAAAAGTTCTTGGTAAAACATATTTCTCTGACTTTTCATTGTTTTTTTGATAAAATATCCCGCTGTAGTTGCAGAAGTTCACGTTATCTTTGCTACATCTTTATATGGAAGCCTGTATACAAATAGATGCAATTATATATATTATATATGTCTCTCTGTGTGTATATATGTGCACCTAGAGCTCTTCTAGTCCTTATGACTGGTCATTGGCCCCTCATTTATGGCCGACCCCCCCAGCCCCCATGCCCCGTATACATGGCCTCCCAGATGGATATAATTATTGCCTTATTATCTCCAGACATGTCTTTAGCTACTAATTCACCTGAGGTAAATACTAACACCGTGGAACGTGTCGCTGCAGGCGAGGACGACACCAAACACACGCAACAAGTCGCACAGATACACAGAGTCCGCAGCACTCACCGGGGTAGAAGACGACTTGTTTGCTTTTGCTGTGGAGAGAGATAATAGGAGTTATATTGTGTCAGTGCATAATAAGAGTTATAATATGTGCTGCTCATAGACAATACCTCGAAGCCTTCTTCATTCTGTCTGTATCACTATCACCAGTCAGGAGAACTTCCTGGTCTACAGAGAGTTACACCCCCCACCAGCTACTGCTGCTGCTGCGGACACACCCGAGGGTGGAGGGTGATGATGGAGGCCTCACGGCCCAGCAGTGAGACTCCTCCTAAACTGAGGAGCTTACATGAGACTCCTGTCATGTGGCAGCCAATCCAGCCCTGGACAGTTTACCTGAAACCCCAAGTAGGGGGCAGATATTCTGCACAGGGTCCCATCACTTCTATTAGATGGATTCTCAATCACTCAAATTTCTGCTGCATGTCTGCGGCTGAGCAGAGCAATCAGCAGATCTGAGAACAAGGTGCAGAGATTGTCAGCTCTTCAGGACAGACTGGAATCTGATTGTGTCTGCTGGCTGTAGTGTATACGGCTGCACCTACACCAGGCTTCCTCATACAGGACACAACATTGTAGGGCCCATCTAAATATCGGGGTGAGGATAAGGTAAAGTGATGCCCCCGCTGCACCTGTGCCAGCATCTGTATGGGAAGTAGTCGCCATGTTTACTGACAGAATATTCTGTATATCATTGTGTACACAGCTCCAGCCTCCTATGTATACAGCTCTACACCACATCTGTGTACACAGTCCTCCCCCACCTTATCTACACACCGCGCTTACAGGTGCACAGTTCGCCACTGACTGGTGATGTTACATTACGGCAATCTGACTACGGCTTCATGCACACGACCAAATGTGCAATCCAAGTGTCTTTTGATGTTCCATTCTGATATTTTTACAGCTTGTCCTATTCACATCCATTTTTACAGTTCTATTGAGACCAATGTAAAATGGACAACACACAATACAGAACTGGTCATGTTCTCGAAGCCTACACAATAACAAATGGTGGAGTTACAACATGGCGACAAACAGTGAGACTAAAACATAATGACAGGCGATATGGATGTCCAAAAGGCCTCTTGGAAGGTCAGGCATGATGCTAAAGGGAGCAGCCATTATTGGGTTATTTCACTGGAATCCTGTCATAAGACAGGCTTGCACATTCCAGTGAGCGCCCTCTATTGGTTTGCAACACTGAGGCAGCAACTGTCTTCCTAATTATATCATGGAAGGCAGATTTGCATATTCTTCCCATAGTTCCTTGCAAAGTGGAGTGCTAAAGGCTTAACAAGTCTCCACACACCTATATGGTGGTCTCTCCCTAAGGAGTGACAATATCCCCTAGAACATAATAACAAGCAACGTGACTACAACATAATGACAGGCGGTATGACTACAACATTATTACAGCTAGTGTGAGCTCAGCATAGTAATAGGTAGTATGATTGCAACATACTGACAAGTGGTGTGACCACAACATAATAACATATGGTGTAACTACAACATGATAACAGGTTGTGGGACTACAAAATATACACAGGTGGTATGACTTCCACATAACAGGCGGTGTGACTATACCATGATGACAGGCAATAGGACTACAACTTAATAACAGGCAGTGTGACTACAACATAGTAACAAGTGGTGTGAGTATAACGTGGTGACAGGCGGTGTGATACACCATTATAACAGGTGGTGTGACGGGAACGTGATGGCAGGAGGTGTAACAACATGATGTCAGATGGTGTGACTACAATATGATGGAAGTGATGTCAGCACTAGCTGATGATGGTCAAATGCAGTCACCCTAAAATGGTTGTATTGAATGATAGTGATGTTTTCACAGACACGTACAAGTGGTAGTGATGAACTACTGGTCACATGTCTGTAAAGCAAAATGCTCACACCATATAATTGAGAGAGCAGAGTCAGCAGCACTCACCCATCTCTCCTCCCTCCTGTAGACAGCAGCATCCTGCTCCGGGCATCTGACATATCCCTCTTCACAAAGGAGAGACGTTCTGGGGACATAGAGCGCCGGACACTGCAGAAGACGACACAAATGGTAACTCACCAAGAGAAGGTGACAGGCAGAGTGCTGGAGTCCAGGTATATCAGCCCAAGTTTTCTGATGTATGTGTGGTCCAGGGCGGCTCTGCAGCAGGCCTCAGCACAGGTGTAGATCCTGGGCTCATTACTGACCCATAAAAGGCTGCAGAGCCTGCAGTTCATGGCAGTTCCATGAGGTGAAAGGAGGTGTATGGTTCTGTCCTGTAACCCTGAGTCCGGTGAAACTATATTACTCCTGTTGTGTTCATGTGGCTGGAAGAAAGCCACATGTATAGTTAAGTTATCCGTTCTGTTAGCTAGTGGCTCAGACAAGCAGGTATTTATTTTGTTTTTGCCAAACTTAAGGCTGTATTGTGTTTTATTTATTTTTTGTGCCCGAAGTCAAGGTTTATTTATTTTCTTGTTTTTTTCTAAATAAATCATTTTGCTGCATTTTGTGTACCTGTCTTGACTGTTTGGGTCCATACCACTGCTTCTACTGAGCTAACTTCCCCACATATGGTGGAGGATGCGGGCAAAGTTAAACAGTCCTAAAGCGACATACACATTTTTTTTCTCTCCCATGACCTGGGTCAAAGCTGCAGGAAAGATTAAAAAAAGACCACCATGGAGGACTTTGTAAAACAGTTTGGGCAGGTCATCCTATAGCAGCAGCAGACTCAGGCACATCAGCAAAAAGCCATGATGGAAGCTGAGATGCGACAACAGCAAGCGCAAGCCCAGCAGCAGGAGATAAACTTACGGCTTATGGAGACGCTGACACAGCTCAGCAAGGCTCTGGTCGACTAGAGTACAGCAGGAGAGTGTGCTGGTGTAAGAGAGACCCAGAGTCTACAGACTGCTGCCTGAGCTGCCGTGCCGAGTTCCCTGCAAAATATGACGTCCAAAGACAATGTAGAGGGATATCTTCGGGTTTTTGAGTGAGTGACCAAGCAAACGAAGTTGCCAAGGGATCAGTGGGCTGATGTTATGGCACAGTTTCTTATCGGGGAGCCTCAGAAGGCCTACTATGACCTGTGTGAACAGGAAACTAAGGACTACTCCAAGCTGAGAGGTGAGATCCTGGCAGGTCTTGGTGTGAATATGTACGTACGTGCTGGGAGAGTTGACTTTCTCTGAGAGTCTCTCACCCTGATCCCAGATGCATGACCTGGTGTATCTGGTCAAGAAATGGCTTCAGCCTGAGGAGGCCAATTCGGCACAGATGGTGGAGAGAGTGGTACTCGATACGTACACCAGATCGCTTCCGCTTAGGGTTCAGCACTGGGTTGGACAAGCGGGACCTACAACGGCTGACCAGCTGGTGTGTTTAATGGAACGGTAACAAGTCACCAAGGAACTACTGCTGACATTTTCCAGACCTGTTACCCCCAAGACTGGTAAGACTATACCGACTACTGTAGGGGTAAGGAAGGTTGTGGTGGGAGAACGCTCAGAGGGGAACAGGCAGCTGGGACTGTAAACTTTAAACTCAGGTCTCAGAATGGAGACCCATACTGTCTCAGGTGTTGGCGGTGCCATGAACTGAGTCACATTGCTGCATACTGTCCCCTGACAACTGAGCCCATGGATTGCAGCAGTTCTAGGCAGGTGTCCCTGTTTGCTCAACCCGCTTGTTCAGCAGAATCTATGTCTAAACCACAAATGTGTACTGTGACTACAGCAGGGTTTGTGGTACTTGCTCTCCTGGACCCTGGGAGCCTGGTAACCCTGGTCTAGTCGACACTACACTGTACAGTGGACAAACTATTGGGATCTTCTGCATACATGGTGAAACTAGGGAGTATCCTATTGCAGAGGTCTCCATAACAAGTCCCCATGGTTAAGTCCCTGTTTCATGATGTGATTTTAGGGAGGGATTTTCCTCTGTTCTGGAATATGTGGAAAAAGCAGAAGCTGCCATGTCCTGAAAATGTGAATGTTAATAATGTCTTTCATAAGGTTAACCCTGAACCTTTTGATCCTGACAGGGAAACACCAACTGTTGGGGTGACCCAAAATGGTTATGATTTTCCCATCTGTGTTAGCTTGTGATGCTGAAGGTCAGGAGGGAGTTCCCGAGATGCTGGAGCTCGAGGTGTCCCGTGACAATTTTGGGACTGCTCAAATGAGAGATCATAATCTGGCTCATGCCAGAGAAGACGCAAAAGTGGTAAATGGTGAACCGCAGCAGCCAGGGGCTGATAACCAGGTCCCCTATATGTCCATGAACCAGGACTTACTGTATAGGGTTAACCAAATATGGGGAGAAATTGTTGAACAATTGGTGGTGCCCCGGCCCTATCAGAGGGTAGTGTTAGATTTGGCACATAAGCATGTGTTAGGAGGACACCTGGGGTACGAAAAGACCAAAGAGCGAATTCTACAGCGTTTCTATTGGCCAGGAATTGATAAGCATATCCAAGAGTATTGTATCTCCTGCCCAGAGTGTCAACTAACCGCACCTATGTCACACTTCTGGAGTCTTTTGGTACCCCTACCCATTATAGAGGTACCATTTGAAAAAGTGGCCCTGGACTTTGTAGGTCCTGTTGTGAAGTCTGCTAGGGGTCATCAGTATATAATAGTGCTGTTAGATTATGCTAGAGCTAGACGATACCCTGAGGCCATACCCACGAGGAATACTTCGGTTAAGTTAATTGCCAAGGAGCTATCGGACAGGTATACCCAAGGAGATCCTGACTGACCAAGGTACTCCTTTTATGTCCAAAGTAATGAAAGAAATGTGTAAGCGCCTGTAAATTAAACACCTGCGAACCTCTGTATATCACCCCCAGAGAGATGGCCTAGTGGAGAGGTTCAATAAAACCCTTAAGGGTTAGCAAGGACGGCAAAGATTGGGATAGCCTACCTCCCTATTCAATGTTTACAATCCTAGAGGTACCCCAGTCCTCCACAGGTTTTTCCCCATTTGAGTTGGTGTATGGTAAACACTAACGTGGTCTCATAGACAAAGCTATGGAAACCTGGGAACAAGAGCAGGCCCCTTACAGGAGTCTGATTAAACACATTACCCTGATGCAGGAGAGAATTGCAGCAGTAATGCCTATTGTGAAGAAACATATGGAGCAGGCCCAAATAGCCCGGAGCCGAGTCTATAACAGAATGGCTAAACTTAGGACCTTTAGTCCAGGTGATTGGGTTTTGGTGTCGGTTCCCACGGTAGAAAGTAAATTTCTGGCCAAACAACAAGGGCCAAATGAAATTATTGAAAGAGTGAGGGAAGTAAACGATTAGGTGGTGTACCAGCCGGGCAAGAGAACGTCCGAACAAATATACCATATAAATTTGCTAAAACTCTGGAAGGACAGGGAAACGTTGACATCAGTAGGTGCACCTAGCAAGGTCACTACTGAAGGGGTAAATACTCCAGGTAAGGCTTCACCCAAGGTGTAAACAGCGGAGTCCCTGTCTAAGGCACAGAAACAAGAGACAAAGGAGTTGGTGCAGAAGAATAAGGATGTGTTTTCTGAGATGCCTGGACGCACCCATGTGATTGAACATGACATTGTCACTGAGCCGCAGGTAAGGGTTAATATAAAACTGTACCAGATACCTGAAGCTCGCAGGCGAGCCATATGTAAGAAGGTAGATATGTGATAGTATACTATTATATATATATATATATTATATACTATGATATATACTACTCTGCTCAGTTAGTGCTGTACATTGTCCAGATACATGGTGTATACTACTCCACCCAGGTAGTGACATACATTGTCTAGATCAGTGATTTTCAACCTTTTTTGAGCCGCGGCACACTTTTTACACTTAAAAAATCCCGTGGCACACCACCAGCCAAAATGGCACAAAATGACACTAAAACAGTACATATTATACATATAGTTAATAATATAGATTCTAAATGTATTTATACTCACTCAGTGTGAAACCTGGGCCTGTTTCGATGAACACAAAATTTCATTATCATTCATTATCTGTCCCCAGATTCATGTCCTCTCCATCTCTGCCCCCAGATTCATGTCCCCTCCATCTCTGCCCCCAGATTCATGTCCCCTCCATGTCTGTCCCCAGATTCATGTCCCCTCCATGTCTGTCCCCAGATTCATGTCCTCTCCATGTTTGTCCCCAGATTCATGTCCTCTCCATGTCTGTCCCCAGATTCATGTCCCCTCCATCTGTGCAGACAGTGTACACATTAGACTTACCTTTCTCCTCGTTCCCTCGCTGCTCTCTCTCTCCGCGGTCTTGCTAACAGTTAGAGACGCGATGTGATGACGTAGCCAGACTACGGAGAGAGAGAGAGCGGCGAGAAGAACGAAGGGAACAAGGAGAAAGGTAAGTGTAATTGGGGAACTTTCCCCGCGGCACACCCGACCATGTGTCGCGGCACACTAGTGTGCCGCGGCACACTGGTTGAAAATCACTGGTCTAGATACATGGTCTATGCTATTTTTCCCAGTTAGTACCATACATTGTCCAGATACATGGTCTATACTATTTTTCCCAGGTAGTGCCATGCATTTTCCAGATACATAGTGTATACTACTCTGCCCAGTTAGTACCATACATTGCCCAGATACATAATGTATACTACTCTGCCCAGTTAGTGCCATACATTGCCCAGATACATAGTGTATACTACTCTGCCCAGTTAGTACCATACATTGCCCAGATACATAATGTATACTACTCTGCCCAGTTAGTACCATACATTGCCCAGATACATAATGTATACTACTCTGCCCAGTTAGTGCCATACATTGCCCAGATACATAGTGTATACTACTCTGCCCAGTTAGTACCATACATTGCCCAGATACATAATGTATACTACTCTGCCCAGTTAGTGCCATACATTGTCCAGATACATGGTCTATACTATTTTTCCCAGGTAGTGCCATGCATTTTCCAGATACATGGTGTATACTACTCTGCCCAGTTAGTACCATACAATGCCCAGATACATAATGTATACTACTCTGCCCAGTTAGTACCATACATTGCCCAGATACATGGTGTATACTACTCTGCCCAGTTAGTGCTGTACATTGCCCAGATACATAATGTATACTACTCTGCCCAGTTAGTACCATACATCGCCCAGATACATAGTGTATACTACTCTGCCCAGTTAGTACCATACAATGCCCAGATACATAGAGTATACTACTCTGCCCATTTAGTGCCATACATTGTCTAGATACATAATGTATACTACTCTACCCAGTTAGTGTTGTACATCGTCCAGATACATAGTGTATACTACTCCGCCCAGGTAGTGCCATACATTGTCTAGCTACATAGTGTATACTATTTTTCCCAGGTAGTGCCATGCATTTTCCAGATACATAGTGTATACTACTCTGCCCAGTTAGTACCATACATTGCCCAGATACATAATGTATACTACTCTGCCCAGTTAGTGCCATACATTGCCCAGATACATAGTGTATACTACTCTGCCCAGTTAGTACCATACATTGCCCAGATACATAATGTATACTACTCTGCCCAGTTAGTGCCATACATTGCCCAGATACATAGTGTATACTACTCTGCCCAGTTAGTACCATACATTGCCCAGATACATAATGTATACTACTCTGCCCAGTTAGTGCCATACATTGCCCAGATACATAATGTATACTACTCTGCCCAGTTAGTACCATACATTGCCCAGATACATAATGTATACTACTCTGCCCAGTTAGTGCCATACATTGCCCAGATACATAGTGTATACTACTCTGCCCAGTTAGTACCATACATTGCCCAGATACATAATGTATACTACTCTGCCCAGTTAGTGCCATACATTGTCCAGATACATATTGTATACTACTCTGCCCAGTTAGTACCATACATTGCCCAGATACATAATGTATACTACTCTGCCCAGTTAGTGCCATACATTGCCCAGATACATGGTGTATACTACTCTGCCCAGTTAGTGCTGTACATCGTCCAGATACATAGTGTATACTACTCTGCCCAGTTAGTGCCATACATTGTCCAGATACATATTGTATACTACTCTGCCCAGTTAGTGCTGTACATCGCCCAGATACATATTGTATACTACTCTGCCCAGTTAGTGCCATACATTGCCCAGATACATATTGTATACTACTCTGCCCAGTTAGTACCATACAATGCCCAGATACATAATGTATACTACTCTGCCCAGTTAGTGCCATACATTGCCCAGATACATATTGTATACTACTCTGCCCAGTTAGTACCATACAATGCCCAGATACATATTGTATACTACTCTGCCCAGTTAGTGCCATATATTGCCCAGATACATAGTGTATACTACTCTGCCCAGTTAGTGCCATACATTGCCCAGATACATATTGTATACTACTCTGCCCAGTTAGTGCCATATATTGCCCAGATACATAGTGTATACTACTCTGCCCAGTTAGTGCCATACATTGCCCAGATACATAATGTATACTACTCTGCCCAGTTAGTGCTGTACATCGTCCAGATACATAGTGTATACTACTCTGCCCAGTTAGTGCCATACATTGCCCAGATACAAATTGTATACTACTCTGCCCAGTTAGTACCATACATTGCCCAGATACATAATGTATACTACTCTGCCCAGTTAGTACCATACATTGCCCAGATACATAATGTATACTACTCTGCCCAGTTAGTACCATACATTGCCCAGATACATATTGTATACTACTCTGCCCAGTTAGTACCATACATTGCCCAGATACATAATGTATACTACTCTGCCCAGTTAGTGCCATATATTGCCCAGATACATAGTGTATACTACTCTGCCCAGTTAGTACCATACATTGCCCAGATACATATTGTATACTACTCTGCCCAGTTAGTGCCATATATTGCCCAGATACATAGTGTATACTACTCTGCCCAGTTAGTGCCATACATTGCCCAGATACATATTGTATACAACTCTGCCCAGTTAGTACCATACAATGCCCAGATACATAATGTATACTACTCTGCCCAGTTAGTGCTGTACATCGTCCAGATACATATTGTATACTACTCTGCCCAGTTAGTACCATACATTGCCCAGATACATAGTGTATACTACTCTGCCCAGTTAGTACCATACATTGCCCAGATACATATTGTATACTACTCTGCCCAGTTAGTACCATACATTGCCCAGATACATAGTGTATACTACTCTGCCCAGTTAGTGTTGTACATTGTCTAGATACATAGTGTATACTACTCCGCCCAGTTGGTGCCATACATCGTCCAGATACATAGTGTATACTACTCCGCCCAGGTAGTGCCATACATTGTCTAGATACATGGTGTATACTATTTTTCCCAGGTAGTGCCATGCATTTTCCAGATACATGGTGTATACTACTCTGCCCAGTTAGTACCATACATTGCCCAGATACATATTGTATACTACTCTGCCCAGTTAGTACCATACATTGCCCAGATACATAATGTATACTATTCTGCCCAGTTAGTACCATACATTGCCCAGATACATATTGTATACTACTCTGCCCAGTTAATACCATACATTGCCCAGATACATAGTGTATACTACTCTGCCCAGTTAGTACCATACATTGCCCAGATACATATTGTATACTACTCTGCCCAGTTAATACCATACATTGCCCAGATACATAATGTATACTACTCTGCCCAGTTAGTGCTGTACATCGTCCAGATACATAGTGTATACTACTCTGCCCAGTTAGTGCCATACATTGCCCAGATACATATTGTATACTACTCTGCCCAGTTAGTACCATACATCGCCCAGATACATAGTGTATACTACTCTGCCCAGTTAGTACCATACATTGCCCAGATACATAATGTATACTACTCTGCCCATTTAGTGCCATACATCGCCCAGATACATATTGTATACTACTCTGCCCAGTTAGTGCTGTACATCGTCCAGATACATATTGTATACTACTCTGCCCAGTTAGTGCTGTACATCGTCCAGATACATAGTGTATACTACTCTACCCAGTTAGTGCCATACATTGCCCAGATACATAGTGTATACTACTCTGCCCAGTTAGTGCCATACATTGCCCAGATACATATTGTATACTACTCTGCCCAGTTAGTACCATACAATGCCCAGATACATATTGTATACTACTCTGCCCAGTTAGTGCCATACATCGCCCAGATACATAGTGTATACTACTCTGCCCAGTTAGTACCATACATTGCCCAGATACATAATGTATACTACTCTGCCCATTTAGTGCCATACATTGTCTAGATACATAATGTATACTACTCTGCCCAGTTAGTGCTGTACATTGTCTAGATACATAGTGTATACTACTCTGCCCAGTTAGTACCATACATTGCCCAGATACATAATGTATACTACTCTGCCCATTTAGTGCCATACATTGTCTAGATACATAATGTATACTACTCTGCCCAGTTAGTGCTGTACATTGTCTAGATACATAGTGTATACTACTCCGCCCAGTTGGTGCCATACATCGTCCAGATACATAGTGTATACTACTCCGCCCAGGTAGTACCATACATTGTCTAGATACATGGTGTATACTATTTTTCCCAGGTAGTGCCATGCATTTTCCAGATACATGGTGTATACTACTCTGCCCAGTTAGTACCATACATTGCCCAGATACATATTGTATACTACTCTGCCCAGTTAGTACCATACATTGCCCAGATACATAATGTATACTATTCTGCCCAGTTAGTACCATACATTGCCCAGATACATATTGTATACTACTCTGCCCAGTTAATACCATACATTGCCCAGATACATAGTGTATACTACTCTGCCCAGTTAGTACCATACATTGCCCAGATACATAATGTATACTACTCTGCCCAGTTAGTGCTGTACATCGTCCAGATACATAGTGTATACTACTCTGCCCAGTTAGTGCCATACATTGCCCAGATACATATTGTATACTACTCTGCCCAGTTAGTACCATACATCGCCCAGATACATAGTGTATACTACTCTGCCCAGTTAGTACCATACATTGCCCAGATACATAATGTATACTACTCTGCCCATTTAGTGCCATACATCGCCCAGATACATATTGTATACTACTCTACCCAGTTAGTGCTGTACATCGTCCAGATACATATTGTATACTACTCTACCCAGTTAGTGCTGTACATCGTCCAGATACATAGTGTATACTACTCCGCCCAGTTGGTGCCATACATCGTCCAGATACATAGTGTATACTACTCCGCCCAGGTAGTGCCATACATTGTCTAGATACATGGTGTATACTATTTTTCCCAGGTAGTGCCATGCATTTTCCAGATACATGGTGTATACTACTCTGCCCAGTTAGTACCATACATTGCCCAGATACATAATGTATACTACTCTGCCCAGTTAGTACCATACATTGCCCAGATACATATTGTATACTACTCTGCCCAGTTAGTACCATACATTGCCCAGATACATAATGTATACTACTCTGCCCAGTTAGTACCATACATTGCCCAGATACATAATGTATACTACTCTGCCCAGTTAGTACCATACATTGCCCAGATATATATTGTATACTACTCTGCCCAGTTAGTACCATACATTGCCCAGATACATATTGTATACTACTCTGCCCAGTTAGTACCATACATTGTCCAGATACATAGTGTATACTACTCTGCCCAGTTAGTACCATACATTGCCCAGATACATAATGTATACTACTCTGCCCAGTTAGTACCATACATTGCCCAGATACATATTGTATACTACTCTGCCCAGTTAATACCATACATTGCCCAGATACATAGTGTATACAACTCTGCCCAGTTAGTACCATACAATGCCCAGATACATAATGTATACTACTCTGCCCAGTTAGTGCTGTACATCGTCCAGATACATATTGTATACTACTCTGCCCAGTTAGTACCATACATTGCCCAGATACATAGTGTATACTACTCTGCCCAGTTAGTACCATACATTGCCCAGATACATATTGTATACTACTCTGCCCAGTTAGTACCATACATTGCCCAGATACATAGTGTATACTACTCTGCCCAGTTAGTGTTGTACATTGTCTAGATACATAGTGTATACTACTCCGCCCAGTTGGTGCCATACATCGTCCAGATACATAGTGTATACTACTCCGCCCAGGTAGTGCCATACATTGTCTAGATACATGGTGTATACTATTTTTCCCAGGTAGTGCCATGCATTTTCCAGATACATGGTGTATACTACTCTGCCCAGTTAGTACCATACATTGCCCAGATACATATTGTATACTACTCTGCCCAGTTAGTACCATACATTGCCCAGATACATAATGTATACTATTCTGCCCAGTTAGTACCATACATTGCCCAGATACATATTGTATACTACTCTGCCCAGTTAATACCATACATTGCCCAGATACATAGTGTATACTACTCTGCCCAGTTAGTACCATACATTGCCCAGATACATAATGTATACTACTCTGCCCAGTTAGTGCTGTACATCGTCCAGATACATAGTGTATACTACTCTGCCCAGTTAGTGCCATACATTGCCCAGATACATATTGTATACTACTCTGCCCAGTTAGTACCATACATCGCCCAGATACATAGTGTATACTACTCTGCCCAGTTAGTACCATACATTGCCCAGATACATAATGTATACTACTCTGCCCATTTAGTGCCATACATCGCCCAGATACATATTGTATACTACTCTGCCCAGTTAGTGCTGTACATCGTCCAGATACATATTGTATACTACTCTGCCCAGTTAGTGCTGTACATCGTCCAGATACATAGTGTATACTACTCTACCCAGTTAGTGCCATACATTGCCCAGATACATAGTGTATACTACTCTGCCCAGTTAGTGCCATACATTGCCCAGATACATATTGTATACTACTCTGCCCAGTTAGTACCATACAATGCCCAGATACATATTGTATACTACTCTGCCCAGTTAGTGCCATACATCGCCCAGATACATAGTGTATACTACTCTGCCCAGTTAGTACCATACATTGCCCAGATACATAATGTATACTACTCTGCCCATTTAGTGCCATACATTGTCTAGATACATAATGTATACTACTCTGCCCAGTTAGTGCTGTACATTGTCTAGATACATAGTGTATACTACTCTGCCCAGTTAGTACCATACATTGCCCAGATACATAATGTATACTACTCTGCCCATTTAGTGCCATACATTGTCTAGATACATAATGTATACTACTCTGCCCAGTTAGTGCTGTACATTGTCTAGATACATAGTGTATACTACTCCGCCCAGTTGGTGCCATACATCGTCCAGATACATAGTGTATACTACTCCGCCCAGGTAGTACCATACATTGTCTAGATACATGGTGTATACTATTTTTCCCAGGTAGTGCCATGCATTTTCCAGATACATGGTGTATACTACTCTGCCCAGTTAGTACCATACATTGCCCAGATACATATTGTATACTACTCTGCCCAGTTAGTACCATACATTGCCCAGATACATAATGTATACTATTCTGCCCAGTTAGTACCATACATTGCCCAGATACATATTGTATACTACTCTGCCCAGTTAATACCATACATTGCCCAGATACATAGTGTATACTACTCTGCCCAGTTAGTACCATACATTGCCCAGATACATAATGTATACTACTCTGCCCAGTTAGTGCTGTACATCGTCCAGATACATAGTGTATACTACTCTGCCCAGTTAGTGCCATACATTGCCCAGATACATATTGTATACTACTCTGCCCAGTTAGTACCATACATCGCCCAGATACATAGTGTATACTACTCTGCCCAGTTAGTACCATACATTGCCCAGATACATAATGTATACTACTCTGCCCATTTAGTGCCATACATCGCCCAGATACATATTGTATACTACTCTACCCAGTTAGTGCTGTACATCGTCCAGATACATATTGTATACTACTCTACCCAGTTAGTGCTGTACATCGTCCAGATACATAGTGTATACTACTCCGCCCAGTTGGTGCCATACATCGTCCAGATACATAGTGTATACTACTCCGCCCAGGTAGTGCCATACATTGTCTAGATACATGGTGTATACTATTTTTCCCAGGTAGTGCCATGCATTTTCCAGATACATGGTGTATACTACTCTGCCCAGTTAGTACCATACATTGCCCAGATACATAATGTATACTACTCTGCCCAGTTAGTACCATACATTGCCCAGATACATATTTTATACTACTCTGCCCAGTTAGTACCATACATTGCCCAGATACATAATGTATACTACTCTGCCCAGTTAGTACCATACATTGCCCAGATACATAATGTATACTACTCTGCCCAGTTAGTACCATACATTGCCCAGATATATATTGTATACTACTCTGCCCAGTTAGTACCATACATTGCCCAGATACATATTGTATACTACTCTGCCCAGTTAGTACCATACATTGTCCAGATACATAGTGTATACTACTCTGCCCAGTTAGTACCATACATTGCCCAGATACATAATGTATACTACTCTGCCCAGTTAGTACCATACATTGCCCAGATACATATTGTATACTACTCTGCCCAGTTAATACCATACATTGCCCAGATACATAGTGTATACTACTCTGCCCAGTTAGTACCATACATTGCCCAGATACATAATGTATACTACTCTGCCCAGTTAGTGCTGTACATTGTCCAGATACATAGTGTATACTACTCTGCCCAGTTAGTGCCATACATTGCCCAGATACATAATGTATACTACTCTGCCCAGTTAGTACCATACATCGCCCAGATACATAGTGTATACTACTCTGCCCAGTTAGTACCATACATTGCCCAGATACATAATGTATACTACTCTGCCCATTTAGTGCCATACATTGTCTAGATACATAATGTATACTACTCTACCCAGTTAGTGTTGTACATTGTCTAGATACATAGTGTATACTACTCCGCCCAGTTGGTGCCATACATCGTCTAGATACATGGTGTATACTATTTTTCCCAGTTAGTGCCATACATTGTCTAGATACATAGTGTATACTACTCCGCCCAGTTAGTACCATACATTGCCCAGATACATAGTGTATACTACTCTGCCCAGTTAGTGCCATACATTGTCCAGATACATAGTGTATACTACTCTGCCCAGTTAGTACCATACATTGCCCAGATACATAATGTATACTACTCTGCCCAGTTAGTGCCATACATTGTCCAGATACATAGTGTATACTACTCTGCCCAGTTAGTGCCATATATTGCCCAGATACATATTGTATACTACTCTGCCCAGTTAGTACCATACATTGTCCAGATACATAGTGTATACTACTCTGCCCAGTTAGTGCCATATATTGCCCAGATACATATTGTATACTACTCTGCCCAGTTAGTACCATACATTGTCCAGATACATAGTGTATACTACTCTGCCCAGTTAGTGCCATATATTGCCCAGATACATATTGTATACTACTCTGCCCAGTTAGTACCATACATTGTCCAGATACATAGTGTATACTACTCTGCCCAGTTAGTGCCATACATTGCCCAGATACATAATGTATACTACTCTGCCCAGTTAGTGCCATATATTGCCCAGATACATAGTGTATACTACTCTGCCCAGGTAGTGCCATACATTGTCCAGATACATAGTGTATACTACTCTGCCCAGGTAGTGCCATACATTGTCCAGATACATAGTGTATACTACTCTGCCCAGTTAGTACCATACATTGTCCAGATACATAATGTATACTACTCTGCCCAGTTAGTGCCATACATTGTCCGGCTACATGGTGTATACTACTCTGCCCAGGTAGTGCCATACATTGCCCAGATACATAATGTATACTATTCTTCTCAGGTAGTGCAAGTTTGTCTGCTATATAATAAGAAAATGAATGGCCTTGCATCAAAATATGCCACAATATCCCCCCTCAGGCCAGAAAACGGGTGTAGAGGGTTTGATGAATCCGCCAGTAGTGTATTGTACAGTAAGCAGCTCCACATCACTCAGCTGCCCTTAGATGGGTCGCCCTATATCCCACCTTGTTCAGTAGAGTTATGTCGCCCTCTCCTGGCAGCTCCTGATAGCACTACTGTTATGGTATTGACCTCCTTATAAAACAGGTTCTCCAGCAGTCAGAACATTCAGCTCTTGCTGAGATAGATCAGGGGACATTAGGGCAGGCTTCTGAATACTAGGAAAGTGTGTGGGGCACCCGGGCGGCCTGTGATCTCACATTATCTGCTATCTTACTGTGCCCATGTGCCAGGACTAGTGTGAGGTTTTTCTGCTGGTTTCAATCACTGTAGATAAATTTGCTGCAAACATAAGTGAAGCGGGCGCTGTTACATGGGTAGTATCTGGAGATGGCGCTGTCACATGGGTAGTATCTGGAGATGGGGCCTTACTAATCGCATGCATAGTATCTAGAGATGAGGCTTCACTAGTCACATGCACTGTATCCGGAGATTGGGTCTCACTAGTCACATCGATAGTATCTAGAGATAGCGCCTTGCTAGTCACATGGATAGTGTCTAGAGATTGGACATGGGTTTATCGAGTCCTAAAAATATTTATCACTGATGTGTGGCACAATATAGTAATTTAGTTGACGCTGGCGAAGAGACAACCGAAAAGGGGAAAGTGTCATAGGTCAACACAAGTTGCACCAAATATGTTACACAGCACTACTTATGGGTGCACAGTTACACTGACACGTAGACAGTACATATGCGCCATAGTGTGCACAGAATAACTCCTTCACTGCCAAGTCAAATGTTCAGCGGGAAGAGAATCTATGGACACCACCCAATATACAACCAGGGACACAATGGTACCTCTTAGAGAAGACAGAGGTCCCTCCTTTTTTAGGAGATGATGGGGAGGTAGACATGCCACTCCTCCTGCGTGGGGCCATACCATTCTGAGAAGAGCGGGAGGGAGGCTTCACAACATGGGCACCTAAAATATAAAAAGACATCAGCAACATTATACTATGGTACATATATTAATCTATTACTGCTGACAACCACCTGTATATATCATGTCTGATAGGTTGTCACAGCCCCGCCCACTGCTAATGACAACTATTATATAATGATGTGATCAGACATGAGATCCGCACACCTTATACTACAGTACAGCTATTCATCTATTACTACTGACAACCTCCTGTATATATCATGTCTGAGAGGTTGTCACAGCCCCGCCCCCTATTATACCTTCTAGTGATCTGGGGAATGTTCAGGCTCTCTTGATTAAGATGATGGAGTTATTCCTGCCATTAGCTGCCATGTCTGAATAAGCCTCAGTCAGAGTCTTGGTACAGGCCTCCATACTTAGGATTCAGGGCCAGGCCCCCAGAGTCAGGTTCTCCGAATGAGCCCCCTCTCCTTACCTTGCCTCCCCCGCAGGGGGTCTCCTCTCTCCTCACACACTCGCAGCCTCCTCAGGGCGTCGCTTAGGGCAGCTCGCAATACTTGCATCTCATCCTCTTGGAGCTGAAGCCTCTGCTCCAGATTAGATATACGATCGTCAGTGTCCATGGCGCTGGGACCTGAGAGGCCATCATCTGTGGGGGGACACAAGGGGTTAATGGTGGCCTCATGGCCAGACACATAATACATAATATATGGCCTCCTCGGTGCCTCCCTCTCCAGGCCTCGATGGGTCTGTATACCCCCTTCCCCGCCATCTGCAGGATGCCCCCTCCCCCATCACTGATAGTACCAGGCGCTGCCACCACCACTCGAGATGCCAGAAGTGCTGTATGTGGAGTCGCGAGGCGCAATCTCCTCGTGCCATGTTGCATGAGGCGCCGTCTCTTCGACCTATATCTTTTCTATCCATTGGCCATCCTGGGTATTGTGATTTTCCTGGTGCACTCACCATTACAGTACTGCAGCAGGGAGCTGGTGTCGTAGACGGAGCTGCCCCCGGCCCCAGATTCTGACATGTCGTCGTCTGTCTCGTGTCTCGCTTTATTTTCTCCTTTCTCTCGTTGTCCTCTGTTTTGTGTCTTCCTTTCTCTCCCTCTTCTCACATCCCTCTCGCTCGCTCTCTGGTCGCCATGGTAACTGCTTCCTGCAGCATCTTCTCCTGTGGTCCCCCCGCCGTTCCATCACACAAACCCCACCCCTTGGAACAGCTGACACAGATGGAGCTGAAATGATACAATGTAACACATTCCAGATAAAATGTACCATTCCTCCCCCCATTATCACTTCAGATATCCAAAAACCAGACACGTGATGATGTCATCAGTAATATAGGCAGTGAGATAGAGAGGGGACATGTGTAGCGAACAGTGAGGTGGGGTCTATATATTTAGTACAGTGAGGTGGGGTCCATGTATGTATTACAGTGAGGTGGGGGTCTCTGTATATAGATCAATGAGGTGGGGATTTGTGTATAGTACAGTGAAGGGGGTCTCTAGTGAATTATGGGGCGGGGTCTGTATAAAGAATAGTTGGGTGGGGGGTCTCTGTTTATATAGAACAGTGAGGTGGGGGTATGAGTAGAGAACAGTAAGGTGGGAGTTTTGTGTATAGAATAGAGGGTTGGTGGTCTCTATGTAGAGAAAAGTCAAGTGGTGGTCTCTGTGTAGAAACCAGAGAGGTGAGGGTCTCTGTGTATAGTACAGTGAGGCGGGGGTATGGGTATAATACAATGTGATGGGGGTCTGTGTATAATATATTGTGGTGGGGGGTCTCTGTGTACATAGTACATTGAGGCTGGGGTCTGTGTAGAATAGTGAGATGGGGTCTATATATAGTGGATTGAGGTAGTGGTCTCTGTGTATATAGTACAGTGAAGTGGGGTCTCTTTGTATATAGTACAATGAGGTGGGGGTCTCTAATTAAAGAACAGTAAAGTGGGGATCTGCGTATACTACAATGAGGTGTGACTCTCTGTATAGAGAATAATGGGGTGGGTGTTTCTGTGTATATAGAAAAATTAGGTGGGGTCACCGTGTAGAGAACAGTTAATTGGAGGTCTATGTTTAGTAGATTGAGGTGGGGTCTCTGTATATATAGTAGAGTGAGGTAGGGATCTCTATGTAGAGAACAGTAACATACCTCCCAACTTTTGAAGATCCGAAAGAGGGACAAAATATGCGGTGTGCCTACGCGCTGCGGCAAACTTAGCTCCGCCCACTTTTATGTTGATTCCGCCCATTATCATTCATTTTTCATGTGCCCCCACATACAGTGTTGGCCAAAAGTATTAGCACCCCTGCAATTTTGTCAGATAATACTCATGTTCTTCCAGAAAATGATTACAAGCACAAACTCTTTGGTATTAGTATCTTCATTTATTTTGCTTGCAATGAAAAAACACAAAAGAGAATGAAAAAAAAGTCAAATCATTGATCATTTTACACAAAACTCCAAAAATGGGCTGCACAGAAGTATTGGCCCCCTCAGCCTAATACTTGGTAGCACAACCTTTAGACACAATAACTGCGCACAACCGCTTCCGGTGACCATCAATGAGTTTCTTACAAGGCTCTGCTGGAATTTTAGACCATTCTTCTTTGGCAAACTGCTCCAGGTCCCTGAGATGTGAAGGGGGCCTTCTCCAAACTGCCATCTAGAGATCTCTCCTCCCCCACAGGTGTTCTATGGGATTCAGGGCTGGACTCATTGCTGCCACTTTACAAGTCTCCAGGGCTTTCTCTCAAACCATTTTCTAGTGCTGACCTGAAGTGTGTTTTGGGTCATTGTCCTGCTGGAAGACCCCTGACCTCTGAGGGAGACCCAGCTTTCTCACACTGGGCCCTACATTATGCTGCAAAATTTGTTGGTAGTCTTCAGACTTCATAATGCCATGCACACGGTCAAGCAGTCCAGTGCCAGAGGCAGCAAAGCAACCGCAAAACTTCAGGGAACCTCCGCCATGTCTGACTGTAGGGACTGTGTTCTTTTCTTTGAAGGCCTCTTTGTTTTTTCCTGTAAACTCTATGTTGATGCCTTTTCCTACTTTTGTCTCATCTGACCAGAGAACATTCTTCCAAAACGTTTTTGGCTTTCTCGGGTAAGTTTTGGCAAACTCCAGCCTGGCTTTTTTATGTCTCTGGGTAAGAAGTGGGGTCTTCCTGGGTCTCCTACCATACAGTCCCTTCTCATTCAGACGCTGACGGATAGTACGGGCTAACACTGTTGTACCCTCAGACTGCAGGGCAGCTTGAACTTGTTTGGATGTTAGTCGAGGTTCTTTATCCACCATCCGCACAATCTTGCGTTGAAATCTCTCGTCAATTTTTCTTTTCCGTCCACATCTAGGGAGGTTGGCCACAGTGCCATGGGCTTTACACTTCTTGATGACACTGCGCACGGTAGACACAGGAACATTCAGGTCTTTGGAGATGGACTTGTAGCCTTGAGATTGCTCATGCTTCCTCACAATTTTGCTTCTCAAGTCCTCAGACAGTTCTTTGGTCTTCTTTCTTTTCTCCGTGCTCAATGTGGTACACACAAGGACACAGGACAGAGGTTGAGTCAACTTTAATCCATTTCAACTGGCTGCAAGTGTGATTTAGTTATTACCACCACCTGTTAGGTGCCTCAGGTAAGTAACAGGTGCTGTTAATTACACAAATTAGAGAAGCATCACATGATTTTTCAAACAGTGCCAATACTTTTGTCCACCCCCTTTTTTATGTTTGCGTTGGAATTATATCCAATTTGGATTTTTGACAATTTTTTTTGTGGTTTTCCATTGAAGACAAATGAAATGAAGATAATACCAAAGAATTTGTGATTGCAATCATTTTCTGGAAGAACATGAGTATTATCTGACAGAATTGCAGGGGTGCCAATACTTTTTGCCAACACTCTATCTATCTATCTATCTATCTATCTATCTATCTCCTATCTATCTATCTATCTATCTATCTATCTCCTATCTATCTATCTATCTATCTATCTACCTCCTATCTATCTATCTATCTATCTATCTATCTATCTATCTATCTCCTATCTATCTATCTATCTATCTATCTATTTCATATCTATATACTGTATCTCCTTCCTATCTCCTCTATCTATTTTCATATCTAATGATCAAAAAGAGGCAGCACTGCAAAGTAGTGAAAGAGAACTGACGTGAATTTATGGCAAGAACTACTCGGAGTGCTGGACCTTTCTAAAGCCAACACTTCAAGGACTTTTGGTAGTTCTTGTAATAAATTCACATCAGTTCTCTTTCATTACTTTGCAGTGCTGCCTCTTTTTGATAATTATTAAATTATTATTACTGGAGGGATCAACTGCTGGACCCGATGGATCTACACTCACATTTGAACTTTTACATGGTGCTGATCTAAATACTATCTATCTATCTATCTATCTATCTATCTATCTATCTATCTATCCCATATCTATCTATCTATCTATCTATCTATCTATCTATCCCATATCTATCTATCTATCTATCTATCTATCTATCTATCTATCTCCTATCTATCTATCTATCTATCTATCTATCTCCTATCTATTTATCTATCTATCTCCTATCTATCTCATATCTATCTATCTATCTATCTATCTATCTATCTATCCCATATCTATCTATCTCCTATCTATCTATCTATCTATCTATCTATCCCATATCTATCTATCTATCTATCTATCTATCTATCTATCTATCTATCTCTTATCTATCTATCTATCTCCTATCTATCTATCTATTTATTATCTATCTATCTATCTATCTATCTATCTATCTATCCCATATCTATCTATCTATCTCCTATCTATCTATCTATCTATCTATCTATCTATCTATCTATCTATCAAAAGTTTCCTAAGAAACTGAAATTGGCTAATAAAGTCCTCTTTTTTCCCTTTCTTTTTCTTTCTTTCTTTCTTTCTTTCTTTCTTTCTTTCTTTCTTTCTTTCTTTCTTTCTTTCTTTCTTTCTTTCTTTCTCTCATATCTATCTTTTTATCCATCTATCTACGTTGTTTCCCTCTCATACACTTCTATGTTCCCCTCCGCCAGGTATTTCAAAATAATGTCTTTCTAGTGTCATTTCCCATATAATGGGGTTGTTTACGGCTCCGCTGTGAAGCAGCCACTTACAGGGATGAGTCCTCTCCAATGTCTGTGAATGCGCAGACTACATCACCCATCAGGAGTCATTATGTTTGGGGTCGCCCCCTTCTCTTAGTGACATAGTCGCCCCACCTGGCAGAGGAGTCTCTCGAGGGACAGGGATGAGACAGATACAGATGACACGTGAGAGTTTCCTCACAATAATCTCATTACTAAACCCACATCCTCTGAGCCCAGGAACATCTGTGTGTCCGGTCATGTCTGACCACAGCCCAGAGCTGCAGAGGGGGTTGCTGGATATTGGTGCACCTGAATAACAGGGGTCTGCCAAGGGGAGGGGGCAAGATGGATACAGTTATGAGATTGGATACATTTGAGGATTTGGATGGATACAGCCATAGGGATTGCTATATCTGAGGATTGGGATGGACACAGCTATAGGATGGGTACCTGTGAGGATTGGGATGGCTACAGCTATGGGAATGGGTACATGTGAGGATTGGGATGATACAGCTATGGGGATGGGTACATGTGAGGATTGGGATGGATACAGCTATGGGGATGGGTACATGTGAGGATTGGGATGGATACAGCTATGGGGATGGGTACATGTGAGGGTTGGGATGGATACAGCTATGGGGATGGGTACATGTGAGGATTGGGATGGATACAGCTATGGCGATGGGTACATGTGAGGATTGGGATGATACAGCTATGGGGATGGGTACATGTGAGGATTGGGATGGATACAGCCATGGCGATGGGTGCATGTGAGGATTGGGATGGATACAGCTATGGCGATGGGTACATGTAGATGATTCTGTAACATTCTGCTCCCCTGTAAGTTGAATGGTTGTGTTTCACTTTCAATAGTCCATTTACAGAAATAAATAGTACAGATGACTGTGAGACACTTTGTCATATATTTCTGCTCCTCTGCCATCTACTAAACTCACTTTCATTCTGAAAACCCGTGTACTAATCAGCTCAAAACAGACTGCAAATAACATGACAGAGGCAACTCATTTCTATAGAAGTCTATGGAGAGGGGAGGGGTGAGCAGCCAATGCCTGATCACATCTCATACACAATCCTGTAATTCTCCATTAAACATCATAGAGGCAGCAGCCGGACCCTGATCACTCCAATAAACTTCCTGGTGTAAGCCATCGATCCCTGAACACAACCCATAAAAAATCCAGGAAAAAACTGCTGCAGCTGCGCCAATGGCCGGACCCTGATCACTGCTCATAGATTATCCAGTACTGCTGGCTTCAGCGCTCCAGTAAATGTCTCAGTGCCCATAGCTGAACCCACAGCTGTAGAGAGTCCAGTAAAAGTAAATGCTGCAGCGCACCACTCCATGTGTTGGGGGGCTCTGTTCACTGTTGCATGTAATTGGGTGGGCTATCACTGTTACATGTGTTGGGTACCAGGGGTTCAGCTAAAGGAGATGCAGAGTCAACAATCACTACCGGGCCCTAGAGACTCAGGGGGCCCAAAGACCTCTCTACAACATAAGAAAACACCAATATTATAGATAAATGGGGACCCCATTGCAAATTTTGAACTGGGGCTCAGGAGCTTCACGTTAAGCCTTTGGGGGAAGCTCTCACAGTTGTGTACATAAGTGGGGGGGGGGGGGGGTAATTTTTTCTGAAGATCTTTAAGGCTGGATCAGGGACAATGGATTTGTGACAAGTGTTTGGTACGTGAGACATTCAGGGTGGTAGGTGAAGCTGGAACGGGGGGCCGGGGGTGACTCTGGAGGCAGCCGGTGTCTGGCGGGACACTGTCTGACTATTGTCTCTTCACAACCTATTGATCGCCTGATCAATAATTTGAGGTGAATGTGATATCACTCGCTAGAGCCATGGCGACAAATGTAAACTCTGCCAGCAACGCTGTTATGATGGAGGTAGAAATACTGTAGACTTCTCTGGTGAACCAGGAGGGTATCCCACATGATAGGATTAGATACACAGCTTAGCAGACAGTATACCACATGATAGGATTAGATACACAGCTCAGCAGACAGTATCACACATGATAGGATTAGATACACAGCTCAGATATAGTATCACACATGATAGGATTAGATACACAGCTCAGCAGACAGTATCACATATGGTAGGATTAGATACACAGCTCAGCAGACAGTATCACACAGGATAGGATTAGATACACAGCTCAGCAGACAGTATCACATATGGTAAGATTAGATACACAGCTCAGCAGACAGTATCGCATATGGTAGGATTAGATACACAGCTCAGCAGACAGTATCACATATGGTAGGATTAGATACACAGCTCAGCAGACAGTATCACATATGGTAGGATTAGATACACAGCTCAGCAGACAGTATCACACATGATAAGATTAGATACACAGCTCAGCAGACAGTATCACACATGATAGGATTAGATACACAGCTCAGCAGACAGTATCACATATGGTAGGATTAGATACACAGCTCAGCAGACAGTATCACACAGGATAGGATTAGATACACAGCTCAGCAGACAGTATCACATATGGTAGGATTAGATACACAGCTCAGCAGACAGTATCACACAGGATAGGATTAGATACATAGCTCAGCAGACAGTATCACACAGGATAGGATTAGATACACAGCTCAGCAGACAGTATCACATATGGTAGGATTAGATACACAGCTCAGCAGACAGTATCACATATGATAGGATTAGATACACAGCTCAGCAGACAGTATCACACCTGATAGGATTAGATACACAGCTCAGCAGACAGTATCACACCTGATAGGATTAGATACACAAGCTCAGCAGGTAGTATCACACATGATAGGATTAGATACACAGCTCAGCAGACAGTATCACATATGGTAGGATTAGATACACAGCTCAGCAGACAGTATCACACATGATAAGATTAGATACACAGCTCAGCAGTCAGTATCACACATGATAGGATTAGATACAGCTCAGCAGACAGTATCACACATGATAGGATTAGATACACAAGCTCAGCAGGTAGTATCACACATGATAGGATTAGATACACAAGCTCAGCAGGTAGTATCACACATGATAGGATTAGATACACAGCTCATCAGATAATATTACAAATGATCGGATTAAATACACAACTGAGTAGACAATGTCACACACGATAGGATTAGATACAGAGGCTCCACAGACGGTATCACACACGACAGACTGAGATAACCTAGAGAGAGTATCGCATATGACAGGCTTGGATACACTAGAGACATATTCACACTGTAAAGGCTTTGATGTCCCTGGAGATTATTCTGTAAATATCAGCAAGCACAATGATGAGAGTAGTAGTGGTGTCAATCGTCTTCTCTTGGTAGTGTGTATACACATGTAGGTCCCGGCTGGGATCCACCCCTTGGATATATATTTGTGCCCCCTCCTCTTACATCTCTTCTCCTCTCAGCTTCGGATCACTTAGTCTCAGAGAGGAGCAGCAGAGACCTGGTGTCAGGGAGGCTCAGGATGTCTGCAGGTGTCAGGTATGTACCATATAGGGGGCAGACGTATCTACTCACAGGGAAACTGGATAAAAACATAATGAGCCCTAAACTAAACTGATAGAAGTGATATAGGTGAGACACAGCCTATATACTGATATAAGTGATATAGAACTATAGGTGAGATACTGTTATATGCTAATATAAGTGATGTATATCCATAGATGAGAGATAACCTATAAACTGATATAGGTGATGGATATCTTTAGGTAATATATTGCTATGTACTGATATAAGTGATGGATATCTATACGTTAGTTACATGTATATATTTAGAGGTTACACTACATTTTATCCTGTAGAGTAATATTACTGCTCTTATTATTTTGAGGAATATTTTTAGCCTTGATTTTGCACTAATGGAAATCAATAATCCATGGCATAATAATACAATTCCTATACCCGTCCTCCCATAATGCTAGCCCTGCTTACTAGACCCGTCCTCCATGTAGAAATAGCGGCGTGCACCGGGCAGTAATACTGACACTTTCCTCATATTCTCTGGTTCGCCTCTCTTATTGTTTTTGTCATGTTTTATACCTTTACAAAAATCCAAAACTTTGGAAAATGCCCAAAATTCTTTTAGTTTCCGTATTCTGACACCCATAACCTTGTCCTGTTTCTGCGTCTTTTCTTTTTGATACCATTTTGGGGAATGTCTGATGTTTTTACATGATCATATTGTCCCTAGCACATGAATCCCCCTCACATAGCACCTATTGTAATATACCCCAAACTCAATAAGACATAACTTTTAATTATAAACCATGTTAAGAGCCTCAAACTGGACCCTGAAACACGATAAAAGCCCAAGAATCCATGATGGGACCCTCTATGGGGGCAGGAATTGGTCAGTTGGGTGTGATGTGATGTCCTGCGGGGGCCTCTGCGTATTACAGCTATATACCATTATTATTAGACAGCCGCAGTAAGGGGGTCCTATCACTGATTTATAGGCTTTTACCGGGTTTCAGGGTCAAATGGCAAGAGATGCCCTTTTTTATGATTTAGATAAGAGGAGATGATTTTATATTTTTACATTTTTTCAAAAATATTTTTTTAAAACTTAAAAATTAGTTTTTAGCCCCACCAAGGGGGTCGAAAACCTGTGATGATTAGATGACTTGTAACCCTCCCTCTATTGAATGACCCCCCCATTATTTGCGATTTGCTTTTTCTCCTGCAGCAATGTTCTGAAGTCGTCCGGTCCCTGTAGCATGTTGTGTCGTCTGACTGTTCTGCTTCTCCTGTGCCTGGAGGTAAGATATGACCATCCGAGCCTATGGTTATAACACCAGGTATGCCTATACAATATATACACAGCAATATGGCTCCAGTTTTTTGCGCCACATATTCATTGGACTGAGATTGTGACAATTTTTGCAACTTTTAAACAGCCATAGTTGACTCAAAAAGTTAATTTTGCAACTTTTTATCACTGGAATTTCGGTGTAAATGGCTTGATATATTCCGCTGAGTGTGTTACGTTGTGATAGGGTGTCATTGTCTGACAATACATTGTGTGCTGTTTGGGTGATGTTGTGTTGTGTTCATGATGTGTTATGTTGTGCTATGTGGTTGAAGTGATATGTTAGTGATGTGATTTTTGGTGTGTAGGTGGCATTGCATTGCAGGTGATGTGTTATGCAGGTATCATTGTACTATGTGGGCGATATAGTGTTGTGTGCAGGAGGTGCCCACGTTGCGCTGTGTTGTGTTGGTGACGTTGATGACATTTTATGTTGTACTGTGGGTGATGTGTTATGTAGGTGACAATGCTTTGCTGTGTTGTGTCGGTGACTTTGTGCTATGTCCTGCTTTGATGTGCTGTTAGTTGGTGACAATTTTCTCCCATCTCTGCTGCAGCCATCCAGCGCTAACACTGTGCAAGAGACGGTGCAAGCCTGGAAGAAATATCAGGAAGACTGTGAGATGAAGATGAGGACAGATCCCCCACTGAGCGGTGAGCCGAACACAATCATACAAGGAACGGGATCAATGTGCCTGACGCTTAGAGCAGCCTGGGGGTCACATGGATCTGATCCATAGGTCAATCATGGAATAATGGCCAGACTATACAGCTATACAGCCGGTGACTCAGACCAGCTGGACTATAAACTGAGCTGCTATGACTGGCCCAACTATACACCCAGTGGCTCAGGTCAAGCAGACTATACATAAAGCCACTCAGACTATAAACTTACTGGCTCAGATTGGCCAGATTATATATACAGCTGCTTAGACTGGCCAGACTATACACCCAGTGGCTCAGACCGGTTAGACTATATATCCAACACTTTGGACTGGCCTAACTATATACCCATATACCCAGCATCTCAGACTGGCCAGCCCTATATATTCAGTGTCTCTGACTGCCAGGACATCATGTGAATCAGAATTTTGTCCTCCCCCCCCCCCGCTCACATCACCTTGGTGTCCCCTTTGTTGCAGGAATGTTCTGTAATCGCACCTTTGACATGTATGTTTGCTGGGGAGATGCTGCTGCCAATACAACCCATGCAGAGCCATGTCCGTCCTACCTGCCCTGGTACCCTCAAGGTGAGAGTATGGGGTAACAAGCAGCGGGGGATATATGGGAAATAACTGCTACTGACCCATCTGCATTTGTCAGTGAGAGACGGCCTAGTATTCCGGCGCTGCGGCTCAGACGGTCAGTGGATTCGGGATGAGACAGACATGCCCTGGAGAGACCACTCTCAGTGTGAGAACGTCGACCCTGAACAGGAGCAGTCACATGTAAGAATCCATAGACTACGTATGTAGAAAAAGGGAAGACCTGGTGACCAGAAATACAGTCCTGATTTATGTGATAGTGACAGATCTGATTTTATGTTAAGGACAGTCCTGATTCTGTATTTGGGCAGTGCTGTTTTTGTTATCGGAGCATTCCTGATTATATGACAGAAACAGTCCTGATTCTGTGATAGTTATCTTGAGGGCTGTTGCACGGTCTGGTGACAGTCGCTTGCTGAGGTGCACTTTGGATCCAGTGCCAGGGCCCGTGACCTACTATAGAGAGTAGTAAAGCCTTTCAATTTGCCTTGAGCTTGGGCCCAGTAGCGTTTGTGACCCCTGCACCTCCTATAGCTCCCCAATCGATAGTCCTGCACCTTATAGCTCCCTAGTCGGTAGTCCTGAACCCCCTATAGATCCCTGATGAATAGTCCTACACCCTCTATAGCTCCCTGATGAATAGTCCTGCACCCCTATAGCTCCCCGTTGGATAGTCCTACACCCTCTATAGCTCCCTGGCAGGTAGTCCTGTAACCCATATAGCTCCCCGGTGGGTAGTCCTACACCCCATATAGCTTCCTGGTGGGTAGTCCTGTACCCCCTATAGCTCCCTGGTGGGTAGTCCTACACCCCCTTTAGCTCCCCGGTGGGAAGTCCTGTGCGCCCTATAGATCCCTGATAGATAATCATGCATCCCCTATAGCTACCTGTTGAGTAGTCTTGCACCACTTATAGATCCCTGATGGATAGTCTTGCACCCCTTATAGCTTCCCAGTGGGTGGTCCTACACCCCCTATAGCTCCCTGGTGGGTAGTCGTGCACCCCATTCTCATAACCTCTAAGGATTATAATGACTGTCACATTCTTGTCTCGGCAGCATCAGGCGTGGATTCTGTCGCAGCTGCGGATCATGTACAGTGTGGGATATGGCATCTCGCTGGCTGCGCTCGTGGTGGCTGTCTGCATCCTGACAATGCTCAGGTTGGTGCCCTCTATTTATTATCAGGGTATTTGGGGAGAACCTATAGCAGATGTGGGATGTCTGAAACAAAATGGACACCTTATATCTAATTCTGGAAATCCCTTAAGGGTCTGCTGTCCAGAAGGCCAGAGCAGACCCTTCCAGATAACTTACCTACATGGCGGCCATCTGCACTATGGGTCTGCCCTGGAGACTTGCTTATAGTTAGTATGTATAGCTATCAGCAGATGGGGGGGGGGCACAGTAATAATGTGTGGCGGAATATGTTGGTTCTGATGGGGGTCCTACATCATGGATTCTTCATGACTGCAATCTGAGGGGTCCCCTATCATGACTGGGTTCTGAGGGTCTCCCCGGATCTTGTACAGTACTTTATACTGACAGGACTCCCCCTCTATATTTCAGGCGTCTCTGTTGCACCCGCAATCTCATCCACTGTAACCTGTTTGTGTCGTTCATCCTGCGGGCTGTGTCGCTGCTGTCTCGGGACGCTCTGCTGGAGCAGCCACATGGCGCCATCCAGGGCGAGGAGGACCTGACAGCTCTGCTGAGAGAGAGAGTGAGGACATACCAAACACACACGCGTGACACATGTATAAGGGCAGGGCTACCAGTGTGACATTTATGTGTAAAACAGCATTATATGTGAGACACGTATGTATAAACCGAGGCTACAGTTGAGATACAATTATGTGAGGATGGTACTATAAGTGTGTTACATATATGTGGGAGAAGTACTACAAGTGTGTTACATGTATGTGGGGGTTGTACAACAAGTGCATTACATGTATGTGGGGGTTGTACTACAAGTGTGTTACATATATATGGGGGTTGTACTACAAGTGTGTAACATGTATGAGGGGGTTGTACTACAAGTGTGTTATATATATATGGGGTTTGTACTACAAGTGTGTTACATGTATGTGAGGGTTGTACTACAAGTGTGTAACATGTATGTGGGGTCAGTACTAAAAGTGTGTAACATATATGTGGGGGTTGTACTACAAGTGTGTAACATGTATGTGGAGGCGGATCTACAAGTGTGTAACATGTATGTGGAGGCGGATCTACAAGTATGTTACATGTATGTCAGAGCTTCCAACAACACATGGGCATTGTGTGTGATTTAACCCATTGTCTCCATGTCTCCTGACCAGACCCTGGTTGGTTGTCGGGTGGCGCAGACTATCACCCAGTATTGTGTAGCTGCCAATTACTACTGGCTGCTGGTGGAGGGCCTGTACCTGCACAACCTGCTGCTCGTCCTGTCCTTCTGCGAGGAGGCTGCACTGCCGCGTTACATGCTGCTGGGCTGGGGTGAGGAGCCTTCTTTGCACTGACAACCATATGGATGTCATTCTTCAGTCCCTCCCCATATGGGATCTCCTCATGCTGGGCTAGTCCTGCTCACTCAACTGCAGTTTGTCACAATGTATCAGGATAACTTTTGTAAGTTAAAGGGGTTGTCAGGTTTACAAAAAAACCTTCCAGAAAAAATATTGCACCTGTGTTTCTTTTACTTCAGTAAATGTGTTACCCCAATAGTAACAGAGAACCCCTCTAATACAGTTTCCATGTTACCCCATGTCACGGAGCAAAGGTATACGTCTTCCTCCGGATGGTCTTTTGAATCAACACGGACGCAAGAGGTCGGGAGACAACAGCAATTTATTGTAATCCACAAAGTTAGTAGCCGGCGGCGGTCACATCAACCGTAATAACAATAAGTCCACAGAAGTCACAATCCAATGATAACTTTGGTTCCTTGGTCCTGTAACTAAGTCCTGGCTCTCTGCAGAGCTGTGCACAGGCCGGCTAACACATACTAACTGCAAGCTACAACTATATACTAAACTGTTACACCTATATCTGTGGGTGGGAAGGGCTGAGTCACAGATCCTTCCCCCCTCACCTATACCAAGGAGAGCAGACTCCCTGTCTACTATGGACAATGCACCGTCCAACATCTTCTTGGAGACACTGATCAGATTATCTCCACCCATTGTCCTCACTGGTCCTCACTAGTTAGAGGGATTTGCATACAATGTGCTAACACACTAGACCCCAATCAGCCAACTACACATTGATGTATATAACAGGTTAGAGAATACATTCCACATGAAATATATATTACACATTGCCTATAGTATAGACTCTAACCATCCCGTGACAACCCCTCCCCCTCTCAAAACATGTGCATGACACAATTGGCCTACACAGGTAAATTGGGGAATGCACATCAGTCTCTATAGCTCATATGTCCTCCTGCCGGGATAACCCATCTGCGTTCTGGTGTTGGTTCCCTCGGCGGTACTGAATGGTAAAGTTGTAGAGTTGAAGGGCTGGCATCTGGCAAAAAATCCGGTCGATCCATGTTGGCGTCTCTCTGAGCTTGGCTTCGGGTCACTGCTCCCACAAAGTGGCACTGTAGATTTCCAACATCGTTGCCTAACAGAACATCGGCCGGCAGCCCGCTCATCACACCAATTGTGCATCGTTTTGGTCCATAACCATAGTCGAGTTCCACGGTAGCTTTAGGAATACGTTTCCGAGTACCTCCTGCCAACTCGATAGAAAGGCCAGGGCCCTCCTCTAGGGCCTCGGGTCGAACCACTCGGGGGTCCGCTACCGTTAGGAAAGCTCCCGAGTCCCGGAATCCAACAATTGTTCGGCCATCCAGTAGGACCTCCTGCAAGTGCTTCCGCTGAAGGTTTGCGGGATGTGTGGCGGAAGGCTGAATCCCATAGACCCCTGGAGGTGGAACAGATGGGTCATTCATGGAGTCATCTGGAAATGGGGCCAAACTTTCAGTCCTAGGGGTGGTTCCCAGGTAGTGAATAGGCCGGGATGCCACGGTGGCCCGTGCCCCCATGTTAACAGGGCAACTAGCTTGCAAATGTCCAGGCCGCCCGCACCCAAAACATCTGCGCTCTAGCATTCTTCCAGTAGGTCGTTGTCTAGGGACAGGGTTGTTCATAGCTGGAGGCCGATGGGCTGGGGCAGGGGTAGAGGGGGAATTGTAATCCTGAGGCCGGGCACGAAAGGTGGGTGGCTGGATGAAGGGTGTCTGGCGGACTGTGGTAGTTTTCCGCTCCTCTGCAAACAACCTCTTCCACTGCGGCTTGATGGTCAGGCCCTCATCTGCAAGGGAAGCAGCTTGCTCCACTGTGGCTGGGTTCCGTTCCAGCACCCACTCACGGATCTCAGCGGGGCACTGGGAAAAGAACTGTTCCTTAAGTATGACTTGGAGGATCTTATCGACTGTGACAGCCTCCTCTCCTTCTAGCCAGCGCTTGCATGCTTGCTTCAACTTGTGGGCGAACATGTGGAAGGAGCTTCCCCCATTGTAAGACAAAGAGCGGAATTGAACTCGGTAGGTCTCTGGAGTGACGGCATAATACTTCTGCACCGCTCTTTTAATGGCCTCATAGTCCCGCTGATCACTAGGGTCCATGGCTCTGAGAGCTTCCGCAGCCCCATCTCGTAGGTGCCCCACCAGATACCGGACCCAATCCTTCTCTGGGACTTCCATCAGGTGGCACTGGTGTTCGAAGTCCTGAAAATATCCATCAACATCCCCAGCCGCTTCATCAAAGGTCTTGAAGTGTTTATGGGAGACATATGGTGGTTCTCTCACTGTTGGGCTGGGGGCCGACGTTTGATTATAATTCCGCGTAGTTATCTCAGCCATTCGCATTTCATGCGCCATTCTTTCCTTTTCATGCGCCATTCTCTGTTCCTCCTTCTCCGTTTCCTGAGCCCTCTGTAATGCTCTACTCCTTTGCTCTGCAGTTGCTCCTAGCCCCAGCACTGCCAACTCCTCCTCATACAAAACAACCCATCTGCTCTTTTGGGTCTGTACCTGCCACTCCCGTATCTCTCCAGTCTCCTGGGGGCAGCCCTCCTCATGGTCGCTTTGCAGGGTCATCTCCTCCAGTGCCTCGATCAGTTGATCTTTCGTTCTTCCCTGGTAACTCAGGTTTAGTTCCCGGGCCCTTACTTGTAGACGTGCCATAGTCCAGTTCCTGTATTCTGAGGTTGTGGCTCCATTAATCGCTGGGCTGCTGTAGTCCATCTCGCTGTCCGCTGTTGATCCCACCGCTGCCAACCAGTTGTCACGGAGCAAAGGTATACGTCTTCCTCCGGATGGTCTTTTGAATCAACACGGACGCAAGAGGTCGGGAGACAACAGCAATTTATTGTAATCCACAAAGTTAGTAGCCGGCGGCGGTCACATCAACCGTAATAACAATAAGTCCACAGAAGTCACAATCCAATGATAACTTTGGTTCCTTGGTCCTGTAACTAAGTCCTGGCTCTCTGCAGAGCTGTGCACAGGCCGGCTAACACATACTAACTGCAAGCTACAACTATATACTAAACTGTTACACCTATATCTGTGGGTGGGAAGGGCTGAGTCACAGATCCTTCCCCCCTCACCTATACCAAGGAGAGCAGACTCCCTGTCTACTATGGACAATGCACCGTCCAACATCTTCTTGGAGACACTGATCAGATTATCTCCACCCATTGTCCTCACTGGTCCTCACTAGTTAGAGGGATTTGCATACAATGTGCTAACACACTAGACCCCAATCAGCCAACTACACATTGATGTATATAACAGGTTAGAGAATACATTCCACATGAAATATATATTACACATTGCCTATAGTATAGACTCTAACCATCCCGTGACACCCCACTAGTAACAGTGACCCCTTCCTATACAGCTCCTGTGTTACCCCAATAGTAATGGTGACCCCCTACAATACAGGTCCCATGTTACCCCACTAGTGATGGTGACTTCATCCAATACAGCTCCCGTATTACCCCACTAGTAACAGTGACCTTCTCTAATACTACACCTTGTAGCTCCCCACTATTACTGGTGGCCATTCTCATGTACCATTGATAACCTCCCCCTGTCCCTTCTCTCCTGTAGGGGCTCCCGTTCTGTTTGTCATCCCATGGGTGGTCATGCGGCAGTTATACGAAAACACACAGTGAGTGCAACCTATCGCCCATTCCATGTCCACATCCAGGGCTCTGTGTACTGACAAATGACAACAGGATTAGTGAAACGTTACATAGGTTATTGACCCCCACAAAGGCTTAAGAGGCTTCCCTGGAGGTGCGAGGCGCGCTCTGACTCCTGCCTCTTGTCTTGTAGCTGCTGGGAAAGAAATGACAACCGCTCGTACTGGTGGATAATCCGCTCCCCTATCTTGCTGGCCGTGCTGGTAAGTTGTGGGACCTTACAATTGTATAAGAGTATACATTCTATATTGTATATAATATATGGGTGTTTGAGAGATATATGGGAGAAATACTCCTCAGAAGGTCTTAAAGGGGTTGTCTAGGGAGTATTTATTGACTTACCTTTTTCTAGGGATCCTTGATGATGGACCCCAGGGTTGTGATGTTGCTGGAGCCCTAAGGTCCATCATCAGTGATTCCCGGGAACAGGTAAGTAAATGAATGAGGCTTCACTAGAGTCATCCCCATAGTACAGGTACTTCATTACCTGAGTGACCAGGGGTGGAGGGGGCGGAGTGACAGAGTGCCGCAACCTGGTCGAGGAGACCTGAGGATGGGAGTAGTAGTGGTGTTGGCTGTGCCACCTGCTAGGCCGAGCATACTCCACATACATCCCAATCCCAGGGCCGGACACAATCAAGGGGGGTCCTGCCACACTACATATGGTGCTGGTGGTAGTAGTATTTCCCCCAGGGCACTTCTAGTTTGGAGAGGAGGCTTCTCCTCTTTGTGCCATTGTGATGGTATTCAGAAGGGCCCTGATGGTAATACAGGCACGACTCAGGAGTCCAGGTTGCAGTGAAAACCAAGTAACAGTTTATTCACTGGAACAAACATCAACCAGCAGTTTGCAGATGGGGGTAGTAGTCACAGTTCAATCCCCCTGCCTTAGTCATAGGAGGCTGCCCAGAGTCCACAACTACTCCTCCTCTCATGCCACACCCATTATAGAATGATGGGAGTTGTAGTGGGGCAAGGAGTCCTGACAGGGATCTGGTTACCTGGAGACTAGGCCCGAATGAGTTGTTCCTGTCAGGACACTCCGTTGCTCCTACTGGCACGGCAGGCAAATATTCAGTAGAGAAGCACAAATGAATTCCCTGACTCAGGGCTGTCTCTGGATGAGCCTGGGGCAATGAAGTCCAGTCTGGGTCTTCCTCCTGTACAGCATACCATGAACAGTGCCAGGTGGCTGCTAACACGAGACTGAACTGTAATGGTTCCCGGGAAGACCAGGGGTGAACCTATCTTTTTCGCCACCCGAGGAGGAGGGGTGGAGCGAAGGGGGCATGGTGGAGCGGCATTAGCCGGAAGGGAGAGGACCTGCTCTCTGCCTGAGCGTGAGGGGAGGCCGCTGGAGCAGCGCTGCGTCCACAGGGCCTCCCCAATCCACCGCTCGGTGACGCTAAGCCAGTCCAGGACAGCTTGTCCTGGACTGGCTTAAGTAAGCAAAAATGCCACCCTCCCCGGGGCCCTGACATAGCGCCGCCTGAAGCGGTCGCTTCAGGTCGCCTCATGGGAGGTGCGGCGCTGGGGAAGACTATAGTCCTATAATCCCACCTAGTGGTCTGTGATTGTCCAGGGCTGAACCAAGACATGGTTTCTGAACTGTGAGAGGGAAATGTACTGGGAAAAGCTGCATAATAATCACATTTAACATTGAACATAGAAGAATGGACAGACCAACACAACCTGAAGGCACAATAGACAAACACAAATAGCAGCTGCTCCAGGAAGCTGCAACAGGGGACCAAAGCCGCCTTGTATCACATGACTCTGAACCAGGAAAGTAAGTTCTTACTCCCCGGACAATCCCTTTAAAATTTTGTTAATCTCAGAAGAAAAACAACACACATTAGATCCAAATGGGCCATTATTTGCCAAAAACTAGTCCAAAAGCCAAGTGTGATAACCTAAGGCCCCCCCCATGAATCAGGAGCTTTTAGGACCAGTCTTACACCAATAACCTGACCTTCTGGTTCTCTGGATGACTTTCAGTCTCTTCCATCTTGGCTGCTGCTCCAGATCATTGAGGTCTGTTCACATTGGTTTCTGCTCAGATCTCTTAAGCTCCAGCCACAGCATTTCTATTGGGTCAGGGCCTGGACTGTAACCGATGCTTCTCTTTTTCGGCCGTTCTGTTGTAGATTTGCTGCTGTTCTGGTCTTTGTCCTGTCACATGACCCAGTTTGGGTCCAGCCTTTTCTATTGTATAGACGGCTTCACATCTGACTCTAAATTCTCTAAAGAGCAGTTCATGGCCCACTCATTAACTACAAGGTGCTCAAGTCCCGAGGCTGCAAAACAAGCCCAAATTTCTTTGAGTGTACATTTTCTGGGGTAAATTTTATGGGATGTCTGGGAAGGTTGTCAACTGTCTTGAATATGTTCCTCTTACGCATAATCTATCACTGTAAAATGAGAGAACTTTACATGGTTTGGAAATGACATCACAACCCATCCCAGATTAATGGACAGCAAAAATTACTTCTCTAAGATCATTGCTGATATCTTTCCTCCATTGGCGTTGTGTTAACAAACACTGAATACTCCAGACCGGCAAACTGCCAAAACTTCATCTAAGGTTGGATTTAACCCATTTTAAGACCTGCTAAGGAGCAGATTTTTATTATATTCTGATATGTGTAAAAGCAGAGAATTCAAAGAGGGAAGACGCTGTTTCTCTCATAACGACATATTCTATAGGTGTATGAGGTGTATATATACACACATATATATATATATAGAGAGAGAGAGAGAGAGAACGGTCTTTCAGAAAGTGTGTTCTAGACAGGTATTCTTCTCAAGGAAGTGGTTTTTTGGAGAGACTTTACTGTCTTTATATATATATATGTATACATCATCTGTGATCCTCTGGTGCTGCCCTACACGGTCTGCAGTTTTTTTGGGTGTTTTTCCTGTAAACCACCAGCTCTGAGGCTTGTTACTTTCTATCCAGACTTCTGATTGGCTGCTCTTACCTCATTTAATCAGGTAAACTTCATCATCTTTCTGCGGATTCTGCGCATCCTGGTCCTGAAACTTCGAGCCAATCAGATGAGAAGGAGCGATCGCAAATTTAGGTGATAACCCTTAGAGAGAATTACATTCTGTAGAGCATCAGCCCCCCTACACAATACAAGACACTGCCCTGCAGAGCATCATCTCCTTACATAATACAGGACACTGCCCTGTACAGCATCCTCCTACACAATAGAGAACACTACCCTGCAAAGTGTCTCTCTACAGAATACAGGACACTGCCCTGAAGAGCATTCTCTCCCTACACAATATAGGACACTGCCCTACAGAGCATCATCTCTCTACACAATGCAGAACACTGCTCTGCAGAGCATTCTCTCCCTACACAATATAGGACACTGCCCTACAGAGCATCATCTCTCTACACAATGCAGAACACTGCTCTGCAGAGCATCATCCCGCTACACAATACAAAACACTACTCTGAAAAACATCATCCCCCTGCACAGTACAGGACACTGCCCTGCAGAGCATCATCCTTCTACACAATACAGGACACTACCCTGCAGAACATCATCCCTCTACACAGTACAGAACTCCTCCCTGCAGAGCATCATCCCTCTACACAATACAGAACACTACCCTGCACAACATAAACCCCCTATACAATACAGAACACTACCCTGAAGAACATCATCCCCCTACACAGTACAAGACACTGCCCTGCAGAGTATCATCCCTCTGCATAATACAGGACACTGTCCAGCAGAGCATCATCCCTCTAAACAATGCAGAACACTACCCTACAGAGCATCATCCCTCTGCACAATACAGAGCACTGCAGATCATCTCTTCTCATTCTTCTTTTTAGATTGGCTAAGTCCACCCTAACGCTGATTCCGCTTCTTGGGATCCATGAAGCCGTCTTTAACCTTATTCCGGAGGAGAGTGCAACGGGCCGAGTGCGCTACAGTAAACTGGGCCTAGAACTGCTACTCAGCTCCTTCCATGTACGACACCTGGTGATAAGTATTCACCCCCAGCACTGCCATAGATTGCAGTCTGAAAAAGTATGTGCCCCCTCACCAATAATCCCTGAAAATCTCTATAATCTGCTGTCAGCTTTGCTGACTCCACTGACATTCACATATTGAGAGGTTTCTTCAGGACAAAGACTCCAGAACCCCCATGTTGTGATGAGACTTCAGGTGATGACAGGAGACTGGATGACACTAAAATCCAACATTCTGATCTGATTAATCCCATAATATAAAATGGCATGGGGCATTATACTGACACACAGCTCCAAACCTTCAGCATACTGATTATACAGTCACCTCTAGGAGGAGCTCACAACATACAGATTATACAACCACCACTAGAGGGAACTCACTACATACAGATTATACAGCCACCATTAGGAGGAGCTCTCTGCATACAGATTATACAGCCACCACTAGGAGGAGCTCACTGCATACAGATTATACAGTCACCACTAGAGGGAGCTCACTACATACAGATTATACACTCAAGGGGCCACACGGTGGCTCAGTGGTTAGCACTGCAGCCTTGCAGCACTGGAGTCCTGGTGTTCAAATCCCGCCAAGGGCATAAAACCATCTGCAAGGAGTTTGTATGTTCTCCCCGTGTTTGCATGGATTTCCATCCCATATTCCAAAAAGACATACTGATAGGGGAAAATGTACATTGTGAGCTCTATGTGGGGCTCACAATCTACATAAAAAAAAAAAAAAAAGATTATACACTCACCACTAGAGGGAGCTCACTACATACAGATTATACAGTCACCACTAGAGGAGCTCACTACATACAGATTATACAGCACCACTAGAGGAGCTCACTAAACACAATTTAGACCTCCACTGCCAGGGGGAATTTATGAAGTGTCTGCCAGATGTGTATATCGTGAACACAATAATTGCCCAGTATACAATGAGCTCCTCCTGGTGGTGGCTGTAGACTTTTATCATGTTATAGTATGACACTGCAGGGAGTTTGGAGCTGTGTATAAGTATGACAAACCTGTGTCCAGTATGGGGTGAGCTGTCTGCAGTGGCCAACAGGCAGTAATACTCAACATGTATAATGTAGATGTGTCTGTGACTAGTTCTGTAGCGGTTGACAGTCACTGTGACTATTGACATGTCTCCAGAAACACTAAGAAAGAGGTTGAGTGCTGTGTAGTCTGATCCCACCACCTACGTGACTCACCTGAGAGGGGGAGGGCCAGACTACACATGTGATTTTTCCTCTCCGTGTCATGTTCTCCTTGGCAGCTTTATAGACAGACATGTAATGACAGGGCAGGGTGCCCCACATATTGACAGAACAGTCCGTGTACTCATGTGTCATCCTCTCTGTCCTACAGGGGCTGCTGGTCGCAGTACTATACTGTATCTGTAATAAGGAGGTAAAAGCCCCCATTTCTATACTGCCCCCATTTCCCCTTGCTCCCACATCTTTATACTGTCTCCCAATTCCCTCTGTACCTATGTCTTCATACTGTCCCCCATCTCCCAGTGCACCCATGTCTCCATACAGCCCCTTACTCACCCCTGCCCCATCATCCCCTGGCCCCACATCTCTATATTGCCCCATTTGCCCCCATACCCTCATCTCTACACTGACTTTCCCTGCCTCCACCCTGCACCCCATCTTCCCTGCTCCCACATCCCCATATTGTCCCCCATTTCGCATGACCCAGTCTCTCTCTGGGGCAATTCTCATCTTCTGTCTCTGGCAGGTTCAGGCTGAGCTGCGCAGGAAGCTCCAGGACATCTTCAGAGGAGATCACTCATCCTGTGCCCCCCGATCCCTACGCCCCCCATCCCAGAAGAGCCCCCACAGCCAAGAACCAGATGTCTGAGAGCTCAGGGGCCCAGACCAGCCTGGGGCCCGAACCATCCGGCCTTATCTCCTTCTACTTATTTATTGCTTGTATAGTCGCTTCACAGTAAATCCTGGTGCAACAACAAGAGTGATGAGTGATTCATGTCCAGGGAGACAAGGAGACAAGGTGTCAGATACTGTGTCAGGGTGTTAGATACTATGTCAGGTGTCAGGGTGCCAAATACTGTGTCAGGGTGTCAGATACGTGTCAGGGTGTCCGACACACCTCCCAACTTTTGAAGAACTGAAAGAGGGACAAAATGTGCGTCAAATGTGTGTCAAAATGTCCGTGGCAAATTTAGCCCCGCCCACTTTTGTGTTGACTCCACCCACTCGTTAATTTTTCATGTGCCCGCACACAGTATAATCCTCCTACAGTCACCCGTAAATTATATGTCCCCCTCTATCTCTCCCCCAGTTTCATATACACCCTTCATCTGCCCCCAGTTTCATGTCCCCCTTCTGTCTCTGCCCCCAGATTCATGTCCCCACATCTCTGCCCCCAGTTTCATGTCCCCTCCATCTCTGCCCCCAGATTCATGTCCCTCCATCTCTGCCCCCAGATTCATGTCCCTCCATCTCTGCCCCCAGATTCATGTCCCCCCAGATTCATGTCCCCCCTCCATCTCTGCCCCCAGATTCATGTCCCCCATCTCTGCCCCCAGATTCATGTCCCCCCATCTCTGCCCCCAGATTCATGTCCCCCCTCCATCTCTGCCCCAAGATTCATGTCCCCCATCTCTGCCCCAGATTCATGTCCCCCCATCTCTGTCCCCAGATTCATGTCCCCCCTCCATCTCTGCCCCCAGATTCATGTCCCCCATCTCTGCCCCCAGATTCATGTCCCCCCATCTCTGCCCTCAGATTCATGTCCCCCCATCTCTGCCCCCAGTGTCATGCCGTCCTCTCCATCTCTGCCCCAGTGTCATGCCGTCCTCTCCTTCATCTGCCCCCAGATTCACGTTCCACGTTCCACCTCTCACATTAAACTTACCTTCTCCTCCGCTCCCTCGCCGTTCTCTGCGTGCCTCTCTCGCTGACACATATGCGGCTGAAGTGAAGAGCTGACCTGTGTCAGCTCCTCGCTTCGCCGCTGCCGTCGGCTCTTGGCTTGTAGATGCGATGTGATATCACATCGCACCTACAAGCCAGGAGCCGGCGGCAGCGGCGAAGCGAGGAGCTGACACAGGTCAGCTCTTCGCTTCAGCACATCGCATCTACAAGCCAGGAGCCGACGGCAGCGGCGAAGCGAGGAGCTGACACAGGTCAGCTCTTCGCTTCAGCCGCATATGTGTCAGCGAGAGAGACACGCTGCGGCGAAGCGAGGAGCTGACCTGTGTCGGCTCCTTGCTTCAGCCGCATATGGTTTCAACTCAGATCTGCGTCCTCTGGACGCAGATCTGAGTTGAAATTGGGACATACCTCCCTCCAACCGGGACCGCGGGACATGTCACCCAAATCGTGACTGTCCCGCGGAAATCGGGACGGTTGGGAGGTATAGTGTCCGATAATGAAGTCAGGAGTCATCGTATCAAATACAGGAGTTAGGGTGTAAAATGTGGGAGTCAGGAGGGGAGATTTATTAAAAACAAGTCTGTTTTAGTTGCCCATAGCAACCAATCACAGCCCATAGCCACCAAACACAGCCCATAGCAACCAATCACAGCACAGCTTTCATTTTGTATTCTATACCTGAATAATGTAAGCTGCACTATGATTGGTTGCTGTGGACATTTAACAATTTTGCTTGTAGTCCATTGTAATAAATCTGCCCCATTAAGTACAGGGCCCCCTGTTGTCACCATCACATCAAATGTAGTGCTGGTCTCAGCTGCCGCTCTGGCTGTAGGGTCAGGGGATGCTGTATGTGGTCAGGGGGCTGAGCTGTGCTTATTGCTCTTAGCTTTGCTCAGTTAATCCACCATCGTCCTGTGACCTTTGCTGGGATTACACTGCTTGTCCCTCAGGGTTCACTTTCCACCCCGCTAATCCGCTCAGCGACCTCTTCAATTGAGGAAGGGGGGTCTGAGATCAGAATATATATCCTCACTGTTTACTCTGCATCAAATGTAGATTCCAGGATTTCCGAGGAGAGAGGTCAAGTGATCTTATTAACCATCTTATAGGTATCTATATATCCATAGACTGAGTATGTATATATGATGTAACTGAATCCAAATACTCCTGGATCATCAGTCAGGACACAGTACACACAGAGCTAAAGATCCAAGGTTCAAATATCCCAAAACCTAAATAAAGAAGTTTGTACTGATCCTGAGTTACATCCTGTATTATACTCCAGAGCTGCGCTCACTATTCAGCTGGTACAGTCACTGTGTACATACATTACATTACTTATCCTGTACTGATCCTGAGTTACATCCTGTATTATACTCCAGAGCTGCGCTCACTATTCTGCTGGTACAGTCACTGTGTACATACATTACATTACTTATCTTGTATTATACTCCAGAGCTGCACTCACTATTCTGCTGGTACAGTCACTGTGTACATACATTACATTACTTATCCTGTACTGATCCTGAGTTACATCCTGTATTATACTCCAGAGCTGCACTCACTATTCTGCTGGTACAGTCACTGTGTACATACATTACATTACTTATCCTGTACTGATCCTGAGTTACATCCTGTATTATACTCCAGAGCTGCGCTCACTATTCTGCTGGTGCAGTCACTGTGTACACCACACAATATAATGGCAGATTAATACAGACAGCGTATTACCTCGTTAATCCATTATATATTATTAGACATGGTACAGTATTATATGTTATTATAGACATTGTGGTATTACAGTGGTTAGCAAAAATATTCATACCCCTTGAACTTTTTCACATTTTGTCACCTTACAACCACACACTTAAATGTATTTTATTGAGATTTTAAGTGATAACCAAAACAAAGCAGCAGATAATTGTGAAGTGGAAGAAAAATGATACCTGGGTTTCAAAATTTTAATCAAATAAAAATCTAAAAAGTGTGACGTGCTAAAGTCTTCATCCCCCCTGTACTCTGACATCCGTAAATAAAATCCAGTGAACAATTATTGTCTTCAGATGTCACTTAATGAGTTAATAGAGTCCAGCTGTGTGTAATGTAGTCTCAGTATAAAAACACTTGGTCTGTTTCAGAGGTTTCTTACAGAACACTAGTGAATAAACAGCATCATGAAGACCAAGGAACTCACCAGACAGGTCAGAGATAGAGTTGTGGAGAAGTTTAAAGCAGGGTTAAATTATAGTAGCATATCCCAAGCTTTGAGCATCTCAAGGAACCCTGTTCAATCCATCATCCAAAAATGGAAAAAGTATTCTACAACTGCAAACCTACTAAGACATGGCTGTCCACCTAAACTGACAGATCAAGCAAGGAGAGCACTGGTCAGAGAAGCAGCTAAGAGGTCCATGGTCACTATGGGGGAGCTGCAGAAATCCACAGCTCAGGTGGAAGAATCTGTCCACAGGACAACTATAAGTCGTGCACTCCACAAATCTGGCTTCTATAGAAGAGTGGCAAAAAGAAAACCATTGTTGAAAGAAAGACTTAAGAAGTGTCATTGGCCTCAAGTCATACACAGGACACAGCAAATATGTAGAAGACAGTGCTCTGGTCAGATGAGACCAAAGGTGAAGTTTTTGGAATAAATGCAAAGTGTTATGTGTGTCGGAAAAGTAAAACTCCCCCGAACACACCATCCCCACTGTGACACATAGGGGGCAGCATTATACTGGGGGAGGCTTCTCTTCAGCAGGGACAGGGAAGGTGATCAGAGTTGATGGGAAGACAGATGGAGTTAAATACAGGGCAATCCTGGAAGAAAACCTGTAGAAGGCTGCAAAAGACTTGAGAATGGGAAGGAGATTTACCTTCCAGCAAGACAATGACCCTAAACCTACAGCCAGAGCTACAGAGAAATGGATTAGATCACAGAGTATTCAGGTGTTAGAACGGCCCAGTCACAGCCCAGACCTAAATCCCATTGAGCATCTGGGGCAAGACATGAAAATTGCTCCTCACAGACGTCTCCATCCAATCTGGCTGAGCTTGAGCTATTTTGCGAAGAAAAATGGGAAAAAAAATCTCACTCTCTAGATGTGCAAAGCCGGTAGAGACAGACCCCAAAAGCTGTAATTGCACAGAAAGGCGGCTCTACAAAGTATTGATATAGGGGGGCTGAAGACTTTTGCACCTCACACTTTTCAGATTTTTATTTGATTAATATTTTGATAACCAGGTATCATTTTCCTTCCACTTCTCAATTATCTGCTACTTTATGTTGGTCGATCACTGAAATTCTCAATAAAATGCATTTAAAGGGGTTGTCCAGGATAAAATGATCTTTCTACACTAAGCTAAACTCCCTCCCCCCGTCTAACTTACTCACTTTACCCAAAAATGTATATTTACCTAGATTACCGACACATTTTCAGATTTTCTGGTGACATTCCATATCCCCATATATGTAATTGGTAAGTCACCAAAAGTAATACCCCCCTCTCCCCATCATACTTACCTGTCTTCCTGTCCTGGGCACAGAAGATCATTTGCTTCTGTCAGGCTGAATCAGCCACGGCCCCCGCGGTGCAAGACTTCCCTCCTACTAGGCCCATTCATTTGGAACCTAATCCAGAGCGGAATGCTACGACAGGATGCTGGTGCACTGCATTGGCGTTCCGTTGTGGCTAGCCATGCAGCATGTTCACACGTGGAATCTATTGTCTGCTGTGTGAACATACCCTTATATAGGGACTTTAGCTGCTGCTCTCTGAATTCATAGTCAGGATTGCTGCATATGACATATGGGCAGGATCCATGACAGGAGAGGCATGGCTGCTCATCTGGTAGATAATTGCTGAACTATAGTTATGGCTCTTGATGAACCCACTAGAATCCACTGGTGGAGGAAACACGTTCAGCTTCTTAGGCTGAGGCCCCACACTACAGAAACGCAACTTTTGTTGTTGCAGAATTTTTTGCGTTTTTTTGATCCAAAGCCAAGAAGGGTTACAAAAGGAATGGGAAATATATGGGAAGTTCTTATACTTCTGCCGCCTGCTCAATCCACTCCTGGCTTTGGCTCAAAAAACCGCAACAAAATCTGCAACAAAAAAAGCTGCGTTTCTGCATTGTGGGGCTTTGGCCTTAATTAGGTTTACACACACACCTGAGTGGGAGGCAAAGACTATTCACTGCACCAGTGTGAGATATGTACTAGTCCCCATAGAAGGGATCTGACCCTGGCAAACAGTGGTTCATGGTTTTAATCTTGGTGTGGAAGATTCAATACTGGGGGATTGACTAATAACTGAACCATTTTTTGAGTATGCAGGTCAATGAATCATGTCATTGGTGCGGCTGAGGTCTGTTTGTTCTGGGGTCTGGTACACAAGTATTTGCTTATACACAGGCCAGGGTTTATTTTTCTGGGATTAGCTCACAGATTTGGTGATACATCGACTTTTTATGAGTATTTTTTGTTCGACCATTCCAATTTGTGATCCATATTTCAATAGGGGAATGGGCGCACACCCTCTGTGATTTTGATTTATATACAGTATTGTATTACCATATATACTCGAGTATAAGCCGACCCGAATATAAGCCGAGGCCCCTAATTTTACCACAAAAAACTGGGAAAACTTATTGACTCGAGTATAAGTCGAGGGGGGGAAATGCAGCAGCTACTGGAAAGTTTCAAAAATTAAAATGGTCGGAGTTTTTGGGTGCAGTAGTTGCTGGGTGCTGGGGAAGGGGAGGGAGTGTTTTGGTTGTCTGTCTGCCCCTTCCCTGAGCTTGAGGACTGTTTTTTTTCCCCCACTTGGAATTCAGCCTGGCTGACTATAGGGGATCTGCAGTGCTCCTATTAACCCCTTCCCAACAGAACAGGAGCACTGCAGATGCCCTATATTCAGTAGACCGGGCACTGTCAGACACAGGGATACCTAATGTGTATGTGTGTCACAGTCATTTAATACTTTTATATGTATTCTAGGGAAAGGAGGGATTTACAACTTTTTTTTCCCCACTATTTTATGGGAGATTCTATACATTGATATTGTGGATGGTCATAGACCCTCCTTAAAAAAAAATATTTTTTTTTTGCTGACTCGAGTATAAGCCGAGGGGGCTTTATCAGCACAAAAACTAGGCTGAAAAATTCGGCTTGTACTCGAGTATATACGGTATATGTTATTATATACAGTGTAGTATTATATGTTATTATATACAGTACTATATACAGTATTATATACAGTGCAGTATTATACGTTATATACAGTACAATATTATAATGTATTATGTGAGTAGTATTATATGTCACACATTGTAGTATTGTATCAGTGTAGTATGTATATTAGTATAGACAGTGCAGTATTATGTGTTATATAGTGTAGTATATATGAAAGTATAGTTGTAATATATACAGTCCTATGAAAAAGTTTGGGCACCCCTATTAATCTTAATCATTTTTAGTTCTAAATATTTTGGTATTTGCAACAGCCATTTCAGTTTGATATATCTAATAACTGATGGACACAGTAATATTTCAGGATTGAAATGAGGTTTATTGTACTAACAGAAAATGTGCAATATGCATTAAACCAAAATTTGACCGGTGCAAAAGTATGGGCACCTCAACAGAAAAGTGACATTAATATTTAGTACATCCTCCTTTTGCAAAGATAACAGCCTCTAGTTGCTTCCTGTAGCTTTTAATCAGTTCCTGGATCCTGGATGAAGGTATTTTGGACCATTTCTTTCTACAAAACAATTCAAGTTCAGTTAAGTTAGATGGTCGCCGAACATGGACAGCCCGCTCTCAAATGATCTGAAAACAAAGATTGTTCAACATAGTTGTTCAGGGGAAGGATACAAAACGTTGTCTCAGAGATTTAACCTGTCAGTTTCCACTGTGAGGAACATAGTAAGGAAATGGAAGACCACAGGGACAGTTCTTGTTAAGCCCAGAAGTGGCAGGCCAAGAAAAATATCAGAAAGGCAGAGAAGAAGAATGGTGAGAACAGTCAAGGACAATCCACAGACCACCTCCAAAGAGCTGCAGCATCATCTTGCTGCAGATGGTGTCACTGTGCATCAGTCAGCAATACAGCGCACTTTGCACAAGGATAAGCTGTATGGGAGAGTGATGAGAAAGAAGCCGTTTCTGCACGTACGCCACAAATAGAGTTGCCTGAGGTATGCAAAAGCACATTTGGAGAAGCCAACTTCATTTTGGAAACAAAGATTGAGTTGTTTGGTTATAAAAAAAGGCGTTATGCATGGCGTCCAAAAAGAAACAGCATTCCAAGAAAAACACATGCTACCCACTGTAAAATTTGGTGGAGGTTCCATCATGCTTTGGGGCTGTGTGGCCAATGCCAGCACCGGGAATCTTGTTAAAGTTGAGGGTCGCATGGATTCCACTCAGTATCAGCAGATTCTTGAGAATAATGTTCAAGAATCAGTGACGAAGTTGAAGTTACGCCGGGGATGGATATTTCAGCAAGACAATGATCCAAAACACTACTCCAAATCAACTCAGGCATTCATGCAGAGGAACAATTACAATGTTCTGGAATGGCCATCCCAGTCCCCAGACCTGAATATCATTGAACATCTGTGGGATGATTTGAAGCGGGCTGTCCATGCTCGGCGACCATCTAACTTAACTGAACTTGAATTGTTTGTCCAAAATACCTTTATCCAGGATCCAGGAACTGATTAAAAGCTACAGGAAGCGACTAGAGGCTGTTATCTTTGCAAAAGGAGGATCTACTAAATATTAATGTCACTTTTCTGTTGAGGTGCCCATACTTTTGCACCGGTCAAATTTTGGTTTAATGCATATTGCACATTTTCTGTTAGTACAATAAACCTCATTTCAATCCTGAAATATTACTGTGTCCATCAGTTATTAGATATATCAAACTGAAATGGCTGTTGCAAATACTAAAATATATAGAACTAAAATTGATTAAGATTAATAGGGGTGCCCAAACTTTTTCATAGGACTGTATATGTTACTATTTACAGTATGGAATATGTTCATTGTTATATGATATTATAGATAGTTTAGTGTCACATAATATATATATATAGAGAGAGAGAGACTAACAGGTTGGTGATGCTGACACTTGAGCTAAAGTAGTATGACGTCATAGGTCTGCCCTGTATCTCATTACACACGGAGAGGCGGGGCCTATCACGGATACAATGTAGCAGCTGACATTTGAGAAGCCCCGCCCCTGGTGTTATCGCATCGGTTACACTATAGCGTCTGACCTTAGGGAGCTGCGCGGAGTAACTCCTGCGATTACAGCTCTCTAGTCTGTGCCGCGTTTTACGCTTTTCCCTGCGGCCGAGCTTTCTCCACGGTTCCTAGTGGTGCCGGGGAGTTTCCATATAAGGAGATGGCCGGATCCGCGGCCTGTGATTGGCTGCTGGCTGCTCCTGCCGCTGTCTGTCACCGGAGCGATCAGCGTGGGAGCCGGAGGGAGCGTGGCCCTTTAAGAGGTCAGGTGACTGCGCTCCCTGTGTGACATCTGCACGGGTGTACGGGCGGCAGCGGGCGAGGACCTGGATTATTAACCCCCTGCGCTGAGTCATGGTCCACAGCGGGCAGCAGCAGGTGAGTCTGGAGTAAGTGAGCGCCCGGCTCCTGGGTGTTGTGCCTTTATTTCTCCACTGGGGCCCCTGAGGTGACTGGGCCCTGTGCAGTGCATGCTTTGTTTTCTGTTACTAGCACTCCCATCATTGTCTGACTGCGTTCTTGTTGTGTTTCCAGGTGGTCTGACGACATGGATCCACAGCTGCCCTCCCCTTTCCACCTGTGGAGTCCGCGGCCCTTCGGGGCCTATTCTACTAACTGCTCTTCAGGAGGGAGGAGCCCCGAGAGCAGTGACAAGGCGGGAGCCATGGAGGACAAGGCTCCGCCCCCAGAGAGTGCTGAGTGCCCGCGGGGTGGCGACGATCGCGTCCTCCTGGACACTTGGTACGTTATAAAGCCTGGCAACACCAAGGAAAAAGTGGCCTTCTTTGTGGCCTATCAGTGTGCCGGCAGCAGCTCCTCCCCCCGCCCAGGAGGAGCCAAGGTCAAGGGTCGATGGAGTGCAGGGGGCAGCTCCAGAGCAAAACGGCGACGGCACGCCATTGATCTAGAAACTCCCCCCTCTGTAGCTGAAATGGTGGCCCGTGCAGAGAACCGGGGAGCTGAACCTGCCCCATCCAGGCCACCACTGGTCCTGGTGACTTCCACAGAAGATGGTGCAGAGGGCTGCTGCCGTAGCGTGGCTGAGGCCGTGGCTCAGTATGAGGCAGAACAGGCGGAGCGGGAGGTGCGGATCGCCTTCCGTGTGGCCGAGAGGCCCGGAGACCCCATCACCTGTGACCTGTACCAACTGCTGAGTCCGGAGCCGCATCGTGTTTGCGTCCTTCTGGAAAAGATGGAATCCCAGCAGGCAGAGAAAGCGGAGGAGGCGCAGGCGGCAGCAGCGTCGGCCTCGGATTCCGGCTTCCATGTAGATCTGGTGCTAACGGGAGCCGTGGACCGCTGTGTCTTCTATGGGGGTGAGGCCGATGAGACAGAACCACTTCCTGGACAGCTCTTCTTTCCCCGTCTCTCTGCCCCTCCACCACCACCCCCTCCCCCGCCACCTGTCCCTCCCCTCTGTCGCCTGTACCGCCATGTCTCCCATGACTTCCTGGAGATCCGTTTTCAGGTTCAGCGCCTTCTCCAGCCACGGCTTTACCTGCCATCCTTGCCGGACCATGTCCTCCTGGCGATCTTCAGCTACCTGTCCACTCAGTCTCTGGCGGCCATAAAATGCACATGTCGACGCTTTCGGGCACTGATTGAAGACTATGGGGTACGACCATGTGACTCACGTTGGAGTCAGCACCCCCTGTATCGGGACGACCCCTGCAAACAATGTAAACGGATTTACATCCGTGGAGATGTGTCCATGTGCCGCTGGCACCCTAAGCCTTACCACCACGACTTGCCCTATGGACGCTCCTATTGGATGTGCTGCCGCCGGCCTGACAGAGCAGCACCAGGGTGCCAGCTGGGCCTCCATGATAATAACTGGGTGCTGCCAGGAGAAGGGACCCGGGTGAAAGGAAGGGGACATGGGGAGGGGGATGAGGGGAGGTGAACTGTGAGGAGGGAGACGTGTGCCAGTGTCTGAATAAAAGGGATTATTTATGACATGCTCTCGTCTCGCTGTGTCATGTTGAGGGTGACATCTGCTCTCGAGACTGCCCTGGGGATGGCTGCAGCTCCAGAGGGTCCACTGGGGCACAGAGCACTGGAGGGGTAAATGGCTAGCGGTAACCCCCAAACACTGCACCCCAGTAGATGGAAAACCTCTGCTCATAGTTGTGGGAAAACTGAGTGACCCTCAGTATGGCCACCGCTGTGTTTGTAAGAAAGCCACGGACTACGAAGATAAAGACAGGCAACCAATATGGCCATCGTGCCTTCTGTTTCTGATTGTCATCCAGCTACGCTAGATTGAGTGAAGACCCCCTGTGTGAGTGATAGGGATGGCCATATTGGTTATCATCCCGCTTTCAGTCAGTGGAACAATATGATGGAAGACCCTTCCCCCCACACTACCTAGGCCATGACTGCCGGAGGTGGGACCGGCACAGGTGACAGCAATGGCTTCCACATGTCTATGCCATGACCACCACCTGCAGTTTTGAGTCTGATCTGGGTCCTCCAGTATCATCTAAAAGCTGACGGGAGCAGTTGCAGGTCCGTACAGAGGGGTCTGCCATATTACCAGGGACACTACAGTGCAGTGGGATGTATACACTGTATAGCAGGGTGTAGATAATCTGTAGTGGAGCACATGTATTGTACATTGGGTGTAAATAATCTATACTGGGATTGTAAACTCTTTATAAGAGAGTGTATATATAATCCTACAGTGGGGTGTATTTATTTTATAGTGTGTTATATGTAATCTACGGTGGGACGTGTATCATACAATGTGGTGTCAATAATGTGCTCAGGGTACTACAGTGGAGTGTATGTACTTTATAGCAGGGTGTACACACTCTAAGGCAGGATGTGTACTGTACAGTGGGGTGTATACACTCTGTAGACCTGACTGTACTTCACACACCTCACTATAATGTACAGTCAGGTATATATTAGTACTTTGTACTGTACAGTGGGGTGTATACACTCTGTAGACCTAACTGTACTTCATACACCTCACTATAATGTACAGTCAGGTATATATTAGTACATTGTACTGTACAGTGGGATGTATACACACCATTGCAGAGTTTGTGTACTGTACAGTAAGGTTTGTACACTCAGTAGCAGGATGTGTAATGTACAGTGGGATATATACACTCTGTAGCGGGGTGTGTGTACTATACATTAAGGGCTAAACTCTACACACCCCACTGTAGAGTGTATACCTTTGACTGTACAGTACACACCCCACTATAATGGAAAGGCTAATGTATTGTGTGGGGTGTATAAACTGTATAGCAGGTATGTGTACTGTATAGTGGGGTCTAAACACTCTATTGTAAGGTGTATTAATACACCCTACACTAGACTGTACAGTGGGTTGTATATACTCTATAGTAGTTGTGTGTACTGTATGGTAGGATTTGTACAATCAGTAGCAGAGTGTGTTCTGTACAGTGCAGTGTATATACTCTATACCAGGTGTGTATACTGTATAGTAGGTGTATACAATCCATAGCAGGTGTGCATACTGTATAGTGGGGTCTAAACACTCTATAGCAGGGTATGTCTACTGTACAGTGGAGTGTATACACTCTCAGTTGTGCATACTTTATATTGGGCTCGAAACACTATAGCAGTGGAGTTTGTACATTCAATAGCAGGGTATGTACTGTAAAGTGGGATGTATACACTCTATAGCAGGTGTGTATACTGTACAGTGGGATGCATACAAATCAAATCAAACAGGCTTTATTGGCACGTCCGAATAGATATTTGGCATTGCCAAAGCTAGTAAAGTAGGGAGGGGGGGAGTTGGAGTAGGGTGGGGGTGTGGTTGATTTGGGATATAACAGTCCGTGGAGTCTCATCTTCCTCTTAGTTGGTGACCGCTATATGGGGAGGTTGGGTGGGTGGTTTGGGATATAACAGTCCGTGGAGTCTCATCTTCCTCCTGTTTGGTGACAGCTGGACACGTATTGGCAGCGATCTCCACAGTGGCCTCTTCTTCTCCCAGTAGGATGTAGAGTTTCCTCTTCTCGTCTGCAGATATGAAGTCTGGGATGTGGGCAGAGAGTGTTTGGTAGTAGACGGCCCTCACAGCTGAGTATTTGGTGCAGTGTAGCAGGAAGTGGGTCTCGTTTCTAGGGCCCCCTGGTCACAGTGCTGGCACAGTCTGTTCTCCTGTGGCTTGTACGTCTGCCTGTGTTGCCCCATCTCCATCTCCAGGTTGTGGGCGCTCAGTCTGTACCGGCTCAGGGTCTGTCTGTGTTTGGGGCGGCGTATTCTCTCCAGGTAGGTGGCCATGGTGTAGTCCCTTTGCAGTGACTGGTACACAGTGAGTTTCTTGGAGTTATTTATTGCCCTTCTCCATTCCTCGACGTACCGCTCTTTGTCTCTCTCAATGACTCCTTTTATTTGAGCCTTGTTCAGGGCATGTTGGGGGTTTTGGCTTGGCAGTTGGCTGATGCTTGGTTGGGGGCATCAGGTTTTCTCTGGGCTCTGTGGCTCAGCCAGGCTTGGTGATGGTAAGAGCCAGGGCTGCTACCCTGTATGTGAGTCCAGAATGATAGCGTCCTCTTCTGTATGTAAGTGAGCCATAGGGGGAGTCTGCCTAGCTCTGCCCTGCAGGCCAAGTTGGTGGTGTTGCGATGGACATGGAGCAGGTACTTGCAGAACTCCAGGTGGAAGTTCTCTGTTGGGCTGGAATCCCACTTTGACTGGTCTGGGTAGGTGGCTGAGCCCCAAACCTCACTGCCATAGAGAAGGATTGGAGCGATGACTGCGTCAAATATCTTCAGCCAGACCCTCACCGGTGGTTTGAGGTGGTACAGTTGTCTTCTGATGGCGTAGAAGGTTCTGCAGGCTTTTGCTTTCAGGGTTTCTATTGCTGCTTTGAAGCTTCCTGATTGGCTGAGCTCCAGCCCCAGGTAGGTGTAGCTGTTGGTCTTCTCCAGTGTGGAGCCGTTCAGTGTGAATTGTGGGGTGGGGGCTTTGTTGTGGCCCTTCTTCTGAAACACCATGACTTTGGTCTTCTTCTGGTTGATGGGTAGGGCCCATGTGGTGCTGAATTTTTCCAGCGCTGACAGGCTTTCTTGTAGGTCTTTCTCGGTGGGGGCCAGGAGTAGGAGGTCATCGGCGTATAGCAGGAACTTCACCTCCCGGTCGTTCAGGGTGAGGCCTGGGGTTGGTGAGGCCTCCAGGGCTGTAGCCAGTTCATTGATATAGATGTTGAAGAGCGTTGGGCCCAGGCTACAGCCTTGTCTGACCCCTCGGGCCTGTTGGAAGTATGCTGTCCTTTTCCCATTTACCTTCACACTGCACTGGTTTCCGATGTAGGAGCTCTTGATGATGTCGTACGTTCTTCCTCCTATTCCACTCTCTAGGAGTTTTAGGCGCAGGCCTGGGTGCCATACTGAGTCGAACGCCTTCTTAAAGTCCACGAAGCAGATGAATATCTTGCCTCTTCTGGTGTTGTGGATGTGCGTCTTGATGAGGCTGTGCAGTGTGTAGATATGGTCTGTGGTGCGGTGGTTTGGCATGAACCCTGCTTGGCTCTTGCTGAGGACCCCGTGTTGTGTGAGGAAGGTGAGGATTCTGTTATTGATGATGCTGTTGAACAGTTTCCCCAGTTGTTGGGGTCGTATTGGTCCCCATTCTTATAGATGGGGACCAATATACTCTATAGCAGGTGTGTATAACGTACAGTGGGGGGGTATACACTCTATAGCAGGAGTGTGGGGTTGGTACACACAATGCATAATGTAGAGTGGTTTGCATCTGCTATATAGTGGGGTGCGTGATGTGTAGTGAGGTGTATACATTCCAAAGCCAATGTGTGTACTGTACAGTAGGGTTTATGCATTCTTTGGCAGGTGTGTTTAATGTATAGTGGAGTGTATAGCCTCAATAGTGGGGTGTGTGTAATGTATAGTGGAGTGTATAGCCTCAATAGTGGGGTGTGTGTAATGTATAGTGGAGTGTATAGCCTCAATAGTGGGGTGTGTGTATTTTATAGTGGAGTGTATACACATGTTGATCTTGAAAGCTTTTTCAGTGTATAATAACAAGTTGTCTGCCCATCCTGATGTCCTCTGTGCTGCAGTGATTGGCGCACGTCTGCCAGGTTTTTGGGGTGCCAGTTAATAGTGAATGAATAATAGCTACTGGATCTTTAGAAGTGGATTTATTAATGTTACAGGGACATATAAGTAAAAGGTAACCTAAGTGACTCTAGGTTCACACTTGCGTTCAGGTCTCCGTTTGTGGAGTCTGCTTGTGGACCCTGCGAACGGAAACCTAATCCGCTTAAAAAGGTGGTTACCTGGGGACCTCTTAGACTGTAATGGGGGCCGCCGGATTTCCACCCGAAAAATGCAGAGAGAAAAATCCCGCTTTCAGGACTTTTCTCTCCACATTTTTAAAGTAGAATGGGGGAACGGAATCCTCTAGTGGAGATCCAGCACAGGTGCGATCCAAGCCTGATATAGGGGTATGAACATGGAGAAATGTACAGGGGCAGGAAACTCTCTGTGTGCATATTATGTGCCCCACACACTGCCTATCATGGACACAGTGCCAAAATACTAATTGGCACGGTCCTTTTACACTTTGCAGACAACACTTTCCTGCAGGTGGCAGCTCTGAGTCCTGGGCTATTCTGGTAGACTTCAAACAGCCTAGACGGATGGGTCACAGAAGTCCAGAAGTAATGGCCAAATTTTAGTTATGTACCCCGTCTCCTGTCCACGGCTGGCCTTACTAAGGCCACTAGAGGGCACCGCATATTATGTCCCAGACATCACAGTCTAACAATGTCAGGATTATAATATGCACCACCCCCTGGAGAAATAAGGGAGCCGGCCATGGGCAGGAGCAGGGATGTTATCTGCTGGAATGTTGTAGTAGGTAGCGGTGTAACGTACCTCTGTGGGGGTCACTATATTGTATGGGGAGCCTGTAGCAGGAGCCCTTACTGTATAGGGGTCTGTAATTGGCACAGTATACTCTTTGGGGCCAATAAAGAGGCTATATACTGTGTGGGGACCCAGTCGAGCATCCAGATACCAGCAAAGGAAAGGACCCGGCGAAGCACCCAGGTGCCAGCAAAGGAGGGGACCTGGCAGAGCAGCCAGGTGCCAGAAAAAGAGGGGACCTGTTCGAGCACCCGGGTCAGGAGGGATTGAAGCTGAGCATGCAAGGCAAGCACAGAAAGGGACACAGCCAAGCACCCAGGATGTGGTTACCAATACAGTTGTATAAGCCACTTTTCTGTGGTATGGTCAGGGGCACTCGCTCTGTCTCTTGTGTGCTATTAAATACGGCTGTGATTATAGGTCGGGGTGACAGTTATTAGCCCCTCCTACTGTATAATAATTTGTATGATGGATTCAGTTAGCCCCTCCTATGCAATATAAGGCAAGGTCGGTTATTAGCTACTCTCCCCGATATTATATAAAGCAGTCAGTTATTAGCCCCTCCTATTATATAAGGTGGGGTCAGTTATCAGCCCCTCCTTGTATTTATATAAGGAGGGGTCAGTTATTAGACCCTCCTTCCATTATATAAGGAGGGGGTCAGTTATTAGCCCCTCCTTCTATCATATAAGGCGGGGTCAGTTATTAGCCCCTCCTTCTATTATAAAAGGTGGGGTCAGTTATTAGCCCCCTCCTTCTATTATAAAAGGTGTGGTCAGTTATTAGCCCCCTCCTTCTATTATAAAAGGTGTGGTCAGTTATTAGCCCCCTCCTTCTATTATAAAAGGTGTGGTCAGTTATTAGCCCCCTCCTTCTATTATAAAAGGTGGGGTCAGTTATTAGCCCCTCCTTCTATTATAAAAGGTGGGGTCAGTTATTAGCCCCTCCTTCTATTATATAAGGCAGGCATCTCCCTCATATCTCTTTAGTGTCCTGTTCTCAGCGTATTCTTGGCTCAGTAATATGAAAGCCCTGACTAGCACGGTCACCCCGAGCACCAGCAGGGGCCACAACTTTGGACTCTAGGCTCTGCTGGCAGGGCCCCCGGGGTTCCTGTAGTTATTAGCCACTCCTTCTATTATATAAGGCGGGGTCTGTTATTAGCCCCCCTCCAAGGTGGAGTCAGTTATAAGCTCCTCCTACACAAGGTGGATTCAGTTATTAGCCCCGCCTCCTATATAAGGCAGAGTCAGTTATTAGTCTCTCCTCCCTTTATATAAGGCGGGGTTAGTTATAAGCTCCTCCTTCCTTTATATGAGGCGGAGTCAGTTATTAGCCCCTCCTTACATTATATAAGGCGGTGTTATCTATAAGCCCCTCCTATATAAGGCGGAGTCAGTTATTAGTCTCTCCTTCTGTATAACAATAATTAACTGGGCGTGGTCAATGTCGGCCTCGCCTCCTGTGGCTTGTATAACTTCTGGTATAGTCATGTGACCGTATTACGCCCTCCCCAGTAACTCCAGGCCTCTTCACCTGCCTGTTACTACACAACCAATATGGCGGCTACTGTTACCTAGCGACGGTAAAGCCACCGCGGAGAACCAATGAAAGCCAGCGATGTTTACGATGAGCTGTCACTGACAGACTCCGCCCCTCACTTATGATTGGTCAGATCTTTAGTCACTATTTACTGGTCTTCTTTTTATGATTGGTTCACACCGCCCGCCGTGATCCCCGCCCCACACGCTACTCCGGTCAGGCGCCGCCCCCTTGCGCTGTTTTGCTGGATGCTGGCCACGTGTCTCTGTGATTCAGTTATGAATTTGACTCCTCCCCCCGCTGCTGATTGGTTCTGAGCAGCCGCTGCGCTCTGATTGGCTGTGGTCGCTCTAGTCATGCTCTTCTTCAATGTGTGCCCGCCGCGCTGCCCGGAACTACAGGAGCCCCGGGGGCCCCTCCAGCAGAGCCTGGAGCCCGAAGTTGTGGCCCCTGCTGGTGCTCGGGTTGGCCGTGCTGGTCGGGGCTGTCATATTACTGAGCCAAGACTGGGGCGAGAACAGGACGCTGAAGAGATATGAGGGAGACGCCCAACAAAGGCAACAGGTGGAGGAGCTGCCTGTAGGGTGACTGGAGGGGCCAGTGGTGGGGAGGGGACACATAGGGGGATGGAGGGGCCACAGGTAGGGATGTGCTGGTGGAGGTGACCTGTGGGGTAATGGAGGGGGCACTGGAGAGAATGGTGACCTGTGGGGTGGTGGAGGGGGCACTGGAGGGGATGGTGACCTGTGGGGTAATGGAGGGGGCCACTGGAGGGGATGGTGACCTGTGGGGTAATGGAGGGGGCACTGGAGAGAATGGTGACCTGTGGGGTGGTGGAGGGGGCACTGGAGGGGATGGTGACCTGTGGGGTGGTGGAGGGGCCACTGGAGGGGATGGTGACCTGTGGGGTAATGGAGGGGGCCACTGGAGGGGATGGTGACCTGTGGGGTGGTGGAGGGGGCACTGGAGGGGATGGTGACCTGTGGGGTGGTGGAGGGGGCACTGGAGAGAATGGTGACCTGTGGGGTAATGGAGGGGGCACTGGAGGGGATGGTGACCTGTGGGGTAATGGAGGGGCCACTGGAGGGGATGGTGACCTGTGGGGTAATGGAGGGGGCCACTGGAGGGGATGGTGACCTGTGGGGTGGTGGAGGGGCCACTGGAGGGGATGGTGACCTGTGGGGTAATGGAGGGGCCACTGGAGGGGATGGTGACCTGTGGGGTAATGGAGGGGGCACTGGAGGGGATGGTGACCTGTGGGGTAATGGAGGGGGCACTGGAGGGGATGGTGACCTGTGGGGTAATGGAGGGGGCACTGGAGGGGATGGTGACCTGTGGGGCGGTGATTGGACAGACACTGGGGGGATGTTACAAGCGGGTGAGGGCCATTGGCAGGGATGTACCTGTCTGCTCAGCGACCTGATTTATACTGGTTACCAAGGTGACCAGTTCTCACAGTTCTACTTTGGGGTGACCTGTGTGTGGATGATCGTTTAGTACAAGGATACCTGTGAAGTGATAGGGGCACTGGAGAAATGGGGGGAGGCATATAAAGGTGACCTCTGGGCCTACCCAGGGGTGACGTGAGGGGCCCCCATAAGGGTACTAGGTGTATAACGACTCCCTTTTCTTCTTCAGATCAGCCCCCGACCTCTGACATCTGCTCAGGTGAGGGAGCTGGTGTCGGCGGTCAGTGTGGAGCGTATGTGGTCGTCCTTCTTGAAACCAATGTTGATTGAGCGATCTCCTGGGACTCCTGGGAATCGCCTGGTGAGAGAGGTGAGATTGGCCGACCAGTGGTCATATGATGCCGCTGACGCCCTTCGGGCAGTGATTACCTTTTTGTTTTCTTGGCCTACAGCTCATCTCAGGTCAGTTGCGCTCACTGACGGCGGGTTGGACAGTAGAATTTGACCTGTTTGATGCCCTGACACCGCGGGGTTCCCTGCCTTTTGGAAATGTTGTTGCCACTCTGGACCCAGGAGCCCGGCACCGCCTGGTGCTTGCCTGTCACCTGGACTCCAAATGGTTTCCTCTGGACAGGAAGGGGCGGCCATTTATCGGGGCCACTGACTCAGCCGTGCCCTGTTCTCTGATCTTGGAGGCGGTCACTGCACTGGACGAGCACCTGCGAAAGCAGAAGGACAAGGTGGGTGCGGTGTCAACCAATCAGAGCTCAAGATTCATTCTCACAGGAAGAAATGGGCTCCGATTCTCATTGATTGCTATGGATACAGTTGTATGATCCCAGCGCCTTGGAAACTGCTCAGGACTAACTCATAAAGTTCATTGTGGTGAGAATGTTAGCTGTTACATTACATACATAGACTCCTCTATACACTGGTCCTGCCAGCTGCTGTTATATACAGTTAGGGCCAGAAATATTTGGACAGTGACACAATTTTCGCGAGTTGGGCTCTGCATGCCACCACATTGGTTTTGAAATGAAACCTCTACAACAGAATTCAAGTGCAGATTGTAACGTTTAATTTGAAGGGTTGAACAAAAATATCTGATAGAAAATGTAGGAATTGTACACATTTCTTTACAAACACTCCACATTTTAGGAGCTCAAAAGTAATTGGACAAATAAACATAACCCAAACAAAATATTTTTATTTTCAATATTTTGTTGCGAATCCTTTGGAGGCAATCACTGCCTTAAGTCTGGAACCCATGGACATCACCAAACGCTGGGTTTCCTCCTTCTTAATGCTTTGCCAGGCCTTTACAGCCGCAGCCTTCAGGTCTTGCTTGTTTGTGGGTCTTTCCGCCTTAAGTCTGGATTTGAGCAAGTGAAATGCATGCTCAATTGGGTTAAGATCTGGTGATTGACTTGGCCATTGCAGAATGTTCCACTTTTTTGCACTCATGAACTCCTGGGTAGCTTTGGCTGTATGCTTGGGGTCATTGTACATCTGTACTATGAAGCGCCATCCGATCAACTTGGCAGCATTGGGCTGAAAGTATATCCCGGTACACTTCAGAATTCATCCGGCTACTCTTGTCTGCTGTTATGTCATCAATAAACACAAGTGACCCAGTGCCATTGAAAGCCATGCATGCCCATGCCATCACGTTGCCTCCACCATGTTTTACAGAGGATGTGGTGTGCCTTGGATCATGTGCCGTTCCCTTTCTTCTCCAAACTTTTTTCTTCCCATCATTCTGGTACAGGTTGATCTTTGTCTCATCTGTCCATAGAATACTTTTCCAGAACTGAACTGGCTTCTTGAGGTGTTTTTTAGCAAATTTAACTCTGGCCTGTCTATTTTTGGAATTGATGAATGGTTTGCATCTAGATGTGAACCCTTTGTATTTACTTTCATGGAGTCTTCTCTTTACTGTTGACTTAGAGACAGATACACCTACTTCACTGAGAGTGTTCTGGACTTCAGTTGATGTTGTGAACGGGTTCTTCTTGACCAAAGAAAGTATGCGGCGATCATCCACCACTGTTGTCATCCGTGGATGCCCAGGCCTTTTTGAGTTCCCAAGCTCACCAGTCAATTCCTTTTTTCTTAGAATGTAGCCGATTGTTGATTTTGCTACTCCAAGCATGTCTGCTATCTCTCTGATGGAGTTTTTCTTTTTTTTCAGCCTCAGGATGTTCTGCTTCACCTCAATGGAGAGTTCCTTTGACCGCATGTTGTCTGGTCACAGCAACAGCTTCCAAATGCAAAACCACACACCTGGAATCAACCCCAGACTTTTTAACTACTTCATTGATTACAGGTTTACGAGGGAGACGCCTTCAGAGTTAATTGCAGCCCTTAGAGTCCATTGTCCAATTACTTTTGGTCCCTTGAAAAAGAGGAGGCTATGCATTACAGAGCTATGATACCTAAACCCTTTCTCCGATTTGGATGTGGAAACTCTCATATTGCAGCTGGGAGTGTGCACTTTCAGCCCATATTATATATATAATTGTATTTCTGAACATGTTTTAGTAAACAGCTAAAATAACAAAACTTGTGTCACTGTCCAAATATTTCTGGCCCTAACTGTACATAGGTTCCTATATCCACTATTCCTTGGCAGCTATATACATGGGTTCCTTTATACACTGGTCCTGTTAGTTATATACATAGGCTTCTATATACTGGTCATGTCAGCTATATAACATAGGTCCCCAAATACACTGGACCTATCAGCTAAGCACCTTAGCTCTTATATACACTGGTCCTGTCAGCCATATACATGAGTAGTCCTTTGCTCTGTGTTTCCCCAGGCTTCCCAGCTCACGCTACAGCTTATCTTTCTGGATGGAGAGGAGGCGTTTGGTGAGTGGACAGAGACAGACTCTCTGTACGGGGCCCGGCACTTGGCTCAGCGCCTGCACAATGAGCCTGGACCAGGAGGAGTCGGCAACAAACTGGAGGCGATGGTAATAACGGGGGCTGGACGCTCTGCCATACAGAACACATATGATAGATTCAAAATTAAAAATTCAGCTTAGCGCCTCCTTTTCTCTGCAAATCGTAACAACAGCTCCTCCCCATTTCTGCACTTACCACAGAGCATGCTCACTACACTCTCCCATAGAACATGAGAATAGCTCAGCGCCTCTCCCTATCTACACATGCTCATTATGCTCTTCCATAGGAGTTGCTGAGCTCCTTCCCCTTTCAGGTTTTGATAATTCACCCTCCACGGGGTGGTTGTTCCTCTTCTCTAGAGTCTCTTTGTCCTGCTGGATCTGCTCGGGGCTCCACAGCCATTGATCCTCAATCACTTCTCAGAGACTCGTGGCCACTTCATGAGGCTTGTTACTATCGGTGAGTGCTGGGAGAGGTGGGACATGTGGTTTATCTTTTGCTCCCTCTCATGGTTCCCTCTTCTATCTGACCACAGAGAAGCGACTTCATGGCCTCGGCCTCCTGGACAGTCATCGTTCGGACAGTCCTTACTTCAGATCTGACTTGTATTTTGGAGCAGTGGAAGACGACCACGTTCCGTTCCTGCGTCAAGGTCTGAGCTTCTCTTGTGTTCTCTATACTCTTGCTGCTCCCTTCCCCCACTCATGTCTTCTTTATCACACAGGCGTCCCTGTGCTCCATATCATCTCTACGCCATTCCCAGCCGTCTGGCACACGCATGATGACACTGAAGAGAATCTTCACCGACCAACTATCACCAACTTATGCCGTATCTTTGTCATTTTCTTGGCTGAGACCCTCGCTCTCTGATGCGGACGGATCTCGATAGGATATGAGCCGTAATCTATGAACGGAGATTGCTCAGCCCAAGGGCCTTCTCACCGTGTCTGTGCAGCCGTCTGGCACACGCATGATGACACTGAAGAGAATCTTCACCGACCAACTATCACCAACTTATGCCGTATCTTTGTCATTTTCTTGGCTGAGACCCTCGCTCTCTGATGCGGACGGATCTCGATAGGATATGAGCCGTAATCTATGAACGGAGATTGCTCAGCCCAAGGGCCTTCTCACCGTGTCTGTGCAGCAACCTTCATTTTGCAGCTTTAGAGGTGTCATTTCGCGATGTATCCTGCTAGTTCATTGTCGGCGCAGCGTTATGGGAGGTGTCGTCTCTTCATTCTTGGTGCTGTGCTATAACTACTGTGTCTTTGTCTCCGCCATGACCTGTCTGCAATGATGTGACATCGGCCTACAGACACTGGAGTTGTACGTGCCATATGCATAATCTATGTATTATATTACATTGCCCCAGCGGTCACATGATGACAGTACTTTAAGAGAATTATGAGTGGGTGATGGACTGAATGTACGGAAATGTTCCATATTTTAAAGGTGTTCTTCTTTTACAATCACTCCTTGTGTATTTTCTGATACGTGACCCCTCTGCCCTGTGCTCCTCCAATCCTCCCTGACTGCAGGCAGAGAAAAGCAGTGCCTACGCATAGTGCTGCCCCCTACTGCCTGCATTGCATCTGTATACTTTACTTCATGGACACAATCCTATCTACAGGGTGGCCATAAAATATCCTCAGGTGTTTGGAGTCATGTACAGGCTGACCCAATGGATGGAATTGCCTGAAAATTTGTATGTGTGCTAATCAAGGCATGGGGAAACGGATGGCATGAAAAAAAAATTTAATACCAAAACTCCCCACCAGGGGATAATGTGGTGCTGTACAGTAAACGTCCCTTATTCTCTACTCAGTCTCACTCAGTCGTCACGATGCCTGTCTCTTTGCCAGATCGTGCGCGTCTAGTGAGGTTGTTTTATGAGAATGCTGGGAACGCCACAGCTGCCCTGAGAGCTTTTCGTCGTTTGAAAGACCTGCATACAGGTGCCGGCCCAATGTCTGTAACGTCGCTGAGACAAATGAAACATTTTGAGGCAACTGGGTTACTTAGTGTGCAACCAGGCCGCGGCCGACGACCTGTACGCACTGAGGTCGTGGAGGAAATTGCTGCAGCTGTTGAGGAACAGAGCACCAGTAGTCATAGCAGTAACTGCAATGCACGCAGTGTTTCCAGGCAATTGGGCCTCCCATACAGTACCGTGTGGAAAGTTCTGCGAAAAGTCTTGCAGGCATACCCATACAAAATTAGCCTTCATCACCAACTCCTTCCTCGTGACAATGACACCCGCATGACATTTGCATTAATGTTTCTGGCCAGAGTGGAAGAGGATACCAGTTGGCCATGGAATATCCTGTGGAGCGACGAATCGCATTTTTACCTAAATGGAACGGTCAACACACAGAACTGTTGCATATGGGCCGCCGAAAACCCGCGTGCACTCGAGGGAGTTCCGCTGCATTCGCCCAAGATGACTGTTTGGTGTGGGTACACCTCATCGTTCATGATCGCCCACAACCTAGAGATGAGCGCCCACAACCTAGAGATAGAGACGGGGCGATACAGGCAGACGTACAAGCCACGGGAGAACAGACTGTGTCAGCACTGTGACCAGGGGGCCCTAGAAGACGAGACCCACTTCCTGCTACACTGCACCAAATACTCAGCTGTGAGGGCCGTCTACTACCAAAGACTCTCTGCCCACATCCCAGACTTCAGATCTGCAGACGAGAAGAGGAAACTCTACATCCTACTGGGAGAAGAAGAAGCCACTGTGGAGATCGCTGCCCAATACGTGTCCAGCTGTCACCAAACCAGAGGAAGATGAGACTCCATGGACTGTTATATTTATCCCAAAACACCCGCCCCGCCCCCACCTCCCCATATAGCAGTCACCAACGAAGAGGAAGACGAGACTCCACGGACTGTTATACCCCAAACCAACCGCCCTACCCCACCCCACCTCCAACCCCCCCCTAATAGCAGTCACCAACGAAGAGGAAGATGAGACTCCATGGACTGTTATAACCCAAACCCCCCCCCATACCCACCACCCACCCAACCCAACTCCCCCCCCCACTTTACTAGCTTTGGCAATGCCAAATACCTATTCGGACGTGCCAATAAAGCATTTTTTGATTTGATTTGATTTGATTTGACTGTTCTTTTTCGAAGATTTGGGCCCAACTGGGGTTGCCATCTGTTCCGTCACAGTAACGTGGTACCAGACAATGCTGGAAACAGTGTTCATTCCCCAACTCCAAGAGCGGCAGTGTCTGCAGACGATCACCTTCATGCAGGATGGAGCCCCTCCTCACATCGCAAATCCTGTGAAGAACGCTCTTCGTGCACATTTTCCCAATGACAGGATTTTGAGCCGCTCATTCCTTACAGCGTGGCCACCGCGCTTTCCGGATCTCACTCCTTGTGATTTCTGGTTGTGAGGACACTTTAAGGAGTGTGTTGGAAATGTCGAAACCCTGCCCGACCTCAAAGACTGCATCACGTTGGAAGTGCACAGCATCTCACCAGAGATGTTACACGCAAGCGTCGAGCACGTTCTGCATAGGATGACCATGCTCACCATGCATGATGATGGCTACATTGAACAGTCATGCTAGTCTGTGGTCCAAATGGGACATCCCCAAGTATCGACAGACGGGTTTTGCGCCGTGCACTCACTGTACAGCGCCACATTATCCCCTGGTGGGGAGTTTTGGTATTCATTTTTTTTTTCATGCCGTCCATTTCCCCATGCCTTGATTAGCACACATACAAATTTTCAGGCAATTCCGTCCATTGGGTCAGCCTGCGCACGACTCCAAACACCTGAGGTTATTTTATGGCCACCTTGTATATACATACGCAACTGCAAGAAAAAAAAAAAGTGAACCCCTTGAAATTCCCTGGATTTCTGCACTGTTAACTAATAAAATGTGATGGGATTTGCACAATGTGAAGGAAGAAAATTGGAAAATGTGGTTTTGGTCCTCATTTCTTCTGGGATGTCTTGAGTTCAGTGCCCTCTTCTAATCCAACCACAGCAGCTAAATAGGGTTGAACTATTCCAAAATACAAATCTTCCTTTTCATCCATTATTTAGTGTATTTCCTTGTGTGTTTTGGTCTCTGTTTTTTGGCACCAAGCAAAGTCTCCAAGGTTATGGAGTCTGCTCTAATTTCCTTATGGAGCTTGCCCTTTTTTTAGACAGTTGGAGTGGGGTGTGAATCTGGATGGCAGGAGCGCAGTCTCCCCAGTCCATCAGATATACTAGAGCTGGCATGAGTTATATCACAAATTTATAGCACCCCTTGGTAGGTGTAGATCTGTGACCGGGCACATCGACATGCACTAGAGTTACTAAAAAATATTGGACCCTTCTAGTAACTGTAGGATGTTGACGCCTGGTGGGGAATGAATTAAGAATGATGGAAAGATAATCAGTCTTAATAAATTCCCCCCACTGTATAAAATAAACCAAACCCATAAAAAGATGCATAAATGGAACTTTTTACAAATTCCACCCATTCTGATTTTTTTTTCATCTTCTCAATGTATCATACACAATATTATGAAATATAATTTGTCCTGCAAAAAATAAGCCCTCATTCAGCTCTGTGAACTGATATACAAAGAGGTTATGGCTTATAACAGGTGGGGAGTGAAAAATTGCTGCAGCAGGAAGGGGTTAAAGAGTTTGTGTTGGGGTGATGAGCTGGATCGACTCCTGTATACACCGAGCGATAGGCTGCCAATACAACCGGAAAAGATACAATCGGATAATAAACCGGTGAAGAATTGCAAAAGAGAATCTAGAAAACTAATATAAACCTAATGAAAGACAAATGTTGCAATGCAGCTGCCTGACTCGGCAGAATATCGCTACCACTGTACAGAAAGGCCATAAAGTCAGTACAAGAGGACAACAGCCTGATATGTGGAGAAAGAAGCATTATTCTGTAATAAGATATAGTATAAGGTTGTTTATATTGATTTATGAAAGGTCGCTTTATAATTGGAGGTTCACTTTAAGAACAGACTTGTCAGTAACCAGATCTTGTGTGCCTTTGTTTAAGGGGTAAAACCCTCTGACCACACAATTCACATCTCATCTGCTTTACTGAACAAAATTTTACCAATTGGCTTTTTGGAGAGGTCATTAATACAGCGGTTCATTTTTTTTTGGCCTTCATGGTAGATGTTGCCCAGTTTGTTGGTATGTTTGTATAATATTTGTCTTTACCGAAGCTAAATCAGGTACATAATACAAAAAACTATTTAGACCTGTGAGTGCAGCTCTGGAGTATAATACAGGATGTAACTCAGAATCAGTACAGGATAAGTAATGTATGTACACAGTGACTGTACCAGCAGAATAGTGAGCGCAGCTCTGGAGTATAATACAGGATGTAACTCAGGATCAGTACAGGATAAGTAATGTAATGTATGTACACAGTGACTTTACCAGCAGAATAGTGAGTGCAGCTCTGGAGTATAATACAGGATGTAACTCAGGATCAGTACAGGATAAGTAATGTAATGTATGTACACAGTGACTGTACCAGCAGAATAGTGAGCGCAGCTCTGGAGTATAATACAGGATGTAACTCAGAATCAGTACAGGATAAGTAATGTATGTACACAGTGACTGTACCAGCAGAATAGTGAGGGCAGCTCTGGAGTATAATACAGCATGTAACTCAGAATCAGTACAGGATAAGTAATGTATGTACACAGTGACTGTACCAGCAGAATAGTGAGCGCAGCTCTGGAGTATAATACAGGATGTAACTCAGGATCAGTACAGGATAAGTAATGCAATGTATGTACACAGTGACTTTACCAGCAGAATAGTGAGTGCAGCTCTGGAGTATAATACAGGATGTAACTCAGGATCAGTACAGGATAAGTGATGTATGTACACAGTGACTGTACCAGCAGAATAGTGAGCGCAGCTCTGGAGTATAATACAGGATGTAACTCAGAATCAGTACAGGATAAGTAATGTAATGTATGTACACAGTGACTGTACCAGCAGAATAGTGAGCGCAGCTCTGGAGTATAATACAGGATGTAACTCAGGATCAGTACAGGATAAGTAATGTATGTACACAGTGACTGCACCAGCAGAATAGTGAGCGCAGCTCTGGAGTATAATACAGGATATAACTCAAAATCAGTACAGAATAAGTAATGTATGTACACAGTGACTGTACCAGCAGAATAGTGAGTGCAGCTCTGGAGTATAATACAGGATAAGTAATGTAATGTATGTACACAGTGACTGTACCAGCAGAATAGTGAGCGCAGCTCTGGAGTATAATACAGGATGTAACTCAGGATCAGTACAGGATAAGTAATGTAATGTATGTACACAGTGACTGCACCAGCAGAATAGTGAGTGCAGTTCTGGAGTATAATACAGGATGTAACTCAGGATCAGTACAGGATAAGTAATGTAATGCATGTACACAGTGCCTGTAGCAGCAGAATAGTGAGTGCAGCTCTGGAGTATAATACATGATGTAACTCAGGATCAGTACAGGATAAGTAATGTATGTACACAGTGACTATACCAGCAGAATAGTGAGCGCAGCTCTGGAGTATAATACAGGATGTAACTCAGGATCAGTACAGGGTAAGTAATGTAATGTATATACACAGTGACTGTACCAGCAGAATAGTGAGCGCAGCTTTGGAGTATAATACAGGCTGTAACTCAGGATCAGTACAGGATAAGTAATGTATGTACACAGTGACTGCACCAGCAGAATAGTGAGCGCAGCTCTGGAGTATAATACAGGATATAACTCAAAATCAGTACAGAATAAGTAATGTATGTACACAGTGACTGTACCAGCAGAATAGTGAGTGCAGCTCTGGAGTATAATACAGGATGTAACTCAGGATCAGTACAGGATAAGTAATGTAATGTATGTACACAGTGACTGTACCAGCAGAATAGTGAGTGCAGCTCTGGAGTATAATACAGGATGTAACACAGAATCAGTACAGGATAAGTAATGTAATGTATGTACACAGTGACTGTACCAGCAGAATAGTGAGCGCAGCTCTGGAGTATAATACAGGATCTAACTCAGAATCAGTACAGGATAAGTAATGTATGTATACAGTGACTGTAGCAGCAGAATAGTGAGTGCAGCTCTGGAGTATAATAGAGGATGTAACACAGAATCAGTTCAGCGTAAGTAATGTATGTACACAGTGACTGCACCAGCAGAATAGTGAGCGCAGCTCTGGTCACTAACTGTACCATCCTATGTGGCCTCTATACTTTGTCTTCATATTCACACAGGACAATTAGATAGTGATGCTTCATTTATTTTTCACTTTGAGAATATGTAACCCTCAAACTTAAGCCTGGAAGCGGGGCCAGCTCCTGATTGTGTTGTAGAAGGTGTTTCCGGGGCAGTCGGTGGCTGTTACGTTGCGATGTCCCTTCAGAATGTAGGTAGACTTGATATATCCTCTAGAGACACCACAGCTGATGAGACTCTGGACGGCATTCAGGGCGGCGCTGTTGGGGTTACGGCCTGAGAAAACGAGGCATAACATTATATTAGAGAGCAGCTCGGATGTGTCCTGGCTCTGTGTAATAAAAGTGATCACTATGGAGATTTACTACTAGTAGATTATTGTTTGATGCTTCGACATTTTCATTTGAAGACAAGGGGGAGTGGCTAAGTCAAATAAAGAAAAATATGTGACAATTGTAAGGTTTAGACCCGAATCTATGACCTGTCATCCAGCCAACATGAGATGAGGAGCAAAACCCCCAAAGCCTAGTTGTATGTGGATGGTTTTGACTTGTTTTCAGGACAATCAGATATTAATCTATAAGGTATTCCTGCCAGTAGGTGGCACTAGAGTGAGTTATTTGTCGATCAAGGAGAACTGATTTGCATATACTTTTCCCCAAATTCTTAGCGCAGCATGTATGGTGCTCCTTCTGACTGAGCAGAAACCTAATGAGTCGCCACAGCCCTTCATCCTTGGTAAGATCCTGACAGATCCGATCTCTGACTTATGAAGGAGCCAGACTTACTCATGAAGGAGCCAAAGACGCTGATGCCAATGGATTTGGAGTTGTAATTTGGAGCGTGAGCACCCACAGATGTCCACCCGCGGCCCTCATACACTTTGCCATCTTCACCTACAAGGAAACTTTAGTGCAAAACAAGAGGATTTAGAATACTGGTTGATGCAAGAAAGAAGTAGTATTTGTGCACCCAGGGACAGAATGGATAAGATGAACCCAGTAGTCCTCCCTCTGTCCACCCCACACAATATAGGTTCGCTCTACAAGTCCCCGCACTCCTCCTACCTGTAGCCAACGTCGCACCAGCCATTACTGTTCATGTGATAGTTCTGGACACTCTTGGCTTGGCTGATGCAGGTTGACTGGGTGGTACATGCGGTGCCTTCGGTATGGTGGATGATCACATATGGGACCGGAGTGGCCATGGCTGTCCTGCAGGTGGCAGAGCGGCCTCCCCACTGGGACTTGCTGAGGATGGTGGGGCAGCCTGGCAGACAAGACCAACATCATTATTGACCTCACATTAAACATTGCAGGAGGACATTGGTCGCCTAACAAAAAAACACAGCACCGCGCTGTATATGATGTAGTATATTAGTACAGTGAGGCACAATCCAAATGTGTTGATTGCTCTCACCTGGTTGGATTGTGGAGATTCACAACTACCGTTAAGCTTTTGGAAACGTGCTCAATGCTCAATCATCAATGGTGTAGAGAAAAATGCCAAGGACCCTAAAATAGGACCGCACTTCACCCGTTTAAGTTAGATTAACTTCATGCAATTTTATTGAGGTTGACAACACAACGCGTTTCGGGTCTCATGATCCTTTTTTAAGTGTACAAGAACTCTTTCTGCTGGCTGGATGCGCATCAAAACTATGAATTAACACATGTGGAATTATATACTTAAAAAGTATGAAACAACTGAAAATATGTCTTATATTCTTCAAAGTAGCCACCTTTTGCTTTGATTCCTGCTTTGCACACTCTTGGCATTTTTGTTGTTTCCCACTAGTGGTGGCTGTATAATCTGTATGTAGTGAGCTCCTCCTAGTGGTCACTATCATCTGTATGTATTGAGCTCCCTCTAGTAGTGGCTGTATAATCTGTATGTAGTGAGCTCCTCCTAGTGGTCACTATCATCTGTATGTATTGAGCTCCCTCTAGTAGTGGCTGTATAATCTGTATGTAGTGAGCTCCTCTTAGTGGTCACTATCATCTGTATGTAGTGAGCTCCCTCTAGTGATGACTGTATAATCTGTATATAGTGAGCTCCATCTAGTGGTGACTGTATAATCTGTATGTAGTGAGCTCCCTCTAGTGATGACTGTATAATCTGTATGTAGTGAGCTCCCTCTAGTGGTGACTGTATAATCTGTATGTAGTGAGCTCCCTCTAGTGATGACTGTATAATCTGTATGTAGTGAGCTCCCTCTAGTGGTGACTGTATAATCTGTATGTAGTGAGCTCCCTCTAGTGATGACTGTATAATCTGTATGTAGTGAGCTCCCTCTAGGTGACTGTATAATTTGTATGTATTGAGCTCCCTCTAGTGGTGACTATAGAATCTGTATATAGTGAGGTCCTCCTAGTGGTGACTGTATAATCTGTATGTAGTGAGCTCCTCCTAGTGGTGACTGTATAATCTGTATGTAGTGAGCTCCTCCTAGTGGTGACTGTATAATCTGTATGTAGTGAGCTCCTCCTAGTGGTGACTGTATAATCTGTATGTAGTGAGCTCCCTCTAGTGGTGACTGTATAATCTGTATGTAGTGAGCTCCTTCTAGTGGTGACTGTATAATCTGTATGTACTGAGCTCCCTCTAGTGGTGGTTGTATAATCTGTATGTGAGCTGCTCCCCTTAGTGGTAACTGCATCACAATGGAAATTGATAATGACCTAATGATAATGAAAGTTGAAGTTTTTATTTCCCTGCATCGAAACATCACTTCCTGTTTCATGTGTGTGTGTGTGGGGGGGGGGGGCAGGAATAGGAGTCTGCACCCCTGAAGAATGCTTCTAATTTGGTTGGGAGGAATCTTGGACTAATTGGTTGAAAGCTGAGGGGCAGGCGGTGGTGATGGGCATAGAGCTGGAGCAGTGTAAATGGGGGGTCTTAGAACTAGAACAAGTCACAGCAATGATGGGAGGTCTGCAGCAGAATACTCAGTTTTTTTGTACACCCTGTTAAATTTAGTGACTGGGGGCTCAGCATGTATACACTCATTCCCCACCCTCACCCCAACCACTGGTCATGTGACCCGCACTTACCTTGAGTGACTGCACAAAGGGCAGCGAGGAGAGCAACAAGATGCAACATGGCTGGTAACACCTGGAGGAAAGCAGTGGAGAGATCAGGGTCAGGTGGCTCCAGGTTGGTGTTGGCACCTGAGCTCACAGTTGAGTCACTTACCTTGGGTTAGATGTGTCTGAATTGTGCGTCGCATTCATCTGTATTTATGGACTTGGGGGGGGGCAAAACTCGGATGACGTGATACCAGCTCATGGCCCTGAAGTGGCCACTGATATGTCACAGGGCCAAATTGGTATTATGAGTTGGTTTGGTCCAGGAAATTGTCCAAGATGGAAGGAAAGTTGCAGAGTATTGCAACAGTGATAGCAGAACATTTCTCCTTGCTCTGCACTCGGCTTTGCACTCGGCTCCATGGCCCTGAACCTCTGATAAGCTGCAACAGAAATAGGCATCACTTTAATTTTGAATTTTTGTTTTTGCCAAAGATTCCACCATGAAATCAGAAGATTCCATTTTATGGGCGGTGATCCCCCACAATGAGAGCGCTGTCTGACATTCCACAATTCAGTATATTCCAGATTTTACTATATTTACAACATAAAAATGACAGGATACCGCGAGGAAGGAAACCAAGTGGTGCACACAAATTCTCTGCAAGTGGCAGGTTATAGAGCAGAAGGAGCAGAGCAGATTGAATATAGTGTCCTATCTGCAGGATGGACAGGGCATCCACTGCCAAGGGATCGTCCTCCTGATACAGTGAGCAGAACTTCTCCACCTTGGCGTTGAGTCGGGTTGCTATGAGGTCGACCCCCGGAAGACTCAATTTCTGGGCAATCTGTTGGAACACCTCTGGAATGAGGGACCATTCTCTTGATACGGTAATACCTCGACTCAACCGATCCGCTACTATGTTCAGGGAGCCCTTGATGTGAATAGCGGATAAATAGGTCAGATTCTTCTCTGCCCAGGAAAAAATCTGATTTATTTCTTTCAGGAGAGCTTTGGACCTGGTTCCTCCCTGTTTGTTCAGGTACAACACTGTGGTCATGTTGTCCGACTGGCTTCTGACAGCTTTCCCCTTGAGGTATGGGGTGAAGTGCAGCAATGCCTTGAATTTCCTCTGGTTGGAAGATCCTACTTCCAGGCTGCTCCAACGACCTTGCACAGTCCTCTCGTCCACATGGGCTCCCCATCCCAACTAGGACACATCTGCTGTCAACAGAGTCCAAACTGGTCAGACTAAGGACCTTCCATCTTTCAGGTGTATCCACCTTCTGAGGGAAAGAGGGGTACTTGGAGAAAGGCAGATCCTCTTGTGGAGTCCTCTTAGAGACCTGTTCCAGGTCTTCAATACTTCCATCTGGAGCGGACGGGAATGACATAAAGCCTAAGGGATTGCCCTGGCTGAGGATGACATTAGACCTAGGACTCTCCTGGCGGTTCTGATGGATAAATGCCGAGTTCTGTAAAGAAAACGGTGGCTGCCTCTATTCTCAGCCTCCTTGGGGCAGATAATGAGATCTGCAGAGCCTCTGAGTCCAAGAAGAAACCCTGGAACTTTCCTCTGGGTGGATGGTACTACCTCAGATTTCTCCCAATTAATTAGTCAGCCTAGCCTCTGAAGGAAGGAGATGGCCACCTGTGGATGTTGTTGGAGGAGTGGAACTGACTTATCTTTTATGAGCCAGTCGTCTAATTAGGGAACTATGAACAGACCTTGAAGTCTGAGGGCAGCAGCGACAGGAGCCACCACCTTGGTGAAGGTGTGAAGAGCGGAAGAAATACTGAAGGGTAGGGCGGCAAACTGGTAATGTTTCTGTGACCAGAAACTTGGATGGCAATCCTGAGGTATTTTCTGTGTGGCCGGAAGATGGGTACGTGCACGTGTGCGACCTTCAGGTCTAGTGTTACCATGACCTCGCCTCGTTGGAGAAAGGATGTTACTGAATCGATAGACTCCACCTTGAAACACTTTCCCCTTATAAAGCGATTCAGATATCTTAAGTCTATGATCATTCCCCAGTCTCCGAATCCTTCTTCTGAAGTAGGGACTCTCTCCAAGGCTCCTTTCTGGATAGTCAAGGATGGAGCTCTCCAGGATGGACTGACAAGCAACAGGTAGAGGATGAGTTGCGACAAGGCGATCGAGCGGAGGATGGGAAAACTCAACAACGTAGCCTTGTTCTACTACTTGCACCACCCAAGGGTCTTGAATAAGAGCACGTCACACGGTCAGGAAATGAGAGAGTTCAACCTCCCACAAGGATACCGGTCACAGGGAGCGAGACCCCATCAAAAATTTGATTTCTTCCTTGGATCCTCCTAAAGGCGTCGACGTCCAGGGCCTCTCGGGCAAAATTTTGTGCGCCTCTGTGACTGGGATCTAGGGCAAGTGGAGCCATGCCCTCTACCAGAGGCCTACCTCCTGCCTCTGGAGGCTTGGGGCAGGGACTTGCCCTTAGTATCCGTGAGACCCTCCATCAAATCATCCAGTCCACGTCCAAGAGCCTTCCTGGCCCAAACGGAAGCACGCATAGCGCAAATTTTGGTGAGGTGAATGCCCTCCAGGGCTTCAGCCAGAAGGGCTCCTTGCCGCGGTGGATAGGGCCATGTCTTAGAGGCTATTTTCAATTGCTGACAGGAGGCTTCGCCCTTGAAGTCTGCAGCCATAAACAGGGAGGACATTGAGGACTGTATGTCGTCCCTAGGGACCCAAGAATCAATAACCCGAGAATCCTCCATGAATCCTTTTACCTCAGGAGGAGGGCATCTGCAGGAGCAGCAGAGGGATCAACGCAGATACAAAAACCCCATATGCATTTTGGTTTTTTTTCCCATTTTCTCCTGAATTTCAGGCTCAAGTGAACTCATCCTATTGTCAGGAAGAGGTACTTTGCAGTCAGCGCAGGCCATATGCCTCCTCTTGGAGCAAGACTTCCGTCTTCTGTGGTCACCCGGAGGAGAGTTAGAAGACGACATCCATGGAGCTGCTAGCCCACTTAACTATGGAAAAAAGACATTTAACCACCGGACCACAGGTAAACCAAGACCTTCCAGATATACGGAAATGAGGCACTTCAGCACTAATACACTTCTGTGAGAATACACAGGAACCAATTCTTACCACCAGGAGTGGTTACAAATGCAATTTTTCACATACGTCTGTAAGGTACAGCCAGCTACGGGTACCCAACCTAGAGAAAAGACTAGGTAGCCCCAACAGACTCTGGTAAGGCAGCGATTCCTGCCCAAACTGCCCTTTATATAGGTCCAGGGCCGGAGGGGGTGTGGCCTACCGCTGCTGCTGCATCAGGCCCTCAAACTTTAAAACAAACCCTCCCCAGAGGCACAGGCGCTGACAAACACAACAGAATGGGAGTTGACAGAGAGCCCATAGTAATAGATATTAGTGCTTTTAGTTTCTGCACTAAACACAGAGGGAAACTGAAAGTTCCCCCACAACTTCCACAGCTGCGACTGCAGCCCAGGTAAGCACGCAGAGCGGCTGACGCTGGGTTCACACCAGCGTTCGGGTCTCCGTTATCAGGTTTCCGTCTTCTGCAGACAGAAGACAGAAACCTGTCAGACCGTGACCGGCAGTGAGCGCCTGTGATCGTTTTATGCTCTCCGCGGTGAAACCAGTTTTTTTTAAACCGGACACAAAGTCCTGCATGTCCAACTATGTGTCCGGTTAAAAAAAACAAAAAACGGTTTCGCCACGGAGAGTATAAAACGCTCACGGGCGCTCACTGCCGGACACATTTAAATGAATGGGTTTGAAAAATGCCTGCAGGTTTCCGTCTCCTGCCCAGTTTCGTGCAAGAAATGGAAACCTGCAGAACGGAGACCCCGGGCGCAGATGTGAATGAGCCCTGACAAACACTACAGAAAGGAAGTTGGCAGAGTGTCTATAGCAATAGGCGTTAGTGCTTTTAGTTTCTGCACTAAAACAGAGAAAAAGCTGAAAAGGATTCATCTTCCCTGTCGTCAAACAGCAGCACAAGTGGGGTATTCTGCCCCTGTGTGCTGGTAGGACAGATGGAATTTTTAATTCATTAACCAGCACAACCTGGCCCTATAAGAGGGCACAAGGACCTCCCACCTGCGTGTTTTTTTCTGTCCTGTGATGGTGGGACAGGTGGAGGAGGCCTGTGTGGTCTCCTGTATGGTTTGGAAGAAGGTGTTTGCAAACCTTCTCTTCCTTTCCTTTTTTCTTTCTTTTGGAGAAAGATTGAGGTTTATATTGCAGTCATATTTTCAGTGCTGCAGTTTGATTCATTGCCAGCAGTAAGGTAAGCTGAATCACCTTTCAGCTTTTCCTTTTGTTTTAGTGCAGCTTGCACTAATATCTATTACTGTGGTTGTTCTGTCAACTCCTGTTATGTTGCACACCTATCTGAGGAGGCGTTTATCTCAACACCCCTTAGTGAAAGGGTTCCTTAGGGGTGCAACGAGAATTAGACCTTCAGTGTCAGCCCCCGTTCCCCAATGGGACCTTGGGATCGTGTTGGCGGCTTTATGTGACCCACTGTTTGAGCCACTGGAGGAAGTGGATTTAAAGCTGGTAGCATTTAAAGTAGCCTTTTTGCTGACGATGACCTCAGCTAAGAGGGTTGGGGAGCTCCAGGCCCTGTCATCAGAGGAGCCTTACACCTCCTTTTTCAGTGACAGGGTTCAACTCCGTTTTTTGCCAGGGTTTATACCCAAGGTACCCTCTTTGGCAAACCTGAACCAACTAATTTCGTTACCAACCTTTGTACCAGAGCCTTCCTCCCCGGACGAAATTAGGCTGCACTCCTTAGACCTGGGCAGATGTCTCCGGATCTACCTCAACCGGACCCTGCCTTTTAGGAGGTCAGAACACCTCCTGATCAATCTAGCCGGGAGGTTTAGAGGTCAGAAGGCCTCAAAGGCTTCTATTTTCTGTTGGGTGAGGGGGGCCATCAAGATGGCCTTATCAACTCGGAGTTTGTCCCCTCCTGAGTGCCTAACGGCGCATTTGACCCAGGCGGTGTCTTCATCTTGGGCGGAGAGGTCGGCAGTTCCATTAGAGCACATCTGTGCGGCCGCCTCTTGGTCCTCTCCCCTCACCTTTGTAAGGCATTACCGCCTAAACTCCAGGGCGTCTGTCGCGACAGCTTTGGACAGTCAATCCTGACCTCTATGGGCCTTGGAAACCCTCCCTGAGTGGGGGGATTACTTGCTACCTCCCCACTTGTGCTGCTGTTTGACGACAGGGAAGCTGAGATTATAAAGGATAATCTGTTTTCCCTTAGTCATACCAGCAGCACAAGGCTCCCTCCCTATTACTTTTTGTAAATGATTGTTATGTGTGTTGTATAGATTATGTACTCTTGTATTAACACGCAGGTGGGAGGTCCTTGTGCCCTCTTATAGGGCCAGGTTGTGGCTGGTTAATGAATTAAAAATTCCATCTGTCCTACCAGCGCACAGGAGCAGAATACCCCACTTGTGCTGCTCTTATGACTAAGGGAAAACAGATTATCCTTTATAATCTCAGTTTACCTTACTGCTGGGCAATGAACGAGATACAGCAGCTGAAAAATATGTCAGTAACAACCTGCAAAGCAGGTAAGACAAAAGACTGCAATATAAATCTAGATCTTTCTCTCAGAAAGAAAGAAATGGAAAAGACCAAGAAGGTTTGCAGACACTTTCTTCCAAACCATACAGGAGGCCACAGAGCCTCCACCACCTGTCCCACCACCACAGGACATAAAAAACGTGTGGGGAGGTTCCTGTGCCCTCTTATAGGGCCTAGTCATGCATATTCATGAGTTGCTGATGAAAAATTCCACCTGTCCTACCAGCACACAGGGGCAGAAATACCCCATATTGTGCTGCTGGCATGACGATAGGGAATACATTTTATTTATATAGCGCCAACATATTCCGCAGTACTGTACAATTTGTAGGGTAGGGTAAAGCTTATGTGTACAAGGCTAGACATGTAGATAGGTGCTATTACATAAATGAGTCTGACTGAAGGAAAAGAGGACAAAAACAGCCTGATATGTGGAGAAAGAAGCATTATTCTGTAATAAGACATAGTATAAGGTTGTTTATATTGATTTATGAAAGGTCGCTTTATAATTGGAGGTTCACTTTTAAGAACAGACTTGTCAGTAACCAGATCTTATGTGCCTTTGTTTAATGGGTAAAGCCCTCTGACCATACAATTCATACCTCATCTGCTTTACAGAATCACATTTTACCAATTAGCTTTTAGAGGAGATATTAACACAGGGGTTCTTATTTTTTCCTTTTGCAGTGGATGTTACCCAGTTTGTTGATTTAAAGACATAAGGGGTACAGTGGTCTGTGTTATTAGATTTTACTGATCCAGGGAATTCCAAAAGGTTCAATAACTTTTTCCTGTGTCTGTATATAGTTGTTTCTTGTTGTGTCTTTTCTCTGGGGTCAAGTATAGTATTTATCTTTACCAGAAGCTAAATCAGGTACTGAATACACAAGACTATTTATACCTGTGAGTGCAGCTCTGGAGTATAACATAGGATGTAACGCAGGATCAGTACAGGATAAGTAATGTAATGTATTTACACAGTGACTGCACCAGCAGAATAGTGAGTGCAGCTCTGGAGTATAATACAGGATGTAACTCAGGATCAGTACAGGATAAGTAATGTAATGTATTTACACAGTGACTGCACCAGCAGAATAGTGAGCACAGCTCTGGAGTATAATACAGGATATAACTCAGGATCAGTACAGGATAAGTAATGTATGTACACAGTGACTGCACCAGCAGAATAGTGAGTGCAGCTCTAGAGTATAATACAGGATGTAACTCAGGATCAGTACAGGATAAGTAATGTAATGTATGTACACAGTGACTGCACCAGCAGAATAGTGAGCGCAGCTCTGGAGTATAATACAGGATGTAACTCAGGATCAGTACAGGATAAGTAATGTAACGTATTTACACAGTGACTGCACCAGCAGAATAGTGAGCACAGCTCTGGAGTATAACATAGGATGTAACTCAGGATCAGTACAGGATAAGTAATGTAATGTATTTACACAGTGACTGCACCAGCAGAATAGTGAGCGCAGCTCTGGTCACTAACTGTACCATCCTCTATACTTTGTCTTCATATTCACACAGGACAATTGTTAGATAGTGATGCTTTATTTATTTTTCACCTTGAGAACATGTAACTCTCAGACTTAAGCCTGGAAGCGGGGCCAGCTCCTGATTGTGTTGTAGAAGGTGTTTCCGGGGCAGTCGGTGGCTGTTACGTTGCGATGTCCCTTCAGAATGTAGGCAGACTTGATATATCCTCTAGAGACACCACAGCTGATGAGACTCTGGACGGCATTCAGGGCGGCGCTGTTGGGGTTACGGCCTGAGAAAAAGATGCATAACATTATATTAGAGAGCAGCTCGGATGTGTCCTGGCTCTGTGTAATAAAAGTGATCACTATGGAGATTTACTACTAGTAGGTTATTGTTTAATGCTACAATGAGATATTGATCTATAGGGTATTCCTGCCAGTAGGTGGCACTAGAGTGAGTTATTTGTTGATCAAGGAAAACTTATTTGCATATACGTTCCCCAAATTCTTAGCGCAACATGTATGGTGCCCCTTCTGACTGAGCAGAAACCTAATGAGTCACAACAGCCCTTCATCCTTGGTAAAATCCTGACAGATCTGATCTCTGACTTACTGATGAAGGAGCCAAAGACGCTGATGCCAATGGAATTGGAGTTGTAATTTGGAGCGTGAGCACCCACAGATGTCCACCCGCGGCCCTCATACACATTGCCATCTTCACCTACAAGGAAACTTTAGTACAAAACAAGAGGAATCAGAATACTGGTTGATGCAAGAAAGAAGTAGAATGGATAAGATGAACCCAGTAGTCCTCCCACTGTCCACCCCACACAATATAGGTTCGCTCTACAAGTCCCCGCACTCCTCCTACCTGTAGCCAACGTCGCACCAGCCATTGCTGTTTATGTGATAGTTCTGGACGCTCTTGGCTTGGCTGATGCAGGTTGACTGGGTGGTACATGCGGTGCCTTCGGTATGGTGGATGACCACATATGTGACTGGAGTGGCCATGGCTGTCCTGCAGGTGGGAGCGCGGCCTCCCCACTGGGACTTGCTGAGGATGGTGGGGCAGCCTGGCAGACAAGAAGAACATCATCATTAACTCCACACTAAACACTGCAGGAGCGGGCCGGTTGCCTAACAAACTTCTTAACCTCACTACAACTAACGGAAAAACAATTGCTAGAGATCTGAGACGAGGACATTGTGGGGGCGCTGTCCAGATGTTATCTGATGAGGCAGCAAGGTGACTCCTATATACAGCATAGTGAGACTATGTAGGAAATTGTTCCATTAGCAAATGGTCCTGCAGGTATCTGCGCCCTCAGCACAGCATCATTTCTGTGATTCTGTAGAATGTATCTAATCAGTCTTTAGTCTTCTGGCCTAAAGTGAGTGTCAGGGCTCGTTCACATCTGCGCCCGGCACTCCGTACTTCAGGTTTCCGTTTCCTGCATAAAACAGAGCAGGAGACGGAAACCTGCAGGAGTCTTTCTCACCCATTCATTTGAATGGGTGAGAAAGATGTCCGGCCGTGAGCGGCGGTGAGCGTTTTATGCCCTCCGCCGCGAAATCGGGTTTTATAATCCGGACACAGAGTCGGACATGCAGTACCGGTTTCGCAGCGGAGAGCATAAAACGCTCACCGCCGCTCACGGCCGGACCCGGTCTGTGGTTTCCGTCTTCTGGCATGCAGAAGACGGAAACCACAGAACGGACAGCTGAACGCAGGTGTGAACCTAGCGTCAGCCTGACTAATACAACCTATGTATTTATGGTTCTTCTTCCAACCATTACCACTAATTGAGCTCAGAAACTTAATACACAATGTAATAAATGTAATAAAACAATAAGTGTAGAGCTTCCTCTAGTGGTGACTATATAATCTTTATGTAGTGAGCTCCCTCTAGTGGTGGTTGTATAATCTGTATGTAGTGAGCTCCCTCTAGTGGGGGCTGTATAATCTGTATGTAATGAGCTCCTCCTAGTGGTGACTGTATAATCTGTTTGTAGTGAGCTCCCTCTAGTGGTGACTGTATAATCATGTATATAGTGAGCTCCCTCTAGTGGTGACTGTATAATCATGTATATAGTGAGCTCCCTCTAGTGGTGACTGTATAATCATGTATATAGTGAGCTCCCTCTAGTGGTGACTGTATAATCTGTATGTAGTTAGCTTCCTCTAGTGGTGACTATATAATCTTTATGTAGTGAGCTCCCTCTAGTGGTGAATGTATAATGTGTATGTAGTTAGCTCCCTCTAGTGGTGGTTGTATAATCTGTATGTGAGGAGTTCCCTCTATTGGTGACTGCATCACACTAGAAAGTGATTGTGACCTAATGATGAAAGGTAAAGTTTTATTTTCCTGGGTGTTGTGTATCGTGACATCACTTCCTGTTTCACCTGGCACTAATTCAATTTGGGGGGGGGGGGGGGGAAGGACAGGAATAGGAGTCTGCATCCCTGAAGAATGCTTCTAATTTGGTTGGGAGGACTCTTGGACTAATTGGTGGAAAGCCGAGGGGCAGGCAGTGGTGCTCAGGGGTAGGCGGTGGTGCTGAGGGACAGGCGGTGGTGATCGGCATAGAGCCGCAGCAGTGTTAAAGGGGAGTCTTAGAACTTGAACAAGTCACAGCAATGATGGGAGCTCTGCAACAGAATACTCACAGTTGTTTTGTACACCCTGTTAAGGCACTGCACATTTCTGGGGACGACGTTTACTGACTGGGGCACAGCATCTATATGGCTACCCCTCACCCCATCCACTGGTCATGTGACCCGCACTTACCTTGAGTGACTGCACAGAGGGCAGCGAGGAGAGCAACAAGACGCAACATGGCTGGTAACACCTGGAGGAAAGCAGTGGAGAGATCAGGGTCAGGCGGCTCCAGGCTGGTGTTGGCACCTGAGCTCACAGAAGAGTCACTTACCTTGGGTTGGATGTGTCTGAAATGTGCATCGCATTCATCTGTATTTATAGAGCTGAGGGCGCGAAACTCGGATGACAGGAAACTAGCTCATGACCCTGAAGAGGTCACTGTTATGTCACAGGGTCAAACAGGTATTATGAGATGGTTTGTCCATGAAATTGTCTAAGATGAAAGATGGAAGGAAAGATGCAGAGTATTGCAACACTCACAGCACATTTCTGCTTGCTCTGCACTCGGCACTTGGCTCTGCACTCGGCTCCATGGCCCTGAACCTCTGATAAGCTGCTGCAGAAATAGGCATCACTTTATTTTTGACTTTTTTTTTTTTTTTTTGCCAAAGATTCCACCATGAAATCAGAAGATTCCAGGTTATGGACGTAGATCCTCACAATGAGGGAGCTTTCTGATGTTCTACAATTCAGTATATTCCAAATTTTACTATATTTACAACACAAAAATTATAAGGTACAAACAGGAAGGAAATCAAGTGGTGCACACAATGAAGAAATGGGAAGCGGTGCACATAACAATGAAACACAAAGTCTCTACATGCAGCAGATTATAGAGCAGGAGGAGAGGAGCGCATAGGACACTGTGTCCTATCTGCAGGTTATAGAGCAGGAGGAGCAGATTGTATATAGTGTCCTATCTGCAGATTATAGAGCAGATTGTATATAGTGTCCTATCTACAGGTTATAGAGCAGATTGTATATAGTATCCTATCTACAGGTTATAGAACAGATTGTATATAGTGTCCTATCTACAGGTTATAGAGCAGGAGGAGCAGATTGTACATAGTGCCCTATCTGCAGATTATAGAACAGGAGGAGCAGATTGTATATAGTGTCCTATCTGCAGATAATAGAGCAGGAGGAGCAGAGCACATTGTATATAGTGTCCTATCTGCAGGTTATAGAGCAGGAGGAGCAGATTGTACATAGTGTCCTATCTGCAGGTTATAGAGCAGGAGGAGCTGAGCAGATTGTATATAGTGTCCTATCTGCAGGTAGTAGGTTATAGTAACATAGTAGATGAGGTTGGATTAAAACTCCGGTCCAGTCTGTCCAACCTATAACCCTACAGTGTTGATCCAGAGGAAGGCAAAAAAAATATGGCTGATGCCTACTGCCCCATTTCGGCTGGAAAACTTCCTTCCCAATTCCAAATCTGACAATATATCTACAGTATAAACCCCGGATTAATTTTTAATCTCAAAAATCTAATACCCATAAACAGTAATATTTTTTTCATTCACAAAAGTCATCCAGGCCCTTTCTGAACTTGCACATCCTGGATTGACTTCCATAGCCTCAGCTCCTAAGATAAAGAAGAATATGATTTTGGTGAAATATTCTCTCCTCTAGACGTAAAGGACGTCCCCTTGTCACTGTCATCGGCCTTGGTGTAAAGGACATTCCTTTGTCACTGCCACTGGCCTAGGTGTAGAGGACGTCTCATTGTCACTGGCCTAGGTGTAGAGGATGTCTCAATGTCACTGTGACTGGCCTAGGTGTAGAGGACGTCTCATTGTCACTGGCCTAGGTGTAGAGGATGTCTCATATTCACTGTCACTGGCCTAGGTGTAGAGGACGTCTCATTGTCATTGCCACCGGCCTAGGTGTAGAGGATGTCTCATTGTCACTGGCCTAGGTGTAGAGGACGTCTCAATGTCACTGGCCTAGGTGTAGAGGACGTCTCATTGTCATTGCCACCGGCCTAGGTGTAGAGGATGTCTCATTGTCACTGTCACTGGCCTAGGTGTAGAGGACGTCTCATTGTCACTGGCCTAGGTGTAGAGGACGTCTCAATGTCACTGGCCTAGGTGTAGAGGACGTCTCATTGTCATTGCCACCGGCCTAGGTGTAGAGGATGTCTCATTGTCACTGTCACTGGCCTAGGTGTAGAGGACGTCTCAATGTCACTGGCCTAGGTGTAGAGGACGTCTCAATGTCACTGGCCTAGGTGTAGAGGACGTCTCATTGTCATTGCCACCGGCCTAGGTGTAGAGGATGTCTCATTGTCACTGTCACTGGCCTAGGTGTAGAGGACGTCTCATTGTCACTGGCCTAGGTGTAGAGGACGTCTCAATGTCACTGGCCTAGGTGTAGAGGACGTCTCATTGTCATTGCCACCGGCCTAGGTGTAGAGGATGTCTCATTGTCACTGTCACTGGCCTAGGTGTACAGGACGTCTCAATGTCACTGGCCTAGGTGTAGAGGACGTCTCATTGTCACTGGACTAGGTGTAGAGGATGTCTCATATTCACTGTCACTGGCCTAGGTGTAGAGGACGTCTCATTGTCATTGCCACGGGCCTAGGTGTAGAGGACATCTCATTGTCACTGGCCTAGGTGTAGAGGACATCTCATTGTCACTGTCACTGGCCTAGGTGTAGAGGACGTCTCATTGTCACTGCCACCGGCCTAGGTGTAGAGGACGTCTCATTGTCACTGCCACCGGCCTAGGTGTAGAGGACGTCTCATTGTCACTGTCCTAGGTGTAGAGGACATCTCATTGTCACTGTCACTGGCCTAGGTGTAGAGGATTTATACAGAACCATTAATTCCATGGTGCTCTACATTATTATATTAATTCCATGGTGCTCTACATTATTATATTAATTCCATGGTGCTTTACATTTGGGGGTTACATACAGTACACAAAATATATAGGTAGATATAATACTAACAATGACCGACTGGTACAGTGGGGTAGAGGGCCCTGCCCGCGAGGGCTTACAATAGTCTATGTGTGGCTGTACCAGTGATTTGTATAGAGACATTACTATGTTCTTGTCACGAGTGTCTTGGTCTCTTTTGATATATCACATAATCTTATTTGCCTTGGCAGCAGTTGCCTGGCATTGGTCACTAAAGGTAAACTTACTGTCCACCAAAATCCACAAGTCTCTTTCACTGTCTCACTTACCCAGTAATTTACTACTAAGCACATAATCAGGGGCGTAAATACTAGGGTAGCAGTGGTAACGGCTGCCACATATAAAAAGTTCACCATGAGTCCCCACCATTCCTAGTTCCGCCACTGTACATACATACATTTTCATACGTTTCTTTGGCCAAAATCCATAACCTTACATTTGTCTACATTAAACTTCCTTTGCTAAGTCTGTTGGCACCCCACTAAGCTGTGGCTCCCCAATGATGACTGTGACAACTTGCAACTTACCTTAGTTACAACTTAGTCATGCAAGACCGAGTCTTCATAAACCTGTACTGATTGGGTGTTATCTTTCAGATATAGAGCAGGAAAAGCAAAGCAGGTTGGAAAATGGACAAAAATCCACATATTTTGGCCCAAACGATTATGCAGCAAAAATGTTGCACCAGAAAAGTGGTGCTGCATAATGTAATTGACATTTGTAAGCAATCTCACATCCAGAAATCTAAAGGTAGCTTGTGATAGAGGCAAATCCCACACCTGACAAAGACACCATAAAGCCATATTGTAACGCTGACAGTTCACGTACACCACTTACACTCATGGATGTGTATATCCAATGTACCTTCAAGAGACCAAAGCTATGTATGAGTATATAAATGGGGATTTATTAGGAAGTCTTCTCTGCCCTGGCGTTGGCTTCAACTTTGTCAAGGAGGATGATCCCCTGTGACCCACTCCTGGTTCATGTCATGCAACTCGGGGATACCACTGATGTCTCAGCAGTCACGTGGATTGTGCTAATGTCTTGACACTGGGTCAAAGCCCAGGAGCGGTAAGATAAGGTGTATATAACTGTTTATTATTTTCACTCACCTCTCCTGGACCACCACTTGTTATACTCAAGGGTCTAAGGAGAACCAGAGTACTGTATAATAAGGTTTTATTAGAGGCAAACACCTAATGCTTCGAATCTAGTTGTAACCAAATTGGTTCGCTCATCCCTAGTCAGACCTGTAGTTTCTTCACCAAGGTCTTTTCCTTTTTATGGAATATCTTGAGCTTCTCAACATCATGTTGGCACTTGAGGAGTGAAGGTATCTTTCTCGGGATCTCTCTGAGACTCAAGGGACAGGACAAGACATCCCACTGGCTAAGACCTTCTTTTAGTTCACTACCGCCTTCTTCAGTGTTTACAGACAACTTCCCCAGTGGACTGTATGAAGATTGATCTCTATCTGGAATATTCAGAGTCGATTTGCCATTATGTATGTCAGAAGCCATTTCCGAACCCTTGAGAGATGATAATTAGATTTTTATGTCATTGTTTATCAGTCTCTGAGGGAAAGGATTGAGGAGATGTCAGAGCAGTGGAGATGAAAACAAAGCTCAGATGATCTTCTGCTTCCTCTGGACTGGGTGACACAGCGGTCTTTTGTAATATGTGAACGCATTTGGTTTGCTCTAATACTTCTTCATCCGAAAAAATAGGAGCCTGAGCTAATGTGTACAGTTGCCATCATGGGCCACAGCTTGTCGTATCTGTCAGTAACTGCCTCCCATTCTTCTAGATTCTTCACAGGCTGTTGATAAAATGTCTCAACATTATCCACGTCATATAAAAGGCAAAACCCACATAATTTTATCAAGTATCGCACAGCCAAAAGTTGCACAACTATGCTCTACATATTGGACAAAAAAGTCATATCCTGAAACTCTTTACAGAACCATAATCTTTAATGGGAGTGTATAGCACAAAGATCTCCGTCCTAGGACCCCTCCTGTTCTCCATCTACACCCTTGGCCTGGGCCAACTCATAGAATCTCATGGTATTCAATACCATTGCTATGCCGATGACACCCAAATCTACATCTCTGGACCAGACATTACCTCCCTGCTGGCCAGAGTTCCAGATTGCTTAGCGGCCGTAGCCCCCTTCCTCTCCTCCAGCTTTCTCAAACTCAACATGGAGAAAACGGAGTTAATCATTTTCACCCCACATGGCCCCTCCACCTGACCCATCTATCAAAGTTAACGCAACCCCACTTTCCCCAGTCCCACAGGCACAATGTCTTGGGGTTACCCTGGACTCCGACCTATCCTTCAAGTCACACGTTCAAACCCTCAACACCTCCTGTCGCCTCCAGTTCAAGAACATCCATCAAATCCGCTCCTTCCTCACCCCTGAAACTACCAAGATGCTCATCCATGCCCTCATAATCTCCCGCTTAGACTACTGCAACACCCTTCTCCATGGACTCCCAGCTAACACCCTCGCCCCCCTCCAGTCCACCTTAAACTGCGCTGCCCGCTTAATTCACCTCACCCTCACCACCCTCCACTGGCTACCCATAGCCCAGCGAATTGAGTTCAAGCTATTAACGTTAACATACAAAGCCATCCACAACCTGTCCCCTCCATATATCTCTGACCTAATCTCCCGCTACCTGCCCACATGTAACCTCAGATCCTCCAACGACCTCCTACTCCGCTCTTCTCTCCTCACACAACCGTCTCCAAGATTTCTCTCGTGCATCCCCCATACTCTGGAACTCCTTACCAAGACACATAAGACTGACCCCCACAATCAGAGGCTTCAAGAAGGCCCTGAAGACTCACCTATTCAGGAAGGCCTACAACCTCCAATAACACTATCACCACACCGCCGTCTGTACAGTCTCCCCCTCTCCTTCTGTCTCTACCCCCTTCTCCCATAGATTGTAAGCCCTCGTGGGCAGGGCCCTCTACCCCACCGTTCCAGTCGGTCACTGTTAGTATTATATCTACCTGTATATTTTTTGTATTGTATGTAACCCCCAAATGTAAAGCACCATGGAATTAATGGTGTTATATAAATAAACAATAATAATAAATAATAAAAGATCTCTTCTTCACCCCTTAGGGGGCGTTCACACTACCGTCGGTGTCCGACAGGTAGTGTCCACTCCTAGTGTCCGCTCAAAATCTGTCACGGACATTAGGAGCGGACACTAGCTGTGTCCGTGACACCTGTCATTCATTTCAATGGGTTGCATGCAGGGTTCTTCTGTCCGCTTGAGAAGTCGGACATCTTCACTTGCGGACAGGGAAAGACGGGCACGGAGTGCAAAAGAACGCACCCGATGCCCATTGAAATGAATGACAGGTGTCACGGACACAGCTAGTGTCCACTCCTAATGTCCATGACAGATTTTGAGCGGACACTAGGAGCGGACACTACCTGTCGGACACCGACGGTAGTGTGAACGCTCCCTTACATGCCGTTGTAGGGGTGGTTATAGTGAACATATCTTTTTCCATTTCAATATAATCATATTACTGAGAGCATCGGCCTGTATTCTGTATGTACGTGAACTGTTCTGTGCACTCGGGATGGGACATTCACCATCCATGGTTGCTTCACATTGTCTGTGTTAGAGGGGTGGCAGCCACAGGTGAGAATGGGTGCCATGGCAGAAGTGGCCACAGCTAGGTACAAGGACACTAATTTGCCTACAGATGCCTTCAAATGGTCTGTTCACTAAACCTGTCCCTACAACAGCAGATAAGAGGTGCAGAAGAAACTTTGGTGCTGGTCGATTCCCTATATCAGATTTAATTGGCACCAGGTACAAGGGTCAAGTATATTAAACCAGCAACACAGTTATGTAGTTTAGGTTCACCTGAATATAAAACCTCTTTCCCCATGATAAGATGTACATTTATTGCCAAGAATATGTAAATATCAGTTTGGAGCACTGTCTGGACCCAGGTGAGATTTCATTAGAGCTCCCTGGCCCTGTCACACGAAATGGGGTGGGAAAGGAGGGCGTACAAGAGCAGTGTGGAGCACAGCGGTTTGGAACAATGGAGCCGCCCTCAGTTCTCTGCTCATTGCATATTGTGAAATAAATTAATATCTTGGCAAAGAAGACCCAAATTATCGTAGAGAAATGGTGTTACAATAAGATGTGTCTAACTTAACTGCGCTACTGGTTTACTATGCTGTGCTGCTATAACGGCTCTGACTATTCCTAACACGTCTGGAAGTTGTTCCAGACTAAGTAGTGATGGGCTTTCTATAGGATAGACATCGGAGCAATAGTAGTCTGGATTCACACCTGCGCTCGATCACCACCATTTGGGGATTCCGTCACTATTCCACTTGTGAAATGCAAAGACTCGAGCAGAAACCTGGCAGACCCCATTATAATCTATTTTAGTGGGTAACTGCTTTTTAAACAGATTGGGTTTCTGTTTTGAATAACCAAGACCCCAATGCAGATGGGAACCTATTGTGATACCGGGCTACCTTCCCCTAATAATCTGTTCTCAGCAAAATGGCTGTACACTGTAGTGTCTATACAGTGCTATTCAGTGGCTGCCATTAGTCTGTCTATCCTACAGGCCCATAAACATTATATAAGATATTGGACACCTGTAACCGTTCCCATGTGTTGTAAACAGGTGGATTACAATGGGTTAAAACTGGAAAAAACCCACCTGATGGTGTGAGGTCTACCATCATTACACTGAACGCCAATCATATCTACACACCCTTGCCCCGCCCCCATCAGTCCAAGGCCACGGTGTAAACTCTACCACCATTACACGGAACTCTAATCCAATGTACCCCACCCCCCCATCAGTGCAAGGCCATCCTGATAAACACCACCCCAGAGAGAATAAATAGTCAGAGCAGCGTGGAAGAAATCGCCAGGTGCACCAGATACAGGTAAGTGCTACATATCACACTGACCCTACTTCACAGAGCCCTGCACTACACCGCCATTATTCCTAAGGCTAAAGCCAAAGTCAGAGGGCATTCACACGGAGTAACACGGCGTTGATTCTGACACAATAACTCACGTAAGAATCAGCGCCGCAAAGCAGAATCCCAGCAGAAGGTGACATTAGACATTTCTCCATTGACTTTGAAAAAAATTGGAAATAGATGGCAAAAAACACATCTCAGAAACAGTTAAGACTGGGCCACGTCTACCATGCCCTCTTTTTCACAACAATCGGTATATAACTGAGAAGTAAGGAGACCAATGGCTGGAGTTTTGGGATAGGAAAGCTACCCCATGCCATCTTCTTTGCCGGATTTTACTAACTTCCCATCTGCTTTCTATTGGTGAGAGGCCTGGACGGCAGGAGGTCAGCTCAGCTCTCGGACTCTTCTCCATGCTGTTGTGTTAGATGCTGTATATTGTTTAGCATAGTCTTACTGAAACACACAAGACCCTCCATGAAAGGGATGTTGTCTGGATGGAGCAGATGTTGTTCTACCTCTATATAGTGCCTTTCAAGATGTGTTAGTTGCCCCTTCATGGGCATTATTGCCACCCCAGACCATCAGAGATGCAGGCAGGACTGGCAACAAGCTGGATGGTTCTTCTCCTCTTTAGTTTACAGGACATGGAGATCATGAATTTCATATTTTGATTCCCACGACCACAGATTTCCATTTTGCCTCAGTCCATTTTAAATGAACTTTGGCCCAGAGAAGATGGTGGCTCAGTGGTTAGTACTGTTGGTGGCTCAGTGGTTAGTACTGTTGCTGGCTCAGTGGTTAGCATGGTTGGTCAAATCTGACCAAAGGAAACATCTGCATGAGTTTGTACATTTTCCATTTATTTGTGTGAGTTTCCTCCCACATGCCAAAAAAATAGGTAAATTTGCTTCCCATGAACAACGGACCCCACAGTGTGTTAGGAATGATCGCCCCTATGGCAACCACTGACTTCCCTGCTCTACAATTCTCTCTGCATCGTCCTTTGTGCCTTATAAATGTTTGTGATTGTGGATTCTTCTTTGGATGATACAGCTTTAACTTGCATCTATGAATTGCAGAGTGAACTGTGTCTACAGACAGAGATTTCTGGAATTATTTCTGGGCAGTGCATACCTGTATTTAATGTAGGGCAGCCCGAGGGCCACAGATCACATCCAATATTACTGGCATTGTCCCTTGTGCTCATAAAGTTCCTAGATTCTCTGAATCTTTTTATGATATTATGAACTATAGGTGGTGAGAAATTCAAAGTCTTCACAACTTGATGTTGAGAAACATTTTAGACGCAATTTTTCACCGATTGGTGATCATATTTGCTTCTGTCAGACTCCGCCTCTATTACATGCTTTTTTTATACATGAGTCCCCCTTTGACAACAATAACAAAGGATTATGTCCCGCCCTTCCTATTTCCGGTCGAAGATCTCTTTCCGGTTTTGAGAGTTTGCCATGTCTAGCAGTGGTATAGGCATACTGTTTTGTGGTTACGACGAGCCTGCTGCAGAACCTCATTTGCTGAATGCTATACAGTATATATATTCATTTGCCGAATGCTATATATATATGTATAGCATTCGGCAAATGAACACTGATTCTGCAGCAGGCACGTCCTTGCTACGGGCAGGCAAGAGTTTTTCTCATTGGAATGAATAGTCCGATGTTAGACTCCGCCTCCTGAGACGAGCCTCTGGCAGAACCAGCGTTGATTGGCCAAATCACTGGCCACTGGCCAATCAACGCTGGTCTATTCATTTCAATGAAAAAAAGTCAACTGGTAACAGCATACTTACCTGCTCGTAGCAAGGACGAGCCTGCTACACAATCAGCCTTCATTTGCCGAATGCTATACACTGTATAGCATTCAGAAAATGAGGTTCTGCAGCAGGCTCGTCGTAACCCGAGGACCATACCCTGAAGTACATACCCAGTCCTGGTTAATTCACTAAGGAACCGGAAGTTTTCTTGCCGCCCTTCCATTGCGCATGCGTCTACCGGAAGTTCGCAGGGGGACTCATGTATATACACAGCAATGCAATTTAGTTGAAAATTTACCCTACAACTGTTATTCATTAGCATCATTTACTTTTCCACCCGTTTATTAACCATGTCCCAACTTTTTTGAGATGTGCCGATGCCATCAATTTCTAAATGAGTTAATTTTTTTAAAATGAAATGGAAAAATGTCTAATATTCGCCTTCTGGTATATGGTCTATGTTCTGTTGTATGACTTTTATCTTCTGATATGTGATATATGTTCTATCGTGTAACTTTCACCTTTTGATATGTTCTATTGTGTAAGGCCTACTGATATGTATTCTATATTCTGTTATGTAAATTTCACCTTCTGATAGGTGAGCTATGTTTTGTTATGTAACTTTCACCTTCTGATGTGTGCTCTAAGTGCCAAAAGAGGGTGTAAAAGTGCTTCACCCACTGCCCTATAAAAAAAGCTCTCATAGGCTACTATAGGGTAGTGTACCTCTTGGTGAGAGATTATTGACTACTAGACATGTCTCCATGATGCACTCGAAGCCATTTTGCCCAGTTGACAGACATTTGAGAGGGGTGCATGACTGGACTGAGAGAATCAGGATGGGCAATCGCACATGGCGAACAGACTTTAAATGGCCCAGACAGATTACCAGTAGAGAGAATTGTTTGATCCACCAACAAGCACCAGTGAGTGTAGTAGTAATGGGATATAAAACTATATAAGTATTATGTATTTTAATATCTCAGTGCCTTCTTGGTTCGGATACATCTTTGCTCGCTACTATTCTTCTATAAGTTCAGCTTTTCACTATTCCAGAACTACATCGGCTTCATCCCCCTCCCCATTATATCATCACTATTCCTGACCATAGAGATGGCTCCCTGTTCCGCAGGTCCCTTTCATGTCTTTTTTTTTTCTTTCTTCTCTCCAGGATCCTGTCAATCATGCTGCGTTTCTTCGCCTTCCTTGCCCTGTGTGCTCTTGCACAATGTAAGTACAAAAACTAAGGTAGGATCATATCTTCAGGTTCAACATTGGCCCTGTTAGAGCACTAGTTTTTGCTGGTGGATGCCACCCAACACCACCACCTAACCTAAGGATGGTCAGAACCTGAAGTATGCTGATCAAGGGTGATAAAACGGTGCTCTGCAGATGTGACCCCAATCCGGGTACTCTGAACAGTTTATCTGCATCCAGGTTAAACTGATTTTTTCAGCAGTATTGCACTTTTGCACAATGTATGTTCTTTATATCTGCCACTACACCAGTAGATAAGGACTGAAGAAGAGATCGGGGACTTTTAACATCCAGCTTCATTTAATGGGAGTCTGTCATCAGAACCATTTCTATTAAACTATAAGGACAGTCAGATAGTTGTAGTTCACCTGAATGAAACACTTTTTCTGCTTCGTTTTCTGAAATATTATCTAATTCCTGATATGCTAATTGGTGCAATGAAGGCATCCCAGCTCTTTCCATTGCACCAAAGAGCTACATACCTCCCAACTTTTGAAGAACTGAAAGAGGGACAAAATGTGCGGCAAATTTAGCCCCGCCCACTTTTGTGTTGACTCCGCCCACTTGTTAATTTTTCATGTGCCCGCACACAGTATAATCCTCCGACAGTCACCCGTAAATTATATGTCCCCCCTCTATCTCTCCCCCAGTTTCATATACACCCTTCATCTGCCCCCAGATTCATGTCCCTCCATCTCTGCCCCCAGATTCATGTCCCCCCTCCATCTCTGCCCCCAGATTCACGTCCCTCCATCTCTGCCCCCATATTCATGTCCCTCCATCTCTGCCCCATATTCATGTCCCCCCTCCATCTCTGCCCCAGATTCATGTCCCCCCATCTCTGCCCCCAGATTCATGTCCCCCCATCTCTGCCCTCAGATTCATGTCCCCTCCATCTCTGCCCCCAGATTCATGTCCCCCCTCCATCTCTGCCCCCAGATTCATGTCCCTCCATCTCTGCCCCCAGATTCATGTCCCCCCATCTCTGCCCCCAGTTTCATGTCCTCTCCATCTCTGCCCCCAGATTCATGTCCCCCCATCTCTGCCCCCAGATTCATGTCCCCCCATCTCTGCCCCCAGATTCATGTCTCCCATCTCTTCTCCCAGATTCATGTCTCCACATCTCTGCCCCCAGTGTCATGTCCCCTCCATCTCTGCCCATAGTGTCATGCCGTCCCCTCCTTCATCTGCCCCCAGATTCACGTTCCACCTCCACATTAAACTTACCTTCTCCTTCTGGTTTGCAGACGCGATGTCACATGTCACATCGCATCTGCAAACCAGGAGCCCGCGGCAGCGGCGAAGCGAGGAGCTGACACAGGTCAGCTCCTCGCTTCAGCCGCATATGTGTCAACGAGAGAGACACGCAGCGGCGAAGCGAGGAGCTGAACTGTGTCAGCTCCTTGCTTCAGCCGCATATGTGTTCAACTCAGATGTGCGTCCAGCACGCAGATCTGAGTTGAAATCGGGACATACCTCCCTCCACCCGGGACCGTGGGACATGTCACCCAAATCGTGACTGTCCCGCGGAAATCGGGACGGTTGGGAGGTATGGAGCTATGCTTTCCAGCACCGTGTCTCATCCTTCGAAACTGACATGTACGCTGTTAGCATAGCAGGGAGAGAGCACTTGGTGCGATGAGGTCAACGGCGATGACCTCATAAGTGTGTCAGGAAAAACAGCCAATATCTCGGCAATAGAGGAAACGACAAGGAAGGATAAAAAGGGATTTTTGCTCAGGTTTAACCCAAATATCTGACTGTTAAGGGCTGTTGTGACAGACTCTCCTTAATATCCTGTAGGTAAAACCAGTCTCAGGACTGCAGTAATAGCAATGTTTCTGTCTTCATCCCACAGGCTGCCCCACCATCCTCACTAAATCCCAATGGGGAGGACGTGCTCCAACTTGCAGGACAGCAATGGCCACTCCAGTCACCTATGTAGTAATCCACCACACAGCTGGAGCCGCTTGTTCCTCACAGTCCACCTGCATTACTCAGGCCAAGAACATCCAAAACATGCACATCAACAGCAACGGATGGTGTGACATAGGCTACAAGTAAGTGGCGCAGTCTCATAAGCCCAGGGATTCACCCACATCACATTGGTTCTAATCAGGCCTTTTTGTTCGGCAGCTTCTTAGTCGGCGGAGATGGCACAGTGTTCGAGGGCCGTGGCTGGACATCTGTCGGTGCTCATGCTCCAAACTACAACTCCAACTCCATTGGTATCAGCTTAATCGGAACCTTCACAAGTGAGTCTGGGAAACGTTGGGGAGTTTCATAGAAGACACGGGTTTAGTTTATAAAATACACATATTCTTGGTGCCAACTGTGCAAAGTAATAACGTAATGGACGAGGCCTTGGCGCTTTCTGGAGAGAGAGAATTACTGACCAAATCACTATTTCTCATCATTATTGATCCCATCACATGAAGGTCTTGCCATGTGACAAACAGTCCATATTCCTGCTCCTGCTGGACCAGTTTTCAGGCTGCCCTTTATGGACTATTTAGGGTACATTCACATGGAGAAATTTGTAGCTGATTTTGAGGCCACTCGAAATTCCATCCCGAGACTTGGCATCAGGAAAAAAGCACAATGTTTTACAGTATCAGCAAAGTGAATGAGATTTTATTAATCTCATCCACACATTGTGGAAAAAAAGAGCTGTGATAGAACATGTTTTTTTTAAAAAAAAAAATAAAAAATGCTGCATGTTAACTTTAGCTGTGGAGTTGTCAGTGATTTTCCTCATAGATTTGATAGGGGAAGGAGAGACGGTAGAGAGAAATCTCAGGCTGAAATCCGGGTCCTTAGACTCCTAAGCCAGGTATCAGCTAACAACATGATAACTTCTGTTGTGTTATTTCAGGCAGTAACCCCACAACCGCAGCTCAGAACGCTGCCAAGAATCTCATCAGCTGCGGCGTGTCCAGAGGATACATCAAGTCTGCCTACATCCTGAAGGGACATCGTAACGTCACAGCCACCGAATGCCCTGGAAACACCTTCTACAACACAGTGAAGACCTGGCCCCGATTCCAGGCTTAAGACAGATTCCAGACCTGAAGTCTTATTTAGGGTTGTTGGAGATTTGTAGAGATCTGTAGGCCAATGCTGGACATGTTGCGCTTCTTGTGTCTGTAGCATTCTGGCATTGCTGTATTATACACTCACCAGCCACTTTATTAGGTACACCATGCTAGTAACGGGTTGGACCCCCTTTTGCCTTCAGAACTGCCTCAATTCTTCGTGGCATAGATTCAACAAGGTGCTGGAAGCATTCCTCAGAGATTTTGGTCCATATTGACATGATGGCATCACACAGTTGCCGCAGATTTGTCGGCTGCACATCCATGATGCGAATCTCCCGTTCCACCACATCCCAAAGATGCTCTATTGGATTGAGATCTGGTGACTGTGGAGGCCATTGGAGTACAGTGAACTCATTGTCATGTTCAAGAAACCAGTCTGAGATGATTCCAGCTTTATGACATGGCGCATTATCCTGCTGAAAGTAGCCATCAGATGTTGGGTACATTGTGGTCATAAAGGGATGGACATGGTCAGCAACAATACTCAGGTAGGCTTTGGCGTTGCAACGATGCTCAATTGATACCAAGGGGCCCAAAGAGTGCCAAGAAAATATTCCCCACACCATGACACCACCACCACCATCCTGAACAGTTGATACAAGGCAGGATGGATCCATGCTTTCATGTTGTTGACGCCAAATTCTGACCCTACCATCCGAATGTCGCAGCAGAAATCGAGACTCATCAGACCAGGCAACGTTTTTCCAATCTTCAATTGTCCAATTTCGATGAGCTTGTGCAAACTGTAGCCTCAGTTTCCTGTTCTTAGCTGAAAGGAGTGGCACCCGGTGTGGTCTTCTGCTGCTGTAGCCCATCTGCCTCAAAGTTCGACGTACTGTGCGTTCAGAGATGCTCTTCTGGCTACCTTGGTTGTAACGGGTGGCTATTTGAGTCACTGTTGCCTTTCTATCAGCTCGAACCAGTCTGGCCATTCTCCTCTGACCTCTGGCATCAACAACGCATTTCCGCCCACAGAACTGCCGCTCACTGGATGTTTTTTCTTTTTCGGACCATTCTCTGTAAACCCTAGAGATGGTTGTGCGTGAAAATCCCAGTAGATCAGCAGTTTCTGAAATACTCAGACCAGCCCTTCTGGCACCAACAACCATGCCACGTTCAAAGGCACTCAAATCACCTTTCTTCCCCATACTGATGCTCGGTTTGAACTGCAGGAGATTGTCTTGACCATGTCTACATGCCTAAATGCACTGAGTTGCCGCCATGTGATTGGCTGATTAGAAATTAAGCGTTAACGAGCAGTTGGACAGGTGTACCTAATAAAGTGGCCGGTGAGTGTATATCTACCATACATGCCACTGCAAGAAACCAATAAACAACCAGTGGAATAAAATGTTTGTGTTTGAATTGCTGTGAAGGTTAAAAAAAGGTATGCAGGCAACAGAGGACGTGTAAAAGATAAAAAAGCATGTCTACTTCCCTGTATCCTTCCCTCAATAGGAAGTATAATTGGTGGACGGGGGAGACTAAAGGGGTCACTGAAGCTTATAATAGTGCTGCCCTTATAAATCAGAAGCTGCTGCATAAAGTCATGTATGTCAGAGTTTCACACCATACATACTACAGTATGCTCTCTCCAGAGGCGGAGCTAGAGGTTCAACACAGGTGGGCAAACATATCCGAGAGGGCCCCTAATATTACCACCATACAGTGACCATACAGTGATAGATATCAGCTGCACACAGGACTCTGCCGACCAGGAGTGAATACAGTACAAAATATCTTTAGTGACTTGCAGGCAACATCTTTGTAATCGTTCACATCCAGACCGCCATGACTACTTCTACCAGCCGTAACTTCTCTCTGTAAAGTTTGCAGCACAGACGTCTTTGGTTCCTCACTTTTTCAGGCACCTGACCCACATTGACCTCACCTACACAAAGTTCCCTGCCTGCTGCTACTCCCATTTATATAACATATAGTATGAAAATCCCCTGAGAATCATTTATATAACATATAGTATGAAAATCCCCTGAGAATGAATAATACCCCTCCGTGTATATCTTCAGATTAATAATGCTTCCCGTGTTATTTTATAATACCTCCTGTGTGCCCTCTTAAATTAGTTAGGACCCATGTGCCCCATCAATACCAACTGTGCCCTTTAAATTAATAATGCCCTTTAATTTTTAATTAATGCCCACATGCCACCTTATATTAATACTGCCCAATTCCCCAATGGTTAGTACCCCCTAATACCCCTTGATGGCCACGCGCATAAAAAAAGGTATGCAGGCAACAGAGGACGTGTAAAAGATAAAAAAGAATGTCTGCTTCCCTGTATCCTTCCCTCAATAGGACAACGGCTGCCATTCACTGCTCTCAGCTGTAAACTGAGCTGATTGGCTGTACCAATTCTGTTCATCTGACGTCACCATTGCATGACTAGGTGGGCCAGCATAAGAGAGGGGGGAAGGTACAGGTAAGTATACATGGAGGGCTACCTACTAATACACTACTGTCGTGTCGCCAATTCAGCTATCAGTTTTGCCAGTATCTACCTCCGTTGCAGAGATATTGGTGCACTGTCAGACTTACACATCAGCCTTACACATCAGCGTCATCATTGTGCATTGAAGAATAGTTTTCCCCCAGGAATTAGTCCCCACCCACCGGAAGTCACAGCAGACACAAAGTCCTACATGCAGAACTTTGTGTCCGTTGAAAAAAAAAACAGTTTCCAGGTGGAGAGGCTGAAAACGCTCACAGGCGCTCACCTTTTAAGACCCATTCAAATGAATATATTTTAAAGCTGACCGCTCGCAAGCCGTCTGTTGTCTGGTTTCCCCAGGATTTACAGCGGACACCCCGAGGCAGACAGCAGCGGCAGTGTGAACGCCGCCTCAGTGTTTTTATGTGTATTATTAGTTGATATGGAATTTTTAATGAGCTGCATATTTATTTATTTGTTAGTTATTGTTTACACTTGATAAAGGGCGTAGCCAGAAAACACGTAGTGTTAATTGTCAACAAGATTTGAAAAGGACTCTACACCATCCGGTCCCTGTGAATCTGTGCACACTTCATCCAAATTCCTTCCATACCCATGGGTCTTGTACCTTGTTGGTCCATTGTGTGATCCATCCCTACATGAAGGCTCTGTGTCCTATGGGTCAGGACGACCCTGAGATGTATGCCTGCTCATAGCCATAGTGCACTGCGGAGACACGATCAGGGATAGCAGAGTCTGCTGCACGTTCTTATACCTCAAACACTTCTTCCCTCCAAGTCTATTGGGTAGTTTGCTGTCTGGGATTGACCCCTGAACTAGATGTCTCTGACTATTGTATAACAGCATGTACAACAGCCAGTGGACATCAACACAGTCCCGCAGCACAATGTACAGTCCCCACCCTCAGGGTCGTACAGCAGGTCTATATACATTGCTGTATAGTTAGGATTAGGGGGGTTCACACTAGTGCTGCTGTCCGCCCTGTGGTTCCATCAAAAAGCCCCGCAAAGCTGCTTGGGGTTCGTCTTGCCAGTGGGTCAGTTTAAAAACCCATTCATTTCAATGGGCTGTTACAGCAAACTGCCGGTGTCCGTATGCAGGCTGTCTGCCGTGAAACCGCTTTTTTTAGCACGGACACAAAGTCCTGCATGTACGACTTTGTGTCAATGCAAAAAAAAAAACGGATTTCGCTACGGACAGGTTGCATACAGACACCTGCGGTTTGCTTTAAAAACCTATTGAAATGAATGGGTTTTTAAACTGACCGCTGGCAATCCGTCCCTATGCAGTTTTGCGGGGCTTTTCGGCGGAATCACAAAGGGCGGACAGCGGCACCAGTGTGAACTCCCCCTTACCCTCCACCTATAAACAGTGTCCACATGGTTCATAATCTCATTTATTACAAGTCAGATGTGATCACTAGACCCATCACTTCCCTCAGGCGGATCGGCCCCCCTCATACACACATTCTCCATCTCCTGCCTTCCATCTCTCTTCCTACTAGGTGACTCTTCTTGGACACACACCAGGATTTCCAGGAGGATGTAACTGAGGTATAGGGATCTCCTGGATTCTTATTGGTTGATCTCTCTTAACACATTACACACTGTGCCTATACGGATGCTGCTGAAAAAGGGGGCAATAACCTGCAGCACAATGAGAGGCACAAAACAGGGCCCGGCCAGGAGTTGTTCTCCTCTGCCCCGGGTCACGCCTCTTGGGTTTAGTTGTGAGGACTCACAGCCCATACAGCTCCGGATGAGCAGTCCTGGTGCAGCCCCAGACTCTTCTCTCCAGGGCTGCAGATACCACAGGAGTCGCACGTACAGCAAAAGTATACGAGACGTCACCATAGTAACGGAGAGCGGAAGTGACCCCGCGCTCCTGGAAGCGGAAGTGAGCGGCCTCAGCGCGACAAACGCCGGAACAACGTGAAGAGGGAAAATGTAAGTGAGCCGGGGAGAAAATCATGTGCAATATATACTAGTGTATAGCAATCACATGTAATGTACAGGGTGTGATATATACAGTGTATAGTAATCACATGTAATCTATACTAGTGTATAGCAATCACATGTAATGTACAGGGTGTGATATATACTAGTGTATAGAAATCACATGTAATGTACAGGGTGTGATATATACAGTGTATAGAAATCACATGTAATGTACAGGGTGTGATATATATACTAGTGTATAGCAATCACATGTAATGTACAGGGTGTGATATATACTAGTGTATAGCAATCACATGTAATGTACAGGGTGTGATATATACAGTGTATAGCAATCACATGTAATGTACAGGGTGTGATATATACTAGTGTATAGAAATCACATGTAATGTACAGGGTGTGATATATACAGTGTATAGAAATCACATGTAATGTACAGGGTGTGATATATACAGTGTATAGAAATCACGTGTAATGTACAGGGTGTGATATATACAGTGTATAGAAATCACGTGTAATGTACAGGGTGTGATATATACTAGTGTATAGCAATCACATGTAATGTACAGGGTGTGATATATACAGTGTATAGAAATCACGTGTAATGTACAGGGTGTGATATATACTAGTGTATAGAAATCACATGTAATGTACAGGGTGTGATATATACAGTGTATAGAAATCACATGTAATATATAATGTACAGGGTGTGATATATACTAGTGTATAGCAATCACATGTAATGTACAGGGTGTGATATATACAGTGTATAGAAATCACATGTAATGTACAGGGTGTGATATATACAGTGTATAGAAATCACATGTAATGTACAGGGTGTGATATATACTAGTGTATAGAAATCACATGTAATGTACAGGGTGTGATATATACAGTGTATAGAAATCACATGTAATGTACAGGGTGTGATATATACTAGTGTATAGAAATCACATGTAATGTACAGGGTGTGATATATACAGTGTATAGAAATCACATGTAATGTACAGGGTGTGATATATACAGTGTATAGAAATCACATGTAATGTACAGGGTGTGATATATACAGTGTATAGAAATCACATGTAATGTACAGGGTGTGATATATACAGTGTATAGCAATCACATGTAATGTACAGGGTGTGATATATACAGTGTATAGAAATCACGTGTAATGTACAGGGTGTGATATATACTAGTGTATAGAAATCACATGTAATGTACAGGGTGTGATATATACAGTGTATAGAAATCACATGTAATATATAATGTACAGGGTGTGATATATACTAGTGTATAGCAATCACATGTAATGTACAGGGTGTGATATATACAGTGTATAGAAATCACATGTAATGTACAGGGTGTGATATATACAGTGTATAGAAATCACATGTAATGTACAGGGTGTGATATATACTAGTGTATAGCAATCACATGTAATGTACAGGGTGTGATATATACTAGTGTATAGAAATCACATGTAATGTACAGGGTGTGATATATACAGTGTATAGCAATCACATGTAATGTACAGGGTGTGATATATACAGTGTATAGAAATCACATGTAATGTACAGGGTGTGATATATACTAGTGTATAGCAATCACATGTAATGTACAGGGTGTGATATATACAGTGTATAGCAATCACATGTAATGTACAGGGTGTGATATATACTAGTGTATAGAAATCACATGTAATGTACAGGGTGTGATATATACAGTGTATAGAAATCACATGTAATGTACAGGGTGTGATATATACAGTGTATAGAAATCACGTGTAATGTACAGGGTGTGATATATACTAGTGTATAGCAATCACATGTAATGTACAGGGTGTGATATATACAGTGTATAGAAATCACGTGTAATGTACAGGGTGTGATATATACTAGTGTATAGAAATCACATGTAATGTACAGGGTGTGATATATACAGTGTATAGAAATCACATGTAATATATAATGTACAGGGTGTGATATATACTAGTGTATAGCAATCACATGTAATGTACAGGGTGTGATATATACAGTGTATAGAAATCACATGTAATGTACAGGGTGTGATATATACAGTGTATAGAAATCACATGTAATGTACAGGGTGTGATATATACTAGTGTATAGAAATCACATGTAATGTACAGGGTGTGATATATACAGTGTATAGAAATCACATGTAATGTACAGGGTGTGATATATACTAGTGTATAGAAATCACATGTAATGTACAGGGTGTGATATATACTAGTGTATAGAAATCACATGTAATGTACAGGGTGTGATATATACAGTGTATAGAAATCACATGTAATGTACAGGGTGTGATATATACTAGTGTATAGAAATCACATGTAATGTACAGGGTGTGATATATACAGTGTATAGAAATCACATGTAATGTACAGGGTGTGATATATACAGTGTATAGAAATCACATGTAATGTACAGGGTGTGATATATACAGTGTATAGAAATCACGTGTAATGTACAGGGTGTGATATATACAGTGTATAGCAATCACATGTAATGTACAGGGTGTGATATATACAGTGTATAGAAATCACGTGTAATGTACAGGGTGTGATATATACTAGTGTATAGAAATCACATGTAATGTACAGGGTGTGATATATACAGTGTATAGAAATCACATGTAATATATAATGTACAGGGTGTGATATATACTAGTGTATAGCAATCACATGTAATGTACAGGGTGTGATATATACAGTGTATAGAAATCACATGTAATGTACAGGGTGTGATATATACAGTGTATAGAAATCACATGTAATGTACAGGGTGTGATATATACTAGTGTATAGCAATCACATGTAATGTACAGGGTGTGATATATACAGTGTATAGAAATCACGTGTAATGTACAGGGTGTGATATATACTAGTGTATAGAAATCACATGTAATGTACAGGGTGTGATATATACAGTGTATAGAAATCACATGTAATGTACAGGGTGTGATATATACAGTGTATAGAAATCACATGTATTGTACAGGGTGTGATATATACAGTGTATAGAAATCACATGTAATGTACAGGGTGTGATATATACTAGTGTATAGAAATCACATGTAATGTACAGGGTGTGATATATACAGTGTATAGAAATCACATGTAATGTACAGGGTGTGATATATACAGTGTATAGAAATCACGTGTAATGTACAGGGTGTGATATATACAGTGTATAGAAATCACATGTAATGTACAGGGTGTGATATATACTAGTGTATAGAAATCACATGTAATGTACAGGGTGTGATATATACTAGTGTATAGCAATCACATGTAATGTACAGGGTGTGATATATACTAGTGTATAGAAATCACATGTAATGTACAGGGTGTGATATATACAGTGTATAGAAATCACATGTAATGTACAGGGTGTGATATATACAGTGTATAGAAATCACATGTAATATATAATGTACAGGGTGTGATATATACAGTATATAGTAATCACATGTAATGTACAGGGTGTGATATATACAGTGTATAGTAATCACATGTAATCTATACTAGTGTATAGCAATCACATGTAATGTACAGGGTGTGATATATACAGTGTATAGAAATCACATGTAATGTACAGGGTGTGATATATACAGTGTATAGAAATCACATGTAATGTACAGGGTGTGATATATACAGTGTATAGAAATCACGTGTAATGTACAGGGTGTGATATATACAGTGTATAGAAATCACATGTAATGTACAGGGTGTGATATATACTAGTGTATAGAAATCACATGTAATGTACAGGGTGTGATATATACTAGTGTATAGCAATCACATGTAATGTACAGGGTGTGATATATACTAGTGTATAGAAATCACATGTAATGTACAGGGTGTGATATATACAGTGTATAGAAATCACATGTAATGTACAGGGTGTGATATATACAGTGTATAGAAATCACATGTAATATATAATGTACAGGGTGTGATATATACAGTATATAGTAATCACATGTAATGTACAGGGTGTGATATATACAGTGTATAGTAATCACATGTAATCTATACTAGTGTATAGCAATCACATGTAATGTACAGGGTGTGATATATACAGTGTATAGAAATCACATGTAATGTACAGGGTGTGATATATACAGTGTATAGAAATCACATGTAATGTACAGGGTGTGATATATACAGTGTATAGAAATCACGTGTAATGTACAGGGTGTGATATATACAGTGTATAGCAATCACATGTAATGTACAGGGTGTGATATATACAGTGTATAGAAATCACGTGTAATGTACAGGGTGTGATATATACTAGTGTATAGAAATCACATGTAATGTACAGGGTGTGATATATACAGTGTATAGAAATCACATGTAATATATAATGTACAGGGTGTGATATATACTAGTGTATAGCAATCACATGTAATGTACAGGGTGTGATATATACAGTGTATAGAAATCACATGTAATGTACAGGGTGTGATATATACAGTGTATAGAAATCACATGTAATGTACAGGGTGTGATATATACTAGTGTATAGCAATCACATGTAATGTACAGGGTGTGATATATACAGTGTATAGAAATCACGTGTAATGTACAGGGTGTGATATATACTAGTGTATAGAAATCACATGTAATGTACAGGGTGTGATATATACAGTGTATAGAAATCACATGTAATGTACAGGGTGTGATATATACAGTGTATAGAAATCACATGTATTGTACAGGGTGTGATATATACAGTGTATAGAAATCACATGTAATGTACAGGGTGTGATATATACTAGTGTATAGAAATCACATGTAATGTACAGGGTGTGATATATACAGTGTATAGAAATCACATGTAATGTACAGGGTGTGATATATACAGTGTATAGAAATCACGTGTAATGTACAGGGTGTGATATATACAGTGTATAGAAATCACATGTAATGTACAGGGTGTGATATATACTAGTGTATAGAAATCACATGTAATGTACAGGGTGTGATATATACTAGTGTATAGCAATCACATGTAATGTACAGGGTGTGATATATACTAGTGTATAGAAATCACATGTAATGTACAGGGTGTGATATATACAGTGTATAGAAATCACATGTAATGTACAGGGTGTGATATATACAGTGTATAGAAATCACATGTAATATATAATGTACAGGGTGTGATATATACAGTATATAGTAATCACATGTAATGTACAGGGTGTGATATATACAGTGTATAGTAATCACATGTAATCTATACTAGTGTATAGCAATCACATGTAATGTACAGGGTGTGATATATACAGTGTATAGAAATCACATGTAATGTACAGGGTGTGATATATACAGTGTATAGAAATCACATGTAATGTACAGGGTGTGATATATACTAGTGTATAGAAATCACATGTAATGTACAGGGTGTGATATATACTAGTGTATAGAAATCACATGTAATGTACAGGGTGTGATATATACAGTGTATAGAAATCACATGTAATGTACAGGGTGTGATATATACAGTGTATAGAAATCACGTGTAATGTACAGGGTGTGATATATACAGTGTATAGAAATCACATGTAATGTACAGGGTGTGATATATACTAGTGTATAGAAATCACATGTAATGTACAGGGTGTGATATATACTAGTGTATAGCAATCACATGTAATGTACAGGGTGTGATATATACTAGTGTATAGAAATCACATGTAATGTACAGGGTGTGATATATACAGTGTATAGAAATCACATGTAATGTACAGGGTGTGATATATACAGTGTATAGAAATCACATGTAATATATAATGTACAGGGTGTGATATATACAGTATATAGTAATCACATGTAATGTACAGGGTGTGATATATACAGTGTATAGTAATCACATGTAATCTATACTAGTGTATAGCAATCACATGTAATGTACAGGGTGTGATATATACAGTGTATAGAAATCACATGTAATGTACAGGGTGTGATATATACAGTGTATAGAAATCACATGTAATGTACAGGGTGTGATATATACTAGTGTATAGAAATCACATGTAATGTACAGGGTGTGATATATACTAGTGTATAGCAATCACATGTAATGTACAGGGTGTGATATATACAGTATATAGTAATCACATGTAATGTACAGGGTGTGATATATACAGTGTATAGAAATCACATGTAATGTACAGGGTGTGATATATACAGTGTATAGAAATCACATGTAATATATAATGTACAGGGTGTGATATATACAGTGTTTAGTAATCACATGTAATGTACAGGGTGTGATATATACAGTATATATAGAAATTACATGTAATATATAATGTACAGGGTGTGATATATACAGTGTATTGAAATCACGCATAGTATATAATGTACCGGGTGCAATATATACTGTGTATAGAAATTGTGTGTAACATATAAGTATTGTAGAGACAAATATGTATAAAATACAGTATGTAATGTGTAATAACCTGTACAAGGTAAATCATGTAATAAACAAATAGTGTAATACCCACATAATGAGTAGTACAATGTGTACTCTGTATTATATAGAGTGCCCGCACATATGCCTAGATTGACTACTGGGGTTACGACTAGACACTGGCATAAACATGGCGCATTTTCAGTGCAATGTGGCACACTTTTGTTTGTCTAGTTTGTGCTAAAGTTGTCAATGTGCTAGACGTGCAGGTGTGCACATTATTATTTTGCATCCATGCCATCCTGTCTCACAGCCACTGGATAAAGAATGTCACAAATGGCATGGCATATAAATAGGGGGCGTGGCATGTAAAAAGGTCCTAAAATAAGTTAATTTGACGTAATCAAGGTAGAATGTCAATTCATTGATGTAGGTCCAGTCCATTTATTTTACCTTCCTTCACTTTATGTATCCCCAGGAGTCTCCTAAATAAGCCGAAGAGTGAGATGACCCCGGAGGAGCTGCAGAAGCGTGAAGAGGAGGAGTTTAACACAGGGCCCCTGTCGGTGCTCACACAGTCTGTGAAGAACAACACACAGGTGCTCATCAACTGCAGAAACAACAAGAAGCTGCTGGGGAGGGTGAAGGCTTTTGACAGGTGAGTGTGTGCAGCCTGCAGAGGAGGTTGGTATAACCCCCCCACCCCCAAAATATTGCCTCAGTCTTACCTGGTGCCTCATTCTCCCTACAGACACTGTAACATGGTCCTGGAGAACGTAAAGGAGATGTGGACTGAGGTCCCTAAAAGCGGCAAAGGAAAGAAGAAATCCAAGCCAGTCAACAAGGACAGATACATCTCCAAGATGTTCCTGCGAGGAGACAGCGTCATAGTGGTCCTCAGGAACCCACTGCTGGCGGGGAAGTGATGATGTCACCACCTGCATCGCCCTGCCCTTTCTCACTGTTGTTTCACAACTCTGACTCTTGTGTTTTTTGGGGGCTTTTACAATTTTTGTTATATGTTTCTCAGAGCTGGTGTATCCCATGGTTTTCATTTGATTTTGTAATAAACACAATCTGTAGATTTGAGATCTGGAGTCCCTGTGTGGGGAAGGGGCACCATCTGCAGGGTAGGGGGTACTGTAGGCAGGTTGGTGAGATACAGAGGTCTGCAAGGTGGGGGAGTAATTAGATAGTTGCACAGTCTGTGCAGGAGGCTAGTTTGAAGCACCAGTGGTCGACTCCATATACAGCGCCTGTTATCAGGGGTTATTCGGTTTCTAACATTAACGGCCTATCATGCGGACACCCAGGACCTCCGCAGATCACCGGTACCCAGACATTACGGCTCTCAGTATTGTTTACATACTGTGAGCTGTGCTGCTCACTTACCATGCAAACTCTAGTGGCGAGGGTGAGTACTGTAGCACTGCCCCATGGATTTCAATGATAAACAATACTGTGATCTGCACTGTCTAGGTCCTGGGTGTCAGTCCCCGCAGATCTATTACTGATGGCTTGTCATAAAGATAGGCCATCAGTATGAGGCCCGGTTCACATCTGCACATGGGGACCCCCGAAGGGAAACCTAATCCACATAAAAAAAGCGGTTACCTTAGGAAACCTGCAGACCCCATAGACTATAATGGGATCCGTGTGATTTCCACACAAAAAATGTAGAGAAATGTGCTGCTTGCCAGACATGCAAAGAGGGGAACGGAATGGCCCAAACGCAGATGTAAAACAGGCCTTAGAAAATAGATAACCACTTTTAAGGCTCTGTATTTTGATTATATTCCTGAATAAGCCAGGGTTTAACAAAAGACCAGTTACAGTCACGTCACAGATGGAGCGTATTATGGATCGCACGGACTGGATAACAAGCAGAACATGTCCAAGGTGTGGCCAGGAACCATCCTGGGTGTATAGCTGCTTGTGTGCCTGCCCCCACCTATTACCTGGTTTACTTTGTACCAGAATTTTGTTGCACATTGTCTCATGGTAAATCCATGGTTGCGCTTGTCCACAAAGCCTAATATAATGAATGAATGTATAGCACATGGGGTGAGTTTTTTTTTTCCCCCCTGCAAATCAATGATTCATTAATCTTAGTACAGCTGTCCCACTGTGATTTTTTTCCTTTGTTGCGGCCGATTGTAATAATGACTCATGAAAGATGGGAGCCCGGGAAGGGGGGGGGGAGTCGCAGTTTATTTCACCGAGAATGCTCTCATCGCAGCATTGTATCATGGTTGTTTCAGTCCTAAAGCTGAAATTGTGAGGATTGTAAATTTTACCAAAAAATAACATCTGACGAAGTGATCTCCTAGGTGCCTACAATCTAATGCCAGCCATAAGGTGGAGGGTGGCTGATTGACACCGATCACATTACTCAAGTATAGGACCCTGCACAGACATGGATCATCCCTACAGCGGCACTGCTGTTATATGTAGTGCAGGTTATGGCCATCTTTGGAACTACAGTAACAGACTACACATTCAGAATCCCATAGTCATTGTACACAGCATGTTGCGGTTGCTCTGTGTTTTGGGAATCCCTTACAGCTAAACTCATCAGGTTCTAGTGTTACAGATTGTAGGAGTGTCCCCCAACCCTCTGCATCTGCCGTGGCTTTGAGATCAAACTTTGCTCAGGCAGTGTACAGACTGATCAGTCCAGTATCAATTTATAAATATGGAGTAAATGATGAACCAGAGAATGAAAAACTGATGATGTCTGCATTGTAGCTTAGACTAGGGTCATATCTGCACACGAGTGTCTGTCGTTTGGGTCCAAAGGGGTTCTGGAAAGACCGAACTGGACCTCAAAAACAGTAGTTACCTGCGGAGACTATAATGGGGTCTGCTGGGTGTTGGTTGTTTTTATACTAGATCTGGGGGAGAGAAAAGTCCTCAGTGCACTAGTTTTTTTCTCCACTGATCTTGGTCATTTCGGCGGTGGAGTCTCCAACGGAGCAGATGTGAATTTAGCCTTAAGAGTTTCCAATACAGATATTAAGGTTGTTTGGTGTTAGGGTCAGTGTTTAAGGATAGAGCTAGAGAAATGTAGAATAACGCTAGGTTCACACTAGCGCCCGGAGTCCATTTTCAGGTTTCCATCTTCTGCATGCAGAAGACGGAAAGCTGTCAGACCGGGTCCGGCCGTGAGCGTTTTATGCTCTCCGCCGCGAAACCGCTTTTTTAAAATCGAACACAGAGTACTGCATGTCCGGCTCTGTGTCCGATTAAAAAAAAAAAAACAGTTTTGCAGCGGAGAGCATAAAATGCTCACGGCTGGACATCTTTCAAACCCATTCAAATTAACTTGTTTGGATGTTGGTCGAGGTTCTTTATCCATCATCTGCACAATCTTGCGTTGAAATCTCTCGTCAATTTTTCTTTTCCGTCCACATCTAGGTAGGTTAGCCACAGTGCCATGGGCTTTAAACTTCTTGATGACACTGCGCACGGTAGACACAGGAACATTCAGGTCTTTGGAGATGGACTTGTAGCCTTGAGATTGCTCATGCTTCCTCACAATTTTGCTTCTCAAGTCCTCAGACATTTCTTTGGTCTTCTTTCTTTTCTCCATGCTCAATGTGGTCACACAAGGACATAGGACAGAGGTTGAGTCAACTTTAATCCATTTCAACTGGCTGCAAGTGTGATTTAGTTATTGCCACCACCTGTTAGGTGCCTCAGGTAAGTAACAGGTGCTGTTAATTACACAAATTAGAGAAGCATCATATGATTTTTCAAACAGTGTGTAACATCTCTGCCTGTTCAGGCCTCTGCGCCACCCTCTGCTCGCGTGCTGCGGCGCAGGAGGCGTGTGCAGTTTGAGAATCTGCTTAAAGTTTTTAGTTGCACTGTGTGAACACGGCTCTAGTCCTTAATTGGATTTGCACCACACCCGTCTTCTGCCAAGGTTGCCTCTGTCCATTAAGTGGTTATTCTGGCCTTGCCCTTTGATTGACAGCTGCCTTTCTGTGAACTCCATGGGCGGGTTTTTCCTCCCTATTTAGCCTTGGTTCCCATTCACACCAGTGCTTGTTATTGCCGTGCGCATACCTGCTCTTACGTTCCCTGTTTGCTTATACTATTATACCTGACCTTTGGCTTTTCTCATTGACTATTCTCTTGACTCCGATTTGGAACTGCATCGCTCTCGTTACCGAACCCTGGCTAGCTGACCTCCCTTTGTTGTTGTTCGTCTTGTCTGCGTTTTGTGTTTCACATATTCAGGGAGGGATTGTCCTCGTGGTTGTCGCCTATTACCTAGGATAGGGCCTGGCAATAGGAAGGGAAAGCGGGGGGCTTCAGCTTAGGGCTCACTGTCTCTTGTGCCCCTCCCAGGGTTTAACAGTGAACTCTCATCTAAGCTACTAGTGATTTGCAGTAACTCTCAGTCTTCATCTTCTTAGGAGAGCTAGGTTCGTCATAGCCTTGGATGGTTTTCATTACTCCACTTTAGTAAATTTTTCATGTTCAGTGTCTTAAAGTAGTGATGGATTGGTGTTTTCCTTTACGTATTGAGTGGTGTTTGCCATTATGTGTATTAGAAGGATAGGCAAATAAGGCTAAACTCTATATGGAACTGTCTACCAATCTGACCAGCAGGACACTACTGATGGTCTCAATCACATTATGAAGGCGAGAGGTCCCACAAACTCTTCACAAGGCATACCTGTTATTGAAAACCTTTCCAGATAGCTACCTCGTGAAGCTGATTGAAAGAATGCCAAAAATATGTAAAGCCGTCATCCTACTTAACTGCATATGTGTTCTTTCATAGTTTTCATGTCTTCAATATCAATTTTCAATGTGGAAAAAAAACAAAACTAAAATAAGAAAAAGCATGGAATAAAATTGTGAGGCCAAACTTTTGACAGGACCTGTATATTTTTTTCTCCTGTGCTTAGGAGCAGAAGGGGGGTGGCTTTGAAGAATATAAATTTTTCTACTTTAACTTTTTTTTGTTTTCTACTTAATTCTATTCCTATAATATAGAAAAAAATCTTGTGCCATATTCACTTGCCATGTTATTCAGACACCTCAAATATCCTTGATATGTTCATCATATATGCAAACTGAATTACAGTAGATTCAACCCTGTTCCTGATTGGTAATAAAACCATGAAACTGCATATTTTGCATGTGGTTTATTTTCATTTTGATTCTCATGACCGTGACCATACACGCTCACATAGTGATGAACAAGTAATTAAATTTCCCAGGAATGCCCCCTGTGGCTCGCATTAAATAGCGCGCTCTGATGCCTCTCATGTGCCATGTATTATCCTTCATTCACGCCCCCTTCCCCACCACCATATGGAGTTATTTTCCAATGATCTCTAAGAGACTTAAAACAATTTTCACATCAGCTTTATTGCACATTATTACATCAGGGGATGTCTCGGAGATTCACCTGGGAGCCCCACCTCAGACCACAGCCTTGGGCTCTGGATCCACCTATTAGGGTCTATTCAGACACAAGACTGCAGGAAGTTATTTTATCTCCTGTGTGAGGATATGAAGGTTCATAGGTTCCTCTTCCCTGCAGACACCTTTGGCTACACTTCATTTCTCACAAGATGACAAGTTTAGGTGCCAGGCAGAGGAACATCCTTGTAGTGACCACCTTCTCTCTGTTCATGGACAGCTTTTGCCAGACTGGATGCGGTGACACTTCCTACAGTGCCAGTGCCACAGGAGCAGGACAGAGTGGTTTCTATTGCCCGTCGGAATGTCCTCATACGAAAAACATAAATAACAGGATTAAGGGCAGAATTGGCATGAGAGAGAATGACAGCAGTGAGCACCAGGTCTGTGGGCACTGTACATTTCGGGCAGAAAAGTCGTATAACATTAAGGATATGAATTGGGAACCAGCAAACAACAAAGCAGAAGACGACAAGGAACAACGATGTGGCCATACGGAACTCCCTGACCACAATACGTCGTTTCCTCCTTCGCCGGCTCATGTCCACCGCCCATTCTGCAATCTGTCGGATCTGCCTTCGGATTTCCAGGAAGATGCGAGCATAGAGCACAAGCATGGCAACCAGAGGTGGAATCACACAACCAAAAAATATCAGATAGACCATGTATGACTCCGATATGAGGCTACTAAAGAGACACTCACTTTCCGGAGGGAATGGTTTACGCCAACCCATAAGTGGCATCAAGCCAGTGAGCGCTGCCAACATCCAGGTACAGATTATCACTATTACAGAAGCTCTGGGTGTGACCAGAGCACGGTAATGAAAGGGGCACAAAATGGAGATATAGCGCTCTACTGCTACGGCTAAAAGTCCAAAGATGGACGCCAAGGAAAATGTCATAAGGTTGCAAAGCATGAGTAAGCAAGAGTATAGACTGCAACGTGCTATGCCCAGGTCCAGCAAGATGGCACAAGGGATAGCCACAGCTCCCACAAGGATGTCTGCAGTAGCTAGAGACAACAGGAAGTTGTTGGTGACAGTGCGGAGCCTGCGGTCGTTTATAATGGCCAAGCAGATTAGAGTGTTGCCCACCACTGAGATGACCGCCGTCAGCACTTCTGTCACCAAGTATGGAATGTTAGATACAGTCACCAGAGGGGCAGAGGCAGCGGATGAGAGATTTGTGGCAGGCATGATGATGATGAACAAGGGTGAGTCATCCCCGGGAAGATGAGGATTTATGGTGACCTGCAAGATAAAATACAGAGTCAGTGCCATGAAGGAAGCCGTTGAATAGATTGATCAGCCACTGCCAGCCTGGACACACAAGAAAATCACTACTATAGAACACTTTAAGGGGCTGGACAAAATAACAAGAACACCTCTACTTTTTAGTCAGATTTCTCTCTTGCTGGCACAAGCACTAACATTCCCTTTTTTTCCCCTCAGTCAAATAGCTTTTATCACTATTGATGCATTTTATCTTGTGATGTCCTGAAATTCTGTTTCTTTGTTTTAGAGGGGATTGATTGTTGGTTTGCACTTGATAGGGGTTTCTACCCAAGCTGATGGATGTGTTGAGGTCTACTGTGATGTCATTTTGGGTCCACAGTGAACGCTGTAAAAAGGAAGCTTGTAAAAAAAGTTGTGCAAATGCAGTTTTTCCTCTAATTCCATCTCATTCTGATTTTTTTTCCAGTTTCCTAGTACATTATAGGGAATAATAAATGGTACCATTATAAAGTACAATATATCCCACCAACAATAACGATTAAAAAATTAAAATAAAAAATGGCTGTGGCAGGAAGGGGATAATCCATTTTTAATTTATTACTTAATCCGTATGTGTCCATCATAGTTTTCATGTTTTAGTACAAATCTACAATGTAGAAAATTAAAAACAAACAAAAAAAACCTCATGGAATGAAAAGTCCAAAGCTTTGACTGGTTTGCAATACATCTTCTCTTGTTTGCATGTGTCTATGATTTTGTCATCAAACTAATCATGGACAGTGTTAGATTGGGATGCCTAGGGCCTACCAGAAATATTCAGTATGGGAGTCCACTATACAGCTAAATGCCTATATATTACCTGCTTCCCAGTCATAGACTTTTTTTTCAGTATTAGGGTGCTTTCACACGGAGTTTCCGCTCCGCTCATTCAGACACGTAAACACGTGTCAAAGTGACACGTGAATTGTGGCACTGCACGGACTCGCCCATAGAACTCTATGGGCGAGTGCGGCAGGACACGGACATCTGCGGAGTCTATGCTGCCGATCAGCAACTAGTGTTGCTGATCAGCAACTTGCGGACCGTACATTCAATACGGTCGTGTAAGACCAGCCTTAGACTACAACCCCCATATCTATGTCAACATGATGATTGATGGTGGGGCCCCGCAATAACAATGAGAAGGGAGGGCCCAGAAGGGAGGATAGTGGATTCTGCCTCTGTGTGTATATGTAATCTCAGGCATCCATTCCTACTAATATTATATTATAATTATATACAGTCCTATGAAAAAGTTTGGGCACCCCTATTAATCTTAATCATTTTTAGTTCTAAATATTTTGGTGTTTATAACAGCCATTTCAGTTTGATATATCTAATAACTGATGGACACAGTAATATTTCAGGATTGAAATGAGGTTTATTGTACTAACAGAAAATGTGCAATATGCATCTATAACCATCTCAATACACTCACCATCCATCTATCATAAGACACTATGACTCTCACCTGGATTTCAGGAGCTGGCAAGGAATCCCAACATGAGATGAGACACAGGGAAGATGTGCCTTATAGCCCAGAGATTGAGTGGAGCATTTGTTTCAGGAGATATTAAACCCAAAGATCAAAGCTGTTACGAAGAAAGGGGAGAATAAATTGTCAGGACCCCTGTCTGCAGATCCAGTTCTATTCCAGAGACTGGAAGATGAGATTGTCAATCCTTCCGCCTGCAAATCCAGTTTGGCAGATAAGATAGTCAGGACCTTTTGTCCGAAGATCCAGATCTATCCCAGAGATTAGAAAATAAGATTGTCCAGAACTTCTTCCTGCAGATCCAGATGTATTACAGAGTATGGGAGATAAGAATATTAGCACCTTTTGTCAGCAGATTGAAGTCCTATTTAAGAGATTGGAAGATAAGATTGTGAAAGACCTAATACCTGAAGATTTGGGTCTATTTCAGAGACTGGGAGATTTTCAGAATCCCCTGTCTGTAGATCCCGGTTTTATTTCAGAGATTGGAAAAAGAGATTAGCTGGACCCTCTGCCTGCAGATACCAATCTGTTCCTGAAATCGTGAGATTAGACTGTCAGGACCTTTTGTCTGTAGATCCAGGTCTATTCCAAAGATTGAAAGATGAGATTGTTAGAATCCCGTCTGTACATCCATGTCTATTCTGGGAATTGAAAGATGAGATTGTTAGAGCCCTTTGCCTGTAGATCCAGGTCTGTTCTAGGAATTGGAAGATGACATTCTCAGGACCCTTTGTCTGCAGATCTGATCTGTTCCAGAGATTGGAAAATGAAGTGGTCTATTTCAGAAATTGGGAGATGAGATGAGTGACTCTATGGCTTTGCTGTCAATTTCTGTGTCCTGACGTCTTTGAAAGTGAAATAGGGTGTGGCTGTGGCACACGTGAGCAGATAATATAAATTTACCCGCCCACGTCCTCCCTGATTATGATGGACTCCATGACAGGTTTTAGTCCTGGTGTTTTCGGTGGGCTTTAAAACCAGGCCTTGCCCCATTAGTTTTCTCTTGGTTGAAGATTAAGCTGAGAACTTCACGTAAACAGCGTTTTCACTAAAACCACATGTGGCAGGATTATTTGTTAGTGCAGTGGTGAAATAGGGGGACGGCTGTAAGTGTATGGGTGCTGGGGTGTTCTCGTAAGTCTACAGTGTAGCTTTCACTTTGTGCAGCACACCACAGTTAGAAGTGCAAAAGCATAATAAACAGCTCTTGCCTTCTGCTGCGCACATGTAACCGTTGTATTGGGGTACTACATGTATAATAATATCGTGACCATGTAGCCCCACCCCTTTTTCTTAGAAATAAAATAATAAACTTCGGGGCTCTGTTGTCCAATATGTCTTGTCCCCAGCTTGTGTTCGAGGCATCCATGCCACAATGTTCTCTCTCTCTTATCGCCGTTGCTGCCATCTGTAATGTACTAATCCAGCCAAGCGTGAGGTGAGGAAAACAAACAAGCAGCAGATGAGAGGTGGCGTGATCCAAGGGGTTATTATCAGCACCACTGGGACCCGCCACGGTCCATGGCCGCTGACCGCACATTTCCTGCTTCTTTGTGGGGAGAAGAAATGAAATCGAGGAAAGACAATGGTGCACAAAAACACGACATGATCAAACCTCCTGTACGCAGAACCTCTTGGACAACTCTCTATGGGAACACTAGGCAGAAACGGATAGGGTGGCCATTACAGATTTTGTCACCCAGCTTTCTCAAAGTCCAGAAAGACAAAACAGAATTGGACAGAATGTGTCAAGTCCAGGACTAGACTAATATTGACATGGGAATGCTCCACCATGTATGTGGACGTTAGAGCTTACATGGGGCTGCTGACAGGAGCACACAATGTTAGGAGCCGTCTGTGCTGGGTAAATAACGCCGTTCTGCCAGCCCTCAGTCAGATAAATATTTGTCTGGCCACCATTGTCGTCAATGTACATTGTCAGTCAGGGTGATCAGCTGTGCTGGTTTCCATGTCACCATGAAAAATGAGCGACATGTGCCGAGACTGTGCCTGCAGCTGCCAGTTCTCCCACCCATGCTCAGCTCTCTGCACCGCAATCACAACATATGGTGACGAATTAGGGATAAAATACGACGACAGGATGGTGAGCTCTAGTGGTAGTGCACATGAGTTTCATAAAGAAAAGACTGCTGCCATGTTGTCCCACAAAACACTTAGACTGCATTCACATGTTAAGGCATCTATCAGGATTTAGGAGACATTTCATACCCTATAATAAAAATGTACTACAGATTGTAAATTCATGTGTGTTCACTAGGCAGAGGTGGAAGAATAAGACATGATTGTTGGTGGTGGAGGTAGTAGTGGCAGGGTATGTGGTACTGGTGGTTACACTAGGGAGAAATCTCGAGGTGGAAATATGAGGATGTGCAAGAATGCCATGGCCATGATAGCAAAATAAAAGCAAGGAAGGCTAAGACAATGCCGATGATGATTTTTTGCGCATAGGGCATGTAACCGGGTCAGGGTGTCAAGGTGATATCACATGAAGAAGGTGGTGGAAGTGTCAATCTTAAGGATTCCAGACAATGCACAGCCCCAACATCCAAAATGCTTGCCCGGAGCAGACTCACGGTAAGCTCACAGGTTGGTTGTGGTGGCACCGATGGTGGTACTAGCAGACATGTTTCCAGTACGGCTGATGTTGGCAACAGCAACTACACTCGGCCATGTGGGAATTTTTTTGTACACTTTCAAATGATAAATCCATGGCAATGTGCAAGATCTGTAACGCTGGGTTCACACCAGCATCTGGACTCCGTTATCAGGTTTCCGTCTTCTGCATGCAGAAGACGGAAACCTGTCGAGTCCGGCTGTGAGCGCCAGTGAGCGTTTTGAGCTCTTTTTTTTAAACCAGACACAGAGTACTGCATGTCCAACTCTGTGTCCGGTTAAAAAAAACCAGTTTCGCTGCGGAGAGCATAAAACGCTCACCGGCGCTCACTTTTCAGTTTGAAAGATGCCTGCAGGTTTCTGTCTCCTGCCCTGTTTTGTGCAGGAAACGGAAACCTGCAGAATGGAGTCCCGGCGCAGATGTGAACGAGCCCTAAGCAGAAACTTAGCTGTGGCCATGCAGGAACAAATACAGGAACGACATCTCTACGTACTGTCATGAAAAGGCATCACCAGCTCATTTGGCAAAATAAACTAGGCAGTGGCACTGGCAGGGAAAGTGAGCAAGGTTGTTGTACTCTGTCTCACCATGATCTTTTAGGCAGGCCACATTCACACCTTGTACATAGTGGTTGTCATTATCATCATTTGCTTCTCCTCCTTAAAGGGATTCTTTCATTAAATGCCATTTTTTTCTCACTAACACGTAGGAATAGGCTATTCTTCTCCTACCTTTAGATGTCTTCTCAACGCCGCCATTTGGCAGAAATCCCGGTTTTCTTCATTATGCAAATGAGTTCTCTCGCAGCACTGGGGGTGGGCCCCAGCACTCAAACAGCACTGGGAGTGTCCCCAATGCTGCGAGAGAACTCTCCACATCCATCTGTATGAGCAGTAGAAGGCAGTGAATGTTTACTGCATGCAACAGACCACATGGACAATGTGTTATTCTGAGATCCGCCATTGGAGTGGATCACTTCTGAAGCCCTTTGAGGGGCCACCAAATTTCATCAGTAGGGACAACAGCAGCATCAGTGATGTCATCTTATTGGAAAACATATTTGTGGTGATTATTTTTACACTGTTATATAACACTGTATGGACATGATGGTCTGAGGCGATTATTGCACTATTACTGTATATACTCGAGTATAAGCCGACCTGAATATAAGCCGAGGCCCCTAATTTTACTACAAAAACTGGGAAAACTTATTGACTCAAGTATAAACTGAGGGGGGGAAATGCAGCAGCTACTGGAAAATTTCAAAAATTAAAATGGTCTGAGTTTTGAGGTGCAGTAGTTGCTGGGGAAGGGGAGGGGGTGTTTTGGTTGTCTGTCTGCCCCTTCCCTGAGCTTGAGGACTGTTTTTTTCCTCCACTTGGAATTCAGTCTGGCTGAATATAGGGTATCTGCAGTGCTCCTATTAACCCCTTTCTGATGGAACAGGAGCACTGCAGATCCCCTATATTCAGTAGACCGGGCACTTTCAGACACAGGGATACCTAATGTGTTTGTGTTTCACAGTCATCTTCTACCTATGTATGTATTCTAGGGAAAGGAGGGATTTACAACTTTTATTTACTTTAGTTTTTTTATTATATTTTTTAAATATTCTTTTTTTCTCACTATTTTATGGGAGATTCTATACATTACTATTGTGGCTGGTCATAGACCCCCCCCCCCCCCAGAAAAAAAAATAAAAAATTCTCGCTTGACTCGAGTATAAGCCAAGGGGGGCTTTTTTTAGCACAAAAACTTTGCTGAAAAATTTGGCTTATACTCGAGTATATACAGTATATAATACTATATGGAGAAGATGGACTGAGGGGATTATTATTATTACACTATTATATAGCACTATATGGACATGGCAGTCTGAGGTGATTATTATTACTCTATTATATAACACTATATAGGCATAGCAATCTGAGGTGATTATTATTACACTATTATATAACACTATATGGACATGGCAGTCTGAGGTGATTATTATTACACTATTATATAACACTATATAGACATGGGAGTCTGAGGAGATTATTATTACTCTATTATATAACACTATATGGCCATGCTGATCTGAGGTGATTATTATTACACTATTATATAGCACTATATGGACATGGGAGTCTGAGGTGATTATTATTACTCTATTATATAACACTATATGGACATGGGAGTCTGAGGAGATTATCATTACTCTATTATACAACACTATATAGGCATAGCAGTCTGAGGAGATTATTATTACTCTATTATATAACACTATATAGGCATAGCAATCTGAGGTGATTATTATTACACTATTATATAACACTTTATGGACATGGCAGTCTGAGGTGATTATTATTACACTATTATATAACACTATATAGACATGGGAGTCTGAGGAGATTATTATTACTCTATTATATAACACTATATGGCCATGCTGATCTGAGGTGATTATTATTACACTATTATATAGCACTATATGGACATGGGAGTCTGAGGTGATTATTATTACTCTATTATATAGCACTATATGGACATGGCAGTCAGGTGATTATTATTACTCTATTATATAACACTATATAGGCATAGCAATCTGAGGTGATTATTATTACTCTATTATATAGCACTATATGGACATGGCAGTCAGGTGATTATTATTACTCTATTATATAACACTATATGGACATGGCAGTCTGAGGAGATTATTATTACACTGTTATATAACACTATATGGACATGGGAGTCTGAGGTGATTATCATTACTCTATTATATAACATTATATAGGCATAGCAGTCTGAGGGGATTATTACTACACTATTACAATGGTATATATATAACATGTGTTGCTGGGCCATACATTACCTCACCGGGACACTCGGTCTCCCCTCAGGGCTGCACCTCTCGCACTACAACGTCTGTTTTCCCGCCCAGGTATGTGACACCAGCCGTCGCTAGGGGCAGCACTGTGTTGTTCTGCATCATGGCGGCCGGGTGCGGGAACTCCGTAGGGTCAAGACTTTTCTCCCGTGTGGTGAGGCCCGGAGCTCCGCGGGGGAGGTGAGTGACTGACTCCTCCTTCCACAGGTGACGTGACGCATCACTTTTAGCCGCCATGTTGTTTCCCTGGATCCTCCCGGTCATGGTTGTTGTGGTGATCGTAACAGCTTTCAGGACTGGCATTGATGTGAACACTGAATATGTATTCATTACATCGGGTGCCTGAGCCCTGCTACACTGGAAGCCTGCACATCTGCTAAACCTGGGGGTCTGCACCTGGCTACACTGAGGGTCTGCACATCTGCTAAACCTGGGGGTCTGCACATCTGCTAAACTTGGGGGTCTGCACCTGGCTTCACTGGGAGGGGGGGGGGGGGTCTGTGTCCTCCAACACTGGGGGTCTGCACATCTGCTACACTGGGGGTCTGCACCTGGCTACACTGGGGAATCTGTGTCCTACACTGGGGGTCTGCACATCTGCTACACTGGGAGGTCTGTGTCCTGCTTTCTGTACCTGGCTACGCTGGGGTGTCTGCACATCTGCTACACAGCGGGGTCTGTACCTGGCTACACTGAGGGTCTGCTTAATGCTACACTGGGGGTCTGCACCTGGCTACACTGGGGAATTTGTGTCCTACACTGGGGGTCTGCACATCTACTACACTGGGAGGTCTGTGTCCTGCTTTCTGTTCCTGGCTACGCTGAGGGTCTGCTTAATGCTACACTGGGGGTCTGCACCTGGTTACGCTGTTGGTCTGTGTCCTGCTACACTGAGGGACTGCAACTGGCTACACTGGAGGTCTTCACCCTTCACGACAGGTGATGGTGCCCTGTCACATTGGGGGTCTGGTACCCGGTTTGTGCTGCTTCACTAGCCATGCAGTTTGCTACATCGGGGGATCTTTGCTTTGCTACACTAAGGCGCGGTTCACATGGTGGAAAGTGAATGGAAATTTGAGGCAGTTTTCAGTCTCAGATTCCTCTCCACTTTCTGGCCTCAGGATATAGATTCAGAACAGAATAGGGCGCTGATTCTGAGGCTGAATTCTCAAGTTACTCCATGTGAACTTACTTGAAGTGTTTGCACTCTGCTCCTCCCCTATACAATGCAGTAAAGTCAGCGTTTTTCTTTAAGGGGCAGATGGTCGCTGGACATGGAGGAGCTGGCGATGACCCTTCCTGGTGGTCATTGGAAGGAAACTGGTGTCCAGGTCTGTCTATACGAGTCTTGTCATAGTGTGGAGTGTGTGGCCTAAATCACCTGTTACATCATATAAAAATACAAAAAACTTGATAGTCTTCAGTAGTTGATACCTTTTTAATGGCTAACTAATAATGATGACAGATTACAACGTTTCGGAACGTCTAGACTCCTTTCTCAAGTAAATTTAAAACCATTTCTGAAGGATGCATATTTATATACAAAAGGGCACATAGGGATAGAATTCCAGGAGGAAGGGGGGGGAAGAGGGTTGTTAGTAATTGGTAGAAACAATGTAAACACTTACAGGTCCTTATCAGTTCTCAGGGTCTCAGGTCAGTGATTTCTGTAAAATGACATACACCCCTTCCTCCTGGAATTCTATCCCTATGTGCCCTTTTTGTATATAAATATGCATCCTTCAGAAATGGTTTTAAATTTACTTGAGAAAGGAGCCTAGATGTTCCGAAACGTTGTAATCTGTCATCATTATTAGTTAGCCATTAAAAAATGTATCAACTACTGAAGACTATCAAGTTTTTTGTGTTTTTATATTTCCTACCCACTGGCTAACACGGTACGAGAACAAACATTTTCCTTATACTGTTACATCATATCATATTCTGTAGTCACATCCAGAGCTGCAGACACAATTCTAATATTATAACGTCACATACTGCAGTCACATCCAGAGCTGCAGACACAATTCTAATATTATAACGTTATATACTGCAGTCACATCCAGAGCTGCAGGCACAATTCTAATATTATAATGTCTTATACTGCAGTCACATCCAGAGCTGCAGGCACAATTCTAATATTATAATGTCTTATACTGCAGTCACATCCAAATCTGCAGACACAATTCTAATATTATAATGTCTTATACTGCAGTCACATCCAGAGCTGCAGGCACAATTCTACTGAAACATCATGCTATATTCTTCTGACCCCATCAGCAGCTCCATGTTCTGGATGAGGTGGAAGATTCTTGTTCCTTCTTCTGGGCAGTGAGGTTCTTGCAGTAGTGACAGTGACACCGACAACACCAAAATCTTAGAGTCCTGGTGATATGTATATATATATATATATATATATATATATATATATATATATATATATATAGATGTGTAAATTATTTATTGTATTTACCCAGCACCTTCTGGTCCATGCCGTCTCCTACATCCAATTTCTGCAGCGCAAGATCCAAGAGACTCAGAGGAGAATCCTCCCACATGGCACCTGGCAGGGTAAGTACAAGTGCTGATTGTGAGGGGGGACCAGGAGGTGGGTGTAATTGGGATGGAGAGGGATACCAGGACACAGTGCAGTGGAACAGTCAGAGTATCGGGAAATTGGGTAAGAGGGAGGACCAAGAGATGGGATTTCAGGGTGGTACCAGGAAATGGGGTAAATGGGAGAGGTTTAGGGTGTAACAGGAGATGGGGTAAGTGGGGGAGGGGTAGTTAGGTACCAGGAGATGGAGGTGGTTGTAATCCCCAGTGCCTTGCTGTCACATCTAGGTGTCCTCTGTGTGCAGAGCCCACTTGATCTGGCTGTGGAGTTCAGTGAGGTTGGTATTAAGTGGCCGGAGTTGGGGCAGGGCAGATCCTAACAGTGTTTGATGTGTAGGTTCCCTCCCACTCTGGACTCCAAGACGTGCTGTAGATGTCATGGGAACGCGGAAAAATGTCAAACTGGGTGTCAGGAGAAGATGGCAGTCCAGAGGTGAGATAATAAGCTGTTACTGACCAATCACTACACCAGAGTCAGCTCATAGACTGTGATATAGATATATATATATATATATATATATATATATTTATATGGACTGTAGAGGCGGAGTCAGAAGAGAGGTACGGTCTCCGCAGGGAGCAGTAATTGTCACTTCTTTCCTTTAAGGTTCTAAAGTGAAACCAAACGTAAATTCCAAGGAGATCTCATGGTAAGTATGTCACCATGGCCATATGTGCAGAGAACAGTGGTGCAGACTCCAGGTCTCTCTATGTCTGTTTCAACTCTTTCCAGGCAGACGCTGGTCCCATATGTCTCGTCCTCATCCTCTGATAATGGTGATGGGGGTCCATGGCTCGTCTCTGTCTCCATGTCCCCACGCTCTCCTCACAGTGAGTGACTCATATATATCAGTAAGCAACCCCCAATGTGCAGAGAATATTATTTGGACCACCACGAATATCCAGAGATATCTAGGGACTATTCAAGATGTGGCAGCAGTCCTTGGAGTGGTCCTCAGCATTCTTACTGGTCACTATGGGGTGAATACTATGACCTGACTGTCATCTGCTCTCTAGGTCCCTGCAGCCTGCCGTCCTCTGAAGCTGCACTCCTGGAAATGAGCCCATTGCTGATGTCATCTCCAACGAAGAATCTGCCACCAAGTAGGTACAATGGCAGCCATGCACTGAGCTGCAGGGAGTGGTCCTTGTGTGTAGGATGTGGACCGCGGGTACAGCAAGTGGTTCTGGGATGTATGATGGATAGGTGTGGTTTCTTTTTTATTTCAGCTTTGTTTGAGGATATGGAGATCTGCCCTTGGTCACTTGAAGATGTTCAGGTAAAGTGGTAGACTCTACATTATAGTAAGTGAACGCTGTGGAGAGGTGGGGACCTGCCGCTATTGTTGAACTGATCATATCCGTCCACATCCCTCCTGAACTGTATTATCCTGAACCAAAACAGTATTAACCAGAACCCCCAACCCATAACCTGACCCTAAACTGTCCTATCTAGAACCCCCACCCCATGATCCAACCCTGAACCTTGAACTGTATTATAAAACCACCTCTGCTCTTTCAGGACCCTACAGTGGCCTCGTCATTCTTCCTGGATCATAACTACCTGTCTTCTGGTAAAAGCGGCAACATGGCGGCCAATGGATGCCTAGAAGATAAGCAGCAGCCATCAGTAGAGGCCACCTTAGGATCTGAAGTCAGGAAATGCATTCAAGCATGTGGCCCAAAAAAGAGAGCCAGGAGGCGGAAGGTAAAAGATGGGGCTCAGGCTGAGGGTGTGTTCCATTCACATTACTGTTGTCCCTGACATATTGTTGCTTCTCAGCCGCGCTCCTCCACAACCAGGGATGATGTAAGCACTGCTGACTCCGGTCATAGTGCAGGAATGGTGCCCACAAAGAAGCCCAATACACTCTCCCGGCTGAAGCAATTCAGGAAGAAGTGTGTAAATGGATTCATCATGTTCTGCAGGTTAAATAGGCGTCTATACCTGAGGTACCGGAGACAAGTGAAGGTAGGGGGATGGGGCTGGAGAGTGACGGCTATCTGACTTGCTCCTTGTCTTTTTAGTGCAAATCCTGGCAAAGCATCGACAGCTGCGACTAAGGATCTGGCAGAGCTGTGGAAAATGATGTCAGCCCGCGAAAGGCGCCCCTACTGGTGAGTGCCCATATCTGTCGAATTTGGTTCGATCTGCAAACTGGGTCACCCTTCTCAAGAAGGTTTTGCCAATGTGCCTCATTAAACCTGGAAGCCCCTCCTTATTTTACATAGCTCCACTTACTCTACTTAATCCTGATAACCCCTTCCTCTTTATTAAATATGGGTGCTCCTCATTATTCCTGACAGCTGCCCACTCATTATATATGACAACTCCTTATTAAAAAATGGCCCCTCATTAAATATAGCTCCTCTTCATTAAATATGGCACCTCTTTATTAAACATGGTTTCTCTTCATTAAAGGGATTCTATAATTAGAATTCCCCTTTTTAAACAAGTACATGTAGGAATAGCCTTAAGAAAGGCTATTGTTCTCTTACCTTTATTATTCTGATCTGCACTGTGGTTCTTCTTCCATATGTAAATGAGTTTTCAGACAGCACTGGGGGTGTTCCCCGTGCATCTTCTTCTCCGGACCACCTCTTCTCCTGTGTCACCTTCGTGTCTTCATCCAAAAGCGCTGACTGGGCATGTCCGTCGGCCATTTTCCTGTGGTCTCTCCCGTTCGGCCAATAATAATAAAGGTAAGAAAAGAATAGCCTTTCTATTCCCACGTGTACTTAGTTAAAAATGGGAATTCTAATTATAGAATCCCTTTAAATATGGGCCCTCCTCATTAATCTTGACAACCCTTCTTCATTAATCCTTCCCCCCGATGCCTCATCAATCTTTACTTTTGTTTAATTAATCCTAAACCTTCCTCTATATTAAATACTAGCCTCTGCCCGTGACTTCGTCTGCATGTTGTTGGCGTCTATGATCCGCCTATATTTAGCAAATTGCTGCCGTCGATGGTTTGCCTGCTGTGGCGTTTCGGCAGCTCTTAAGCTGTCCTGCTGCTGAACTTGTTCCTCGCACCCTGCCTGTGATTCTGGCTTCCCTGCAGCTCGCTGGGACACCATATAATGAGCATGTTGTTGGCGTTGGTGATCCGCCTGCTCCGGCATTTTGGCAGCTGTCAAGCTGGCCTGCCACTGAACTCATTCCTGGCGCTGTGCCCGTGATTGTTCAGGCAACTCAGCAGCTCGCTGGGAAGCCATATAATGAGCATGTTGTTGGTGTTGATGATCTGCATGCTCTGGCGTTTCGGCAACCCTCAAGCTAGCCTGCAGCTGAACTCGATCCACACGCTGTGCCCATGATAGTTACAGCATCTCAGCAACTTGCTGGGACGCCATATAATGAGCGTGTTGTTGGTGTTGATGATCCGCCTGCTCTGGCGTTTCGGCGGCTCTCCAGTTGGCCTGGCACTGAAGTAGTTCTTCACACCGTGTCTGTAATTGTTCCGGGATCTCAGCAGCTCGCTGTGATGCCATATAATGCATGTGTTGTTGACGTTGATGATCCCCCTCAGTTCCGCTTGAGGAGAACTGTGTTACTTCTGGCTACCTTCATAGCTCTCGTTGTTTGCGACAAATTAGATTTTAATCGAGGTTACAATCTATTTATGTGCCGAATTTTATTCAAATCCGTTCAGCCGTTTTTGCGTGATTGAGGAACAAACATCCAAACACACAAACATTCACATTTATGTAGGATTAGTAGGATAGGATTAGTATTTATAATATTAGTAGGATAGGATAGGATTAGTAGGATGGCACCTCCTCCTCATTAATCTTGAGACCCCCACTGCTCATTATATGTGACTCCTCATTATTAAATATGGCTTCTCCTCATTAATCCTTACTTTCCTTCCTTATACTTCTGACTCCTCCTCATGTTCATGTTTCATTAATTCTGATTCCTCCTTCTTTAATGTTGGCTCCTCCTCATTAACACTTTCCCGTCTTATCTCTTTCAGTATGAAGGCTCTGCAGTTCAGTCTGCTGCATGATCGTTTAGTGAAGAGCGGCTCTGCGGTGCACCCACATGAGAACATATCTCCCCCAAAACCTGTGTCCGTGCTGCTGGCAGAGAAAACTGCTTGCTCTGAAGAGCTTGTGGACCCCTAACTTGGGCCCCAACTATGACCAGTTTATGGCCAGATTACCTCTGTTTTAGTGGTTGTGATGTTTTGTTTCCCAGTAAAGTTTTCACTTTTTGGGTGTATAATACAGGATGTGTGTTAATATCAGCACTGCCAGGAGGTGGCACCACATCTTTAGATTGATCATCCTGCATCAGCCACTGTGATAAATCTGTTTGGTAGTAACACTGCTTACATTCACAATTCACCACGGTCACTCTTTACATTCACAATTAACCATGCCCACTCCTTACATTCACCAAGGACTGCGCTCGCTTCTAGGGGTTTCTTCAAAGAGGACCTTTCATCAGATTGGGCATGGGCAGTTTTATATACTGCTGGAAAGCTGAAAGTGTGCTCTTTACAGTCAGAAGGGCGTTCCTGACAGTCAGTCAGGTACGTCCTTCTTCCCAGCAGCGCCTATAGCGCAGTACAGTGTGAGTGGGGAGGAACGCCCCCTCCCTCTGCTCACACAGCTCATCCATAGACGAGTATTATCAGGAGGGGAGGGGGAGTTCCTCCCCGCTCACACTCTACAGCGCGATAGGCTCTGCTGGGCAGAAGGGCGTCCCTGGCTAAGTGTCAGAAACGCCCTTCTGACTGTAAAGCGCTATGGTACCGGGACCGATAGCGCTTTACCCGGGGCACAGATCTGGAAAGCCGACAGTGCGCTGAATTCAGCGCACTGTCAGCTTTCCAGCAGTATATGGAACTGCCTGTGCCCAATCTGATGAAAGGTCCTCTTTAAGTTGTGCACTGGTCCCCAAATCTGATCAGGGTAACGTCCACAGAGGCTTATTCTTTGACATGATCAAATAGACCTCGCAGACAGACGCATTAAAGGGTGAGAAATAAAACTGCTTCATTGTTAAATAGTTTTGCAACCTCTTAATAGATTTTGAGGTCGATTTATGTACCACTAGCATCTGCCCGCGACTTAGTCGGCAGGTTGTTTGATTGGCGCCGACCTTCATATATGTATGCAATGGGTGCTGGCAGTAATCCGCCTGGGTTGGCATCTTGGTTCTGCGACATCTATGTATATGTGCAGTATCTGCAGGTGCGGCCTGGCTCCCCCAATTTCCACCCTACACCCTCACCTGACCCCCCACGCAGCACTCACCTCTCGTGCGTCCTAGGCGGCCCCGGCCCTTTGAGGGGCCCCCTACAACTCCCCTTTCCGCGTCCCCCCTTCCAGAACGCACTTCCGGTGCGCCCCCCCCTCACTCCATCGGGCTCCCGACACCACCCTCCTCCCTCCAGCAGGCTCCCGGCACCATACCCCTCCAGCGGGCTCCCGGCATGCTGGAAGAACAGTGCAGTATGCATGGCAGAGACCTGAAGTGTCCGTTTGCTCTGCACATGTGCGGGATTTCAAGCAAGGAGGTGGTTAGAGCGGCGCTGAAAAGGCTTAGAAAAGAGAAGAGGATAGCTCATAACGGTACATAGGCGGGACCACAAGGATGCCGCGGCTGTGCTTTGTGGAAAAATTTTTTTATTTAAAATCTACAGAATGCATCTGAAAAACAAAAGTACTGCTGAAAAAGCCTTTATAAAGGCTATAATACGTGGTGCTTAGTTAAAAATTATTTTTGCCAATGATACCCTGTTTCCCCGAAAATAAGACACTTCCCCCCCCCCCTTCACCTTCTGGATCACATACAACCGGCAGTCATGCCGGCGCTCCGCTAAGGAAGTATCAGCATGACTGCCGATTGTTCCCCGCTCCAGCCGCTGCATAAGACATCCCCCGAAAATAAGAAAGGTCATATATTTCGTTAGATAATTAATTATAAGAATCTGTCTTATTTTCAGGGAAACAGGGTAGATCCCCTTTAATAAATGGCAGTTACGCTGGGTTCACACCAGCATTCTGGTCTCCGTTCTGTGGTTTCCATCTTCTGCATGCAAGAAGACGTAAAACCACAGACCGGGTCCGGCCGTGAGCGTTTTATGCTCTCCGCCACGAAACCGTTTTTTTTTAATCCGGACACAGAGTACTGCATGTCAGACTCTGTGTCCGGATTAAAAAACCTGGTTTCGCGGCGGAGAGCATAAAACGCTCACCACCGCACAGCTTTCTCACCCATTCAAATGAATGGGTGAGAAAGAATACTGCAGGTTTCCGTCTCCTGCTCAGTTTTATGCAGGAAACAGAAACCTGCATAACGGAGTACCGAGCGCAGATGTGAACGAGCCCTTACAAGAACAAGTCGAGACCAAGATAAGGTCTGTAAGACTAAGAAAGATTTCAGATACAACTGCTCGTAGGATTGCCAGAGAGGCAAATCAAAACCTCACTTGACTGCAAAAGACCTTCAGGAAGATTTAGCAGACTCCGGAGTTGTGGTATATTGTTTTACTGTTCAGCGGTACCTACACAAATATGGCCGATATGGAAGAGTCATCAGAAGAAAACCTCAGCTGCGTCCTCACCATAAAATTCAGCCTCAGGCGCTGTGATTTCTGTCTCACTTCCAGTGTGCAGTGGTTTTCCCCCTTTTTGGCGTCCATTTACCCTCATCATGTCTATGGGTATGTACTGTTAGTCTGTATCTTTGAGACTTCATTTATTTATTTATATTTATTATTATTTTGGTTCAGTTTACTTGTTTTTTGGTACTTCCCCTATAATGGTGTGGATTTAGCCTGGGGGATACCCTTCTCATTCGTCAGTGAGAGGGTTTTTGGTATTTGTTTGCCACTATGTGGTGAATCTTCTTTTGTCAGTTTCCCTGTGTCTTGTATGTTTTCTGTATTTTTTTATATTTAATACATTACCTTTGTATTTTTTTAGTAACGTCCTTCTTCACAGCAGCGCCTATAGCGCTGTACTGTGAGACCAGAGAGGAACGCCTCCTCCCTCTTCTCACAGTACTCATCCATAGACGAGTATTATCAGGAGGGGAGAGAGGCGTTCCTCCCCGCTCACACAGTACAGCGCTATAGGCACTGCTGTGAAGAAGGACGTTCCTGACAGACTGTCAGCTTTCCAGCGGTATATAAAACCGCCTGTGCCCCAAACCATGAAAGGACCTCTTTAAGCATGGCGTAGGATCGATCATGCTTTGACCGAGGCACCAGAAGGGTTAACGCCCACAGTGTCTGCTGTATGAAACAGCAGACACAAGGCGGCTATGGTGGCCTCCCGGTTGTCCGTCATAGTTAAATACCCGGCATCCTCTGTACAATTACGGTGGATGTCGGGAAGGGGTTAAACACTGGTTTATTTCCTTTGTTTGTATTGGAACAACACAAAAAACGGGGGAAAAAAGGAACATAATTTCGCACAAAACTCCAAAAATGCGCTAAACAAAATTGTTGGCAGCTTTTCACAATTGTGGGTGAGTATCTTTGTTTCAAGCATGTGATGCTCATTCACACTCACCAGTGGCAAGTAACAGGTGTGGGCAATATACAAAAATTCACACCCAAAACCAAATAAAAAAGAGAAGTTGTCTCAATCTCTGCATTGTGTGTCTGTGTCGAAATTTGAGAGTTTACACACAGGATACAGAATATACAAAACAAATACAAACAGTGATCTCTGGTACAGCGGGATAGAGTGCCCTGCCCACAAGGGCTTACAATCTATGAACAATGGTCTCCAGTATTGTAGTCAGTCACTATATATATATAAGGACAAAGGTCTCTAATATAGCATAGTAGTCAGTCAAGGCAAAGGTTATATATCCGTAGAGTATGTCGTTCTATGACAAAGCCCAGCCATTCACAACATGGCGGCCGCCACTCCTAGCATGGCCGGAGACAGTCACAATATGGCGCTCCATCACGTGTTCCGCTTTCTGCTGCCATTCCCAATGTGGCCGCCGGATGTCGCTCTTGTGGTGACGCAGTGTCGGTGACCGGCAGCGGGAAGATGGCTGAGGGAGAGCGGGCGGCGGAGACCGGCGGAGGCGAGGCCGGCGGCGGCGGGGAGAAGACGGCCGAGGAGCTGAAGGAGCAAGCCAACGAGTACTTCCGGGGTAACGACGTCACTGCGAGCCCGAGCACAGCATGAGGGTCCTCGGCCTGGGGTCCAGCGAGGCCTGAGCCGTATTTCGCGTGGGATTGCAATTCCCAGCAGCCCCTGCCACCTTATTCCAAGTACTACATGTCCCAGCAGCCCCTGTTACCTTATTCCAATTGTACTACATGTCCCAGCAGCCCTGGTGACCTTATTCTAAGTGTACTACATATCCCAGCAGCCCCTGTCACCTTATTCCAAGTGTACTACATGTCCCAGCAGCCCCTGTCACCTTACACCAAGTGTACTACATGTCCCAGCAGCCCTGGTCACCTTATTCCAAGTGTACTACATGTCCCAGCAGCCCCTGTCACCTTACACCAAGTGTACTACATGTCCCAGCAGCCCTGGTCACCTTATTCCAAGTGTACTACATGTCCCAGCAGCCCTGGTGACCTTACACCAAGTGTACTACATGTCCCAGCAGCCCTGGTCACCTTAAACCAAGTGTACTACATGTCCCAGCAGCCCTGGTCACCTTACACCAAGTGTACTACATGTCCCAGCAGCCCTGGTCACCTTATTCCAAGTGTACTACATGTCCCAGCAGCCCTGGTCATTTTATTCCAAGTGTACTACATGTCCCAGCAGCCCCTGTCACCTTATTCCAAGTGTACTACATGTCCCAGCAGCCCTGGTGACCTTATACCAAGTGTACTACATGTCCCAGCAGCCCTGGTCACCTTATTCCAAGTGTACTACATGTCCCAGCAGCCCCTGTCACCTTACACCAAGTGTACTACATGTCCCAGCAGCCCTGGCCACCTTACACCAAGTGTACTACATGTCCCAGCAGCCCCGGTCACCTTACACCAAGTGTACTACATGTCCCAGCTGCCCCTGTCACCTTACACCAAGTGTACTACATGTCCCAGCAGCCCTGGTGACCTTATTCCAAGTGTACTACATGTCCCAGCAGCCCGTCACTTTATTCCAAGTGTACTACATGTCCCAGCAGCCCCTGTCACCTTACACCAAGTGTATTACATGTCCCAGCAGCCCCTGTCACCTTACACCAAGTGTACTACATGTCCCAGCAGCCCCGGTCACCTTATTCCAAGTGTACTACATGTCCCAGCAGCCCCTGTCACCTTATTCCAAGTGTACTACATGTCCCAGCAGCCCCGGTCACCTTATTCCAAGTGTACTACATGTCCCAGCAGCCCCGGTCACCTTATTCCAAGTGTACTACATGTCCCAGCAGCCCCTGTCACCTTATTCCAAGTGTACTACATGTCCCAGCAGCCCTGGTGACCTTATTCCAAGTGTACTACATGTCCCAGCAGCCCCTGTCACCTTACACCAAGTGTACTACATGTCCCAGCAGCCCTGGTGACCTTATTCCAAGTGTACTACATGTCCCAGCAGCCCGTCACTTTATTCCAAGTGTACTACATGTCCCAGCAGCCCCTGTCACCTTACACCAAGTGTACTACATGTCCCAGCAGCCCTGGTGACCTTATTCCAAGTGTACTACATGTCCCAGCAGCCTGTCACTTTATTCCAAGTGTACTACATGTCCCAGCAGCCCCTGTCACCTTACACCAAGTGTACTACATGTCCCAGCAGCCCCTGTCACCTTATTCCAAGTGTACTACATGTCCCAGCAGCCCCTGTCACCTTATTCCAAGTGTACTACATGTCCCAGCAGTCCCGGTCACCTTATTCCAAGTGTACTACATGTCCCAGCAGCCCGTCACTTTATTCCAAGTGTACTACATGTCCCAGCAGCCCCTGTCACCTTACACCAAGTGTACTACATGTCCCAGCATCCCCGGTCACTTTATTCCAAGTGTACTACATGTCCCAGCAGCCCCGGTCACCTTATTCCAAGTGTACTACATGTCCCAGCAGCCCTGGTGACCTTATTCCAAGTGTACTACATGTCCCAGCAGCCCTGGTGACCTTATTCCAAGTGTACTACATGTCCCAGCAGCCCATGTAACTTTATTCCAAGTGTACTACATGTCCCAGCAGCCCCTGTCACCTTACACCAAGTGTACTACATGTCCCAGCAGCCCCGGTCACCTTATTCCAAGTGTACTACATGTCCCAGCAGCCCCTGTCACCTTATTCCAAGTGTACTACATGTCCCAGCAGCCCCGGTCACCTTATTCCAAGTGTACTACATGTCCCAGCAGCCCCGGTCACCTTATTCCAAGTGTACTACATGTCCCAGCAGCCCTGGTGACCTTATTCCAATTGTACTACATGTCCCAGCAGCCCTGGTGAACTTATTCCAAGTGTACTACATGTCCCAGCAGCCCGTCACTTTATTCCAAGTGTACTACATGTCCCAGCAGCCCCTGTCACCTTACACCAAGTGTACTACATGTCCCAGCAGCCCTGGTGACCTTATTCCAAGTGTACTACATGTCCCAGCAGCCCGTCACTTTATTCCAAGTGTACTACATGTCCCAGCAGCCCCTGTCACCTTATTCCAAGTGTACTACATGTCCCAGCAGCCCCTGTCACCTTATTCCAAGTGTACTACATGTCCCAGCAGCCCTGGTGACCTTATTCCAAGTGTACTACATGTCCCAGCAGCCCCGGTCACCTTATTCCAAGTGTACTACATGTCCCAGCAGCCCGTCACTTTATTCCAAGTGTACTACATGTCCCAGCAGCCCCTGTCACCTTACACCAAGTGTACTACATGTCCCAGCAGCCCCGGTCACCTTATTGCAAGTGTACTACATGTCCCAGCAGCCCCTGTCACCTTATTCCAAGTTTACTACATGTCCCAGCAGCCCCGGTCACCTTATTCCAAGTGTACTACATGTCCCAGCAGCCCCGGTCACCTTATTCCAAGTGTACTACATGTCCAAGCAGCCCCTGTCACCTTATTCCAAGTGTACTACATGTCCCAGCAGCCCTGGTGACCTAATTCCAAGTGTACTACATGTCCCAGCAGCCCTGGTGACCTAATTCCAAGTGTACTACATGTCCCAGCAGCCCTGGTGACCTTATTCCAAGTGTACTACATGTCCCAGCAGCCCGTCACTTTATTCCAAGTGTACTACATGTCCCAGCAGCCCCTGTCACCTTACACCAAGTGTACTACATGTCCCAGCAGCCCTGGTGACCTTATTCCAAGTGTACTACATGTCCCAGCAGCCCTGGTGACCTTATTCCAAGTGTACTACATGTCCCAGCAGCCCTGGTGACCTTATTCCAAGTGTACTACATGTCCCAGCAGCCCGTCACTTTATTCCAAGTGTACTACATGTCCCAGCAGCCCCGGTCACCTTACACCAAGTGTACTACATGTCCCAGCAGCCCTGGTGACCTTATTCCAAGTGTACTACATGTCCCAGCAGCCCGTCACTTTATTCCAAGTGTACTACATGTCCCAGCAGCCCCTGTCACCTTACACCAAGTGTACTACATGTCCCAGCAGCCCCTGTCACCTTATTCCAAGTGTACTACATGTCCCAGCAGCCCCTGTCACCTTATTCCAAGTGTACTACATGTCCCAGCAGCCCCGGTCACCTTATTCCAAGTGTACTACATGTCCCAGCAGCCCGTCACTTTATTCCAAGTGTACTACATGTCCCAGCAGCCCCTGTCACCTTACACCAAGTGTACTACATGTCCCAGCAGCACCGGTCACCTTATTCCAAGTGTACTACATGTCCCAGCAGCCCCGGTCACCTTATTCCAAGTGTACTACATGTCCCAGCAGCCCCGGTGACCTTATTCCAAGTGTACTACATGTTCCAGCAGCCCTGGTGACCTTATTCCAAGTGTACTACATGTCCCAGCAGCCCTGGTGACCTTATTCCAAGTGTACTACATGTCCCAGCAGCCCATGTCACTTTATTCCAAGTGTACTACATGTCCCAGCAGCCCCTGTCACCTTACACCAAGTGTACTACATGTCCCAGCAGCCCCTGTCACCTTATTCCAAGTGTACTACATGTCCCAGCAGCCCTGGTGACCTTATTCCAAGTGTACTACATGTCCCAGCAGCCCTGGTGACCTTATTCCAAGTGTACTACATGTCCCAGCAGCCCGTCACTTTATTCCAAGTGTACTACATGTCCCAGCAGCCCCTGTCACCTTACACCAAGTGTACTACATGTCCCAGCAGCCCTGGTGACCTTATTCCAAGTGTACTACATGTCCCAGCAGCCCGTCACTTTATTCCAAGTGTACTACATGTCCCAGCAGCCCCTGTCACCTTACACCAAGTGTACTACATGTCCCAGCAGCCCCTGTCACCTTATTCCAAGTGTACTACATGTCCCAGCAGCCCCTGTCACCTTATTCCAAGTGTACTACATGTCCCAGCAGCCCGTCACTTTATTCCAAGTGTACTACATGTCCCAGCAGCCCCTGTCACCTTACACCAAGTGTACTACATGTCCCAGCAGCCCCGGTCACCTTATTCTAAGTGTACTACATGTCCCAGCAGCCCCGGTCACCTTATTCCAAGTGTACTACATGTCCCAGCAGCCCCTGTCACCTTATTCCAAGTGTATTACATGTCCCAGCAGCCCTGGTGACCTTATTCCAAGTGTACTACATGTCCCAGCAGCCCGTCACTTTATTCCAAGTGTACTACATGTCCCAGCAGCCCCTGTCACCTTACACCAAGTGTACTACATGTCCCAGCAGCCCCTGTGACCTTATTCCAAGTGTACTACATGTCCCAGCAGCCCCTGTCACCTTATTCCAAGTGTACTACATGTCCCAGCAGCCCCGGTCACCTTATTCCAAGTGTACTACATGTCCCAGCAGCCCGTCACTTTATTCCAAGTGTACTACATGTCCCAGCAGCCCCTGTCACCTTACACCAAGTGTACTACATGTCCCAGCAGCCCCGGTCACCTTATTCCAAGTGTACTACATGTCCAAGCAGCCCCTGTCACCTTATTCCAAGTGTACTACATGTCCCAGCAACCCTGGTGACCTTATTCCAAGTGTACTACATGTCCCAGCAGCCCTGGTGACCTTATTCCAAGTGTACTACATGTCCCAGGAGCCCGTCACTTTATTCCAAGTGTACTACATGTCCCAGCAGCCCCTGTCACCTTACACCAAGTGTACTACATGTCCCAGCAGCCCTGGTGACCTTATTCCAAGTGTACTACATGTCCCAGCAGCCCTGGTGACCTTATTCCAAGTGTACTACATGTCCCAGCAGCCCGTCACTTTATTCCAAGTGTACTACATGTCCCAGCAGCCCCTGTCACCTTACACCAAGTGTACTACATGTCCCAGCAGCCCCTGTCACCTTATTCCAAGTGTACTACATGTCCCAGCAGCCCCTGTCACCTTATTCCAAGTGTACTACATGTCCCAGCAGCCCCGGTCACCTTATTCCAAGTGTACTACATGTCCCAGCAGCCCGTCACTTTATTCCAAGTGTACTACATGTCCCAGCAGCCCCTGTCACCTTACACCAAGTGTACTACATGTCCCAGCAGCCCCGGTCACCTTATTCCAAGTGTACTACATGTCCCAGCAGCCCCGGTCACCTTATTCCAAGTGTACTACATGTCCCAGCAGCCCCGGTGACCTTATTCCAAGTGTACTACATGTCCCAGCAGCCCTGGTGACCTTATTCCAAGTGTACTACATGTCCCAGCAGCCCTGGTGACCTTATTCCAAGTGTACTACATGTCCCAGCAGCCCATGTCACTTTATTCCAAGTGTACTACATGTCCCAGCAGCCCCTGTCACCTTACACCAAGTGTACTACATGTCCCAGCAGCCCCTGTCACCTTATTCCAAGTGTACTACATGTCCCAGCAGCCCCGGTCACCTTATTCCAAGTGTACTACATGTCCCAGCAGCCCCGGTCACCTTATTCCAAGTGTACTACATGTCCCAGCAGCCCCGGTCACCTTATTCCAAGTGTACTACATGTCCCAGCAGCCCCTGTCACCTTATTCCAAGTGTACTACATGTCCCAGCAGCCCCGGTCACCTTATTCCAAGTGTACTACATGTCCCAGCAGCCCCGGTCACCTTATTCCAAGTGTACTACATGTCCCAGCAGCCCCTGTCACCTTATTCCAAGTGTACTACATGTCCCAGCAGCCCTGGTGACCTTATTCCAAGTGTACTACATGTCCCAGCAGCCCTGGTGACCTTATTCCAAGTGTACTACATGTCCCAGCAGCCCGTCACTTTATTCCAAGTGTACTACATGTCCCAGCAGCCCCTGTCACCCTACACCAAGTGTACTACATGTCCCAGCAGCCCTGGTGACCTTATTCCAAGTGTACTACATGTCCCAGCAGCCCGTCACTTTATTCCAAGTGTACTACATGTCCCAGCAGCCCCTGTCACCTTACACCAAGTGTACTACATGTCCCAGCAGCCCCTGTCACCTTATTCCAAGTGTACTACATGTCCCAGCAGCCCCTGTCACCTTATTCCAAGTGTACTACATGTCCCAGCAGCCCCGGTCACCTTATTCCAAGTGTACTACATGTCCCAGCAGCCCGTCACTTTATTCCAAGTGTACTACATGTCCCAGCAGCCCCTGTCACCTTACACCAAGTGTACTACATGTCCCAGCAGCCCCGGTCACCTTATTCCAAGTGTACTACATGTCCCAGCAGCCCCGGTCACCTTATTCCAAGTGTACTACATGTCCCAGCAGCCCCTGTCACCTTATTCCAAGTGTACTACATGTCCCAGCAGCCCTGGTGACCTTATTCCAAGTGTACTACATGTCCCAGCAGCCCTGGTGACCTTATTCCAAGTGTACTACATGTCCCAGCAGCCCGTCACTTTATTCCAAATGTACTACATGTCCCAGCAGCCCCTGTCACCCTACACCAAGTGTACTACATGTCCCAGCAGCCCTGGTGACCTTATTCCAAGTGTACTACATGTCCCAGCAGCCCGTCACTTTATTTCAAGTGTACTACATGTCCCAGCAGCCCCTGTCACCTTACACCAAGTGTACTACATGTCCCAGCGGCCCCTGTCACCTTATTCCAAGTGTACTACATGTCCCAGCAGCCCCTGTCACCTTATTCCAAGTGTACTACATGTCCCAGCAGCCCCGGTCACCTTATTCCAAGTGTACTACATGTCCCAGCAGCCCGTCACTTTATTCCAAGTGTACTACATGTCCCAGCAGCCCCTGTCACCTTACACCAAGTGTACTACATGTCCCAGCAGCCCTGGTGACCTTATTCCAAGTGTACTACATGCCCCAGCAGCCCTGGTGACCTTATTCCAAGTGTACTACATGTCCCAGCAGCCCTGGTGACCTTATTCCAAGTGTACTACATGTCCCAGCAGCCCTGGTGACCTTATTCCAAGTGTACTACATGTCACAGCAGCCCATGTCACTTTATTCCAAGTGTACTACATGTCCCAGCAGCCCCTGTCACCTTACACCAAGTGTACTACATGTCCCAGCAGCCCTGGTGACCTTATTCCAAGTGTACTACATGCCCCAGCAGCCCTGGTGACCTTATTCCAAGTGTACTACATGTCCCAGCAGCCCTGGTGACCTTATTCCAAGTGTACTACATGTCCCAGCAGCCCCTGTCACCTTATTTCAAGTGTACTACATGTCCCAGCAGCCCCGGTCACCTTATTCCAAGTGTACTACATGTCCCAGCAGCCCGTCACTTTATTCCAAGTGTACTACATGTCCCAGCAGCCCCTGTCACCTTACACCAAGTGTACTACATGTCCCAGCAGCCCCGGTCACCTTATTCCAAGTGTACTACATGTCCCAGCAGCCCCTGTCACCTTATTCCAAGTTTACTACATGTCCCAGCAGCCCCGGTCACCTTATTCCAAGTGTACTACATGTCCCAGCAGCCCCGGTCACCTTATTCCAAGTGTACTACATGTCCAAGCAGCCCCTGTCACCTTATTCCAAGTGTACTACATGTCCCAGCAGCCCTGGTGACCTTATTCCAAGTGTACTACATGTCCCAGCAGCCCTGGTGACCTTATTCCAAGTGTACTACATGTCCCAGCAGCCCGTCACTTTATTCCAAGTGTACTACATGTCCCAGCAGCCCCTGTCACCTTACACCAAGTGTACTACATGTCCCAGCAGCCCTGGTGACCTTATTCCAAGTGTACTACATGTCCCAGCAGCCCTGGTGACCTTATTCCAAGTGTACTACATGTCCCAGCAGCCCGTCACTTTATTCCAAGTGTACTACATGTCCCAGCAGCCCCTGTCACCTTACACCAAGTGTACTACATGTCCCAGCAGCCCCTGTCACCTTATTCCAAGTGTACTACATGTCCCAGCAGCCCCTGTCACCTTATTCCAAGTGTACTACATGTACCAGCAGCCCCGGTCACCTTATTCCAAGTGTACTACATGTCCCAGCAGCCCGTCACTTTATTCCAAGTGTACTACATGTCCCAGCAGCCCCTGTCACCTTACACCAAGTGTACTACATGTCCCAGCAGCCCCGGTCACCTTATTCCAAGTGTACTACATGTCCCAGCAGCCCCGGTCACCTTATTCCAAGTGTACTACATGTCCCAGCAGCCCCGGTCACCTTATTCCAAGTGTACTACATGTCCCAGCAGCCCTGGTGACCTTATTCCAAGTGTACTACATGTCCCAGCAGCCCTGGTGACCTTATTCTAAGTGTACTACATGTCCCAGCAGCCCTGGTGACCTTATTCCAAGTGTACTACATGTCCCAGCAGCCCCGGTCACCTTATTCCAAGTGTACTACATGTCCCAGCAGCCCCGGTCACCTTATTCCAAGTGTACTACATGTCCCAGCAGCCCCTGTCACCTTATTCCAAGTGTACTACATGTCCCAGCAGCCCCGGTCACCTTATTCCAAGTGTACTACATGTCCCAGCAGCCCCTGTCACCTTATTCCAAGTGTACTACATGTCCCAGCAGCCCGTCACTTTATTCCAAGTGTACTACATGTCCCAGCAGCCCTGGTGACCTTACACCAAGTGTACTACATGTCCCAGCAGCCCCTGTCACCTTATTCCAAGTGTACTACATGTCCCAGCAGCCCCTGTCACCTTATTCCAAGTGTACTACATGTCCCAGCAGCCCCGGTCACCTTATTCCAAGTGTACTACATGTCCCAGCAGCCCGTCACTTTATTCCAAGTGTACTACATGTCCCAGCAGCCCCTGTCACCTTACACCAAGTGTACTACATGTCCCAGCAGCCCCGGTCACCTTATTCCAAGTGTACTACATGTCCCAGCAGCCCCGGTCACCTTATTCCAAGTGTACTACATGTCCCAGCAGCCCCTGTCACCTTATTCCAAGTGTACTACATGTCCCAGCAGCCCTGGTGACCTTATTCCAAGTGTACTACATGTCCCAGCAGCCCTGGTGACCTTATTCCAAGTGTACTACATGTCCCAGCAGCCCCTGTCACCTTACACCAAGTGTACTACATGTCCCAGCAGCCCTGGTGACCTTATTCCAAGTGTACTACATGCCCCAGCAGCCCTGGTGACCTTATTCCAAGTGTACTACATGTCCCAGCAGCCCTGGTGACCTTATTCCAAGTGTACTACATGTCCCAGCAGCCCTGGTGACCTTATTCCAAGTGTACTACATGTCCCAGCAGCCCATGTCACTTTATTCCAAGTGTACTACATGTCCCAGCAGCCCCTGTCACCTTACACCAAGTGTACTACATGTCCCAGCAGCCCTGGTGACCTTATTCCAAGTGTACTACATGCCCCAGCAGCCCTGGTGACCTTATTCCAAGTGTACTACATGTCCCAGCAGCCCTGGTGACCTTATTCCAAGTGTACTACATGTCCCAGCAGCCCCTGTCACCTTATTCCAAGTGTACTACATGTCCCAGCAGCCCCGGTCACCTTATTCCAAGTGTACTACATGTCCCAGCAGCCCGTCACTTTATTCCAAGTGTACTACATGTCCCAGCAGCCCCTGTCACCTTACACCAAGTGTACTACATGTCCCAGCAGCCCCGGTCACCTTATTCCAAGTGTACTATATGTCCCAGCAGCCCCTGTCACCTTATTCCAAGTTTACTACATGTCCCAGCAGCCCCGGTCACCTTATTCCAAGTGTACTACATGTCCCAGCAGCCCCGGTCACCTTATTCCAAGTGTACTACATGTCCAAGCAGCCCCTGTCACCTTATTCCAAGTGTACTACATGTCCCAGCAGCCCTGGTGACCTTATTCCAAGTGTACTACATGTCCCAGCAGCCCTGGTGACCTTATTCCAAGTGTACTACATGTCCCAGCAGCCCGTCACTTTATTCCAAGTGTACTACATGTCCCAGCAGCCCCTGTCACCTTACACCAAGTGTACTACATGTCCCAGCAGCCCTGGTGACCTTATTCCAAGTGTACTACATGTCCCAGCAGCCCTGGTGACCTTATTCCAAGTGTACTACATGTCCCAGCAGCCCGTCACTTTATTCCAAGTGTACTACATGTCCCAGCAGCCCCTGTCACCTTACACCAAGTGTACTACATGTCCCAGCAGCCCCTGTCACCTTATTCCAAGTGTACTACATGTCCCAGCAGCCCCTGTCACCTTATTCCAAGTGTACTACATGTCCCAGCAGCCCCGGTCACCTTATTCCAAGTGTACTACATGTCCCAGCAGCCCGTCACTTTATTCCAAGTGTACTACATGTCCCAGCAGCCCCTGTCACCTTACACCAAGTGTACTACATGTCCCAGCAGCCCCGGTCACCTTATTCCAAGTGTACTACATGTCCCAGCAGCCCCGGTCACCTTATTCCAAGTGTACTACATGTCCCAGCAGCCCCGGTCACCTTATTCCAAGTGTACTACATGTCCCAGCAGCCCTGGTGACCTTATTCCAAGTGTACTACATGTCCCAGCAGCCCTGGTGACCTTATTCCAAGTGTACTACATGTCCCAGCAGCCCTGGTGACCTTATTCCAAGTGTACTACATGTCCCAGCAGCCCCGGTCACCTTATTCCAAGTGTACTACATGTCCCAGCAGCCCCGGTCACCTTATTCCAAGTGTACTACATGTCCCAGCAGCCCCTGTCACCTTATTCCAAGTGTACTACATGTCCCAGCAGCCCCGGTCACCTTATTCCAAGTGTACTACATGTCCCAGCAGCCCCGGTCACCTTATTCCAAGTGTACTACATGTCCCAGCAGCCCCTGTCACCTTATTCCAAGTGTACTACATGTCCCAGCAGCCCTGGTGACCTTATTCCAAGTGTACTACATGTCCCAGCAGCCCTGGTGACCTTATTCCAAGTGTACTACATGTCCCAGCAGACCGTCACTTTATTCCAAGTGTACTACATGTCCCAGCAGCCCCTGTCACCCTACACCAAGTGTACTACATGTCCCAGCAGCCCTGGTGACCTTATTCCAAGTGTACTACATGTCCCAGCAGCCCGTCACTTTATTCCAAGTGTACTACATGTCCCAGCAGCCCCTGTCACCTTACACCAAGTGTACTACATGTCCCAGCAGCCCCTGTCACCTTATTCCAAGTGTACTACATGTCCCAGCAGCCCCTGTCACCTTATTCCAAGTGTACTACATGTCCCAGCAGCCCCGGTCACCTTATTCCAAGTGTACTACATGTCCCAGCAGCCCGTCACTTTATTCCAAGTGTACTACATGTCCCAGCAGCCCCTGTCACCTTACACCAAGTGTACTACATGTCCCAGCAGCCCCGGTCACCTTATTCCAAGTGTACTACATGTCCAAGCAGCCCCGGTCACCTTATTCCAAGTGTACTACATGTCCCAGCAGCCCCTGTCACCTTATTCCAAGTGTACTACATGTCCCAGCAGCCCTGGTGACCTTATTCCAAGTGTACTACATGTCCCAGCAGCCCTGGTGACCTTATTCCAAGTGTACTACATGTCCCAGCAGCCCCTGTCACCTTACACCAAGTGTACTACATGTCCCAGCAGCCCTGGTGACCTTATTCCAAGTGTACTACATGTCCCAGCAGCCCCTGTCACCTTATTCCAAGTGTACTACATGCCCCAGCAGCCCTGGTGACCTTATTCCAAGTGTACTACATGTCCCAGCAGCCCTGGTGACCTTATTCCAAGTGTACTACATGTCCCAGCAGCCCTGGTGACCTTATTCCAAGTGTACTACATGTCCCAGCAGCCCATGTCACTTTATTCCAAGTGTACTACATGTCCCAGCAGCCCCTGTCACCTTACACCAAGTGTACTACATGTCCCAGCAGCCCTGGTGACCTTATTCCAAGTGTACTACATGCCCCAGCAGCCCTGGTGACCTTATTCCAAGTGTACTACATGTCCCAGCAGCCCTGGTGACCTTATTCCAAGTGTACTACATGTCCCAGCAGCCCGTCACTTTATTCCAAGTGTACTACATGTCCCAGCAGCCCCTGTCACCCTACACCAAGTGTACTACATGTCCCAGCAGCCCTGGTGACCTTATTCCAAGTGTACTACATGTCCCAGCAGCCCGTCACTTTATTCCAAGTGTACTACATGTCCCAGCAGCCCCTGTCACCTTACACCAAGTGTACTACATGTCCCAGCAGCCCCTGTCACCTTATTCCAAGTGTACTACATGTCCCAGCAGCCCCTGTCACCTTATTCCAAGTGTACTACATGTCCCAGCAGCCCCGGTCACCTTATTCCAAGTGTACTACATGTCCCAGCAGCCCGTCACTTTATTCCAAGTGTACTACATGTCCCAGCAGCCCCTGTCACCTTACACCAAGTGTACTACATGTCCCAGCAGCCCCGGTCACCTTATTCCAAGTGTACTACATGTCCCAGCAGCCCCGGTCACCTTATTCCAAGTGTACTACATGTCCCAGCAGCCCCGGTCACCTTATTCCAAGTGTACTACATGTCCCAGCAGCCCTGGTGACCTTATTCCAAGTGTACTACATGTCCCAGCAGCCCTGGTGACCTTATTCCAAGTGTACTACATGTCCCAGCAGCCCTGGTGACCTTATTCCAAGTGTACTACATGTCCCAGCAGCCCCGGTCACCTTATTCCAAGTGTACTACATGTCCCAGCAGCCCCGGTCACCTTATTCCAAGTGTACTACATGTCCCAGCAGCCCCTGTCACCTTATTCCAAGTGTACTACATGTCCCAGCAGCCCCGGTCACCTTATTCCAAGTGTACTACATGTCCCAGCAGCCCCGGTCACCTTATTCCAAGTGTACTACATGTCCCAGCAGCCCCTGTCACCTTATTCCAAGTGTACTACATGTCCCAGCAGCCCTGGTGACCTTATTCCAAGTGTACTACATGTCCCAGCAGCCCTGGTGACCTTATTCCAAGTGTACTACATGTCCCAGCAGCCCGTCACTTTATTCCAAGTGTACTACATGTCCCAGCAGCCCCTGTCACCCTACACCAAGTGTACTACATGTCCAGCAGCCCTGGTGACCTTATTCCAAGTGTACTACATGTCCCAGCAGCCCGTCACTTTATTCCAAGTGTACTACATGTCCCAGCAGCCCCTGTCACCTTACACCAAGTGTACTACATGTCCCAGCAGCCCCTGTCACCTTATTCCAAGTGTACTACATGTCCCAGTAGCCCCTGTCACCTTATTCCAAGTGTACTACATGTCCCAGCAGCCCCGGTCACCTTATTCCAAGTGTACTACATGTCCCAGCAGCCCGTCACTTTATTCCAAGTGTACTACATGTCCCAGCAGCCCCTGTCACCTTACACCAAGTGTACTACATGTCCCAGCAGCCCCGGTCACCTTATTCCAAGTGTACTACATGTCCCAGCAGCCCCGGTCACCTTATTCCAAGTGTACTACATGTCCCAGCAGCCCCTGTCACCTTATTCCAAGTGTACTACATGTCCCAGCAGCCCTGGTGACCTTATTCCAAGTGTACTACATGTCCCAGCAGCCCTGGTGACCTTATTCCAAGTGTACTACATGTCCCAGCAGCCCCTGTCACCTTACACCAAGTGTACTACATGTCCCAGCAGCCCTGGTGACCTTATTCCAAGTGTACTACATGTCCCAGCAGCCCCGGTCACCTTATTCCAAGTGTACTACATGTCCCAGCAGCCCGTCACTTTATTCCAAGTGTACTACATGTCCCAGCAGCCCCTGTCACCTTACACCAAGTGTACTACATGTCCCAGCAGCCCCGGTCACCTTATTCCAAGTGTACTACATGTCCCAGCAGCCCCGGTCACCTTATTCCAAGTGTACTACATGTCCCAGCAGCCCCGGTCACCTTATTCCAAGTGTACTACATGTCCCAGCAGCCCCGGTCACCTTATTCCAAGTGTACTACATGTCCCAGCAGCCCTGGTGACCTTATTCCAAGTGTACTACATGTCCCAGCAGCCCTGGTGACCTTATTCCAAGTGTACTACATGTCCCAGCAGCCCTGGTGACCTTATTCCAAGTGTACTACATGTCCCAGCAGCCCCGGTCACCTTATTCCAAGTGTACTACATGTCCCAGCAGCCCCGGTCACCTTATTCCAAGTGTACTACATGTCCTAGCAGCCCCTGTCACCTTATTCCAAGTGTACTACATGTCCCAGCAGCCCCGGTCACCTTATTCCAAGTGTACTACATGTCCCAGCAGCCCCGGTCACCTTATTCCAAGTGTACTACATGTCCCAGCAGCCCCTGTCACCTTATTCCAAGTGTACTACATGTCCCAGCAGCCCTGGTGACCTTATTCCAAGTGTACTACATGTCCCAGCAGCCCTGGTGACCTTATTCCAAGTGTACTACATGTCCCAGCAGCCCGTCACTTTATTCCAAGTGTACTACATGTCCCAGCAGCCCCTGTCACCCTACACCAAGTGTACTACATGTCCCAGCAGCCCTGGTGACCTTATTCCAAGTGTACTACATGTCCCAGCAGCCCGTCACTTTATTCCAAGTGTACTACATGTCCCAGCAGCCCCTGTCACCTTACACCAAGTGTACTACATGTCCCAGCAGCCCCTGTCACCTTATTCCAAGTGTACTACATGTCCCAGCAGCCCCTGTCACCTTATTCCAAGTGTACTACATGTCCCAGCAGCCCCGGTCACCTTATTCCAAGTGTACTACATGTCCCAGCAGCCCGTCACTTTATTCCAAGTGTACTACATGTCCCAGCAGCCCCTGTCACCTTACACCAAGTGTACTACATGTCCCAGCAGCCCCGGTCACCTTATTCCAAGTGTACTACATGTCCCAGCAGCCCCGGTCACCTTATTCCAAGTGTACTACATGTCCCAGCAGCCCCTGTCACCTTATTCCAAGTGTACTACATGTCCCAGCAGCCCTGGTGACCTTATTCCAAGTGTACTACATGTCCCAGCAGCCCTGGTGACCTTATTCCAAGTGTACTACATGTCCCAGCAGCCCCTGTCACCTTACACCAAGTGTACTACATGTCCCAGCAGCCCTGGTAACCTTATTCCAAGTGTACTACATGCCCCAGCAGCCCTGGTGACCTTATTCCAAGTGTACTACATGTCCCAGCAGCCCTGGTGACCTTATTCCAAGTGTACTACATGTCCCAGCAGCCCTGGTGACCTTATTCCAAGTGTACTACATGTCCCAGCAGCCCCTGTCACCTTACACCAAGTGTACTACATGTCCCAGCAGCCCTGGTGACCTTATTCCAAGTGTACTACATGCCCCAGCAGCCCTGGTGACCTTATTCCAAGTGTACTACATGTCCCAGCAGCCCTGGTGACCTTATTCCAAGTGTACTACATGTCCCAGCAGCCCGTCACTTTATTCCAAGTGTACTACATGTCCCAGCAGCCCCTGTCACCCTACACCAAGTGTACTACATGTCCCAGCAGCCCTGGTGACCTTATTCCAAGTGTACTACATGTCCCAGCAGCCCGTCACTTTATTCCAAGTGTACTACATGTCCCAGCAGCCCCTGTCACCTTACACCAAGTGTACTACATGTCCCAGCAGCCCCTGTCACCTTATTCCAAGTGTACTACATGTCCCAGCAGCCCCTGTCACCTTATTCCAAGTGTACTACATGTCCCAGCAGCCCCGGTCACCTTATTCCAAGTGTACTACATGTCCCAGCAGCCCGTCACTTTATTCCAAGTGTACTACATGTCCCAGCAGCCCCTGTCACCTTACACCAAGTGTACTACATGTCCCAGCAGCCCAGGTCACCTTATTCCAAGTGTACTACATGTCCCAGCAGCCCCGGTCACCTTATTCCAAGTGTACTACATGTCCCAGCAGCCCCTGTCACCTTATTCCAAGTGTACTACATGTCCCAGCAGCCCTGGTGACCTTATTCCAAGTGTACTACATGTCCCAGCAGCCCTGGTGACCTTATTCCAAGTGTACTACATGTCCCAGCAGCCCCTGTCACCTTACACCAAGTGTACTACATGTCCCAGCAGCCCTGGTGACCTTATTCCAAGTGTACTACATGCCCCAGCAGCCCTGGTGACCTTATTCCAAGTGTACTACATGTCCCAGCAGCCCTGGTGACCTTATTCCAAGTGTACTACATGTCCCAGCAGCCCTGGTGACCTTATTCCAAGTGTACTACATGTCCCAGCAGCCCATGTCACTTTATTCCAAGTGTACTACATGTCCCAGCAGCCCGTCACCTTACACCAAGTGTACTACATGTCCCAGCAGCCCATGTCACTTTATTCCAAGTGTACTACATGTCCCAGCAGCCCCTGTCACCTTACACCAAGTGTACTACCTGTCCCAGGAGCCCCGGTCACCTTATTCCAAGTGTACTACATGTCCCAGCAGCCCCTGTCACCTTATTCCAAGTGTACTACATGTCCCAGCAGCCCTGGTGACCTTATTCCAAGTGTACTACATGTCCCAGCAGCCCTGGTGACCTTATTCCAAGTGTACTACATGTCCCAGCAGCCCCTGTCACCTTACACCAAGTGTACTACATGTCCCAGCAGCCCTGGTGACCTTATTCCAAGTGTACTACATGCCCCAGCAGCCCTGGTGACCTTATTCCAAGTGTACTACATGTCCCAGCAGCCCTGGTGACCTTATTCCAAGTGTACTACATGCCCCAGCAGCCCTGGTGACCTTATTCCAAGTGTACTACATGTCCCAGCAGCCCTGGTGACTTTATTCCAAGTGTACTACATGTCCCAGCAGCCCCTGTCACCTTATTCCAAGTGTACTACATGTCCCAGCAGCCCATGTCACCTTATTCCAAGTGTACTACAACCCCTGGCATTCATCACTGTATATAAATGTACTACAAGTCTGAACATCCGCTGCCACCTTATACCAAGTGTAATACAAGTCTCAGCACCCCAAAACCTTTCACCAATTGTACTACATGTCCCTTTATATAGTGTAGTAAAAACCCCATCATCCAATGTAACTTGAGTGTGGTCAGTTGGTGGGTATGCTTACTATGTGGGTGTGGTCAGTTGGTGGGTATGCTTACTATGTGGGTGTGGTCAGTTGGTGGGTATGCTTACTGTGTGGGTGTGGTCAGTTGGTGGGTATGCTTACTGTGTGGGTGTGGTCAGTTGGTGGGTATGCTTACTATGTGGGTGTGGTCAGTTGGTGGGTATGCTTACTATGTGGGTGTGGTCAGTTGGTGGGTATGCTTACTGTGTGGGTGTGGTCAGTTGGTGGGTATGCTTACTGTGTGGGTGTGGTCAGTTGGTGGGTATGCTTACTGTGTGGGTGTGGTCAGTTGGTGGGTATGCTTACTATGTGGGTGTGGTCAGTTGGTGGGTATGCTTACTATGTGGGTGTGGTCAGTTGGTGGGTATGCTTACTATGTGGGTGTGGTCAGTTGGTAGGGTGTGCTCACTGATGTGGGTGTGGTCACTGTGTCACTATGCTCACTGATTGGTTGCTTTCTGTCCCTACAGTGAAGGATTATGACCGGGCCGTACATTATTACACTCAGGCCATCGCTCTCAGTCCAAACAACGCCATTTACTATGGGAACCGCAGCCTGGCGTATCTGCGCACTGAATGTTACGGCTATGCCTTGGCCGACGCCTCCCGCGCCATCCAGCTCGATGCCAAATACATTAAAGGCTATTACCGGCGAGCGGCCAGCAACATGGCGCTGGGGAAGCTGAAGGCGGCACTGAAAGACTACGAGACGGTCAGGAGCCGCACCCCTGTCTCTGTCTGTTGTCTCCCGAGACCAACCCTCTGCTTGTCTCCTCCAGACCCCGCCCCCTGCCTCTCTTGTCTCCTCCAGACCCCTCACCCCTGCCTGTCTCTTGTCTTCCCCAGACCCTGCCCCCACCTGTCTGTTGTCTTCCCCAGACTCCGCCTGTCTCTTGTCTCCCCCAGACCCCTCTCCCTGCCTTTCTCTTGTCTCCCCCAGACCCCTCTCCCTGCCTTTCTCTTGTCTCCCCCAGAACCTTCTTCCTGCCTGTCTGTTGTTTCCACCAAACTCTGCCCTCTGCTTGTCTTCTCCACTGACTCCTGCCCCTGCCTGTAACAACCTCCACAACCCTGCACCTGCATTCCTGTTGTCCCCTCCAGGTCTCCACTCAACTGTTTGTCATCTTACCACTTCTTTTGTGTCGCCCCCAGGTGGTGAAGGTTCGCCCTCATGATAAGGATGCTCAGATGAAGTTCCAGGAGTGCACTAAATTGGTGCGGCAGAAAGCGTTTGAGCGAGCCATTGCTTGCGACCAACACAACCGATCTGTGGTTGATTCTCTGGACATTGAAGGAATGAGTAAGTGATGTAGGGCAAGAAGTGAGCGGTATAATAGATGGTGGTTTCTGGACATGGAGCAGTGGGTACATGTACACACATTAGAGGAGGCTCTTTGGGTTATGGAGCAGTGGGTGCAAGTATACACAGAGGCTTCTTCCTGGACATGGAGCAGTAGGGGACATGTACATGCCATAGAGACTGCTCTTTGGATTTGGAGTAGTGGGTATATGTACAGGCGGTAGAGGCTGCTTTCTAGACATGGAGCAGTGAGTATATGTACACACAGTAGAGGCTACTGGATGTGGAGTAGTGGGTATATGTACACTCACTTTGAATTTCCCCTCTTTAGCCATTGAAGATGAATACACTGGTCCCCAGTTACAGAATGGAAAGGTGACATTAGACTTCATGGTGGAATTAATGAAATTTTATAAAGAGCAGAAGAAACTTCATAGGAAATGTGTCTATCAGGTGAGCGTTTAATATACCAAGTGAGCGTGCAATATATCAGGTGAGCGTGCGATATATCAGGTGAGCGTGCGATATATCAGGTGAGCGTGCGATATATCAGATCAGCGTGCGATATATCAGGTGAGCGCGCAATTTATCAGGTGAGCGTATAATGTGTGTATCAGTTGCTTGCTCTGTATACAGTACAGTGGTGACTGCTGATTGTCCTGCTGGTGCCACCCATAGAGCTGGTGGATCTGCAGGTTGTGATTGGTGCAGTGCAGGATGATCTGCAGGTTGTGATTGGTGCAGTGCAGGATGATCTTCAGGTTGTGATTGGTGCAGTGCAGGATGATCTTCAGGTTGTGATTGGTGCGGTGCAGGATGATCTGCAGGTTGTGATTGGTGCAGTGCAGGATGATCTGCAGGTTGTGATTGGTGCAGTGCAGGATGATCTGCAGGTTGTGATTGGTGCAGTGCAGGATGATCTGCAGGTTGTGATTGGTGCAGTGCAGGATGATCTGCAGGTTGTGATTGGTGCAGTGCAGGATGATCTGCAGGTTGTGATTGGTGCAGTGCAGGATGATCTGCAGGTTGTGATTGGTGTGGTGCAGGATAATCTGCAGGTTGTGATTGGTGCGGTGCAGGATAATCTGCAGGTTGTGATTGGTGCGGTGCAGGATGATCTGCAGGTTGAGATTGGTGCGGTGCAGGATGATCTGCAGGTTGTGATTGGTGCGGTGCAGGATAATCTGCAGGTTGTGATTGGTGCGGTGCAGGATGATCTGCAGGTTGAGATTGGTGCGGTGCAGTATGATCTGCAGGTTGTGATTGGTGTGGTGCAGGATGATCTGCAGGTTGTGATTGGTGTGGTGCAGGATAATCTGCAGGTTGTGATTGGTGCGGTGCAGGATGATCTGCAGGTTGAGATTGGTGTGCTGCAGTATGATCTGCAGGTTGTGATTGGTGCAGTGCAGGATGATCTGCAGGTTGTGATTGGTGTGGTGCAGGATGATCTGCAGGTTGTGATTGGTGCAGTGCAGGATGATCTGCAGGTTGTGATTGGTGCAGTGCAGGATGATCTGCAGGTTGTGACTGGTGCGGTGCAGGATGATCTGCAGGTTGTGATTGGTGTGGTGCAGGATGATCTGCAGGTTGTGATTGGTACGGTGTGACAGGTCACATGATAATGCTCTGAGTTTAGCATGTATCTTGCAAGCCACAGTGGAGATTACAGAGGCCACAGATCATATGATCTCTCCCTTTCTCTCTTACTGTCCAGATCCTGGTGCAGGTGAAGGAGATCTTGTCTCAGCTGCCCAGTCTGGTGGAAATCTCTATAGATAAGGTGAGGGCACACTCTGAGTCTGTCTGGTTGGCGATGACAGTGTCTTCTTTACCTTACTGCAGTGCTTTTCTTTCCCTGACAGTCTCAGCAGGTGACGGTGTGCGGCGACACTCATGGCCAGTTTTACGACCTCATGAACATTTTCCATCTCAATGGACTTCCCTCCGAGAGCAACCCTTATGTATCCTTCACTAGTCAGTCAGTGGGTGCAGTAACCTGCTCCAACTTGTGGGCGGCCGCTGTGGTCAGCACCTTATTTCCTAAGGTGAATGGCCTGCAGTTCAAGCTCCATTAGTGTGTCAAGTGGGAGTGATCATAGGCGCCATATGGAGGTGAGATTGGTGGTAACCCAGCACGGGGCGGATCATCACCCATCTTTTCTAGGAACCCATCTTTAGACTAGTAATTTTATAATGGGGAGTCTAGATCTGTCCCCCCCTCCCCTTTCCCATTATAGAGGCAGCGGACTGATCCCCTGCGTGTGCACTACCTGTCCTGAGCTCTCTTCAGATATTTAATGGTGACTTTGTGGATCGCGGCTCATTCTCTGTAGAGGTGATAGTAACACTGTGCGGCTTCAAACTGCTCTACCCTGCACACTTCCATCTTCTGCGCGGTGAGTCACACAGATTGGTCTTGCAGCAGAATTATAAATGCAGCTCTGAAGTATAATACAGAATAAGTAATGTAATGTACACAGTGACTGCACCAGCAGAATAGTGAACGCAGCTCTGGGGTATAATACGGAATAAGTAATGTAATGTAAACGGTGACTGTACCAGCAGAATAGTGAGTACAGCTCTGGGGTATAATGCAGGATGTAACTCAGGATCAGTACAGGATAAGTAATGTATGTACACGGTGACTGCACCAGCAGAATAGTGAACGCAGCTCTGGGGTATAATACAGAATAAGTAATGTAATGTAAACGGTGACTGTACCAGCAGAATAGTGAGTACAGCTCTGGGGTATAATGCAGGATGTAACTCAGGATCAGTACAGGAGAAGTAATGTATGTACACGGTGACTGCACCAGCAAAATAGTGAGTGCAGCTCTGGAGTATAATACAGGATGTAACTCAGGATCAGTACAGAATAAGTAATGTAATGTATGTACACAGTGACTGCACCAGCAGAATAGTGAGCGCAGCTCTGGAGTATAAAACAGGATAAGTAATGTAATGTATATACACAGTGACTGTACCAGCAGAATAGTGAGCACAGCTCTGGAGTATAATACAGGATGTAACTCAGGATCAGTACAGGATAAGTAATGTAATGTATGTACACAGTGACTGCACCAGCAGAATAGTGAGTGCAGCCCTGTAGTATAATACAGGATGTAACTCAGGATCAGTACAGGATAAGTAATGTATGCACACAGCGACTGTACCAGCAGAATAGTGAGCGCAGCTCTGGAGTATAATACAGGATGTAACGCAGGATAAGTAATGTAATGTATGTACACAGTGACTGCACCAGCAGAATAGTGAGTGCAGCTCTGGAGTATAATACAGGATGTAACTCAGGATCAGTACAGGATAAGTAATGTATGCACACAGCGACTGTACCAGCAGAATAGTGAGCGCAGCTCTGGAGTATAATACAGGATGTAACTCAGGATCAGTACAGGATAAGTAATGTAATGTATGTACACAGTGACTGTACCAGCAGAATAGTGAGCGCAGCTCTGGAGTATAATACAGGATGTAACTCAAGATCAGTAAAGGATAAGTAATGTAATGTATGTACACAGTGACTGTACCAGCAGAATAGTGAGCGCAACTCTGGCGTATAATACAGGATGTAACTCAGGATCAGTACAGGATAAGTAATGTAATGTATGTACACAGTGACTGCACCAGCAGAATAGTGAGCGCAGCTCTGGAGTATAATACAGGATGTAACTCAAGATCAGTAAAGGATAAGTAATGTAATGTATATACACAGTGACTGTACCAGCAGAATAGTGAGTGCAGCTCTGGAGTATAATACAGGATAAGTAATGTAATGTATATACACAGTGACTGCACCAGCAGAATAGTGTGCGCAGCTCTGGAGTATAATACAGGATAAGTAATGTAATGTATATACACAGTGACTGTACCAGCAGAATAGTGAGCGCAGCTCTGGAGTATAATACAGGATGTAACTGAGGATCAGTACAGGATAAGTAATGTAATGTATGTACACAGTGATTGCACCAGCAGAATAGTGAGTGCAGCTCTGGAGTATAGTAGGGCAGATTTATTAAACTGTATTGTGATTGGTTTGTTATGGGCAGCTAAGACATTGTTGTCTATAATCTTTTTTAAGTGTTCCTGGTGGGTGCTTAGGGTTTTCCTCCGTTATGAATTGGATGTAGTCCACTGGTTTATGTACCGCCATGCTTCTGTTTGGTCATTAATACCTTTATGTTACAATATGTCATTTTCCACCATCAGGTAACCATGAGACAGACACGATGAACCAGATGTATGGATTTGAGGGAGAAGTAAAAGCAAAGTATTCCACTCAGATGTTCCAGCTTTTCAGTGAGGTTTTCCAGTGGCTGCCCCTAGCAATGTGCGTCAATCAGCGCGTTTTGGTAAGGCTCAGACACAGGACTGTATTGAGGGCTCCCTGGGGCCAAAACTCTTGCAATGTATTTATGGCTGTACTTAGTGTTCTGTTCAGTGTATTATGATACATATAGGTTGTTATCCAGCTTTCTTGGAAAACAGATAAAACTGAAGAAACTACCTGACAGGAGGAAACTCCAGGGATGCATTGTGATGCATGGGAGCAGCCACTACAACTCCCTGCACATTTCAGCCCAATGATATACACGTATTTGATCCAGCTTATGTGTCTCCCACCCTCAGATCATGCATGGCGGTCTGTTCTCAGAGGATGGCGTGACTTTGGATCAGATTCGTAATATTGATCGGAATCGGCAGCCGCCAGACTCGGGTAGGTCCTCCGATGTCACACGCTCCCTCTGTCTCCGTACAATATTGTTGCTGACTCTGGTTACAGCTTCCCTTTTGTTGCATAAACCTCACAGTCGTTTTCACTTTTCAGGACCAATGTGTGACCTTCTGTGGTCCGATCCACAGCCACAGGTAAACCCTTTTTGCACTGTTCCTTATCTTACACCGCCCCTACTGGACTATTCCCTATCTCACCTCACCCTTCCTGCACTATATCCTAACCTACCCCGCCCCATCTGTACTGTTGCACATCTTACCCCACTACTTCTGCGCTATTCCCCATCTGACCCCTTTCCTTCTTCACTATTCCCCATCTGACCCTGATTCTTTTGTGCTATTCCCCATCTTACCGTGCCCTCCCTGCTCTATTCTCCATCTTACCGTGCCCTCCCTGCTCTATTCTCCATCTTACCCTGCCCCTCCTGCACTATTCCCCATTTTACACTGCCCCTTTCTGCATGATTCTGCATCTGACCCAGCCCCCTCTTACCACCCTTTACCATTCCCCTTCCTGCCTCTTACCTCCCCCTTATAGTAAAGCTTTTTCTCGATAGGACGGGCGATCCACAAGTAAGCGGGGTGTCAGCTGCCAGTTTGGCCCAGATGTGACCCGCAGGTTCCTGGAGGAGAATGGTCTTGATTATATTATCCGCAGTCACGAGGTGAAGGCTGACGGTTATGAAGTGACCCACAACGGTCTCTGTGTGACTGTGTTCTCTGCTCCAAACTACTGGTAAGACTCTGCTGGTGCCCTCTTGTTCTCACCCCTTTGTGTTTTCTGTCTCTGAGTGTTTTCTGTTCCCCACAGTGACCAGATGGGTAATAAAGGGGCTTACATTCATCTCAACGGCTCAGACTTGAAGCCCAAGTTCCACCAGTTTGATGCTGTGGTAAGTAAATTCCTTTGGACAGTCGCAGTCACTGCCATGACTGTTTTGACACAATCGTTTGCACTGAGTTTCTCTGCAGTCCACCATGTCTGACAAAGGTCATGAGACTGAAACGTCATTAAGGTTGCTGTTATCGACTGCTCCCCAGTTTAGTCGCAGCAGTGTTTTCCTGCCCTGTGTAAATTGCCCTTCTCCCCTCTGCCCTGTCCTTGCCTCTCTCTCCCTGCGTAACCCAGCCCCTTTGTTCCAAAAATTAACCCTGAATCTGCTCTCTATGCCCTAGGTGTCCTGTCCCATTTATCATGAATGGCCTTGTCTCTGCCCCTCTTTACCCTAGTTGGCCCTGTCCTTGCACCTCTGTTGCCTAGGTGGCAGGGTCTGTACACATGACCTGTGTTTTATTTATGTTTTAGCCTCTGTTCACACTTCTGCTCAGGCTGTGCTTTTTTACTTGGTAATACTCAGACCCTTATACAGCCATGGTGTGAGTGTGAACAGAGTCTGAGCCTTCCACAATGATAACTAGCTGCCTTACACCTCTTTCCACAGCCGCACCCCAATGTAAAGCCCATGATGTACGCTAACTCGCTACTCCAGCTGGGAATGATGTGAGGAGGGTCCAGTGTCCGTGTGTCTGAGCAGCAGCCCCCCAGGTGGACAGTCAGAGGGGCTCTCCCAGTATTTGCCCCAGAGCCTGAGGGGCAAGAGAGAAACAAGAGGAATATTTTTATTACTGTATCATGAGGACGCGTGGTGGTGGGGGGAGCGCGGGGCGCGTGTTGTCTGTGTGCGACGTGTGACTGTGTGTGTGCGTGTGGGGGGGTCGTGTCAGCTATAAACGCACAATAATCCTGCCGCCCCCTCCCCTCCTGTATATCTAGAGTGTCTCCTCCAAGCCCCACCCCCTGCGCTGTCTGTAATTACTTTGCTTCTAATAAAGGTTCTGATTACATCACATCTGGCGTCATTTCAATATGCAGATTAGCTGTAGGTCATGTGCGGCCGATCGGGAAACCTACCACCATGTCAGGCCCGGCCCTAAGTATAAGACCATGACCACGACTATGGTTGGACAGCATAGGGATGATATCCATGGATATGGACACATTTACTTTCGGCAGTGAGCTCGGACGCAAAACGGACAAGTGTAGAACCTGCCCTGAGTTTTGCATCGGTCTAACTGACTCATCCATGGGTCGAGGATAAAACACGGGCCACACAATATGAAAGGTCAGTGTTCTGGCTGTGAAAAACATGACTGGCACACAGACCATGGCTGTGTGCATGGATCCTTATTGTTAGAGCTCCTTGCCTGTTTCTGAATGAGCCATGGTAGGTATTAGCGCCTGCAAACAGACAATTTGGGTGAGGGTTTTTTCCCCACTACAAGATGTGCTGGGAATTGTAGTTTCCTGACCATTGCAGAGCGCTGATGTAGATGTGATGGTCAGTCCCATAAACCGTGACACCACTCCCTAAAAAAAACAGAAGCATGACAGAGTCAGAATGTAGATAACATTGTGAATATTGTCACCCAGAGCTAGCTACAGAGCATACCGCCGTAATAGATACAGAATAACTACGTCCTAGTCCAAACTGCAGACTGGTAGAGATCAGCAGCACATGAGGTGCAGGCTCTATGTGGGAGACATTGCAGTGTCCTCATTCAAACACCAGATGGCAGCACAGTCTTTTCACTGATTTTCTCCTGTTCTGGTTCTTGCACTTTTTCACTTTCAACTTGTTTCCTCTTCAGGAGATTAGGGGTTAACACTTATAGAAGCGTATAGTTGCAGTATGTGGCTGCCATATGGTTTATGATGGTGAAGGGTTATGTTTTCTTTTATTGATTTAACATTGCATTGTGACCATATGACTGCAGACACGTAGTGTGCCCTGTATCTCTGATGATCGCTCCCTGCACCTGAGAATCATTCTCCTGCTCCAGTAGTCGCTGCTTATAACAAAGCTTTATTTTAACCATGCTATAAATCATTACTATAAAGGTCATGCTATAAATCCACTCTGTACAGTGACGACTCCAGTAATACTACCCCCACATGGGAGCACCAAGGTCAGAGGTCACGGACTTCCCACCATAGATACTTCTGCATTATCTTGTGATGAGACACAGAACCATCTTTGTGGTGCACTGAATTGGATGCACAAAGCTTGAAAAGGCACCAGGAGACCTGGGTGTGCACCAAGCCACAACTACACAGATTGTCTACAAATGGAGCAAATTCAGGACTCTTCCTGCTATCCCTTAGTGGTGAGCGCCCCCCTAAGGGTATAATGAGTAACCGAGAAAGACCACAAGGGGAACAGCAAAAGACCTGGAGAAGATTCTACAACCAGCAGGACCCTTTGTGCATGTGTCCACTATGAGACAACAATGACCAACAGAAGGAAAGTTGCTGCTATCTAAAGAAACAGCAGCTCATCTTAAATTTACCCGAGATCCAACAGGATGTTCTGTGGACGGTGGAGCTAAAATGACCATAACACTGTACACCGCACTAACAACTTATACCAACTGTGCAGCCTGATGTACGGATCACTATGGTTTGGGGTGACTTTGCTCTGCCAAGGTCTGGGCAGCTGGTGTAGGGAGAATTATGGTTTAGTGTGACTCTGCTGCCTCACATCCCTGACACTTGATGAGGAGGGCATCATGGTTTGGTTTCTCTACTGTATCTATGTAGAAAGCATGGCTATACTGCCATTAGTATATTAATAATCTGAGTAGTATTATTGCACATGCTATTGTGGGCCAGATGACGTGCTCATCATCACAGCAGGATTTTACCTGTGACAGTGACACCATGACTTTGAGCCAGTGGTCAGTAAATTCCTCCTCCTTTACAGTTCATTTCTGTCATCTCTGATCTCCAGTGGGGGCGCCGCCTTTTCTCCTAAAAGACATCACCCTGGGTGCTAAGACGGTGTTCCTGTAGATAAGTTGTATAAGAACATTCAGTGTTTGGATGGCAGTGTATAAGACGTGACTGTTTTGGTGGTGGTAGTAGTACATGGACAAATACAGAGGTGGGAACAAAACGCCCATAACACGTCAGTCTGATTCGGCATACTGCTTAAACATCAAAATCTGCTGGGGCTGATCTGTTTCCATAGTGGTCAGCTTGGGAAAAGGTGATGCCATTGCTTTTATACATGCATCTCCCAAGTGAACATTTTTTTTCTCCATTGCCATGTGCTGCAGATAGCCAACAAGTCACAGACAATGACTGTTTTTCAGCATCTGAAGCAGCGTCTTCTGTCCTTGTAGAAAAACGGTACTAGCTAGCAATGTGAGCAAGGTCATCCTCCACGTTATCATCATTGTAGTACCCAGGCCACATCCATGGAGTCATCATCACTGTCAGCATCCTCATCTACTGCTTCTCTTCTGACTACTTCTCCTCTGTTCCATCGTCAGTCATCCATAATGGAATGCGTGGACAGGAAATACTAATACATGCTAGGACATCTGCTTGTGTGCCAACTGAACAACCACCGGGCCAAGCTGCTGGCGGTGCTACTGTACCACTTAGTGGATTCCACTGCTGTTAGACAGTTAATGGCACGCACTGAGCCTCGTGGGAGGATACATAGCCAGAATACTGTCCAATTTATACACTCATGGCAGAGAATGTGGCTGCTCTTTGCAATTGTCGATGGACATCTCCCTAAAAGCAACAGTGCTTCCCCCTTCCCTTCTTTGATATGTGTAAGCTGGAACACTTCCATGCTGTCTTACACCTCATGAGCCTGCTCAAGAGAAGCAAAAAAGGGTGCGTTACTAATAGTACCAAGGAGTATATCTTCTGCTCTGTGTCTCCCTCCACATACAAGTGGGCATTGTAGGCAGCGACATTGTCAGAAACATTGTATCTGCACTGCATTTGGGAATATAAGGGTATGTTCTCACAGAGTTTTTTTCCGTGTCAAAATCCACCTGCAAAAATGGCTCCCATTGACTTCAATGGGAACCAACCGCTTTTTTTTTCCCGCTAGCTAGTAGCAGAAAAAAGAAGCAACGTGACTAGAGATGAGCGAACAGTAAAATATTCGATATTCATTTCGAATAGCCCCTCAATATTCGACTATTCGAACTAATATCATACCACATTATAGTCTATGGGGAAAAAATGCTCGTTTGCAGCAGGGTTCACATCTCCGGTGTAGCAGTGCTGGCCGTGTGCTCAGTTTGACTGCATCTCCGGTGTAGACAAGCTGAGCGCACGGCCAGCACTGCTGCATCTCGGCATAGGAATGCATTGACCAGCGTTGATTGGCCGAATGCCATACAGAGTACAGCATTCGGCCAATCAACGCTAGTTCTGCCGGAGGAGGCAGAGTCTAAGATCGGTCCACAGCAGTCTCCATTCTGGTCCGATCTTAGACTCCGCCTCCTCACAGACGAGCCTCCGACAGAACCAGCGTTGATTGGCCGAATGCTGTACTCTGTATGGCAATCAACGCTGGTCAATGCATTTCTATGGGAAAAAGTCAGCTCGTGCATATCGCAAACTGACAGGAATCCCGACCAGATAGCGCCCCAAAGAGCTGGGTGAGAGACATTCCCCCCTAAATAAAGGTAATCCCTAGCTTACCCTGCCTGTACATCTATCCCTGTCTAGTTCACAGTCTCAAATTAACCGAATGTTAAATCCATCATTCGTATAAATTGGAGGTCACCTGATTTAGCCAGCCAATTACTTTTTCCGATTTTTTTTCATTGCCTCCGTTGTCGTAGTTCCTGTCCCACCTCCCCTGCACAGTTATTGGTGCAAAAAAAAGCGCCAGGGAAGGTGTGAGGGGATACGAATTTTTAGTGCGTTTGCCTCGTGGTATTCGATTGGAATTGAATACCTCGAACGGCCTGATATTCGATCGAATATCTATTCAATCGAACAATGTTCGCTCATCTCTAAACATGACCTATCATGCGCGGATTCCACGGATGCCGCAACGGAATGCCGATGCTGCATTAGCAATCTGTCAATCTGCAGAATTTTCAAAAGGCTGAATTGGTTTCCAGAGAGGATGTAGAGGAATTGAATACAGTGGTGAAGCAGGAGTGAACAGCCCCTACCTCTACACTGTATCTCTGTGCTCGGTTGTCTCCAGAACGGAGTATCTCCTGGTAGGTATGATGTCATAGGAAGGGGCGGGGCCTCTCCAATGAGGGCGGGTTCTCTTGCATCACAGCTCTGTGCTCTATAGAGCAGGCATGTCAAACATGCGGCCTGTGGGCCGCATGCAGCCCTTTACAGGCATATCTGCGGCCCGCACAAAAGTCTCAAACTTTGTCTCTAAACTTTAGAGACAAAGTTTGAGACTTTTGTGCAGCATTTTTTGACTTAGTGTCACCGTCTCGACAGGGAAAGTGAGCGGTGGATTGGGGTGGCCCTGCTGGACGCAGCGCTGCCCCAGCGGCCGCCTCTCACCCTTCACAGAGAGCAGGTCTCCCTGCCTGCTCTCTGCCTGCTCCGCTCCGCCCCCTCCTCCCTCCTCTCCGCCCCCTCCTCCCCACACGCCGGGTGACGTGGCCACGTAATCAGGCCCAGACCCAACATGTGCCTGCGTCCTATGCGGTCTCACAAGACCGCTGCGCAGGCTGAAGAGCAGAAGCAGGTAAGCTTCTGCAGAAGAAATTGTGATTTTTCAAGTATTTAACCCCTATCCTACGGATAGGGGATAAATACTAGATTTATGATGATGGGGGGGGGTTGGAGTGCTGGGGAAGGGTTGGGGTGCTGGGGGAGGGGGGCTCTTTTTGATGTCTGTCTGGCCCTTCCTTGGGCTTGAGGACTGTTTTTTTTTCCAACTCACCTTGTAATTCTTTCACTTGGGGGTTAATTGGAGCATTACAGTCTGTAGGGCTCCTATTAACCCCTAAGTGCAAGAATTGCAAGTGGGTGGGAAAAAACAGTCCTCAGGCCCAAGGAAGGGCCAGAAATCCAGAAGCCCCCCTCCCCCAGCCCCCCCCCCAGCACTCCAACCCTTCCCCAGCACTCCAACACAATAATGGTGTCTTCCAGCTTTAACTGAGGTGCCATTTTACCAGCAATCGCAGGCACCCGGAGCAAGATTCAGAGCCTGCGTGCATTTTTATGGCAGCCGGGAGCCTTGTGAGGCTCCAGCCTGTCATTCTATACTTTCTATTGTAGGCTACTCTATGTAGCCTGCAATAGAAATGCCGGATTTTTGCGATGCATGGTATTAGTGATCAGTCCCCTAGGCCCTAGCCATTAGCTGCTGTGTGCGGCCCTCGCAACAACCTCTTGTTACTCATGTGGCCCTCAGGGTACCCTGGGTTTGACATGCCTGCTATAGAGGATGCAGGAGTGGAGCACCTGTAGATGGGAAACAGAAAGCAGTGAGGGGTTTTGTGGGACTGCATGATGGAAGGGGAGTGATAGGATTGTTTTACATGGGACTGCATGTTAGAGGAGGCTGAGGGGAGGGAGTGATGAATTTACAAGGGACTGCATGTGGAAGAGTTGAAGAAAGAGTGATGTTTTATATGGGACTGTATCCAGGAGGGTCTAAGGAATTGGATTGATTGGGTTGTTTTTGTTTTGTTTTTATATATAATTGGTTTTATTATCTTTTCCGTACATGCATTCTGGATGTAATCTTCATTTTGTCTTTAAAAAAACAAATAAACAAAAGGAACAAAACGAAAAATGGATTAACTAAATGTGACCAAGGCCAAGGCTCTGCTCACATACTGTAGGTATATAGTATTTTACCTTTGGGTGAAAGATGTTTATTCAAAAAGAAGCAAAGATGGATTGATGTTTAGGGTGGGAGAGGAGTCCTTGGGAGCCGTTGGCAACGAGGGATACAGGGTCCTTTGTTATATGCTGGCATCTAGAGCAGGACAGGGATCCTTAGGATGCTTCTGGCATCTAAGAGGGGGAGTAGGGGTCCTTGGGGTGCTGCTGATATCTAAGGGGAGGGCAGTGGTCGTTGGGGCGCTGCTGCCATGTAATGGGAGGCAAGGTCTTGTGGGGTTCAGGTCCCTGGGGGCTTCTGCATGTGTCTGTGTGCGATCCCTGGGGTATTGATATTGTATGGGGGTTTCCTGGGGTGTTGCTTGTGTAAGAGGGGGTTTTGGAGGTGGTCCCAGGGTTCTGCCACCTGTATGCATGTTTGGGGGTCCATGGGGTGTTACCTGTGTGTGAGGAAGTGGTGGTGGTCCCTTGGTTACTTCCACCTGTGTGCATGTGGTGGAGGGTCCGAAGGGTGCTGCTGTGTGGTGTGCGGGCCCCTGGGGTGCTACCTTCATGTAAGTAGGGAGTTCCTGTGGTGCTGCCTGTGTGAGTGTGGGGGTTGCTGGTGGTAGACCCTGGGGCGCTGCCAGTGTATTGTAGGGGTCTGGCCCCTGGGGTCTTGCCACCTATGTGTTGGGAGGAGGGGGGCTGCCCCCGGTGTGCTTTGGTGGTGAGAGGGGACCTCAGTGCATGGGGTGCTGCTGCCTGTATGCTGTTGTGATCTGGACCTTGGTGGGCGGCTGCCTGTGTGCTGTGCTTGTTAGACATAGACCCTATGCTGACTTTCCAGGAAGCACCGAGACCATGGACCTACCTGAAGCAACTCCATTCTAGTCAGGTGAGTACAAGACAGATAGAGGGAACATTAAACTGGGGGCAGATGGAGGAGGCATTAAACTGGGAGCAACTGGAGGGGGACATTAAACACAGGGGGTAACTGGAGGAGGACATTAAACTGTGGATGCACCAGGAGAGAGACTTTATATTGTGGGGTCAATTTAAGGAGAACATTATAATGTGGGGGCATGTGATATTAGGGTTATTGTGTGGGAAGCACAAAGATAAATGGATCGGAATGAGTGGCGTCAATTTAGAAGTGGGAGGAGCTAAACTTGTCGCAGCACGCTATACGCACCACATATTTTGTCCCTTTTTCTTTCCTTTGAAAGTTGGGAGGTATGACAATAAGGACATCATGGCTGGTTATCAGGAGGAACGCTACATGTATGAGTAGATAACCTGACCACAATAAGCACATCATGGCTGGGTTTCTGAGAAATCAGACCGTAAAAAGTTTCTGCATTTGTGGTCGTATTCATTGGTGACCGATCAAGATAAAAGATGTCACCACTGAGATGATTAAAAAAAAATCTTTGAAACGTTGCAAAAATTTTAACTACTTACGTTTGCAAAAATAGTTCACGTTATTGTCTACAAATGTAAATATATTTGAGGGAAAACCCTTTCAAGCAGCGCCGCACCTCCCATGAGGCGACCTGAAGCGACCGCTTCAGGCGGCGCTATGCCAGGGCCACGGGGAGGGCGGCATTTTTGCTGACCTAAGCCAGTCCAGGACAAGCTGTCCTGGACTGGCTTAGGGTCACCGTCACCGATTGGGTGGATTGGGGAGGCTGCTGGAGCAGCGCTGCTCCAGCGGCCTCCCCTCACGTTCAGGCACAGAGCAGGTCCTCTCCCTGCCTGCTCTCTGCCTGCTAAAGACGCTCGCTCCGCTCGGCCCCGCCCCCTCGGCTCGGCCCCCTCCTCCGGGGGGGGGGGGGCGGCTTTCTGACGTCCGCCTCAGGCGGCAGAAAGCCATGGATCACCCCTGCTTCCAAGAAAGCTGTAATGGAGGAGGTCAGACTAAATTATGTGATGTCCTGATTATGTTATGGGATCGGTCCTGATTATGTGAGGGAGATGGTTCTGATTATGTTATGGGATCGGTCCTGATTATGTTATGGGATCAGTTGTGTTGATTTGATGGGCACAGTCCTGATGATGTAATGGGGGGTCCTGATTACATGACAAGGTCAATCCCGGTTCCTCTTCTTGCTTTGTAGATTTTCTACAACAGTCTACGTATACTGGGTCAGATCTGCTCTCAGGTTGTATCTCATGGGGTTTGCATTTCTCGCCCTCTGTCCCCTCCTCTCTTGGGGCTGATGCTGCAGGAATCAGAGGCACAGACAAGGTTTATCTCACAAACATTTAGTGCAATAAACTAAATACAATAATGCAGTTACAGTGCGGGATCTGTAGTCCTCAGGGGTCATGGACCACCATTAACCTCCATCCATCCTTCAGTAAACTTTATTCTTATGAGGTCCCAGGTCCGGTAGTGGCCCACATCTATATACCACCTATTAACACTGTTGTCGTGGAGCTGATAACAGAGAATCTGACTCAAGGGCAGCCATTAGTCCACACTATACAATGCTATGCAGGCGGTGTGACAGTAATAAGACATTGCTGCGCACTCGTCACAGTGTAACAGCTGACTCCACAAGTGCCCCTATAGTGCGCCATCAGGTCTCCACCCTCCGCCGAGCTCTCGGGGTCCCTTTTTGTTGTGCTGCTTTTCTCTGGCATCTCTCAAGGTCCAGTGATAGAGGTCATCGGGCTGATGGTTCCAGTTTCTACAGAACCAGCGGCCAGAATTGGTTTGGTGGGTTTGTTCCAGGCAGAGCAGAGCAGGGAACGGAGTTTTCGAAACACAGATCCTCGGAATATGATGAAGATCCAGGGATCCAGGATGGGATTGAGTGCGCTGAATCGGAAGGCCATTAGGTCGCCCGATTCATCCAGTACATCACCATTGTTGTAGAGGGCACCCAGGAAAGCCCGGAGCTGTGAGAAAGAAATTGGACGTGTAAATAGGGTACAATGTTCTGCTGGAGGAGATAGGGTTCGACATAAAAGATGTGACTGGGTCATCCAATCACAAAGCCTCTACTCCAAATAGGCTGCTCTGTGATTGGTTGATTGTTCCAGATCCGAACAGTGCACAGCTACGGATAGAAGAGCAAAAAGAGGGTTACGTCTGCTGCCCTAAAGCAACGGGGATGTTACCAATAAGCCCTTTATTGTCCGAAACAAAAATGGATGTCATCATTAACTCCTTCACTGTCCTAGACCAGTGGTTCTCAAGGTGCAGTACTTGTACCCCTGGGAGTATGCGCCACTGTGAGAGAACTCCCCCTGCCTCTAATAGTAGTTTGGGGGTTTGCCACTTCAGAAACTACTATTATACTCACCTCCCCTTCTCCGATGCTACTCCCCATTCTCTACCGGCCTCCACAGATGAGATTAGGGACTGCTGAGGCCTGTGATTGGGCCTCAGCTGTCATGTGGCATACAGACGCATAGAATCATTAGGCCACATAACCACTGATGCCCAATCACAGGTCTCAGCAGTCCCTGACATCATCTATGGAGACCGGAAGAGCCCAGGGAGCAAGGGCAGGTGAGTAACACTGTTTGTTATGTTTATTCACCTCCCCTGGGTCTCCAATCATTATACTCTGGGGGTCTGAAAAGACCCCATAGTATAATATTAGTTTGTAAATGATGAACCCCAGAAAATGCAGATTTTTCCAAACCTGAAATTGTTGGAAAATCCCTATGTATGCGGCACTGGGGGGGTCATTATTTTATATGTGAAGGCCATTATACAATATTACATGTGGGGGCACTGAGGGGCCATTTTACTACATATGGGGGCACTGTGGGATCATTACATCATTGTTAAGGAAGGCTCCAAGTCTTATTTCATTATCAGTGATGGCTATTTGGGGGGTTCTTGGGTTGGGATGTTTTCTCACAAGGGGTTACTTCACTGGAAAAAGTTGAAAAACACTGCCCTACTTAATGTATGACCCCTTTCACTATCCTAGGCCACCAGGGATGTTCCCTGCGAGGGAATTCGGATTATCTGATAGATTTCTAAAACGAAAATTGCAATTAATGATTTTGAATATTTGAAGTTTGTAGTTACAAGTGAGCTGGTGGAGGGGGAATGTGGAGGGGTGCAATGCTCTGCTGAGATTTGGTGAGAAGCTCTGCAGTTGCTAGCCCCCCCCCCCCCCCCCCAAAGGGATCCAGTGATTGCAGACATTTACCATCTCCTTCACTCAGGTTTATTAGGTGACTCTGATGAGGCCTCAGATAATAGACTAATAGACGTCACTGCACAAACCCCTAAACCCAGTTAACCCCAAATCTGCTGGCGACAAACCAACCTAACACAGCAGTCAAAAACCACAATTATCCCAATATTCAGGGTATGTGGGTGTCACTATCCTACACCCCAAGTGTCAGTGTACGATTGTCACGTACCACATGTATCAGTGTGTCATTATCCTGTACCCCAAGTGTCAGCGTGTCATTTTCCTGTACCCCAAGTGTCAGCGTGTCATTATCCTGTACCCCATATGTCAGCCTGTTATTATCCTGCACCCCAAGTGTCAGGGATCATTATCCTGTACCCCAAGTATCAACGTATCATTGTCCTGTACCCCACATGTCAGCGATCATTATCCTCTACCCGAGTATCAATGTGTTATTGTCCTGTACCCCACTTGTCAGTGTGTCATTATCCTGTACCCCAGATGTCAATGTGCCATTGTCCTGTACCCCAAGTATCAGCATGTCATTATACTGTGCCCCAAATATCAGTGTCATTATCTTGTACCCCACATGTCAATGTGCCATTGTCCTGTACCCCAAGTATCAGCCTGTCATTATCCTGTACCCCAAGTGTCAGCGTGTCATTATCCTGTACCCCAAGTGTCAGCATGTCATTATCTTGTACCCCAAGTGTCAGCGTGTCATTATCCTGTACCCCAAGTGTCAGCATGTCGTTATCTTGTACCCCACATGTCAGCATGTCATTACCCTGTACCCCAAGTGTCAGCATGTCATTATCTTTTATAATGATTTATTTTATTCGATCTTTTCTTCCCATCTTGTTTCCTCCTGACAATTTTATTATATGTAGAGAACAAGACCCTGAGCTGAGTGACCTCGACCCTGAGATGTCATGGCTGAGTGTTGGGGTCACTTTCTGCACCTCCCTGTACACAGTGATTGATGATGGAACTTTTTGACAACTTGCAGTATTTGTGTCATTAATACAATTTGCAATAACTTTGTTGACACATTTTGTCTCCTTTTCGCCTCTTTTTATTCTTCCCCTGCTTCTCTGTGTGTAGTGGCCGTGTGAAGAGGAAACGAAGATATCTGGGGCACTATAAAACACAGAAACTTTCTTTTAGTGTCATATGAAGTCGGAGATTCTTTTCTAAGGAGGCAGTTCTACCTGTATGACTTACAGAGACATCACTGGTTGAGAACACGGTCGGGATCAGAATTAGAGGGGAACCTTAGAAGAGATTCTCCTGCTTCATATGGCACCAAAAGCAAGTTTCTTAATGCCCAAGATATCGCCATTTGTAGAGACCCCACTAGTTGTCTCACAAGCTCTCCAAAAGTTTAGTTAACATTAAATTAACCCCTCTGTGCCATCTCTTGTCTTCCTTGGTCCGTTGTCAGTAGCTTATACCTTCCCCCATTACAATAATACATACCCAGCACCCACCAGTTTGAGGCACTCACCGTCATGGGCACCGAGCACACCATGAATATTATGGTCATGAGCACCAGGAGGATGAGATGTTCTAGTTCTTCTTCTCCAGCTCCCAGAAACCATCCTCGGGCTCCCCCTCGTCGCAGTGACCCTCTTCTCGCCCTCTGTCCCTTCCTCATGCGGCACAGGCTGGCAGTTACAGAGGCTTTACAGATCAATATTGCCAGGATCAGGAGCCCTGTTAAGGTGGCATACAGCAGAGAAAAGGCGAGAGTCCCAGCTCTCTCGGTTGTAGGAGGCACTGCCATGCGAATGAAACACCAGGTTCCAGGACAGTATTGTTTATGTTCACCAACCCCGACCAGTGGCAGTGCACAGAGCAGCGCTGGCAAAATGTAGGAAATGGGCAAAGCCGCCCGTGCCAGGCGGTGCCCCCAACTATGCTGGGCATACACATAGGGATGACTTAGTGCCAAACAACGCTCAAAGGCCATGAAAAATAGGATCATCATGGAGGATAGGTTGAAGAAGGTCATCGCAAATGCAAAAAGTTTACAAAGTGGCTGAGAGCCCAATGCCAGGAGAGATGCCTGCTGAGCGTAAGAGACAAAAACCACTGGACTCAGGACACAGGTGCCCAGAAGATCCGTCACAGCCAGTCCCGTCACCAGGACACAAAATGGAGTGGCGCGTGCTCTTCTTTCTCTCCGATGGACCCCCAAGATGCCCAGCGCCAGCAGGTTCCCCAATACTCCCAAGGCAAACATGAGGGTGCTGATGGCAGGGTTACCATCGGCATGTACCCGGGTAGAGTTCTCACAGAAGTGGTGGACGGTCGGATGAAGGGACGGCTGAGCCGTTATCAAAGGAGACTCAAACATCTCCAGTACTACTCACTATCACTCCCAGCCGCCAGTGCTGCCAGTCTTTTCCTTGGAAAGTGGTCGCCTCCTCTGTCTGTCTCTCGTCTCCTCCTCAGGGAATGTCTCAGTGTTCACTTTCTCTTCCTCTTCTGCTGCTCTCTTGGGGAGTCTCTGTCCCACTCCTCTCCCCTGCTTGGCACCTCTCTGTGCTGTCTCTTCGTGTGAGTCTGTCTCGCCCTCACAATTCCTGAGTTCTTCTTATGATTTCTGCTCTGCCTCATACACTTGACTCTGCACTGTGATCTGTCAGTGATACGACCTGCGAACAGAGACAGCCGAGTGGGAGGGGAGAGTGCGGGGAAGAGACAGAGAGAAAGAGAGACATAGAAAGAGGCAATGAGAGACAGAGAGAGGAAGAAAGAGAGAGAGAGACAGGAAGAGACAAAAATGAAGGGAGAGAGGAAGAAAGAGAGACAGGAAGAGACATAGGAAGAAAAGAACAGAGAGGAAAAGAGAGAGGAAGAGACAAAAATGAAGGGAGAGAGGAAAAAAAAGAGAGAGACAGGAAGAGACAGAGAGAGAGAGGAAGAAAGAACGAAAGGGAGAGGAAAAGAGTAAGATGGAAAAATAGAGTAAAAGAGAGAAAAGAGATCCCTGACCCCAGGAGCTCACACTCTAATCTCCCCATATCACATACACAATGTATCACTCCCATCATTCCTTACGCCCCTGAGTTGACAATCTAATCTACTATATCACACACAATGTATCAGTCCCATCACCCCTAACCCCAGGAGCTCACACTCTGATCTCCCTATATCACGCACAATGTATCACTCCCATCATCCCTCACCCCAGGATCTAACAATCTAATCTCCCTATATCACACACAATGTATCACTCCCATCATCTGACCCCAGAAGCTCACAATCTAATCTGTCCATGGTGTCAGGCTCTGCACCTACTGATGTGTATCGGGGAAAGGGTGGATGAATCACAGAGGGATGGGGCTCAAATAGAAACCTTAGGGCGACATGAAGACCAGAGTGATGTCCAGGATGTAGTGTGGCTCACATTGTGCAGATCCTGGGATGGTGACAGGAGTGTGTACAGAGGAAGACGAGGAGCAGAGACCGAGTGTTTATAGAGAGACCATCTGTATGCCTTATGTAATGTGTAGACCAATATATACAGTGCTTTGCCAAAGTATTCAACCCCATAACCACTATTTCATTATTTGTCAGCAGTTTTATTTAGCAGAGTTATACAGCCCCTGCCTTAAGAGCTGACCTTCATCTTTGAACCTGCTTGTCTTGATGTAAAGACATTATTCAGTCTCCCTTGTCTGGCCATGACTGTGGAGCAGAGAAGCTTCTAGAGATATTACAGGTATAGAAGAAGGTGGCCAGATTCATCCTCTTGAGCCTCAGAAGTCTGGACAGATGCCCTCAGGATGAGACTTCATCTTGTGTCACCTGGAGGTAGCGGTGAGGACGTCTCCAGAGTGACATCTTTGCTTTAGAAGTGTCCTTAGTTTTTGAGACGGATTATGGGAAGTACCAGTCACCCTTTTGAAGGAGCAAGGTGTTTCTCCTTTGTGAATGGTTGCGTTGACCCCTCATCTCGGGTTGGATCTAGTGGTTGCCATTGTTGCCCCTGTTGCCCGCTGTTATACATTTGCCATTGACCCTTTTCTTAGGAGGGTTGATTGTGGACTGTCGCTGGGAGTTGGGATGGACCCTGGTCTCTGAGAATGGTGCCATATGCTGATGATGTCACGGGAGGCAGAGTGGGTGATATCAGAGGTCAATCACTACTTATCGTAACGTATCATAACCTGCTCCCTTTGTTGACATATCAGGTCAGTTTGGCCATCTTGCTGTTGTCTCTGTAGTTCTTATAGCTGTTATGGGGGAATAGACTGAACCTAGTCAAGAGGAAGGTTACTTAATGTATGAGGAGGTAAGGTGGGTTGTGTATGGTCAACCCTGTGGACTTTCCAAAGTATACCTTTCTTAAGAGCAATATTGCAAACCTCTGGTTTATGGGTATTCTCTTGTACAAGATGGTTTCAAGCCTTTCTTCCAGGAATGGGAGACAGGAAGACATTGTCCCCAAAAATGAATTTGGTAAGATTCATTTTACTTACCTCTCCTTCTTCTTCAAAGATTTGTTGGTGAATGATGAGATTTCTGTGGAGGCTTTGCCCTTGTCCAGGGATATGGGCCCCCAGGCTTTGTTGGGAAAGTCCAGTATTGAATTGCACTTTGTTTCCAGTTGTCATCATCTTGGCTTCTGAGCCAATGGGCTACTCAATATCATGCCACAGTTGAGCTTATTAGCTTTTCCTTGGTGTAGGTAGTGAAAACAGTCCCAGGTTGGTCATCCACTATTAGAATGGCTTCCTGTTTGTTGGCTCTTGGTATAGCGTTTTGTGGGGTTACCAATGATAATAATGATCATTATTGATCAAGATAGATATTGTCCATGGTTTAATGTTAACCTGATGAACAATTGTATAGGTTGTTGGATCTATTGGAGGGTTCAGCTCCGTCCGATGCAGACCCTTCTAGGTCTTCTGGTTTCTGATGCCTATGGACCAGGTTTTTTCTCATCACTTGTCTTTGGCTACCAGATCCACCTTACTAGATCCCTCAAAATGAATCTCCATTATCTTGCATAACAGGCATACTTGTTGATGGCTTTCTGAGTTTCCGATCTTTCAGCTATCCCTCTTCAGATTGACATTGCTCAGGCTTTTCCCCACTATGGCAGTGCAAATTTGGGCACGCCGTTTCAGCAATGGCAGGGTCTGTGTTTGGACAACTTAGAGTGGATTATTAATCAGTTGTCGTCCTCTCCTCCTGGTCTTGTCATCGCTTAGGCATTTGGTCTTCTGTTGCTTGGAACTGAACATTTGGTTCAGGGCCCGGTACGTTCCTGGAGTTGATAATATGGTCTCTGACTGACATTTTCATTGGCAGGGTTTACGGGGAGGGCATCCAGAAGCGGAGATAGATGGCCTTGATCTCTTTGACTATGTGGCATCAAGCTTGGGCTTCGTGGTTGTCCTAGACGAATGGCAGGGATGTAACGGCAGATGAAAGCATTATCCTTAAGGTCACGCTGGAATTTCTGTTGTCCTTTTGGGATCTAGGGTTCCAGGTCTGTTCACTCAGCATAGGTTGGCAGGTATAAGGTTTTACCGTTTCCTAATTCCTGAAGCAGATTTTTTTTCCACCTGCAAAAAACTTTGTGTGAGATGAATGTCTTACAGAGTGGGCCTGGCCATATTGGTAATACATACAGTATGTCATGACTTTTCTTCCATCCTATGATGGGACTCTCATGTGCAATGGTTGCTTGTTTTTTTTCCCAAAATAATATTAGGCTTAGTTCACACAGGGGGCGTAATGGCGGATTTTGGCACCAAGAGTGACGCGGGGAACCGTGTCACTCTCGGGCCAAAACCCACCTGCCCTGACTGTCGCGGCTTCCAACAGTCGCGGCTTCCCCCTCCGGAGTAGGCTCAAATGAACGGGCCGACACTGGAGGTCGTTGCCCGCCAGGTGGACGCCGCGGCTCAATGGGCCACGGAATCCGCCTGAAGAAAGGGCAGCCCGCTTCTTTTTTCTATGAGTGGCAACATGCCGCTCACAGAAAAGAATAGTCTGGCGGTCTTCATAGACCACCATTGTGAGGGGGCGGATTATGACGTGGATTACGCACCATAATCTGCCCCCTCTGTGCCCGTGTGAACGAGCCCTTAGTGTGTTCAGAAATACTTCTGCAAATTGCATGGTGAGGGACTGTGGGGGAGGGGGAGTAAATCAATATGACATTCATATAAAAGTAACGTATAGTCTACTTAATGGCAGTAATTTGGAGCGTAGGGGTGTCCGGAGTCAGGGCTGCACAGGCCAAAACGTGAAAGACCACAGGTGTACAGACATGCAACTGTAGACTGTATAGCAAGTGATGGACAACATATGGCAGCACATGGAACTATGATAGTGCATGGAGAATATATGGCAGCACATGGAGACTGTATGATTGTATGGAGGCTGTGTGGTAGCACAATGCTATGTTGGGTTTGTGGTCTCTGTATGAGTATGGGCATAGTAATATGGCCACGTATATGAGGCCGTGTAGAGGGGAGGCATGAGCAGCTGATCGGAGACATGGTGCTGCCGGCGTCTCCTGTTGGTTATCCACATTTCTATTTGCAGCTGACAGGCCTGGTAATGGTGTCAGCAGGGCCGGCAGACACTAGACAGACGTGACGCCCCTGTCCTCCAGGCCCCGGGACTCATCCTTCAGGTATCACACGAGTTTACACAACAGATTTTTGTGCTGAGAGACGGGAGGAAATGAAGAAAGAAAAGGAAAACTGAACCCAACTTACCAGTGACAAGATGGCGGCACCTTCCGCTGGCCAAGCAGGAATTTACATCTGCAGGTTCCTCATCTCATAACAATTCTTGTCATTTCGTTTATTCTTCTTTTATCCTGAGACAGGCGATGATGAAGACGAATTAGTTTAGTGAAGACGCCATTATTACCCTGCGCCAAGGATGATGATGATGAATGAGGGCGATCAGAAACATGTGCGGGGGGGAAAAAAGCTTCAGGACACTTTACTGCAGACATTCTGGACATGTTTCTCCTTTGGTTGGGCCCCTGCATCTAAAAGCGGTAAGAACACTCTTCAGAATACCACCGTCTGGATTATTTAATGATAACATCTCTTGTGGTCTACAGCAGTGAAGGGGTCAATGCTATCATCTCCGCCATCTATCCAGAGACATGAAAGAGTCATGGACAAACCATTATATTCCAGATGTCACTTAAAAGTAGTGGTAGGGTTAATAGTAACATCCATGGTGGTCTAAAGTACTGAAAAGGTTAATGGGATCATTCCTGGTGGTCTAATATAGTGAAGGAGTTAAGGTTGACAACTGTGATGGTCTAGAAAAATGAAGGGACCACATGCCTGGTGGTCAAGGAAGTAACGGTGAAATTCCTGATGGTGTAGAATAATGAAAGGGTTAATAGTAACATCCCTTGTGGTCTAGGACAGAAAAGGGGATAATGGTAATAAATAAGGGGTTAATGGTAATATCCCTGGAGGTATAGGGCAGTGAAGGGGTTAATGATGACATCCCTGATGGTGTAATGCAGTGAAGCGATTAAGCATAACCTCCCTGGTAGTCTTGAGAAATTAAGGGGTTAATAATAACATCTCTGGTGATCTAGGGCAATGAAGGAGTTAAAGGGATCCTATCATTAAAATCAAATTTTTTGTCCCTAACACGTAGGAATAGGCTATTCGTCTCCTACCTTTAGATGTCTTCTCCGCACCGCCGTTCTGTAGAAATCCCGGTTTTCGCCGGGCCCCAGCGCTCAAACAGCACTAGGGGCATCCCCAATGCTGTGAGACAACTCTCCAGTGCCACCTCCATCTTCTTCTGGAATGGGTCTTCTTCGTGTCTTCTTTCAGGGGTTGGCTTCAAACTTCTAGGCCTTGGGCCTAAGGCAAAGCCGACTGCGCATGCCCGCCGGCAACAAGAAAATGACCGCTTACAATACTGTGTAAGCTGCCATTTTCTTGTGGCTGGTGGGCATGAGCGCTGAGGACCGCCCCCAGTGCTGCGAGAGAACTCATACCGGCGAAAACTGGGAATTCTACGGAACAGCAGCGCGGAGAAGACATCTAAAGGTAAGAGATGAATAGCCTTTCTTAAGGCTATTCCTACGTGTTAGGAACAAAAACATTCTTAATGTTAGGATCCCTTTAATGATATCTCCCTGGTGGTCTAAGACATGAAAGGAGAAAATGCTAACATCTCTGGTAGCCTAGGACAGGAAGGGGTTATTGATAAATCTTTGGTGGTCCAGGACATTACAAAGGTTAATGGTCACAATCCTGGTGGTCTAGGTAGCTGAAGGGGTTAATTGAGCGGTTAAGGGTGCACTGATTTTGCGACTGTGATTAATGGGATCTTTGTCATACATGATAACGTGTGTGTGTGTGGGGGGGGGGGGGGGCAGATTTTCATACACCAAGAACACCTTTGTTATTTGAGGGTATATAGAGACGTCGCAAGATCAGCGCTTTACTGAGGTCCAGCCACAAAGTAGTTAAAGGGAACCTGTCAGCAGGATTGTCCCCACCAAACCCCAGCTGCATTGTTTTATAGAGGACTTTCCGTGTCCTCTGACATTGGCGGTATTATATACCGCTAGAAAGCTAACAGTGTGTTGAATTCAGCTTTGCCGGTATGTGCCCCAGTTGCAGAGATATTGGTATTGTTAGTGCGGGGATATCGGTGCTGAAACTGTCAGAAGGGTGGGTCTTACTCCTTGCAGAATGTCCCGCTGATAGTACACTTCCATAGTGATGACGTTGAGCTGTAATGCCTGCCCCTCTGATAGTGCAGGGATATTGGTGCCGAAAGTAACAGTACCAATATCTCTGCAACCGGGGCACATATGGCAAAGCTAAATTGATCACACTGTCAGCTTTCTAGCGGTATATAATACTGCCAATCTCCAAGGACACGGTAAGTCCTTATTAAAGAACCCATTGACAGTATGCTAATGGAGACCGGGACAGCCACAATTCCCCCGTGACACAAGCAAAAAGGGCCACTCAGTTTTGCACATTTGGTTAGACTCATCACGCTATCCAGACAGTACCAGATGGCAGTAGACACCATAATTCTTAAGTGACATCATACAGTGTAATAATTCATGAGCGTATACAGACAATACACATCACATAGCGCACAATAAGATGCAGAAGTAAATATACACAAGCCAGCCCTTGGTCAGGATCCAGTAGGGTCACCCATCAGACCGGACATATTGTGGTAGGAGCAGCCGCCATATATAAACAGTATTGGCTTTCAGTCCTACCGGATGCTACCCCTGACCAGGAGCTGTAGGGCTGTTACCCCCACCCTGTGTGTCCCTTCTTATCTTTGATCTGGTTTCTCATGCAGCAGAGTTTGGCGCAGGATCAGCTCTGCTCAGCGTCCAGCGTCTTCATTCAATGTTTTAGCCAAGTCCCATCACCGGTCACATTCCCGGAGTCATAGCCGGGAGCTCGAGCTGATTATCGCCCTCATTTCTGCCAGGGCCCTTCTCCACTGCAGCCCTACCCATAGTTTGTTCTTCCTGAGCTCCCTGGTTCATGAGGATTAAAGGGCTCATTCAATCTCATGAAAATGAACTGAATCATTTACAGATTTAACTTTTGTTGTCCAAATCTCTTCTTGCTGTCAATGAACAACCCCATACACTGCTGTAGTTTGTTACAGTGTATCAGTGTAGGCATCGTGTAGGACCTCCAGGCTCTGTGTTCACATCATGTCCATAGGGTTACATTAGTCAGATGGAGGGCGCTGGGCCGACGGTCACTATACAATGGTATATTGTAACTGACAAGATTGGCGCGGGAGGTGACACCGTGCTATACCATGGGTCCATTACAAAACCCTATACATCAATGGGACTCCACAGAGGCCAGGTGTCGCCATCTATCTGAGGTGTCCATTTATTGTCCCAGCATATATTCTAATTGATGGCTATGTACAATACACTGACACATTGCAGCAAACCCTCAGCTATGTTAGTAGGAATAGATTCTTGATATGAATAGGAGGAGGACACCACAGACGGTGACGTTGCTCAGGGATTACTTTGGATTTGTGGTCCTAATACTGGAGGATTAGAGGAGATTCTGCCTTACATAGGACTGCAGGACCCTTCTGTGAACACGTTGGATGGGTCTGCGCTGCCCTCCCCCTCTGACTGCGCTGCAGGTGCGGCTTCTGCTCTTTATTTATAAACGTTTCCGTCATTGTTTGCAGCCGTTATAACATGACGCAACGTTTATAAACAGCCGTTATAATCTCCAGAACCTGAGACATGACTGTGCCTGCTGGAAGATCAGCCCCATCATCTCTATACATGAATACATACATGCTGTACACACATGAATACATATACTACAAACACATACATGCTGTACAAACATGACAATATACTATACATATACATGCTGTACACACATTAATACATACAGTACATACATCGTATATACACATGAAGAGTTCATACATACATACATGCTGTACACACATAAAGGAATACATGCACTACATACACCTTCAACTTGTACAGATATATTCTGAATACATACATGAATTCATACACAAATACATACTATACACATACAAATACATACACACATTTATACTGTACACACTCGAATACATACAGTACATACACAATAGGCATACTATACACACATGGATGAATACATACACTATATATGCAATCTTGTGTTTGTTTCTGTTTTGTAGCCAGAGAAGATTATCAGCTGCCTCTGTGTTACACTGGATGAGGAGGTGATGACTGATGTGTTACCCTACATGTACACAAGCATCAACACATCTATATGCACACAGACCGGTATATATATATATATATATATATATATATATATACACACACAAACATACAGTATACACACAACATCTAGATAAGCTGATTGTGCTCTTTCCATATCTGTAATTCTGAGAAAAACGGTTGTGATGAGCCGCTGATATTCTGTCACCGGAGAGGCACGAGGCTCTGATAACCACAAACCTCACCGAGATATTAAAGTGCGATGATTGAAGACTGCAAAACCAGCAAACAGATAAAAAAACAAAGGCACAGATAGCGTCTGCCACACCGCTCATCACAGGTCACATAAGTATATGTGTGAGACTCTATGGAGTCACACTGTTCATCCTGAGCCTCCTGGTTCATGAAGAGAATGCCAGGACTGCAGTGAGGACTGGCACAGGCAGGGAAAGACATAATTGACGCCAGTTGTTGTGTCTTGTGTTTGTTTCACCTGCACCAGAAGCTGATATCAGACAAGGTCAGAGCTGCGAGCCCCCAGGGGTGGAACAGCTGCCACCAGAGAGAGTCTCCGAAGCCATTTTTAACCCCTGAAGGGCCAGGTATTAATTATAGAGCATATGACGCCATTGGAATGAGTTGCACCAATGCACCAAACTCCTGATCCCTCTGCATATGAGTACCAGCCCCTCACCCTGTATAAATGTAGCCCATGATATTTAACACATCACATATGTGTACCTGCCCCCTCCCCGAATCTTACAGGTAACATCTCTGTTCATCTTACTGGAAAACATGTCATGACTAGTCCTGCTCATACAGCTGAGGGCTTGTTACAGTGTATCAGTGCACACAGTGACTACATCAGCAGCTTAAATGTTTATTATGTACTGGACTCCAGGCTAACAACTTTTACCTGCCCTGGTACATTGTAACAAACCCTCTACAGTGTGCATAGGACTAGATTTTGACAGGTTTTATCTTATGTATCTGAATGTTTCCAGAAGTAGAAGCGATGAGCTGCAGACCGCTCCCTCGCCTGGATTTACAGGGAGGGCTATAATCTGGGTGTCCCCGGACATGACGCCCGCTCTCCGGGTCTTATCACTGGAAATAAACACACACCTAATAAATACACAGAGAGCGCTGCAGGGGTGCGGTTACCCCAGGACACGTGGCATATATACTCATAGCAAGCCGCCCTCCCAACAGTGATGATGTCATAGGACATGTGGGAAGCTGAGGACTGGGTCATGTCATATATATAACACCCCCTATGAGAGTGTTCTACAGGGGGAGCCAAGGATTGGACCACCCCCTACAGAGTTATGTATAATATATAGGACACCCCTATAGGGTTACATATAATATAATGAGAGTACTATATAGAGGAAGCCATATGGGCCACAGGATCCCCCCTCTTCATCCTCCATGAGAGTGTTATACAGGGGTAGCCGATGAACAAGAGGTGCAAAATGGTGATCGCCTGATTGGAAGAATGGAGCACAGTGGCTCAGTGGTTACAATGGTGGCTCAGTGGTTACTAATTGAATCCAGCCATGGACAACATCTGCATGGTCTTTGTAAGTTCTCCCCGTGAGGTTTTTGTGGGTTTCCTCCAGGTATACTGATAGGCATACTGATAAGGAATGTAGATTGTGAGCCCCATATGGGACAGTGACTGATGACAAGACTATGGAATATGTTGGCACTATATTAGTTAGTAAAATAAATTATATGACCCTACTAATCCATCTGTAGTGAAAATTAATTTGGATGTCACATTCTAAGCCAAGAAATGCAACCATTGTCACTGTTTGCATGATATTGGGCTACGAACCAGATGTCCAGCTACAGGTGATCCATTGACCTCATGACACCACTCACAAAGGCTATCATGATGCATTGAAAGATGGCAGTGGAGGTCTATTGTCTTCAATGGTGAGTCCAGCAATGGAAGTTTATCCTCTTCAGTGGTGAGTCCCAGAATGATGGTCAATCCTCTTCAGTGATGAGTCCTGGAATTGAGGTGTATCCTCTTCGGTGGTTAGTTCCAGAATAAAGGTCTATCCTCTTCCGTGATGATTCCTGGAATGAAGGTGTATCCTCTTGAGAAAAGAGTCTGGGAATAGAGATCTATCCTCTTCAGTGATGAGTCCCAGAATGGAAATCTATACTTTTTAACGATAAGTCTCGCAATGGAGGTCTATTCTCTTCAGGGAGGACTCCTGGAATGAAGGTCTATCCTCTTCAGTGATAAGTCTAGAAATGGAGGTCTATTCTCTATAGTGATGAGTCCTGGAATGAAGGTCTATCCTTTTCAGTGAGGAGTTCCAGAATGGAGGTCTATCCTCTTCAGTGGTGAGTCCTGAAATGGAGGTCTATCCTCTTCAGTGAGGAGTTCTGAAATAGAGGTCTATCATCCTAAGTAATGAGTCCTGGAATGTTGTTGTATCCTCTAGAGTGGGGAGTCCTGGAATTAAGGTCTATCCTCTTCAGTGTTGAATCCTTCAATGGATAGCGGATGTGCCAGGTGGCTTGGCAAAAGCAGTATCCTTCACACCTGGAATGGAGGTTTACCCTCTTCAGCGATGAGTCCTGGAATGAAGGTCTATACTCTTCAGCAATAAATCCTAGAATGGAGGTCTAGCCTCTTCAGTGAAGAGTCCTGGAATGAAGGTCAATCCTCTTCAGTGATGAATCCTGGAATAGAGGTCTATCCTCTTCAGTGATGAATCTTGCTTTTGTCTCGGACACAATGATAGACAGAGACAGGTTCGAAGACCACATGGTCAAATCCCTTTTGTATTTCTTTTGTTGCTCCTACCCATACTATCAAACCCACTTAAGCTAGGTTTACACTAGCATTCAGCTTTCTATTGTTCGGGTTTGCTTGGTGACCTAAAAACGGAAAGCTAACCTGTTTAAAAAGTGGGTGCCTGCAATAATGGGGTATGCCGGGTTTCCAACCAAAAAATGAGGAAATGTGCAGAAAGCAAAGTTCTACTTGCAGGACTTTTCTCTCTGCATTTTTCAAGTGTGTTTGGGGACAGAAACCCCAAATGGAGTTTAAGCGCTGGTGTGAACCCAGCCTACGAGATATTTAATTTCTTACACCTATGATGTCATTAGTAGAGATGAGCGAATACTGTTCGGATCAGCCGATCCAAACAGCATGCTCCATAGAAATGAATGGATGCACCTGGTACTTCCACTTTGACGGCGGCCGGCCGCTTAACCCCCCGCGTGCCGGTTACGTCCATTCATTTCTATGCGAGCGTGCTGTTCGGATCGGCTGATCCGAACAGTACTCGCTCATCTCTAGTCATTAGTACTATATACAGTACCAAGAAATGTAATCAGTATGGTTTTGTATACATGTTTTTATCAGCAATGTTGGTGTGCAATGTCATCAGTATGGTGTTAACGTGTGATATTTTTAGTGGTACTGTTATGTGATGTCAGCAGATGCGCTGGTATGTAATGTCATTAGTATAGTGTATACATATCACATCATCAGCATGGCAAATACATGTCATGTTATCAGATGTACTGATGTTGGATGAGGTCCATGTCCATGTGTGTTCCTCATATTCTCTCTTCCACCAGATGCTTGGAGGAAGTCATTGTCCTTGCACATTTCCTGCTATTGTCTGGAGGATCTTCGCACTGAGGCTGACTCACCACCTCTTGTGTCCTGGAGCAGCCCCAAACACAAACACCAGTCACAGCCGCATCGGACCGGACAGTACAGGGTTAACTCTTACGTAGGATAAAACTTGATTGTAATGTGTTATCAGCAAACCACAAGGTGCCGTGGGGTGACCTCATGACGAAAATCCCACACAATGAACCCACACCGAGGTAAATGACTGCAGCACCCAGAAACCAAAACCTATCCCCGGTATGATGAGAGTGTCATGTTACTGCTGTCCGCTAAGCTTCAGTCGGGGTCAGTGCACACAGAGTTTTTTGGCACTGATTTTCACACTGAATCCACCTCACAATCAGCCTCCAAAAAAAGCCTCCCAATTGGTGAGCTGATGGGTAATCCTATTAATATTATAAGAGTTTGTGAGTTTGTGTGTTTGGATGTTTGTTCCTCAATCACGCAAAACCCGCTCGACCGATTTGGCTGAAAGTTTCCACAAACATAGTTAATACACCCGATTGCGCAATAGGCTACTTTTCGTCACAATAGCACACATTGTGCCAGGACCCCCACAAAACCCAAACTCACACCACCATCTCTGCAATCTCACACACTTTGGACCATAGCAAGCCACAAAATTCATATTGCCCTCTACAGCCTCGCCCCTAACCCCACACAATCTCATATACATATACTTTACCACTTTGCCCCTCACCTTAACGCTACTCCAGAAGGCTCTCTTTAACGCTCCGGAGCAGCCATGTTTGCCGACCCCCACCGCTCTGACAATCTGCGACACCACCCACCCATGTCAATACCCCTAGGAGGTCTAATAAATGCAAAAACAAAAACAAAAAAAAAGGAAAAAAAATAAAAAAGAAAAAGTATTACAAATTCAAATCACCCCCCTTTCCCTAGAACACATATAAAAGTAGTTAAATACTGTGAAACACATACATGTTAGGTATCCCTGTGTCCGAAATCGCCCGCTCTACAAAGCTATACAAATATTTTGCCTGGACGCTTAACGCCGTAGCGGGAAACATACTGAAAAGTCCAAAACCGCTGTTTTTTCACTATTTTCATTATCATACAAATATCAATCAAAAGTGATCAAACCAATAGCATTTCCCGAAAATGCAACAACTAAAAACTACACCCGGCCCCGCAAAAAAAGACATCCGCCGACACAGACAAATAAAAAAGTGACTGCTGTCAGAATATGGCAACTTTTAAAAACAAAAAAAATGTCAACACACTACTGGCAGAAAATACCAAATCATACAATGTCGTATATCGAGGTCTATTAACTTCAAATCCCTCTGTCCCAAAGACACTATGTACGGTTTATACCAACACCGTATAGCAGCTGAAATACAAATTAACTTCAACACAAAAGTCTCACGTATTCTCGCAATTACAGCAAAAACAAGATACACAGTTACATTTCATATCCCATCTCTTACAGTCCTATGAAAAAGTTTGGGCACCCCTATTAATCTTAATCATTTTTAGTTCTAAATATTTTGGTATTTGCAACAGCCATTTCAGTTTGATATATCTAATAACTGATGGACACAGTAATATTTCAGGATTGAAATGAGGTTTATTGTACTAACAGAAAATGTGCAATATGCATTAAACCAAAATTTGACCGGTGCAAAAGTATGGGCACCTCAACAGAAAAGTGACATTAATATTTAGTACATCCTCCTTTTGCAAAGATAACAGCCTCTAGTCGCTTCCTGTAGCTTTTAATCAGTTCCTGGATCCTGGATAAAGGTATTTTGGACAAACAATTCAAGTTCAGTTAAGTTAGATGGTCGCCGAGCATGGACAGCCCACTTCAAATCATCCCACAGATGTTCAATGATATTCAGGTCTGGGGACTGGGATGGCCATTCCAGAACATTGTAATTGTTCCTCTGCATGAATGCCTGAGGATTTGGAGCGGTGTTTTGGATCATTGTCTTGCTGAAATATCCATCCCCGGCGTAACTTCAACTTCGTCACTGATTCTTGAACATTATTCTCAAGAATCTGCTGATACTGAGTGGAATCCATGCGACCCTCAACTTTAACAAGATTCCCGGTGCCGGCATTGGCCACACAGCCCCAAAGCATGATGGAACCTCCACCAAATTTTACAGTGGGTAGCAAGTGTTTTTCTTGGAATGCTGTTTCTTTTTGGACGCCATGCATAACGCCTTTTTTTATAACCAAACAACTCAATTTTTGTTTCCAAAATGAAGCTGCCTTGTCCAAATGTGCTTTTTCATACCTCAGGCAACTCTATTTGTGGCGTACGTGCAGAAACGGCTTCTTTCTCATCACTCTCCCATACAGCTTCTATTTGTGCAAAGTGCGCTGTATAGTTGACCGATGCACAGTGACACCATCTGCAGCAAGATGATGCTGCAGCTCTTTGGAGGTGGTCTGTGGATTGTCCTTGACTGTTCTCACCATTCTTCTTCTCTGCCTTTCTGATATTTTTCTTGGCCTGCCACTTCTGGGCTTAACAAGAACTGTCCCTGTGGTCTTCCATTTCCTTACTATGTTCCTCACAGTGGAAACTGACAGGTTAAATCTCTGAGACAACTTTTTGTATGCTTCCCCTGAACAACTATGTTGAACAATCTTTGTTTTCAGATCATTTGAGAGTTGTTTTGAGTAGCCCATGATGCCACTCTTCAGAGGAGATTCAAATAGGAGAACAACTTGCAATTGGCCACCTTAAATACCTTTTCTTATGATTGGATACATCTGGTTATGAAGGTCAAAGCTCACTGAGGTTACAAAACCAATTTTGTGCTTCAGTAAGTCAGTAAAAAGTAGTTAGGGGAATTCAAATCAATAAAATGATAAGGGTGCCCATACTTTCGCACGGTCAAATTTTGGTTTAATGCATATTGCACATTTTCTGTTAGTACAATAAACCTCATTTCAATCCTGAAATATTACTGTGTCCATCAGTTATTAGATATATCAAACTGAAATGGCTGTTGCAAACACCAAAATATTTAGAACAAAAAATGATTAAGATTAATAGGGGTGCCCAAACTTTTTCATACGACTGTATACACAGTACGAAAACCTTACCAGCGCCTGTTTACCCACTTCTACAATCACCGCAGACGAAGTCGCGGGTACCAGCTAGTCTTTAGTATTATGCCCGGTTCACATATGCTGATGTGTTCCGTCCGTAAGAGTCCGCATGAGGACCCCTAAGGACGGAACACAAGCGCAACTGCAAGCGCTGTGCAGTTCAAGCACACAGACCCCATTATAGTCTATGGGGCCCGTGCACTTGAACTGCACAGCGCTTGCAGTTGCGCTTGTGTTCCATCCGTGGGGATCCTCATGCGGACTCTTACGGACGGAACACATCAGCATATGTGAACCAAGCCTTACTCTGGTAAATTCATATGAGCAGCCAATCAGGGTTCAATAAGATTGTTCCTCCAGGTTCTTGTTGCTTCATCAGCTCCACCTGCATCTAATGTCATAGCTTTATATACAGTATTTTAAGGCGTAGTGGATTAAGTGAGGCAGCGCTGACTACTAGGGGTAGCATTGTGGGGTCTGCAGCCTGGCCTGGACCTCCACCCTCATATTCATAGCCTCTGGCAGCACCTGGGACTACCACAGCAGTGTAAGGAGGATGCTGGAAGGGGGGCAATTATTTACTGACGGAGTGCCTGTATACAGGACACATACACACAGGTGGAGATGTTTACTAACATGCAGGGTCCTGTATACACACTGCAGCAGGAAGGGGGAGAGGTTGTGTCGGGACAGTCACATCCCATCAGTACTGGAGCCAGTGGAGCGATACAGTCATGGCTCTAAGGGTTGGCACCCGGGAAATTTTTACAGAAAGTAAAGTACTAGAAATACTGAAGGACTACAAAAATACATATATCCCATAAAACAGCTCAAATACAGTATACTTGAATATGTATTACTATGTATAACATCATATTTACCGTAATAAGAAGGGAGACCCACAGCATTATTATCAATGGGAACAGGACACATTGGCCGTACACTGACCCCAAATAGCGCACTGCATGTAAACATGTTACCAACTAGAGCGGATATAACTGTGCTTATTTTTTGAGCCCAAACGAACCTGGAGAGCTAAGACCTCAATGCATGTTTAACCTCATGTATGTACATATGTGCAACACTAAACACGGAGAACAAAGAGAGGAGAAGAGAACTGTCTGAGAGCTTGAGAATCAAAATTGTGGAAAAATATCAACAATCTCAAGGATACAAGTCCAACTTAATGTATCTGTCTCCATAATCAAGCATTTTCCCCCCTATGGCACTGTAGCTAATGTCCATGGACGTGGACGTAAGAGAAAAAGTGATGAAAGGTTGTAGCGCAGGATAGTCCAGATGGTGAATAAACAGTGCCAAACAAGTTCCAAAGAAATTTTGGCTGTCCTGCAGACTTAGGGGCATCAGTGTCAGCGCCAACTATCTGTCAGGAGAGCCAGGAGGACTCCACTGCTGACACAGAGACAGAAAAAAGCTAGACTGCAGTTTACGGCTAAAATGTACGTGAGTAAGCCAAAAATCTTCTGGGTAAACGTTTTGTGGACACACGATACCAAGACAGAACTTTTTGTTAAAGTCCATCATTCTACTGTTTACTGAAAATGGAATGAAGCCTACAAAGAAAAGAGCACGGGACTAACAATCATATATGGTGGAGGGTCAAAGATGTTTTAGGGTTGTTTTGCCGCCTCTGGCACTGGGTCCTCTGTGTGCAGGGCATCATGAAATCTGAAGATTACCAAAGTATTTTGGGTCTCAATGTAGGGCCCAGTGTCATAAAGCTGGGTTTACTCCCAATGTCATGGGTCTTCTAGCAGAACATTGACCCCAAACATACCTCAGAAGGTCCCCAGAAATGGATGGAAACAAAGCGCTGAAGGGTTCTGAAGTGGCCGCAATGAGTCCGGAACTAAATCCCATCGAACACTTGTGGAGAGATCTTACAATTACTAATAGGAGAAAAGAAGGCGCCGCCAAATATGAGAGACCTGGAGGAGTTTGTAGAAGAAGAGGAGTCCAAAATTCCAGGTGAGAGGTGTAAGAAGCTTGTGGATGGTTATAGGAAGTGATGGGTATGCAACCAAATAATAAGATGAGGTGCCAGGAATTTTGAAGTTTTGCGTGAAATTATAAAAAAAAATTTATGTCCTTTCTGTTTTTTGTGTTGTTCCAATACATACAAGGGAGATAAACCTGTATATAACAAAACTTGTGTAACTACAATAATTTTCTGGAAGAAATACTTAATTTTCTTGAAACATTTCAGGGATGCCAACACTTACGGCCATGACTGTACATCCCTCACCTCCAAGGATACAGGAGAAGATGTCACTGTAAGTTGGACCACCTTCAAAAGCCTAATCCCTGTGTTTTTTGGCTTTTACTTCAGGGAGTCCCTGTGTCTCCTCCTCCTCCTACAATCCCTGTGTCTCCTCCTCCTGTAGAGTCCTTGTGTCTCCTCCTCCTGTACAGTTCCTGTGTCTCCTTCTCGTATACAGTCCTTGACTCATCCTATACAGTCCCTGTGTCTCTTCCTCCTGTACAGTCCTTGTGTCACAACTTGTACAATCCCTGTGTCTCCTCCTCTTGTACAATCTTTGTGTCTCATCTTGTACAGTCCCTTTGTCTCCTCCTACTCTACAGTCCATATGTCTCATCCTGTTGCAGTCCTTGTGTCTCCTCCTCCTATACAGTCCCTGTGTTTCCTCCTCTTCGCTCAGTCCCAGTGTCTCCTCCTTCTGTATAGTCCCTGTGTTTCCTACTTTTCGCTCAGTCCCTATGTCTCCTCCGTTTATACAATCCTTGTCTGTCTCCTTCTCCATCCTCAGTCCCTTTGTCTCCTCCTCCTGTACAGTTCCTGTGCCTCCTTTTCCTCCCTCTCGCTGTCCCTGTGACTCTTCCCCTTCTCATGGCCCCTGTGGCCCCTCCTACCCTCTCTCATTGTCCCTTTGACTACTTCCTTCTCACAGTCCCTTCGGCACATCCTACCCTCTCTCACGTTCCCTGTGGCTCCTCCCCTCTTTCAGAATGCCTGTGACTTCTCCCCTCCGAATGGCCCTTGTGACTCCTCCCCCCTCTCATGGCGTCTGTGACTCCTCCTCCAGTCTCATGCTCCCTGTGGCACATCTCCTCTCCTTCATAGTCCTTGTGACTCCTATCCTCCTCATGGTCCCTGTGGCACCTCCCTCCTCCTCTCAGGGTCCCTATGGCTCCTCCCCGTCATAGTCCCGGTGACTCCTGACGGTCCATATGGCCCCTCCCTTTTCTCCCATGACATGTTCCAGTCCGCACTCTTTGCTATTCCAGTAATGTTTGGTCACTGATGTCTCTTCTCTTCAGTGCAGGAATGTCTGGAATCTCTGACGTCTCCTCAGGATTTGGAGGCAGAACATGGAGAATAAAGTTTTAGTATAACCGTGTAAGGCTCCATTCACACCACCTTTTGGGTTTTTTTCACATCCACTTATCAACTCTGTTTAACGGATGCAAAAAAAACCAGATGCAAATGAACGATCGCAAAGTACATAGAGGTCACTGTACAAATAATCCGGACTGCAGTAAATGGACAGAAACGGAGGCTTTTTTGTGTTTGGGTTTGTGTGGGGCCTTGGGTGATAGAACCTCAGTGGACCCTATTTGGATAACTCATGTGCACCACAGCAAAAAAAAACAACCGAAATTAGGTGTTTTTTGCTGAAGGAGTGGACTGCAGTGGACTGTAATATGGACCATTCCATACAGGTTGATGCAATCTCTTCAGATGTCGGAAAGTAAAGAGGAATTTGAGGCGGAAATCTGCCTCGAATTCTTTATTTTGTTCCCCCGGCTCACTATCCGGGGTATCAGTATTCGTTTGTAACGTTCCACCACTGATTAGGCCCAAATGAATGAGAATAACCAGTGGAGAACCTCCAGCTGCAGAATCTGTGGCAAGATGATGCAGGACGCTGGAAAAAAGAAGCTTCTTGCTCCATCTTGCTGGTGAATCTGCAGCTGATTTTGAATCTTTTCAATGGGAGGTTTCCTATCAATGGCTGACTTTGCTTCCACTTCAGCGCTCCAGGGGACCCACTGTGTCCATATCATATTTCTGTCTCAGTGTCAGTGACCTGATATGGGATGCATGGGACCCCTGGAGGGCTTCAGGATGCAGAGACAGTTGTGAGCAGGAGCACGGTAAGTAAATAGGGATTACTGCGCAACACTGCCATTCATCGTTGTCAATGGGAGGTTTTTCTCTTACCGATCTTCAGTAGTAAACATACAATGTTGAAGGTTGGTAAGAGAGAAACCTCCCTTAGAGAAAAATGGAGGCTGCGGTTCACACCTAATGAAAATACATCGCATAAAGTTTTAATTAAATCTGAGATCCCCCAGGCTCCTCTGCATTACTATTCACTGCATTCAGGTGACCTCACAGCTAGTGAATTAGCAGCTGGGTGAAAATGAATCTTCATTGGGTGAGACTACAGTGAAAGGGTGAAGCAGGTGAGTAACATGTTGGCCTCATATCTTGTGTGGTACCAGTTCTAAAGAAACCCAATCTGACGGACTTCAACGGCTACAGACCTGTAGCACTGACATCCCACCTGATGAAGGTCCAAGAGAGACTTGTCCTGACACATCTCTGCCCTCTAGTGAGTTCTGCTATGGACCCCCTCCAGTTTGCCTATCAGCCAGGCATTGGGGTGGATGATGCCAATCCCTACGCCATCATCCACCTTCCTCACAGAGCTCTTTCTCACTTGGATAAAGCAGAGAACACTGTGAGAATTATGTTCTTTGATTTCTCCAGTGCGTTCAACACCATCCGGCCACGGCTACTGAGGGACAAGTTAGATCTTGTTGGCGTGGACCATCACCTGTCCAACTGGATACTCAGCTACATCACAAACCAACCACAGTATGTGAGAGCCCGGAGCTGTGTGTCTGACACCGTGATCTGTAGTACGGGGGCACCACAAGGTACAGTTCTCGCCCCATTTCTCTTCACACTGTACACTGCTGACTTTAGGTACAACTCATCCAGCTGTTACTTACAGAAGTACTCCGATGACTCTGCTATAGTCGGCCTTATCACTGACGGAGACGTCAGGATTAATGCTGGGTAGACCAAGGAGATGGTGGTAGACCCTAGTAAGCAGAGGAGTGCCCCGATTCCGGTGGAGATCCAAGGGTCAAGCATTGAGATAGTCAAGACCTATAAGTATCTGGGTGTGCTCCTTAATAATAAACTGGACTGGGCTGATCACCTGGATGTGCTGCACAGAAATGGTCACAGGAAAGCCCCAAATGCCACATTGAGGCCCAAAAGAGGTAGCGGAAGGCGAGCCTGAATGTTTTTGTATTGTATTTATATCACTGAAGAGACCCCAGAGTACAATAAATTACCGGAAAGTATGTCGCGGCAACAATTTTATATTTGGAATTTTTGGATGAAACCCAGCTTGGAACAAATCTGTTCACCTATCTCTAATTGCTGCTTTGATGAGATATTTCTGTAAATTACACAGCACTAAGACCATTGTACAGCAGTGCACACAGCATTGTAGAGCAGCACACAGAGCATTGTATGAAAGATCACAGAGCGTTGTACAGCACCACACAGAGCAAGGTATACACCACAATGCAAGGCAGTAATACACTGTCTACCAAGAAGTATTTGGACAGCTGTGGTAGAATAGAAATACAATATTTATTCCTATTGAATAGTTGGTAGACTCCAGCAGATGCTTCCTTACGGATGGTATTGAGCGACAAAATACTCCCGGATGTCTGGTGAAACTCCTGGTGCATGTGAGCCATTGGTTGGGTGCGGTTTCTCTGGTCAGCCCTTGTTGGTCTCTATCTCCCCGTTTCGGGGGTCTGCCGACTCGGGACACATTCCGAAAATCACTGTTCACCTTCCATTTCATAATCACATAGGCCACTGTCGATTTTGGGTAATTCAGTTCGCTTCCTATGGATTGACCATTTCTGTGGTACCCCACAATTACCCCTTTCTCGAAATCAAACAACTCTGCACTTCGTGGCATCTTGCAGGGGACTAATGCCAATGATGTTTCCTATTTAACGGTGGAAGGCGTGACCTACATCACGACGGCAGATATCATCATTTGCATGGGTGTCCAAATACTTATTGGTAGACAGTGTATATGAAAATATACAGAGCAGAAAAAACATGGCAATTTTAATTCGCACCAGTTTTAATAAATCACAAATAGTAAAAATATAAGGCTGTGCCTCTGGCAGGATAGGTATACCTAAAATGGCTCTGTGACCATTACCATACAGCTGAGATACATAGTAGCATGTGATACTCATCACTGAATGCAGTTTTCAAAAAAAAAAAAAAAAAAAAAAAGCGCTGTGTAGACCCAGCCTCAAAGTCTGATTTTTACAACAAATATTTATGGACGTGGCTCATGTCACAAACGAGATTTCTGAGGACCTCAGAAGAAGAGCTGTTGATGTCCAACAGCCTGCAAAAGGTGACACTGCCATCTCTAATGAGTGTGGACCCCCCCCCAATCCACAGGCAGTGTACATCACATGACCATGGACCATATATCTCATGACCATGTCCAGAATTTCATCCACTAGAAGTAACAGTATGAATGACAGCAAGCAGAGATCTAGAAAACCTGGAGGATACAGAAAGTATATTGGAAACTTTTTATTATACAAACAATTGTTTCTCAATATTGGTCTGAAAAGGAGATCATTCCTGAAACATGGCTGACTCTGAGGAACCTGGGGAGCTGCACGCAAAAAGTATTGTATTAACATAGATTTGTTTTGAGGCGCTAGGCTGACACCTGCTAGTAAGGGGCACCATATTGTGTAGTCAGAGGTCAGATGACCGGGATTTGCGTTATTGTTGAGCTGTTTTGTGACCCTGTGTAGTATCTCTGCTTGCTGTGTCCGGAGACTTAAATCTGCTGAGGTCGGTTTTATACCCAAAGTTCTTCATGTGCCAACCAGGTTAGGCTGGAGATGGCGATCATATGAGCTGTTTAAGGGGGCGTTCACACTGCCGTCAGTGTCCGACAGCTAGTGTCCGCCGCTAATGTCCATTCAAAATCTTGTGCGGACATTAGCAGCGGACACTAGCTGTGTCCGTGACATTTTGCATTGATTTAAATGGACATCGGGTGCGTTCTTTTATAGTCCGTGTCTGTCCTTAACTGTCCGTTCCCAAAGATGTCCGACTTTTCAAGCGGACAGCAAAACCCGACATGTAGGTTTTTTCTGTCCGCTTGAAAAGTCGGACATCTTTGGGAACAGACAGTTAAGGACAGATATGGACTTAAAAGAACGCACCCGATGTCCATTTAAATCAATGCAAAATGTCACGGACACAGCTAGTGTCCGCTGCTAATGTCCGCACAAGATTTTGAATGGACATTAGCGGCAGACACTAGCTGTGGGACAACGACGGTAGTATGAACGCTCCCTAACCCCCAGGTTGTCATCTATATATACTATATATCTTATGGACATCTATCTATCTAAATATATATATGTATATATATATATATATATATATATACATACAGCTCTGTTATCTATAAGAAACTATGGCAGTCTTGTGTATCTCAGCCTGTTCCTGGCGGTCGGTTTGGCCTGCGTTCGCTTCTTTCAACATCCAGTCTGGGACCTGCAGATGAACACCATAAACACATACTTATCTTCTCGTGGTTCTTTCATCTTGGCCACTTATCGCAGGGAAGCAGCTCGTAATGTGCAGATAATAGTCCCGGACACCCACATCAACTACTCGCCTACCGCCATGAACCCCCTTCCAGACCCCAAATAAGGTAAAGCTATTATGAAACCTTATTTGTGTCTCCTGTCACGGGGGGAGAAGAGCACAGGCACATGCATGACGCATACCTCCAAACAAAGGACAGAAAGAGGGACAAAATGTGTGCTGCAGCAAATTTAGCTCCACCCACTTCTACATTGACCACGCCCATTGTAATATATTTTTCCATGCGCCTCCACACAGTATAATGCTCCTACAGTCACCCTAACATTATGTTCTCACATCATAATGTTCCCCTTCAATTGCCCCACAGTGCTAAGTCCCTCTCCTTGTACCCCACTTTAAACTGGCAGACACTAGAGGGGGGACATTAAACTGGGGCAGTTGGAGGGGGACATTAAACCATGGGGCAGCTGGAGGGTGACATTGAACAGTGGGGGTAGTTGGAGGGGGACATTAAACTGAGGACAACTAGAGGCAGACCTGTCCCCCTCCAGCTACCCCTCATGGTTTAATGTCCTCCTCCAGTTGCCCCCAGTTTAATGTCATCCTCCATTTGCCCCCACCCAGTTTAAAGTCTACTCCTTGATCTGTCGCCAATGTCCCCCCTCCATCTGTTCCCACTTTAATGTCCCCCTTCATCTTCCAACAATTTAATGCCCCCCTCCATCTGCCTGCCCCCATTTTAATGTCCCCCTTCACCTTCCAACAATTTAATGCCCCCCCCATCTGCCTGCCCCCAGTTTAATGTCCCGCTTCATCTGTCACCATCTTAATGTCCCGCCATCATCTGTCCCCAGTTTAATGTCCCCCATCATCTGCCACCATCTTAATGTCCCCCTTTATCTGCCACCAGCTTAATGTCCCCCTTTATCTGCCCCAGTTTAATTGCCCCTTTATCTGCTCCCAGTTAAATTTCCCCCTACATCTGCCCCCAGTTCCCCCCTCTTGCTTGCACATGCTGTCTCTTCTCTCCTCCCTACCTTGCATCAGTTTCCCAGATTCTTTTTTCTGTGTAAGGGTCCATTCACACGGAGGAAAATGGCGCTTTATTTGGCGTTGAATGATCCACGCTGAAAAAAAGCACTTCCCATTGACTTCAATGGGTGCCGCGGAAAAAAAAACCTAGCATTCATTTCAGCCTACTCTGGAGGGGGAAGCTTCGGACAGTCGTGGCAGGCGCATTTTGGTCCAATTCTGATGCGGCTTCCTGCATCAGAATCAGGACCAAAATACGCCATTCCGTGCCGCGTGTGAACTAGCCCTTACATGTGTGATATTACATGGGGAGGAGCGCCTGTATTACATGTGTGATATTACATGGGGAGGAGCGCCTGTATTACATTTGTGTGGCATTATGGCGGCCATTTCCTTCACTGACTCCTTAGACATATCATGCTGGACAGTCTCTAGTATCCGGCGTCTCAGGCGCCAGGCAGCTCTATCACGTGGCGTCTCTGACATCATTCCACTGTACTTTATTCAGAATATTTGCGGCGTCTCCTTTCTATTCCTGCCTCCTCTGTTGTCCGCTGGCTCTGGGAACACTGTGTGTGTTTTGGCAGCCAGACGCCTGGAGTTTATGTTCCTGTCTATGAGTCGTGGCTTCTGTCGCTGCGCGGGGCCCGATCGCTGCGCCCAGTGACACGTGTAATCGGCTGAGCATCGTATCTCCAGAGGAGGTGAAATCTGCTGCAAACTCGACAACTGGGCAAACAGACTGACACTAAAAGCTTCCTGTGGGGAGCAATAGAGCGCGGTGGTAAATACTGCGGGGGCCGCATTGTGGGGAGGCAAACCGGATAAGTGGGGGGCATTCACATGACCAATCATAGAGGAGGTGACATTATGTAACAATCTTCCATACAAGAGGTGATCCCACCAGGTCCAGTGATGGGCCCCTAAGAAAATGGGGCTACAGAACACCCCCATGTGGAGCCAAAGATTTCTCACCAAAATATAATTCATGTACACTGACTATATGATAAAGGGGGTACACTTAATAGTGTAAAGTGGACCGCAGAAACCCCAAGTGTCAGCGTGTCATTGTCCTGTATTCCAAGTGTTAGCGCGTGTCAATGTTCTGTTCCCTAAGTGTCAGCGTATTATTATCCTGTACCCCAAGTGTCAGAATGTCACTATCCTGTACCCCAAGTGTCCTTGTGTCACTATCCTGTACCTCAAGTGTCAGCATGTCAATGTTCTGTACCCTAAGTGTCAGTGTGTCATTATCTTGTACTGCATGTGTTAGCATGTCACTATCCTGTACCCCAAGTTCCAGCGTGTCATTGTCCTGTACCCCAAGTATCAGCACGTCATTATACTGTACCCCAAGTATAAGCATATCATTGTACTGTACCCAAAGTATTAGCATATCATTATACTGTACCCCAAGTGTCAGTGTGTCACTGTCCTGAACTTCAACTGTCAGCATGTGATTATCCTGTAGCCCCAATATCAGCGTGTCACTATCCTGTACCCCAAGTGTTAATGTGTCACTATCCTGTACCCTCACTACCTTGGTCCACGCTGACCGTTGTTATGATTAGGACTTTGTCGCCCCCTGGTGTTCTATACTGTAATGTGTATGTAAAGTATCACCTGACTTGACTTCAGTTTTCGTACAACCCTCACATCTCTCCCAGATTTAGCTGAACAGTCCAAATTCTAGGAGATATGTCCCAGCTTCAATGTCTGCGTCCTCCAGTGCTATCCATTCCATGCTTCACCATTAATCCCGTCTCCACTCCTAGCAGTTTAGAGCAGGGAGGACCGGTGTATCCTGTACCCTTCTAAACGTATCCTTTACCCCTCTAGCAGTGGCGTAACTGAAGTCTTGTGGGTCTTGGTGCAAACTTTTGTCCGGTGATTCCTACCCCCTCCTTACAGCAAATTCTTGATAGTGATGGTTACAGGGTCCCAAACAGTATAATATACTCCTCCATGGCTGCCAGATAGTATTATATGCTTGACAGTGACCCTCCCCAACCCCAGTATTATTTGCTCCACAGTGATCCCCGTACAGCATTATATGCTCCACAGAGCTCCCCACCACAGTATAATATTATCCACAGTGGCAGCACACATAATATAATATGCTCACCAGAGTGGCTGAAGAAGACATGACATCCACAATGGAGCCCATATGAGGTGAGTAACACTGTTTGTTATGTTTCCTTGGCTCCTCTGGGCCTCCAATCATGATATTCTGAGAGTCTGAAGAGACCCCACAGTATAATAGTAATGTATGGGTGGTGAACCCCACAACCATTACAGGGGGTGTTTCTCCCTGTACCAGTATACCTGGAGATAGCCTGGAGTTACCTCAGGTTGGGAATCACTGCTGTGGGGTCTCTTCACACCCCAGGGTATAATAAGTGGAGGCTGAGGAGAGATGTGAATAATATAAAACACTTGTACTCACCTCTCCTGGGCATCTTGGCAGCGTCCGGCGGTCTCTCGGTGTCCTCTTAAGCTTTCTTCCAGCCTGATGTCACATGACCTGAGAAGGTCACCACTGAGGCCCAATCACAAGTCTCAACAGTGACCCGTGATGATGACCGCAGTCACTTGGCGTGTGTGATGTCAGCCAGATACATGAAGAGGATGCTGAGGGACCGGCGGACACACAACAGAGGTAAAGCAAGATGAGTATATGTGTTTTTTTATTTTTACTCACCTCCCCTGGACCCTTACTTATTATACTCAAAGGTCTGAGGAAATGGAAATGTGTAATGAAGTCATCGGAGACAATAAGGACACCGGACACAGGAACTGCTGATTTCATATTACAGTACCTTTTATTAGCAATAAGCAGAGGAGCCATTAATAATAATAACGGCTTATATTATATCCTACTAAATGATAGGGGTTGTGGCTCTTATCTCAGCTCCATGGAGGCATGACCATCCATAAGTAAGGTTCTGAGATAAGAGCCCCAACCCGATGATCCAGAGGAAGGCAAAGAAAAACCCCAGAGATCTGAGTCTGAAGGGAAAAAATAATTCCTCCCTGACCCCAAATATGGCGATCGGCGATATAACCCTGGATCATGTCTATCCATCTGCCTACTGCTGACCAGAAACCTATATATATTATATCTAAATATAACATAATATTATCCCCTGTAATGACGGGGGTTACCTTGCTCCAGAGAGCTTACAGACTATAGTAAGGAATCCTCTCTATGGCATAACTAGGAATGGCGGGGCCCCGTGGCAAACTTTTGACATAGCCCCCCCCCCCCCCCCGACCGACACCGAAGACTCCGACCGACACCCCCCCCCCCCCACACACACACACACACATTCCTCCGCTCTCGATTATGCCACATAGTGGCTACTGCACACACTATTATGCCCCATAGTGGCTACTGCACACACTATTATGCCCTATAGTGGCTCCTGCACACACTATTATGCCCCATAGTGGCCCCTGCACAAAGTATTATGCCCCGTTGTGAACACCTGTGAACAACAATTATACTCTATGGTCTTTTCAGACCCCAGAGTACAATAATCGGAGACCGAGAGGGGATACAACATAAAAAACCACTGTCACTTACCTCTCCTTGGCTCTGCTGCACTCCTCAGTGGTGTTGTCCATCTTCAATGACGTCCGGGATGTCACATGACCCAGGCCTGGGTCATGTGGCGTCAAGGACGTCACAGAATTAGGCCTTAAGCCTGTCTGTATTCTGGAAAGGTAAGTAACAGTGTTTTTTATGTTCCCTGACCTCTCCCAAGCCTCTGATCATTATACTTGGGGGTCTGAAAAGACCCCTGAGTATAATAATAGTGTTTGTGGGGTTTGTGATCGCCCAATGATCCAGGTAATTTTCAGTTTTGGACCAGACCATTTGTTGCAACCATTGCCAGAACACCAATGAGCCAATAATATGTTTGTTAGCAGATTTGATGTTCTTACTTGCTCGTCATAACGCAACCACATTCACTTCTATTAGAGCTAATGGAAAAAGCGTTACACTGCAATCTCTAACCACATGACATATGCCGCAACCAAGGCCGCCATGTAGCCATGACCTCAGAGATAGGAGCCATCCTGGTCATCATTAGCCCTAGTCTAAAGAGAGGATTCCTGCCAATAAAGTCAGTCTCCAAATGTCTACTGACCAGAGATTGACTTCATTGCTTACAATTTATTTTGGAGGGTTCCTTCTGACCTTACAATCTAAAGGAAAACTATCATTGACCCTTTAAGGACTCCCATTATGAATTTTAACCGGCAGCCATGTTAAAACAAAAAGGAGAAAAATAAAACAATTGTAGACTATGAAGGCGCTCATGGTATGAAATATAGTGGGAGTGGTCATTAAAAGGTTAATGTCCCTGCCCTGAGGAATTATTTACAATCTAAAAGAAGGAACCCTCTAATCCCTAGTCTAACATAAGATGTGTTCTGTGATTTCTTGGCTTGCGATGAGAATTTGAGAATGATGAGAACGTTACGATGACTTGTTGTGATGAGACGATTTTCTTCTTGAGAAGACTTTGCGTAAAGAACTTCTGCTCATAAAAAAGAGGAGAAAAACAAAATCAATCATTTCCTCTGATCTTCTGATTGTCCTAGCCCCACCCCTGAGCTGACCAGCCCCACCCCTGACCTGACCAGTCCCACCCTTGCACTTCTCAGTCACACCTCAGTTCTACTATTAGCATTTACACTTAATAAACTGCTTTCAGATTGAATGGTGAGGCTATCAACACCCCAGGAATTTGTGGGATTTCTCTTTCCAGTGAAAAAACGCTCCTTAGAAAATCTATGATTTTACTTTGAGGTTTACTCAAACGGAGGCTATGTGTTATTTCTCCCTGCAGCGCCTCTGCAGGAAAACTGGAGAATTACATCTGCAATTACCGATGCAACACAACCCTGATAATGTAACCTCCTACCCCTATTCTCCTGGGAATACACATCCCCCTATAGATCCTATGGAAAGACATAGTTTATTGTAGGTCAACATATAAACTAATAATATTATAAAAAACTAATATAAAATTTATTTCTAAATAAAGATGGTAGGAATGATAAATATTGGGTATAATGCTCCGGTACTTACCTCTAAATGCCTGTAGAGGAGGCGGCTCCGTCCATGTGTAAATGGAGAGGTTGAAATAAAGTGATACACATAGAAAGTGACATGAAGCCATACAGGACTGTTGTGGGGAAAAAGTCGCACTCTTTGGCACACATCTCATTAGCACAAAAATTTGCAACTTTTTCCAATTGAAATTCACAAGCTTGCCACGCTTCTAACGCATGGGTGGAGCCAGCTGGGCGGGGCTTATCAGCAGGGGAAGGACCACATTATTATGTTGCACCAAAAAATGGATTAATTTTTGGTGTACAAAGTAACTTAATAAATCCCATCTTCTTTTCCCCCAAGTGTATGTTATATTGTTTTTCAAAGTGATTGCCATGTCCCAGGTCACTTGGGGAAGTCTCTGTAGATTTTGAATCCCTGGTAGAATTTGTGTCTTTCCCTCTTTGGAGATAAATCCGTGGAGGCGATTTGAAAATTTCCGCTTAAGGAATCCATCTACATGGAATCCTAAATTCTCCCTAGCATGAACGCCCCCCTCTAGTAATATGGTAATTCTTACATACTGTACATACCTGGTGTAGTCCTCTCTTCAGCCTGGACATCGTCATCTCTCACCATCCTCTGAACAACGGATATAGTGTCATGTCTACTTATTCCCTTACCATCATTGTGGTGTCATCATGTACTGGTGATGTTATAACGGTCTTGGAATTCAAATGCAAAAGGTCAAACTCATTTGCATATGGCACTGACAATATTGTTTCAAGCCCTGGAAACCCCTTTAATGCCCCTTTAATAATTCTTAGTCCTTATTACATTCTCATTCATAGCCTTGAGTTAGGAAATATAAAACAAGATATAACATGAGGTCAGTGCGGAGCCCTGTGATTGGATAAAAGCAGGAGGGCCTGGGAAGCTTCTTATACAGGTTACAGGGCTGCAAATGCACAAGAAAAAACACAGTCCACAGCTCACCATAAATCTTGAAGAGAATCAGCTAGACCAAGAGTGCACGAAAAAAAACACCCCCGGCTGGGGTGGAACAATGCAAGAACCCAGTAGAAAAATATTCCTTCAGCACAAGAGGTCTATAGTAAAACTTGACTTTTATTGGAAAAATATAAAAAATAGGTACCAGACATAGGAAAAAAAAGATGTAAAAAAACTTACATGGTCAATTCCAAGTATGCATGTATGGTTGAAGACAGACAAGCCTACGCGTTTCGGGACATCCGTCTTCAACCATACATGCATACTTGGAATTGACCATGTAAGTTTTTTTTACATCTTTTTTTTCCTATGTCTGGTACCTATTTTTTATATTTTTCCAATAAAAGTCAAGTTTTACTATAGACCTCTTGTGCTGAAGGAATATTTTTCTACTGGGTTCTTACAGGGCTGCAAGGTGACATACAATACCTTATATATAGTATGTGCAGTAGAGTATACAGGATTGCTCACAATATCCACGTCAGTTAAACCTGGCAAAATACCAGGAAGCACTAGCTTTGCTTTCAAAACAAAGTTCTGCAATAGCACCCCCTGTGCAGTGCGAACACCATATGCATCCAGAACACTGTACCCCGACTTTTACTGACACCTACAATACTTGTTTCTGTCAGATAGAACAAAAGTCTGCACTGAAACGTCCAGAAATATATATTTCACGTTAATGTCAAAATCCCCCCCCAGACAGTCCCACAACACCTACTAATATGCAAATTCTGACCAATCACTGTCAAGGAGTCTCCCAATACTGCCATATTGGAGGTTCTCACCCATCGATTATTAGTAATTCCATGCACCAAGGACAACCCCATTGATTTTAATGCCACTGACAGGCTGTACAGCCCCATTGATATTAATACTGCTGACAGGCAGTACAGCCTCACTGATTTTAATGTCGCTTACAGGCAGTACATCCCCATTGATTTTCATGCCACTGACAGGAAGTACATCCCCATTGATATTAATTCTGCTGACAAGCAGAACAGCCCCGTTGTTTTTAATGCTGCTGACAGGCAGTACAGCCCCATTGCTTTTAATGCTGCTGACAGGCAGTACAGCCCCATTGCTTTTAATCCCTCTGACAGGCAGTACAGCCCCATTGCTTTTAATGCTGCTGACAGGCAGTACAGCCCCATTGCTTTTAATGCCCCTGACAGGTAGTACAGCCCCTTTAATATTAATGCCCCTGACAGGCAGTACAGCCCCATTGATTTCAAAGCCACTGACAGGCAGTACAGCCCCATTTCTTTTAATGCTGCTGACAGGCAGTACAGCCCCTTTGATTACCATAAAACTAACTAACCAGTTCCCTGGTGTTTTTGTGAAATCATTGGTACTCAACTCCCTGCAAGAGTCATTAAAATGAACATGGATGAGCTGTATAATATCTGTAGAGAAGTTGATGAGACCGTCCCTGCCAGTGGCATTGAAATCATTGGGACTATACTGTGTATCAGATCCTTATTCAAAGCAGTGAATCCTCAAAATAGAAGATTGATCCCATCTGTAGACAGCTGTATTGAGCTTCTTCCTTCCTCTAGAGATGACGTCAGCCTCATTGGTCATGTAGCAGAATGAAGCCATTATGCCATTAGTAATGAAGCCATTAGTAGGATGTATCCCCAGGGGTCCGCTTAGGGCATCTTGAGAACCTGTTTTAGATGATATAGTCCAGTCTATAGAAGGCCAGGTTTCTTATTCTCCACTCCCCCTGCAGATGAAGGCTGTCCATCAATGGCAGGACACGTAATGTGACAACAGATTTCCTTCTACTAGGTGTCTGGATATGGTTCAGGTAGAGCCTTGGGGGGGTAATGGAGGTGACGTGTGTGCCTGGATGATAAACAAGAAAAACTGTGGGAACTCCTCAGGCTCGTTGGTGAATTAAATTATCTTCTCAACTGGTGGTCTGTCTGGGCTGTCCAAGGTTTGCTCACCACATGCGCCTGCCCTTTCCATAACCGCAGCTCCGAACATCTTCCAACATCCTGCTTCTCTCAGATCAATAATATATCTCCTCTCCAAGTCTATCAACTGGGTAAAATGTCTTTTATTGCATCATAAAGGCATGTCTAGCAGTCAATGATCTCACACCAAGAGGTACACTACCCAAAAGTAGCCTCACTGTAAGCCTTTATATAGGGCAGCGGGGGGAGCACTTTTACGTCATCTTGTGGCAATACCCAATGTCTAATCAGAGCACACCTGTAACCATTGACTTATCTGCCTAAGCCATGACTGTATGGTGAGTATTGTAGCAATCTGACATTTTTATCTGGTAACGGTATTATTTCATTGTCTATGAGTGCATGTCAATAATTCTACAGCATGTGATAGAAGAGGCAGAGGGGGTAGGCGGTGGGTGTAGGCAGGGGGTACAGATGGAAAATAAATTGTATAGTCAGGAATAACTCAGCTGTATTACCCCACAGTCACCACTAGGTGGAGATCTTGTACTGTGAACAAACTTATCTACAGAAACAGAATGAGTGACAGGAGCAGAGACTGACACAGCAGGGGCTGACAACCACAAGTTTATTCAGATCAGGATTGTACACAGCACAGCTAATATATATAATAATGAAAAGCGATCCTGAGGCCTCACAGCACAATGCACACAAGTCTCTTGTCACGGAAAGGATTCTCTGCAGATGGAACCGGAGAGACCAGAGGGTCAGCGAGAGAGTGCGACTGACAGAACGAGAGGATGTCTGACACCACCACCGACACCTGCGAGACAAAAGCGCAACTGCATCAGCAGGGATATACGCTACACATTTATATTATATCATGTCTTTAACAGGGGGCGGGGCTGTGACAACCTCTCAGACATGATATATACAGGTGGTTGTCAGTAGTAATAGAAGAATAGCGGTACTGTAGTATAAGGTGCGCGGATCTCATGTCCAATCACATCACTATATTATATTGGTGATGTCAGGAACAGTGGGCGGAGCTGTGACAACCTCTCAGACATGATATATACAGGTGGTTGTCAGTAGTAATAGAAGAATAGCGGTACTGTAGTATAAGGTGCGCGGATCTCATGTCCAATCACATCACTATATTATATTGGTGATGTCAGGAACAGTGGGCGGAGCTGTGACAACCTCTCAGACATGATATATGCAGTTGGTTGTCAGTAGTAATAGGTGAATAGCTGTACTGTAGTATAAGGATCTCATGTCTGATCACTTCATTATATTATATCGGTCATGTCAGGAAGAGGGGGCGGGGATGTGACAACCCTTTAGACATGATATATACAGGTAGTTGTCAGTAGTAATAGATAGTATATATGGCACATTATAGGTTTTTATTCTGTGCAGTATTACATTGGATCTTGGATGATCTACATGTAATGCTATTGGTTAGTTCCTCACCTTCATCCTCTCCACGTTCACCTCCATCTTTAGCTGCTCCACGTCTTTTCGGGCTTCAGCAATTTTGGCTAAATTATTTGACATTCTGTAATGAGCCGAGAACAAAATGTGATGTACAAAAGTATGTGAACCTCTAAACTGTGGCCAGTATTATGGGGCTGGTCTCTTATTTATGTGTGATCAGAGAAGTACATACGTGTGACACCCTGGAGATGCAGTTCTGGTGCTGACACCTTTGATGTACAGTCCTGGTTCTGATATTCTGGACCTACAGTCCTGGTGCTTTGTGTGGTCACCTTTTCACCCTCAGGTTGTCGTTGGACCAGTAGAAGAGGTGACATCCAATATGAGGATCACTGAGCTGCCGTGTATGGAGGTTATGGGCTTGGATAATGGAGCCACTTATTATATGATGTAGGGGGTACACATACTTTTAGACCTGTTGTACTGTATGTGATATGGCGGCAGGTGTGGGTCCTATGCCTGCAGGTTGCAGATATCCCCAGGGAGCAGACAGGTAATGACAGCAGCAATTACACCAGCAGCTACCAGCCCAGCCCCCACCATAATGACAGTATGGAGCAGAGGGAGAAGACTGCTGGGTATCATTGGGGAGGGGGCTCTATATCTATTATACAAGACTTACAGTGGGCTCTCGTATAATAGGAGATGTCTTATTAGGGAAGGCTTCTTTACAGTAAGGGAAGTCATACCACTCATTACTGGGGGTCACTGCCTAACACCCTCCACCATCACACACACTGGGGGCCGTCAAAAGAAGTCATCACTGGACCTAGGTGACCCAGATACAAGGTTCCCCAAAAAGAATCCCCCACCCCCACCCACCCACCCACTACATGCACAAGGCAGGGAAGGGCTTCTTGCTGCTCTGGTGCTGATAACAGAAGACAATAGAGCTATAGCTGATTTGTTCCAGGGATAAAATAGCTGGACATAATGCTCCTCACCATTGGCCCCTGAACATTCATTATGGGGCCCATGTTTATTATATAGTCACCTGAGCCCCCTGCAGGATTGATCGTGCCTGTGCAGTATGGAGGGGGCACATACTTATAATACATTCCCCCCCCCCCCCCTTTACAAAATATAACCTCAAACAGCATCTTTGATATTATGAATGGACCTTATGGACTCCAGGTAACCTCCCCAGACCCCCACCCTTCAGACCCAGCCTCATCTTTTGGACTTCTCTGTAGACGCCTAATCTTTCAGCCCCAGTCTCAAACTCCTGGTCACCTTCCCTGACCTCTGACTCTTCAGACGTAGCCCCATCTCCTGGTCACCTCCCCAGACCTCTGACTCTTCAGACCGAGCCTCATCCCCTGGTCAGCTCCCCAGACCTCTGACTCTTCAGACCGAGCCTCATCCCCTGGTCAGCTCCCCAGACCTCTGATTCTTCAGACCCAGCCCCATCTTCTGGTCACCTCCCCAGACCTCTGATTTTTCAGACCCCAACCCCATCTCCTGGTAACCCCTCAGACCTCTGACTCTTCAGACCGAGCCTCATCCCCTGGTCAGCTCCCCAGACCTCTGATTCTTCAGACCCCAACCCCATCTCCTGGTCACCTCCCCAGACCTCTGACTCTTCAGACCCAGCCCCATCTCCTGGTCAGCTCCCCAGTCTTTAGAGCTAGTCCCACCACCCACTGTACCCACCTGTGTCCTGTGGTACAGAGCAGTCAGGTGGAAGGTGCAGGCTCGGGGCTTCTTCTCCAGGTATTGACTGCTGGCCAACTTGCCTTCTACACAATGATTATCCCCAGAGAGAGGGCGGAGGCGACAGATGTCACCTCATTGTTCTGCTTAGAGGAGGGGGCATGTGCACACCTGGTTGCACTATACAGAAGGAGGGGGCGCTATACAAACCTACAATGGTGATTTTTAACTGCAGAGGCAAACACAGTGTAAGATCTGCACTTGTTTTATTACAAATGACTGCGGTTTCCACACGCTTTGAAACGGTTGCAATTTCTGATAAATTATTATGTGCGGTTCTGACACTCAGTTTTTGGCCACATAGCAAACTGCTGTGATGTGTGAGCCTTGGCCCGCCTACTTATACAGATTATAAAGGACCGAGCAACCAATCACAGCTGTGCAGTACTCAAACTCTGACGTGCTGGGCTCTGCGGAGACCTCAGTGACTGGTTGTATATTCCATGTCTTGTCACTGCTGGATGGATGAATCTTCTGGCCAAGGTCGATAAAGTGACGTCACAGACACTGATCCAGGGATTTATTCGGATTGCCAGATTTGGAGTCAGGAAGAATTCTTATCCAAACATGGGCCAATTGGCATCCGTCTCACGGTGGGTTTGCCTTCCTCTGGATTAACACTATGTAAGACTAGGTTCACACCACCGTTATTCAGTGTGATGTGACGGATGAGGGCAATGGACATTACAAAGCAGATACAGATGGAGTCCCCCTTGGGTGTCCGCCTATATTCACCCCCATGTAAAAAAAAAAAAAATATGATGGAAACTTCACTTGTTTTTTACGTTTCTTCCGTAACAAAGGTAAATAAACATGACAGAAGACTCGGAAGACGAAAGAAGACAGGAGAGAAGACAGAAGAGGGAAGACAGAAGAGGGAAGACAGAAGAGGGAAGACAGAAGAAGGCATCCGTTATGCTGTTTACATTAGAGTCGATGGGAATGAACACAGTTAGAGCGGCTCCATCCATTACTCTACTACCATAGAGTCATCCTATGATAGCAAAAAACTGTATTAATAGTGGTGTGAACAAAGCCTAACCTGCAGGAATGTTATAGTTATAATAATTAGACAGAGGCGTCATTGTATTTCTTAACTGTCACCTTCTTGCAGCTTATATTGAGAAGTATAAGTTGGGGACTACAAGGTGATTTTGGCCGCCACTCCTGTGTTTCAGTCCTTCCTTATACACTGTGTTCCAAATTATTATGTACGTCAGATTTCAGTATCATAAAGATGTAATATTTGGTTTTCAATTAATCTCATGGCTGGTTTTGTGTCTCAGGGCTCTTTGAATTACTTTGGGTCAAACTGGAGCAAACCAAATTAAAGGAAACTACTAAAGAAGGACGTTCCACATTATTAAGCAGGTCAAAGGTTTTAAGCAATATGAGAAAGAACAAGGGTCTCTGCTGCCGAAAAAGTGTCAAATAGTGCAATGCCTTGGACAAGGTTTAAATACATTTCACAAAAACTTACAAACTGATTCAGAGTACAGATGGGTTCGTGCAGATAAAGGCAGAATGAGGAAGGTTTCTTACAGACAAATTAATTGTAATAAGAAAGCGGTTGCTAAAATACTATTACAAAGCAGAAACAGGGATGTGATGCTGCTGGTACGAACCTCAAGGTGTAATCCCATAGATTGTAAACCCTCGCGGGCAGGGCCCTTTACCCCACTGGGCCAGTCGGTCACTGTTAGTATTATATCTACCTGTATATTTTGTGTATTATATGTAAACCCCCAACTGTAAAGCACCATGGAATTAATGGTGCTATATAAATAAACAATAATAATAATAATAATAATAATAATAATAATAATAGAATCCTCCAGAGGCTTTCAGTTGTGCATAAACCTATTTGACCACGTATACACAGTGCTCAAAAGCAGAAATGGCTGTAGTGGGCCCTTTACTGATAAGTGCTGTGAAGCCCTGGATGGTCCAGATGGATGGTAGGTGGATGGCCAACAAGGCTGCAACATCAGCATGTAGGTGGTGGAATCATATTTTGGGCTGGAATCATAGGGGAGAGTTGGTAAACCCTCTTAGGTGTGAAAATGACCTCTGCAAAGTATATAGTTTCTGACTGATCACTTTCCTCCATGGTACAAAAAGAATAACCTTTCTTAGTAAAATCATCATTGTGCAGGATAATGCCCCATCTTATGCAGCGAAGAATACCTATGAGAAAGTGTGGCCACCATCTGCACAATATGGCAGTACTGAGATAGTTTTCCCCTGAAGATAAGCCCCAACCCATCTTTTGGAGCAAGGAAGAGGTACATGTAAGAGGCCACAGGAAAATGGCCGAACAGACATGCAAAGTCAGCTCTACCCAACACGGCATGGCAGAGACGACTGAGCATGTGCAGGATTTGGATCCAAAACAGACTCTGCTGCTGATGACACAGCACAGAAGAAGAGAGAGACGGCGCTGGAACGTCTTCCTTGACAAAGGCTATTCCGACGTGGTGTTTGTTAAAAATAGGATTCTAATGATAGAATCCCTTTAAGATGTTTTTGATTGAAGTAGATTTTGATGTCAGTAAATGTCACCTCTTAATGCTGCAAATTCAAAAAATCACCATTTTCAGTCCTTTACAACCTATTACCCAGGCTGAGAAGATACATTTTCAGTAATTTTCTCCACATTTCAGGCTCCTCCCTTAACTTATGCTAAACTGACACTTACTCTGAAATCTCTGCAGACTGAAGCTCACAGTGAGATCAGATTACAAAGAAGTTTATGAAAAATGTGCACTCCCTCCCTCCTAATAATGTCCCCACCTTCACCAAAATCTCCTCCTTAACTCTGCCTCTTCTCCAATAGCATTTCCTCTTCTTTCCCCAATGCAATGCCGGTCTTTGCAAACCCTCTTCAGTAGTGGAGACTGCACTTCCTATATAACACGGCACTTGCCCTTCTCATCAATGAGGTGCAGATTCCTTCAGGCCGTGCGCCTGGAGGAAATTCTTCACTAATACCTAGATGTCGTAGATTCCCACCATCATTTAACAGATTTCTGGAGTAATCCTCTCTCCATCCAGAATCCTGGAGCTATAACCTTATCCTCCTTCTCAGACACCTCTGGCAGTAAGATAACTCCCCTCAGACATGTTGAGATCCAATACACATTCTTAGATTTGGTTGATGTATATCCAAGATTCATGGTCAGCTAAGACTCCAACATCCCTCCAATCCAACAACCACCCAGATGACCAGTTAATATTTCCCCTCAGTCTACCTCTGCCAATCTCTTCACTGGTTACTAGGGTTGAGCCGATCTTGAGATTTCAGGATCGATTTTAAAATCCGATTTCCAATCATTTTCCAGCTGATCCTCATCGTGAAATCTGCTCAATCACTGATCGGGATCCGATCTTTCCCGGTCCCTCAACCCTACTGGTTTACTTGATATCCTAGAAGTCTAGGCTTCTGACCTAATCTCCTCACACGTAATCTCCAATCCACAACCTGTCGTCTCCATACATGACCTAACCTCCTGATATCTCCTCACACGTAATCTCAACCTGTCGTCTCCATACATATCCTAATCTCCTGATACCTCCTCACACGTAATCTCAACCTGTCGTCTCCATACATGACCTAATCTCCTGATACCTCCTCACACGTAATCTCCAATCCACAACCTGTCGTCTCCATACATGACCTAATCTCCTGATACCTCCTCACATGTAATCTCCAGGCCACAACCTGTCCTCTCCATACATGACCTAATCTCCTGATATCTCCTCACACGTAATCTCAAAACCACAACCTGTCGTCTCCATACATGACCTAATCTCTCGATACCTCCTCACACGTAATCTCCAATCCACAACCTGTCGTCTCCATACATGACCTAATCTCCTGATATCTCCTCACATGTAATCTCCAGGCCACAACCTGTCCTCTCCATACATGAACTAATCTCCCGATACCTCCTCACGCGTAATCTCAAGACCACAACCTGTCGTCTCCATACATGACCTAATCTCCTGATATCTCCTCACACATAATCTCAACCTGTCCTCTCCATACATGACCTAATCTCCTGATACTTCCTCACATGTAATCTCAAAACCACAACCTGTTGTCTCCATACTTGACGCATGTAATCTCCAGGCCACACAATAACCCCGCGACCACTACACGACTAGCTTCTCCCCTCATTGCCTGTCTTCTTCCCCTCCTCTGTGTCAGGTGGTCACACAGTCAGCTCAGGTTTATTGTACTTGTTTTCGTCATGTGTACAGATGTGACGTGTCTATACAGATGTGAGACCGATTTAACAGGCCGACTTTGGATTGTTCCTCGTGTCCCAGTGACCATCCCTCTTCTATTATCACATAATATCGGGCACATATAACATGAGAGTGTACATTATAATCTCTCAGAACGCAGCAGTCTCCAGCCTGTGGATTACAACCCCCCACCTCTCGCACACGGCATGAATCACGTTCTGTGTTATATTTGGACTGGGGGTTTTTGTTCAGTTTCCATGACAACTCGAGGATGAGACAGACGGCGCTTTGTGTGTGAGGGGCAGATGTGGACGCAGATTCTGCAGTGATGGAGTCTGCTACGTTGTGTATCAAACCGAACCTATGCAGAACACAACCGTACCCCAAAGTATTCAAGAGCTACAATGGCGGGGGGTGTCTGCAGGGTCAGAGTGACCATGGGGGATATGCGGAATGGCCACTGTCAGGGTATCTGTGGGGTCAGGATGACAACTGGAACCTATAATCATAATTATCCTGATAGACTAATATAATGCAAGGTGTACAGTAAGGACTGACACCCAGTCAAAACAGATATTGATAGCAGTGACAACTTTTCTGGGTAATATAATGTCTTAGCTATAATCTCTAGCGCCCCCTGCTGTATTCCAGAATGTGCAGCACCCCCACAACATCCCAATAAATTTGACGACACAGAATGAACAGAAACACTTTATTTACAAGATCTGATACAAAATGATGGGGAATATTTACAGCGTTTGTGATGGCGGCGCCTCCTGTACACGAGACTATATACAATCCAATCAATGGCGCCTCCACTATACATCTGTACACAGGGGCCCAGGTACTGTACAAACCACTGGGGGCCCGGCCGTGAGACACCCCAAGAGGGAGGGCACAGGGACATTTCATAGGTATTGTAGTCAATTCTACTCCAGGAACTTTCATGAGAGATTCCACAGGGCTGACAGAGAAAGGGTTAAATGGTCATGAAGACCTGCATCATGGGAGTTGTAGTACTCTATTAATCTTGTGCCATCAAGGAGTTGTAGTTCAAGAACAGGAGGAAACTAACATGATGCATAATGGGAGACCCAGTACAGAGAGTAATCACATCAGAGGAACACTACAGAACAGCCAGAGAGAATACAGTCTACTGCTCCGGGACAGAGGACAGGTGAACACAATCTATTACTCTCTGATATCAGCCATGTCAGGAGAGGAGAGGCTGACTGTAGGAGAGGTGAATACAATCTATTACTCTCTGATATCAGCCATGTCAGGAGGGGAGAGGCTGACTGTAGGAGAGGTGAATACAATCTATTACTCTCTGATACCAGCCATATCAGGAGGGGAGAGGCTGACTGTAGGACAGGTGAATACAATCTATTACTATCCGTTATCAGCCATGTCAGGAGAGGAGAGGCTGACTGTAGGACAGGTGAACACAATCTATTACTCTCTGATATCAGCCATGTCAGGAGAGGAGAGGCCGACTGTAGGACAGGTGAATACAATCTATTACTATCTGTTAGCAGCCATGTCAGGAGAGGAGAGGCCGACTGTAGGACAGGTGAATACAATCTATTACTATCTGTTAGCAGCCATGTCAGGAGAGGAGAGGCTGACTGTAGGACAGGTGAATACAATCTATTACTATCTATTATCAGCCATGTCAGGAGAGGAGAGGCTGACTGTAGGAGAGGTGAATACAATCTATTACTCTCTGATATCAGCCATGTCAGGAGGGGAGAGGCTGACTGTAGGACAGGTGAACACAATCTATTACTCTCTGTTATCAGCCATGTCAGGAGGAGAGAGGGTGACTGTAGGACAGGTGGATTCAATCTATAAGTCCCTGTTATCAGCCATGTCAGGAGGAGAGAGGATGACTGTAGGACAGGTGAATACAATCTATAAGTCCCTGTTATCAGCCATGTTGGGAGGAGAGGCTGACTGTAGGACTGGTGAATGCAATTTATTGATCCCTATTATCAGCCATGTCAGGAGAGGAGAGGCTGACTGTAGGACAGGTGACTACAATCTATTACTCCCTGTTATCAGCCACTGCAGGACAAGGAGAGGCCGACTGTAGCGCTTTTCAATGGACAAGTGACATAAGTGCAATTTGGGGGCAGCTGGATACGACTGTAAACTGTTGTTTTGAGACGTCGGTCACACAGTTGTCATGACTTTCAGTGACCCTGTGTGGAACCTCATAATCTTTTTCTTAAGGGCCTGAGAAGCTTTGACCTTAAACATTTGGGGGCGCCCATCAGCATCCCGGGGAGGCAGCTGCATTGGCCATACCAAGCCACCCTCTTCTTCTTCTTCCTCTTCTCCTTCTGAGTCCACCCTCGCCTCCCCCTCTGGGACCCCGGCACTGATTTCCGCTGTCGACCTCCACTTTCTGCAAGGTGGGCCAATTTTTGCTGTCGGGACCCTCCCATCTCTTCCCAGGGTGTAACAGCGACCCCCCTCTTGCATATGAGCTCGGGGGTCTCCCCATTCCTCCACAAAGGCCTGTGGATCTGCCCAGCCCTCTGTATGTGCTCTTGAATTAGCCCAGCTCTCCTTATAATTGCGGGGGTTCACCCAGCCATCTAAGTGACCCCTAGAACCCTGCCACGCTTCTGGGGGGACTCTGAGGTCAGTGTTTTCCTCTGGACGCGGAGCAGGGTCCCTCAGGCTAGTTTCTGAGAGGGACCTAGGAGTCCTTCGACCACCTCTTTTGCGCGGTGGTTCCTCTGCAGAAAGACATTTTCTAGGAGGTTTTGGGGGAGACCCCTCCACACTGTGGCCCTTTAACAGAGGGGGGTGCTTTCTGCGGGGCCCCCGGTGAGTTGGGGTATAAGAGGCATTGGCCATTCTACACACAGGGACAGGAGCAGGTGCAGGAGGACGCTCGGCAGAGACAGAACGTAAGTATGGGGCCCGGAGCTGACGGCGGAGAAGAGAGAGAATATATCCTTCAGCCCGGCGGGCTGGAGGCGGTGGTGGAGGAGGAGGGGGGGGAGATGAGGGGGAGGGGTAAGGGGCAGACATGGAGCGAGGCACCAGAAGACGAGAAGAAGAGGAACGAGGGTGATGGGATCCCACAACCAGATCACCTGAGGGCAGAAAGAAGAGCGGGGCAGTTACACACAGAAGAGGAGAAGAGGCAGGAGCAGCAGGGACCACACAAGACCTCACCTGCACTCTTGGGGCGCTCACTGGCATAATGCATCCGGGCCTCAGCCTGTCCCCCGCGGGGGGACCGCTCCAGGAATACATCACATGACTCTGGGCCATCGGCTTCGAACTCCGCTGCAAAAAGAGAGAGACAAAAATAATGATAGACATATAGCAAGGGCGCGACCTACAAACTGAATGGCAAATACAAGGCAACCCAAGTAAATCTAATCACAGCAATCTGCATTGCCCAGACCCCAGAGCAATCTCAATCCCGCTGCCCAATATATACAGACCTCCTGCTTCCCCTGGAGAGCAGGCCTCTGGAGAGCAATCTCATAGAAAGGGGAAGCACTGACTACTACCCCCAGCTGTCATCTAGGGAGGACGTCTGCAGGACTGTAGTGAGTGGGTGTGAGGCAGCTGGGTATGCCTGGTGGGCACGAGCTGCAGAGACTTTAGAAGCAAAGCTCAGTCCTTACAATAAAGCTTATCTACAGTGGACATTAGGTGGGGGACCAAATGGGGTAAAGAAGGGCGTTACATGAAGAAGGCCTGCGCGCGTGCGGGGTGCAGCATCACTGTTTATGATTCCTAAATGGTTAATTTTCCTTCCTGCCCCCTGATACAATAGGATTGACGGGTGCTGGGCACGGTCTACTGGGCAAGAGAAGAAAAACATCCAGATCCACACGTGCGCTGGGCAGGAATGAACAAGACTTGTCAATCAACGCACAGGCACCCCCCCTCCACCCCTGTCCATTCCCAGGAGGAGGAAAAACAGGGTGAAGGAGGCACTGAACAGTGTCAGGGCAAGAGTGAGGCAATGGGATTGGAGATGCTGGTCAGGGTAGTGGCAGCACAAGTGCCTAGGAGGGTCAAGGCAATTGTAGGGTCAGGGTAATGATGCTGGTGGTGCAGGTGCCACGGAGGGTCAAGATAATGGAATTTTATGCACTGCGGTGGGTGAAGGCAATTGTGGTACACAAATAAAAAATCCAGAAATGAGAAACATGTCGGACAAATGGGTGCAGCAGTGGGAGGCGGTCACATGACTATTTAGAAACTAAGAATGTCTATGGCACTGACAGGTTGCACCAGTATTCAGGATATGTATCTCGCACATACAGGAGCTAACCACTGACTATCATGGCTATGGATAGGTTTCAAGTATGTGCCGTAGTGTTCCCAGTGCAGGTAGCAAACATACACGACAGTACACAACCCCATAGCACACACTTGCTGGCATCTATACAAGACCCCATGGCAAATGCTGCCTGGTACTCGCAAGATTCCCACGACTCATGCTGCCTGGTTCACACAGGACCCCACGGCCCACACGTACCGGGATCTGTACAGGATCCCATGGCTCACATTGCCTGGTATATACAGGACTCCATGACTCATGAGGCCTGGTACATGCAGGAGCCCCACGACTCACACTCCCTGGCATCTGTAAAGGATCCCACGACTCATGCTGCCTGGTATATACAGGACTCCACGGCTCATGGTGCCTATTACACGCAGGGGTCCCACGACTCACGCTGCCTGTTACATGAAGTACCCTCGTGGCTCACATTGCCTGTTACACACAGGACCCTCACAGCTCACGCTGCCTGGTATCCACAGGAACCCATGGCTCACGCTGCCTGGTACCCGCAGGAGCCCATAACTCACGCTGCCTGGAATGTACAGGACTCCATCACCCATAATATAAAATAATTCAGCATTTTATTTTAAAGCCGGGTGCTAAGTAGGTAATTTGTTTCAGACGTCGACTCCACAGCCCCCGGACCAGCCCCCCTAGCCTGCTATATATAGTAACCCCGTCCCACACTGCCCAATATACAGACTGCCCCGTGGTGCTGGAAATGTCACATGACTCACCGTTCTCCTGGTCACTCTCTGCTCTCAACCGCAATTCTCCAAGTTGCCGCTCCAGCTCCCACAGCTGCCGGTCCAAATCCTGAGGAAGATGGAGGTAAGAGCCAAGTACAGTACACGAGGAAGATGAGAGAAGTTTTATACAGGTAAGGTACAGTATATACAGGGATGATGGGTGTTATATGCAGGTAGCGTAAGGTATATACTGGGATCATGGATGTTATATACAGATAGGGTACAGTATATACAGGGATGATGGATGTTATATGCAGGTAGCGTAAGGTATATACTGGGATCATGGATGTTATATACAGATAGGGTACAGTATATACAGGGATGATGGATGTTATATGCAGGTAGAGTAAGGTATATACTGGGATCGTGGATGTTATATACAGATAGAGTACAGTATATACAGGGATGATGGGTGTTATATACAGGTAAGTTAAGGTACATACAGGGATCATAGATGTTATATACATTATATACAAGGGTGATGGATGTTACATAGAGGTAAAGATAAGTTTTATAAACAGGGAGGAAGTTGTACACAGGAATATACAGTATAAATAGGGATGAGGGTGTTATATAAAGGGAAAGGACGGTATATAAACAGGTAATGATTGTCATATACAGTGGTGAAGTCCGTTGTATACAGGGAGAGTGGAATATATACAGGTATGATGGATATTGTATACATAAATGTACAGTATATACAGGGATGATGAGCGTTATATACAGGGAAAAGGTGGTATATAAACAGATAATGGTTGTTATATAAAGGGATGATGGGAGTTGTATACAGAGAGGGTTGGGTACAAAGAAATGATGGTTGCTATATACAGGGTAGGAACAGTATATACAGGGATGATGGGTATTATAGAGAGGAAGGGTACAGTATATAAAAGGGATGATGGGAGTTGTATACAGTGATGGCAAGGTATATACATGGATGATGGTTGCTATATACAGGGAAGAAACAGTGTATACAGGGATGATGGATGTTATAGCGAGGGAGGCTAGGGTATATGCAGGGATGATGGGATGGCTGTTGTATACAGGGAGGGTAGGGTATATACAGGGAGGGTTGAGTATATGCAGGGATGATGGCTGTTGTATACAGAGAGAGTAGGGTATATACAGGGAGGGTAGAGTATATACAGGGATGATGGGTGTTGTATACAGGGAGGGTAGGGTATATACAGGGAGGGTAGAGTATATACAGGGATGATGGCTGTTGTATACAGGGAGGGTAGGGTATATACAGGGAGGGTAGAGTATATACAGGGATGATGGCTGTTGTATACAGGGAGGGTAGGGTATATGCAGGGATGGTGGGTGTTGTATATAAGGAGGGTAGGGTATATACAGGGATGATGGGTGTTGTATATAGGGTGGGTAGGTAGGGTATATACAGGGAGGGTAGGGTATATGCAGGGATGATGGCTGTTGTATACAGGGAGGGTAGGGTATATGCAGGGATGGTGGGTGTTGTATATAAGGAGGGTAGGGTATATACAGGGATGATGGGTGTTGTATATAGGGTGGGTAGGGTATATACAGGGAGGGTAGGGTATATGCAGGGATGATGGCTGTTGTATACAGGGAGGGTAGGGTATATGCAGGGATGGTGGGTGTTGTATATAAGGAGGGTAGGGTATATACAGGGATGATGGGTGTTGTATATAGGGTGGGTAGGTAGGGTATATACAGGGAGGGTAGGGTATATACAGGGATGATGGCTGTTGTATACAGGGAGGGTAGGGTATATGCAGGGATGGTGGGTGTTGTATATAAGGAGGGTAGGGTATATACAGGGATGATGGGTGTTGTATATAGGGTGGGTAGGTAGGGTATATACAGGGAGGGTAGGGTATATGCAGGGATGATGGCTGTTGTATACAGGGAGGGTAGGGTATATGCAGGGATGGTGGGTGTTGTATATAAGGAGGGTAGGGTATATACAGGGATGATGGGTTTTATCCTCCGGATCCTGCGCACATGGTATGAATGTACATTGCACACAGTCTCCGGTGACTACTACTCTCATCATCGCCGCCTTCTCACCTCTCCGCCCCGCAGTGCCCGCCGCACTCGCACCTCCTGCCGCTCCCGCAATAATTTCAGCTCGCACAGCCCGGCCACACTCCCCCGCAACAACTGACGGAGTCGCCCCCGGTCCACAGAGCCACCCGAGCCCAGCATATCACCAGGAGCCGGCAGTGATGTGACTGAGCAGCCGCAGCCAGAGCTCAGCGGCCCGGAGCGCCGAACTGACCAATCAAAAGCCGCTGATGCTGCGATGCTCTGCGTCTTATCCAATCACAGGCAAAAGATTCTGACAAGTCCCGCCCCCTGCCGACAGGCCGCATCGCAGAGACAAAACCCCGCCCAGCCATCGCTCGCAGCCTTTTTCATCTTTGTGTCTTAACCAATCACATGACAGCTTATTTACATATTTTTGATGGACTGTTGCTACGCCCAGTTCTTGGCACGAGAATAGCTCCGCCTCCAAGATAAGGTTGGCTTAATCGCAGATAACTGACATATCTCTTAATCAATAAACTCTGCCTGTGAGTTGTGACAGCCAATCAGCAGCCAGTCTGCGCCATCCAGGAAACCAATAAGAGCACAGTTACCTAGGCTGCAGCTATAAATGCATTCTCAGTGATAGCCACGCCCCCATAGCGCTGCCACGTCAAACTAGAGCAAGAGACAGAAAGCATAGTAGCAAAGAGGGCGGGGGAAAAGGAGGGGCTAGCTGAGGCTAAGTGTCAATGGGCGGGACTAGGCACAATGGGGCGGGACCAAGCTTCTGTTATTTATGTCTGTGTTACGGAGAACAATAAAGTTTAGGATGAGTGACGTCAGAGGGGGCGGGATAAACTAAAGGCACGTGGGCTGTTGGTGATGTAAATGAAGATATAGCTGCATGTAAACATCGCCAGAGACAGGTAACGACTGCCCCCCCTCCCAACAAAGAGCCATTAATGACTGCCCCCCTCCCAATAGAGAGCCATTAATGACTGACCCTCCATTCTTTGAGCTGGTATCAGGGTGTTCTCTGGTGTCTGTCCATGCCCCCCTTCCATAAAGCCATTATCGGAGTGTTCTCTGTTGTCTGACCATGCCCCCCCCCCCCCCCCCATAGAGCCGGTATCAGGGTGTTCTCTGGTGTCTGACCATGCCCCCCTCCCTTAGAGCCGGTATCAGGGTGTTCTCTGGTGTCTGACCATGCCCCCCTTCCATAAAGCCATTATCAGGGTGTTCTCTGGTGTCTGACCATGCCCCCCATAGAGCCGGTATCAGGGTGTTCTTTGGTGTCTGACCATGCCCCCCCTCCCATAGAGCCGGTATCAGGGTGTTCTCTGTGTCTGGTCATTGTTGCAGAGACCCCTCCCCCCCCCATACTGTGTCTCCTTTTCCATCTATTAATGGGGTCTTGTCTTCTTCCCTAGGCTCAACCGTGCTCTGTGTGATGGGTTCAGGATGCGCTGCCCGCTCTGCCATGTCTTGGTTGCTCTGACACTGATCTGTAATGTGTTGCTGTTGTACTACACCTGGCACCTCCAAATCCGCCCAGCAGGACACCCCTCAACCGCTCTGTCTGCTGGTGTCACTGTCATTGTGCGGGAGTTCCGACCATTTGAGCATGGCCTGGCAGAGCTGCACCACTCCTTCTTGCGAGCCCGACCTGCTCTCCAGATCCTTGTGGCTTCAGAGACTGCTCTATACCCACCGGTCCCTGGAGTAACCCTGCTGAGGCTTCACCCCTCCCCGGAGCAGCCCAGCTCTGTATCCCGCCTGGAGACGCACGTTCATACCCGTCTGGTGGCTCTAGTACCAGATGGTTGTGCTCTGAAGCCTTCTGACCTACTGGAGCGAATGGCTCGAGGACTGCGTGATGCTCCACCTGGAGTCAGACTTGTGGCAGCCGGAGCTGGCACCTCCCTGCGTTGCCTTCACTTGAATGTGTCTCAGCGGGAATGGACAGCACAGTACAGCGTGGCAAGCAGTGGAGAGTCCTGCGGAGCAGTGTCTGGAGCTGCAGTGATTCTGATGAGATCCAGAGACCTTTTTGACTTGCCCTTTCCTCTCTCACGCCCTCTGCAGGCAACCATATTTATTCAGGCAGCTCTGCGTGGGTGGAGAGTGAAGGTGATGGATGGTGTTATGTTTCCTCGCACTCCTTTTCCAGCCACAGACCATGGTCGGTGGAAGGCAGAACAGGCGGAGCGAGCAGAAGAGGCAGCAACAATGCGAGCACTGAATGTGAGGCTAGTCCGCGGTCTCGATGGAGGGGATCGCTGGTTTGGCTGCACCAAGGAGACTCCACGCTGTTTTGGGACTGTGGTTGGAGAAACCCCAGATTACCTGTATGAGGGGCACTGGACGCCCCCCTGCTGCCTCCGCGCACTAAGGGTCACTGCCCTACATGTCATCAAAGTCCTGGAAGCCAACAATGTGCGGTACTGGCTGGAAGGGGGAAGCCTGCTGGGGGCCGCCCGCCATGGAGATATCATCCCCTGGGACTATGATGTAGATCTGGGCATATATCTGGAAGACATCACTTTGTGTCCAGAGCTGCGGGGGGCTCAAGGGGGGTCTCTCATAGATGAAGAAGGCTTTGTGTGGGAGCGGGCCATAGAGGGTGACTTTTTCAGGGTGCAGTACAGTCAGAGCAATCACCTACATGTTGATCTATGGCCTTTTTACCCACGGGATGGGCTAATGACTCGGGACTCTTGGACTGGTCACCCACAGGACATTGAGTTTCCAGAGAGTTTCCTCCAGCCACTACAGACTCTGCCTTTTGCGGGTGCTTTAGTTCAGGCCCCAAATCGCCATGTGGAGCTGCTAAAGATGAAGTTTGGGGAAAGAGCCATAGAGGTTCCTCAGTACCCCAACCCAGCTGTCCTGAGAATGGAGGGGCGGTGAGGCCGGAGCTGGGTGGTCATCGGGACTGCTGCATCCAAACAATAGGGAGCAAGCGGTGCTGGACACTAGAGGGGGGCAAAGCCAAAAATTACTGAACATGAGACACTCAGGAGATAATGACTACCTCTGAGTTACAGATATGCCACTTTTAAGGAGGGTCAGGGGGGATCTGGAGGGGAGAATCTGAGTCTGGAAGAGGATGTAGATGCCTGGCAGCAGCTTACGCCTCTCTCCTCATAAAGAACACATATCATTGGGCAAGCCCAGTATGCATGTGTGACTTTGGGAAGAGAAAGGGCTCCAGGCCAAATGATGTCTAATGTGTATGATCAGACTTAAAGTGGACCCTGTAGTGTCAGGTGACTTTTCAGGATATGTCGCCAGATGCATAAATGTGGAGTAACTCCAGATATGGCCATTATTATTTGTATTCTGCAGTTTTAGCAGTTTTCCCCTCTGCAGGCTTTCTGTTGTTCCCCCTGAGCTACAGGATAGCTGCTGTCATGTCTTCCATAGACAGTAAATGCAGAAGAAAAGATCCTGCTCCATTACACACTCTCAGCACCGCACAGGGCACTCCAGAGACACCGCTCTGTACTGATGGAAATAAAGCTGTTCATTCAGTGGCTTGTGAGGGCTTTGTGTCTCTCTCTTCCTAATGCATAGACAGCTATAGACGTGTCATCTGCTGTCCATCTCAAGACAGATAGAGCAGGAATTTCAGAGTGAAAGTCAGTTAAGAGGCAAGAAAAGCATTTTTCTCTTGCAAGGCTAGCTTCACACTTGCACCTGGTATCTGTCCGCTGCCAATCCATGTAGAAAATAACAGATTGATCAAAAACCGGATTCAATTGGATATCATACACAGCAGATACCACAGTCCTTTTTGACAGATTAGTCAATGGGTGTGTTTGATAAATCATTTTGTCCCCTTCTTTATTCTGAGCATGTGCAGAAAAGAATAAAGCGGGAAAAACGGATATAAACTGATTAATATCCATTGGTAATCCGTTTGCGTCTGCCTTCCATAGACCTCAGTGTTTAAAAAAGAAAAAAATGGATTTGTCGCTGTCCATTGTGTATCCTTATTTTTTGGATGGAGAAAGTCCTGCAAATCCGACTTGTCTCCACCCTAAAGAGCGGATACCAGACGCAAATGGTACAAGCCTGCAGATGGTTCTTACAACCCATTGAAATCAACGTATTTTTATAATAGACCGTTCCAGATCTGTTTTTGAGGATTTGTTACCAAAACTGATTTCATGAAAAAAGACAAACACTCACGTGAACCCGGCCTAAGATAAATGACACAGTTTCTTATATTTGCTTGTACTGTTGATTTATCCAAAGTTAATTGATGCGACTAGAGATGAGCGGATATACCAAAATTCTAAATCAAAAGTGCCCATTAAATGTCAAAGCCGACGTCCTGAGGTCTCAGAGGATGGTCTATTTCTGAGCTCTTGAACCAGACTCTCTTACGGTAGTAATGTCCGTGTCGTAGATGGTTGATGGTGGTGATGAACGGATTGTGTGATCACTTACTGCACTGGAAAGGTAGAAACATGATGACTCCTTGAGGGTGCTTATACATACATGGATGGTGCTATTGGAAGAAGCCATGGCGTTCACAAAAGTGATTGCTTTGAGTTGGCTTATTAGATATATGCAAAACACTGAGTGATGTCCCATCCGTGGCGACTGTCTCAGAAGGCAGCAGCACGCTGTCATCTCCTGGATCAATATTATTGGTGAAGATGGCGGCCACTGTGCCTGCCTGACACACTGACTTCTATCACGCTCTATCAAGTTACTATAAATCTGTCTATTGTCAGTATAAGCTGCTCACTGACTCCGCCTATCTGTACCTCTGACAACCTTTCCCTTTCTTGCTTGGGCTGTTTTATACCGGCTATAACTTACCCCTGACCTCACACCTATATATTCCTTCATCTCTGTCTGCAGGGCAGCCGCCTGGGCTCAGATCACCATTCCGCTCTGTCTTCCCTTGATCAGTACAATGGCAGCTCCTGGAAAAATCCTAAAAGTTTCAAGGTAGCTAAAATGTAAAAATTTTGGGAAAGTTGTAACAGATTTGATTTGTGCCAAATTAAATGACTCATCTGTAACAGGGTTCATATAGGAAGCACATGCAAGTGAAGTGTCACCCTTGCAGCGGAATTGGTGGACTCTCTTTTAGGGTCGTTCCCTTGACTGATGATGTTGAGAGAATGAAGGATCAAGCAGAATGAATCGTATTGTGTCCAGGAGGACGGCAGGTTTTTGCGGGCCCTTGGGCAACAGAGCTTCAGTGGGCCACTTTTGGAGAAACCCATGCGCACTGCAGCAAAAAAATAACCAAAATTGGGTATTTTTTTTTTTCTGAGGCAGACCTACTGGAGTGGAGTGTAATATAGTTCATTCCATACAAGTAGATGGAACCTGTTCAGACATCAGAAAGTAAAGAATTTTAGGCAGACATCTGCCTCAGATTCCTCTTTATTCTCTGCCCCCTGGCTCATCGTGGTGGATGCAGAGCATCAGCAGGCCCTTGCAGCTTTTCACACAATGTAAATGTCCAACAGTGGCCCCTTCAAACAGTATAATGTCCCACAGCATCCCCTCCCCACGTCATAATGTCCCTTAACGGCCCCTCCATAGCGGCCTGAACCAAACTGCCTGGCCAGAGGTGTAGCCAGGGATTCAGCACAGGCGGAGGGGAACATGTCCTAGTTGGCCCCAACTTAGTTTAGGCGATTATTATCACTATATGGTGGTTGTATAGTGGTATATATCGGCTCTACACAAGGCTCTGCAGATGATTTAGATGTATACAGTGCAGTTACATTTAGTGACTTACAGGTGACATCTCTGACTAATCTTTCACATTTCCATCTCTACCATCTGGACCGCCATGACCATGTCTTCCAGTCTCTGTAAAGTTTGCAGCACAGATATCTTTGGCTCCTCACTTTTCCAGGCACCTGACCCTGCTGGTACGTCCTATCAGAACACAGCAACTGCACAGAGATCGTGCAGCTGCTGACACTGGGAGCCGGCTGTAACTTCAGCTGGAGCTCCCAGAGAGAAGACAGGGAAGGTTTATTCCCGTCCCTGCTGTCTCGATCGCTGTGTATACAGCGCTCAATGAGCGCTGTATACACAGCTATGCGCGCCGCCATGATGGGGCCGCCCTCTAACCTGGCGGTCACGTGATCCGCCGGGCTCAGTGTCTTGCAAGAGCTGCTGGGTCCTACAGGACCCAGATCAGCTCTGTATACTGTATATAGCAGCGTGCAGGAGGTTGTATTCCTCCTGCAACTGGGGCTAAATGTAGCAGCCTCAGTTATAGGAGAAATCAGCCTCCTTAACAAAGAAAAAAGTGATCAGATGTCCCCAAAGGTCTCTTATGACCTTATGGGGACACCATCTGAAAAAAAAAAATAAAGTTTAAAAAAAAAAAAAAATGTAATAAAATAATTTTAAAAAATAAGTAAAATAATATGCCAATAAAATGCGGTTATTAAAGGCTATAGCCCCACCCCCGACAACACCATACAAAATAAAAATTACCGTAACAGAGAGGAAAAACTATTTTATAAAGTTTTTCAGTGGCACTTTTTGTTATTAAATAAAAAAAAGAAAAGTGAAAACCAGACACAATTTTCCTCCTATCTTGTTTATATTTTCCCGGATATAAAAAAAAAATTAAAACTCAATCGAAAATAAAAACAACATAAAAATAAAGCCCTATGCGTCCCCGAAAAAAGACACAAAAATTAGTTGAATGAGATGTATGAGAAAAATGTTACAGCCCTCAAAACCGCACATACAAAATAAACCTAAAATGTGTCTGGGCCTGGACCATAAATTGGCCCGGTCCAGAAGTGGTTAAATTAATAACGTCCCTGTGCACCCCTGTAAATAATGCCCCGTGATCAGCTGTTTGAATAAACTGTGGTACCTGTGTAAGCGCCATAACCGCTTCTATGTTTATATAGTGTCATTCACCTTATAGTGGCCATGTCATGTAACTACAGCCTTGTCCTATACACGTCTATGTGACAAGGCTGTAACTACGTCATACATCACTATATACCGACAGCGTGTGATATAAACAGGTGATGATGATTTACACCCTAGAGTCCTGAAAGAGATAGCAGAGGAAATAACAGAACCCCTTGCTATAATCTTCAGTAAGTCATGGGAAACAGGAGTGGTCCCTTTAGATTGGAAAAGGGCAAATGTTGTCCCCATCTACAAAAAGGGGAAAAGGGACGATCCAGGAAATTACAGGCCGGTAAGTCTGACCTCGATAGCAGGAAAAATCTTTGAGCAAATTGTCAAGGAACATTTACTTCGGTACCTGGATGGGAAGGCATTAATTAACCAGAGCCAGCACAGCTTTATGACCAATAAATCTTGTCAGACTAACCTGATTTCCTTCTACAACAAAATCACTGAATGGTTGGACCAAGGGAATGCCATGGACATAGTATATCTTGACTTCAGTAAGGCATTTGATAAAGTATCACATAACCTTCTTATTGAAAAAATGATTAAGTATGGCTTTGACAAAAAATCAGTTAGGTGGATTCACAACTGGCTTAATGATCGGGCACAACGAGTAATACTAAATGGCTACACATCGAACTGGAAGAAAGTCAAAAGCGGGGTGCCGCAGGGCTCTGTTCTGGGCCCAGTACTTTGTAATATCTTTATAAATGATCTGGACGATGGAATTATTGGGGAACTCATAAAATTTGCAGATGATACGAAGATAGGAGGAATAGCCAACACTAGAGAGGAGAGAGAGTGTATTCAAAAGGACTTAGACACACTGGAACAATGGGCTGAGGCGAACAAAATGGTATTTAACAGGGACAAATGCAAAGTTCTACATCTGGGTAACAGAAATGTAAAAAACATATATAGTATGGGAGGAATAGAACTAAGTGATAGCATAGGGGAAAAGGACTTGGGCATAATAGTAGATCACAAATTCAACATGAGCCAACAGTGCGGTGCTGCTGCAAAAAAGGCTAATAAAATTCTGGGATGTATTAAGACAAGCATTGAATCTAGATGAAGAGAGGTCATTATTCCGCTGTACTCTTCCCTGGTCAGACCACACCTGGAATACTGTGTACAGTTCTGGGCGCCTCAATTCAAGAAAGACATCGATATATTGGAGCAAGTCCAGAGAAGAGCAACCAAAATGGTGGAAGGTCTGCAAACCATGTCCTATGAGGAGCGGCTAAAAGAACTGGGATTGTTTAGTTTGCAGAAGAGAAGGCTGAGGGGAGATTTAATAGCAGTCTACAAATATCTGAAAGGTAGTCACAGTGCAGAGGGATCTACCCTGTTCTCATTAGCACAAGGAAGTACAAGAAGCAATGGGATGAAACTAAAGGGAAAGAGATACAGATTAGACATTAGGAAAAACTTTCTGACAGTGAGGGTAGTGAGAGAGTGGAATAGGCTGCCACGGGAGGTGGTGGGCGCTCCATCAATGGAAATCTTCAAGCGGAATCTGGATAAACATATAGCTGGGATGATTTAGGAAGACCTGCACTCGCAGGGGGTTGGACCCGATGGCCCTTGAGGTCCCTTCCAACTCTACCAAAAAAGTAAAAAGGTGCCATAGCCCCTTTATACAGTTGATCAATGGGTCACTTATCTCTTATTGATGATTTATTTTGAGGAGACATCATCAATAAAAATGAGCTGGAAAGTTCCTCAAGCCTAAGGCCCCACATGGCGTCCTTGTCTAGTATACTCTGGAGTCTCAGTGAATGTTGCAGCATCCATTTTTGTTTGTCTGGTGATGCCATTTGGATGAATCTCCAATTGTTCGGCTTTGTTTAAAAAACGAACAATTTGAGATATTCAAGTCGAACCAGGCTCATGCCAAAGTGGTTGTCCCATCTCTAGCAGTATATAGCGGCATGTGCTGTGCATTACATTTAAGGTTCTGCACATACAGGGTCTGACCACTGTGGGGCAGCACTGCCTAATACACTACTGAATGAGGCATCACTGACCTTGAGAACATGGCTAAGAAAAGCATGGACGAGTTTGAGCTGGTTTTTGTAAATTGAGGCGTGTGGTGCCGCGCCCGGCCTGCCTCGCTGCAGATATAGATGTTGGTTTACGTTATACAAGTCCAGGTTACCTCTGCAGAGGTTATATATAGATATCAGAGGTCAGCTGACCAGGGGGAGGACAAATCCTAAATCTAATATTCCCTGTATGTATGGAACGTCACATAAGCGTATGCCATCAATGGAACGTTACACCAGCGTATACCGTCAATGGAACATCACACCAGTTGTTAATGTAATGCCGTTATTTTAAGACGCTTCCTTTTCACATGCCACGACCCCTATTTATAGGTCAGTGAATTTCGGTTTTGGTTATTCACAGATCAGCAATCCTGACTGGACATTGTATGGTTAATGACAGGATGACATGGAGGCAAAGTTGAAATCAGAGATTAACTGAGCTGACTTTAATTTTTAGTTAATCGCCCAGCCCTTGGCTCGAATACACAGTTGGATCGCAGCTAGCCTGGATACAAGATGAGATACAGTTAGACAGGGAGGGATACAGGCTCTGATGTTGGAGTTGAGCCTATAGATCCTATACACGAAGCAGAGGGCCCTGGTGGTCCTATCACTGCTCCATTATGATAAATGTGGTGCAGACATTCCTGAGGATTGTGTGTGTGTGTGATCTATCACTGAGCAGTTGGTGTCCTCCTATCACTCCTAGGGGTGACTGACTGTGTCACATGTGATAGCATCCACACCCGTAGGGGGCAGAGTATCACTCCACAGCAAGAGTGTAGCACAAGGCTTTCATATTACAACCTGACTACTACTGGATCTCAAACAGAACCTGTATTCATTGATAAGACAATACAGTTCCAGTCTGAACAGTCCAGGTTTCTGATTTACAACACCCTTGTACACGAAGGGAATAGTCGCTTACTCGGCAATGGCAGGATATGTAAATGACACTGACAACTAGAGCATGAAAATGGCCTAGGTAGAGATGGGGTGTAACGATGGTGCCCCCTCTGTCTTGACGTGGGGTGCCCGCGCGGGTTTTGACAGAGACGTGGTGAGACGCGTCTCTCTCTGGTCAAAACCCGCCTGCCACGACCATCGCGGCTTTCCCCTCCTATGTAGGCTCAAATGAATGAGCTGACATAGGAGGGTGCTACTGCTAGGCCGAAGCCGCGGTCCAGCGCACCGCAGCTTCCGCCTGAAGAAAGGACATGTCGCTTCTCTTCTCCACTAGCAGCAGCCGGCGGTCTGCATAGACCACCATTGTAAAGGGGCGGATTTTGAAGCAAAATCTGCTGTCAAAATCCGCCCCTTTGTTCACATGCGAACGAGCCCCAACATAGGAACATGCAGGAACCCAACCACAAACCATGGGAGTGAGCAACGTGTGAGCTCCTGGGGTCAGGGTTTACTGCTGTGACGATGAACGTTGTCCAGGATGATGGGTGTGATGATACATAGTGGCCAGGATACATCAGTTTATATATCTAGATACATTGATATATTCAGGAATGATGATACTTCAGTTTATATAACCCAGGATCATTATAGTTTTCCCTGGCACAGCCACATAATACAGAACACCAGAAAGGTTTAGATGGTTTTTGCTTTTACTTCATTGAGTGTTACATTCTCTCCCTCATTCACACTTTTGTTTCATGTTCAGGTCCACATGTAACAGACTTATTGGTGCACATTAGTCCAATGCCCAGGAGGAAGCCATATCCTCAATTTCCATGCTGCAGCCTCAGCCCAGGCTCGGCGGTTAGTGAACCCACACATATTGCAAAAAGTCGGTTTTGGTCCCAAAATATAAGAATAAAAACATCACAAATGTCCCAAAATAAAGTTAGACACACAAGTCACCGACGGACATACAAAATAGGGCGGAGCTAGGAAAACAGCTCCATGCAGCATGGCAGACGCAGGAAGAGGACCTGCTGGCGAAGAATTACATCACCATGATTGGAGGTAACAGGAGGAAGCGCTTGGGCCCCGATTGGAGAAGAACGCACCCGATTGCCCTGAAGATGCAGCACATAAGTTAAGAGTCCATGTAAAAAAAATAATATAATAATATAAAAATAATAAAAAGTGCCCTGGAGTCTAGAAGTCGGCACGCTCCACCTCACATGATCGACTCCTTCTCTGAGGGGCTGCAGCCCTCCACCACCACATGTGGGTCCTTCTTCAAGAGTGGGTCGCCCTCTGGCTGTTCCTCTGCTACCACTCGTACTGCTGTCAGGTCCACATTGTCATCGGGCTTCGACGTCCGGTCAGTGTACACCTGCAGTAGCCCGGCACCAAACGCATCTCCTTCTACATTCAATATTGTACAGGTGCGGTCCCTGCAGGAAAACAAACATGGAGTCAGGAGGATTCAGGACAGTGGCCAGAACTGACCGTAACCAAACCCTGCCTGGGGGTGCTGGACTTCTACATAGAGGGGGGGTCAATGCACTCTGGTATTTTACACCCTGACCAAGTCACTGGCTGGTGGTGGGTCCAGGGATGTGTTGGCTGCCATGAAGGTCAGGTTTTACATCCCAGAATACAGATCACCACAATCTGTGCAGACAGTAAGGGAATGCTGGGAGATTAAAGCCCTGAAGTTGCAGAACAATGAGCGCAGCTCTGAAGCCTGACTTGGCGGAGCTTGTTGTGCACCAGTGTCGACCATGTTACAGCTGCTTCTCCTTTCCCCAAGTATCTGCAGTCTACCAGCAGTCACAGTCAACAAGGTCCTTTGCAGAATTAGTCACACCCTGTGAAGTAATGCACAGCCTCGGGAGCAAAACATAGCTGTGGTAAGTAATCCCAGTAATATGGCTTGTTTTTTAGCCTGCAGGAACTGCTCCCAAACCCCTTCCTCGGCACATCTGCGCATTTTCTCAGGCCACAGCCATTAAGTTACTATAAACGGAGTCCATACTTACACCAACCAATCCACAGCCAGGATGAGGGATATGTCATTAGTGGGAAGTCCCACTGCCTCCAGAATGATGGCAAGTGTCAGCACGCCGCCTGCTGGGATCCCCGCAGCCCCCACACTGGATGCTGTGGCTGTAACCCTGAGAAAAAGAAGGAGGAGTCAATGCCTAAGACACACCTCTAACAGGGGAGAAGCAACTCCTGTCCCCAAACTCACAGAATGGTGATGATCTGAATGAAGTTCAGAGGGCGATTGTTCAGCTGTGCGATGAAGACGGCCGCCACACACTGGAATAACGCCGCTCCATCCATATTCACTGTGGCCCCGATTGGGAGGATGAATCTGCTGATCTGCTTGGAAACGCCATTTTTCTCCTCCACACATTTCATCATCAGCGGGAGAGTGGCCGAACTAATGGAAGAACAAAGACACTACTGATCCCAGCCATCACAACAAGCAAAAAACTGCACTTGAAAGTCTATCCTCAATCCTAGAATGTTACACATTAAATATTGAACTATTATACTCCAGAGCTGCGCTCACTATTCTGCTGATACCGTCACCTACCTAGAAGATGTCCCAAATGCTGTGGCCAGAGCACTGACTATGCCCCACAGGAATCGGTAAGGGTTCTTCCTGGTGAAGGCAAAGTAGATGAGCGGCAGGACGATGAGACCGTGGATAGCGTGGCCCACAAGGCAGCAGCAGATGTACTTGCCCAGGCTGGTGAAGAGTTGCACCACATCCTCCATCTCCACAATCTTCCCAGCCACCAGAAACATGATACCGAGTGGTGCGTACCTAAGGAGCAGACACATTGTTAGGCAGGGGAGGAGGTTGTGCTGCCACCTCAGGAAAGTTGCCATGTCCAGCACCTACCACATGATCCAGGTCACCAGCACCATGGTGGCTTCATTGAAGGAGTTGAAGAACTTGATGAGAATCTCTCCCTCTTCTCCCAGCTTCCGCAGAGCCACCCCAAAGACGATGGCAAACACCACCAGGCCCAAGATGTTCATGCCCTCCACCTCCTGACCATAGGGTACCTAGAAGAACACAGAACTGTGAGGTCCAGGAGTCAGAGGACGCAGGAGGACATTAATGGCTGATGTTGGCCATGACCTCTCACCTTAATCACTGTCCTGTTCACCTCAATCAATGTACTGTTCACCTCCACGACATCTGTGACGTTGACATTGACAGCCTCAAGCTTATAGAAGGTGGTGTACTGCAAGGAAGAAGCACAGGTCAGTACTCTGCCCACAGCCTCCATGCCACCCTACACCCCGCCATAGCTCAGAGGACACAACACTCACCGACTGGAAGGCAGCCGACACCAGGTTTGAAGGAAAGATGTTTCTGAGAAAAAAAAAAAAAAATGTCAGAACAAACTGCAACATGGGTGACATGTGACAAGATCTGTCAAACCACACACACAGGTATGAGTAGGATCCAGCTGCTCCGCACCACCCCAAAGTGCTGCCTTACACCCCTGGCTAACTTTGTAGTAACAACTACAAAACATTGGTTTCTATCCCCGGAGTCACCATCTCCCATAGTGACCGCATACAGGGAGCAAGTGCGACTGTACATAAGATTCTGCCTGTGACCAATTTGCTCAGGACACTCAGCCACATCAAGGGTGCAGAAGGAGGAGAGGAGCGATGACAGCCAGCAAGGAGGAGAGAGGACTCTCCCATGTAAACAGTGACCACGAGTGACGTACACGAGGAAACAAAGAGCTGCTGATGTCACAGAAGGAGGAGCGGTGATGTCACAGCTCACAGCCACGCCCCCTCCTCCATGTGTCTGACACATCACACAATCTACAGTCAACATTGCATCAGCCCCAACTGAACACACAGCGGTTGGAGCAGGATGTAGACCCTGCTGAAGAGGGGGAGTGCATCACTGATAGGGGGTCACTGCCCCCCAAACTACCAACACCCCCACATATACAACCATATATGACAGCTCCTCTGTGGCCCCTTATCCTCCTTCTCAGCAGTATCGCAATTCCTCTGGAAGCTTTGCCTGAGCTCCTCTGTGGCCCCCTCCTCATCACCTCTGTAGCCCCCATATCCCCCTACTCAGCACCTCTGTGGCCCCTATATTTCCCCTCCTCAGCACCTCTGTGGCCCCATGTGCCCCCTCCTCAGCACCTCTGTGGCCCCCAACCACCCCACATCCCCATCTCAGCTCCTCTGTGGCTCCCCATGTGCCCCCACCTCAGCTCCTCTGTGGCTCCCCATGTGCCCCTCCTCAGCACCTCTGTGGCCCCGGACATACCTGATGAGGTCCAGGAAGGAGTCCACCACTTCCTTGCCCTCCGGGATTCCGTCTCCCTCTCCCCCCTGGCTCACTGCGCCTTCCCCGGGTCGGATGAGCAGGGCCAGGCAGACTCCCAAGGCGGAGGCAAGCAGCGTGGTGACCAAGAAGAAGAGCAGAGCCCAGCCGCCGAGCTTCCCCAGGGCGGAGGGCTGCAAGGAGGCGGCCCCGGACACCAGGCTGCAGACCACCAGCGGCAGGATGATCATCTTCAGCAGGCGCAGCAGCAGCTCCCCGGGGAACGAGAAGCGGGCGATCTGCGCGGCATCCAGAGCCAGCGGCCTCAGTGCCATCCCCAGCGCCGCGCCCAGCAGCACCCCGGCCACAGTCAGCAGCACCAGAGCGTTCCCGCGGAGAAAGCGGCAGGTGCGGGGGCAGCAGCCGGAGGCCTCCTTAGGGCGGTGCAGGCCGGGGGGCACCGGGGGTTCGGCGGTGGCTCCGTTACACTCCTTCATGATGCCGGGACACGTGTCTCTAAAGCCGGACGTCCGCACACGACAAACGTGGATACTACGCTCAGCCTCTAGTAGCCGGCACCGCGCTCTTATAGTGAGGGGCGGAGCCGCTGTCAGCGAGTAACGTCACACGGAACACATGGCTCACGGAGGGGGTGTGGCGGCTCATTAGCATGGTCACGCCCATCAGGGCTCGCAGCAGCTAAAGGAAAGACGTGAAGAGGGAGGAGAGGGGCCCCAAACTATCATAGGGCCCCTAAAGTGTAGAGTGCTCGCAGAGGAGGAGAGAGGGGCCCCAAAGTATAAGAGTGCCTCCAGAGGAGGAGAGAGGGCCCCTAAAGTGTGAGTGCGCCCAGAAGAGCAGAGAGTGCTCCTAAATTGTGAGAGAGGGGCCCCAAACGATAATAGGGCCCCCAGAAGAGGAGAGATGGCCTCTAAAGTGTAACAGTGCTCGCAGAGGAGAAGAAAGAGCCTCTAAAATGTAAGAGAGGGGCCACCAAAGTCTAAGAGTGCCCCAGAGGAGGAGAGAGGGCCCCTAAAGTGTGAATGCCCCCAGAAGAGGAGAGAGGGGCCCCAAAATGTAGGGGTGCTAATACGGAGAAGAGAGCGTTCCTAATGTGTAAGAAGAGAGAGCGTCCCAGGACACTTATGGAGGATATTCCAGAAGGACCAGAGGAAAACGTCTTCAATCAAGTTCCTTCATTGATCCCATAAACATAACGCGTTTCGGAGCCGTACAGCCACTCCGTTTTGAAATGTACAGTCTGGTAGAGACATATTGTGATGTCCTTCACTTCCATGCGATGGTGATCCAGCTGCTGCCAGGAGTGGACGGGCGTAATATTCATTCTGCAATTTGAGGTGTAGTGACCTGTTCATAACCCTCTAAGGTGAGCGTAAGGCGTTATTCACCTATATCAATATACACCATTGATTTAACATACTAGACCAGATTTTGCGCGATGCCGTACTTTTTGTGTTTTTGCTAGTGTACTGTTAGGGAGGAGGGCAGACCTGCAGACCCTCTGCCACAGGAGAAGAGACCAGTACTAGCCGTGACATGTGGGGCGGGGGCCTCAGGGGCTTCATGTATCCCTCTATACACAAGTGAGTACAATACTATTTGGGAAGGAAAGGGTTACAGGGTCCATTGTACATTTCTCCAGATCCGCAAGCAATTGCCAAAGGAATGAGACTGAAAACTGCTGTCTGCCATCTGCTGAGGCTTGGAGTGACCCCTGGACACCTAAACCAGTTCATTTGCATAGCTCCACCCACAATCTGTGCAGGGATCAGAAGTTATTTTTAGCTGCAAGTCCCAGGGAAATCATTTATAGCACCGAAAAATATCAATCAGCCATAGAGATGATGTGCCAAGAAGTAACCAGCAATGGGGGAGTGAGTGAGACAACACAAGCTGATGACATCATCGGGTTTTCAGATCTTCACATTTTATGTCACACATTTATAACAGAAGAAGAAAATCAGAAGCAAAAGCACCATATGGGATAATTACTGCCATACAGTGCCCACAGAATACAGCTTATATACAGACCAAATAATACCACCATACAGTACCCACAGAATACAGCTTATATACGGACCAAATAATACCACCATACAGTACCCACAGAATACAGCTATATACAGACCAAATAATACCACTATACAGTGTCCACAGAATACAGCTTATATACACACCAAATAATACCACCATACAGTACCCACAAAATACAGCTTATATACAGATCAAATAATACCACCATACAGTGTCGACAGAATACAGCTATATACAGACCAAGTAATACCACTATACAGTGCCCACATTATACTGCTATATAGAGGCACAATAATAGTCACATTGCTCTATACAATTTTGTGCCCCTTTTTCTGTCTTTTTGCTCTGCTCCTCAGCAGGAAGTCCTTCAGCTTGACTTTGTACCAATCTCTAACGTCTCCTGGATAGCGGTATTATCCCGCTCTTCTTCTCCTAGACACGAGGACGTTCCCTATAAACCAGAGACTAGTCGCCTGCGGGGAGAAGTTCAGGAATCCTCAGATAATAACCCAAGCCACTCATTATAGGGTGACGCCGCCCGACAAGCCATTATAAAGACATGCTTAGAGAGTGCCACTCAACGGGCACAAACATGGTGGCACCGCCCCTGCTCCAGCAGGTATTAAATAGAGAGGATTAGGGGTGCCAGTCAATGGGTACAAATATGGCGGCATGGCCCCTACTCCACCAGGCCATTACACAGTGAGGTATAGAAGATGCCAATGAACAGATACATAAATGGCGTCCACTCCCCAAAGTTGAACAGCGAAAAAATACTGCAGACTATAACCACTATTAAGGGCCCGTTCACACGGAGTAAACGTGTGTATTTTGGCAAAATACACGTGTAAAAATAAGACTCCCATTGACTTCAATGACATTTTACACGTGTATTTTGACGTGTTTTTTTTACACGTGTAAAAAAAATGTCATTGAAGTCCATGGGAGTCTTATTTTTACACGTGTATTTTGCCAAAATACACGCGCGTTTACTCCGTGTGAATGGGGCCTTAGGGTGCATGCACACTACGTAACGCCGGGCGTGTATGAGAGCCGTACACGCCGGCGTTACAGCAGGGCTGCCGAACACTTCCCATTCACTTCAATGGGAGCGCTCGTAAACGCCGCTGTTACGAGCGCTCCCATTGAAGTGAATGGGAAGTGTTCGGCAGTCTGCCGTAATGCCGGCGTGTACGGCTCTCATACACGCCCGGCGTTACGTAGTGTGCATGCACCCTTATAGTGCACTGCAACCCAGGTTCTTCCAGGGAGGGATACTCATGAATTATGCCTAGAACTGACCAAATATAAGGACCAACAGACCTGGGGAGAGACAGAGGGGTAACAAGTGTCCCCAAACATCTCCCTGACCCCAGACCAGGCAGATATTATACCCTATAGAGAATCCTGATGAGAGCAAGCACAGAGCACCACACCCCACGTCCTGCCAAATGCACTGTATTAATCCCTTGTGCAATCTACCCCCCAGGCCTGGCACAGTCCCCACCTGTTCAATGATTGGTACTCTCTGTTCCTGCACCCTCCTTACCTGCACCCACTCACCCGCCTCTCCTGGCACTGACTTTCCTCACCCTGCACCCAATTCTCCTGGCACTGACTCTCCTCACCCTGCACCCTCCTCACCTCGCACCCTGCTCATCTCACACTCTCCTCACCCTGCACCTTCTTTACTTGCACCCACTCACCCTCCTCTCCTGGCACTGACTCTCCTCACCCTGCACCCTCCTGACCCCACACCCTCCTACCTCACCCCGATCTCTTATTTCCAGCATCTTGACCTTATTTCACCCCATCAGGCCTTTGCTTCGTTCACTTGTTGGTGTCATGTGGAGGAATCTGTCCTCTGGTGAGTGCCTGCAGGGCATTATGGCCAAGCGGATGATAGAGGACACGTGGGGTGTGTGTGAGGGTCACATGGGAAACCACAGGGGGGTAAATGATTTAGTAGCAGCTTTGCCACATGCATGTCCCTGGCCCTTGGGTCTTGTCTGTAGGTGTCAGGTGTGGGGGTCTTTGTATGTGTCCTCTCCCGTCGTATGGTGGCATCGTCTGCACATAAAGGGCCGGCGTTCAGTCTTCTGAACATGAAATGTTTTGCAGTATTTTGAAGACCCTGGTCAATTGTCAGTGATGGGGATATTCCAGACCATGTCCGGCCCACACAGGTGGCCGCTCTCCAGGAGCCCTGATGTCGGGGGGAAGGGGGGAGCAATGCTCTTTTTTAACCCTTGAGTGATGTCATAGTCCTCACACAGTGATGTCACTGATCCAGGGATAATTTATTATGGACACCCCCTGTAATGCAGGGTGGATGATGTGGCCTATGTATGTTCATCCCCTGGACAGCGCCCCCTGCTGCTTTCACATAAGCATCATTGCAACCAGTGTGAGAGGCAGTACAGGGTTAATGATCAAACCCTGGTAATCCAGCAGATCCCTGATACACCTGTCTATACAGATATTCCCAATATGGATCTTGTGGCCTGTGCTCAGGCTGGCAGGGGCATCTATGCCAGGCCGGAAGCCAGGAAAGTAAGAGCGCCGGACACCCAGTAACCAAGGGCGTAGCTGATGACGCTGAGGAGAAGGAGGATGAAGTAAATCTTCCTGCAGACATTCTGGGGTCACTTCTCACCCTCTTTCCTCACTCGTGGTTTCCATGCTGACACATCCCCCCCCCCTTCCCCGTATACTATAAGACGTAATGGTCTCCATGGAAACCCTGTCTTGATTCCAGACCTGTGATCGATTGTTCCCGAGATCAGGCGACTCTTCATAACTGCAATATAACATGGAATACAACCCATGTATACACACGGTATGGAGGGGAAACATTTCCAGCAGTGACTCCTCTTACCAGGACTGGGCTGGATTCAGTGATCTCTATAGAACCGACCATTATGTCACTAATGGTTACAACATACCTCCCAACCATGCCAAATTCCGCAGGACAGTCCTGGATTGTGGGTCCTGTGGCCCCGGTCGGTGGGAGGTATGTCCCCGATTAACTCATCTGCATCCGGAGAGGACGCAGATGAGTTGAATACATTGATGATGCAGGAGCCGTCCACCAGCCGTCCCTGCTTTATGCTACGGCCCCTGGAGCTGTAGGCGTGATGTGATGACATCACTCACATTGCGCCTGCGGCTTCTTGTACACTCCAGGAGAAGAAACAGAAGGGGTGCGAGGAGAGGTATCAGTGATTTTATTATTTTAAACTTTGCAGGGTGCATTAGATTGGAGAGAGATAAAGGGGGGCATTAAAATGGTGGCAGATTGAGGGTAAATTAAACTGGGGGTAGAAGAAGGGAGACATTAAACTGGTTGCAGATGTAGGGGGGAATTAAACTTAGGGCAGATGAAGAGGGCATTAACCTGTGGGCAGATGTAAATGGACAATTAAACTGGCAGATGAAGGGGGTCATTAAGCTGGTGGTAAATGTAGGGGGACAATTAAACTGGAGGCAGATGAAGGGAGGACATTAAATTGATGAAAGGGGGAAAGTAAACTGTAACTAGATGAAGGGGCAATTAAGCTGGGGGAAGATAAAGGGGAGACATTAAATTGGTAGCAGTTGAATGGGGACTTTAAGCTGGTGGGAAATGTAGGGGGACATTAAACTGGGGATAGATGGAGGGTGACATTAAAGTGGGGGCAACTGGAGGAATACATTAAACTATAGGGTTGGCTGAAGGGGGACATGTCTGCCTTTAGTTGCCCCAGTTTAATGTCCTTCTCCAGCTACCCCAGTTCAATGTCCCCATCTATTTGCCCAAGTTTAAACTGGGGCACAAGGAGAGAGACTTCATACTGTGGGGAAATTGGAGAGGAACATTATAATTTGGGGTCATATAATGTTAGGGTGACTGTAAAAGTATTTTACTGTGTGGGGGCACAAAGAAAAATGGGTGAGAATGGGTGGAGTAAGTGTAGAAGTGAGTACAGTTAAATATGCCATGGTGTGCATAGCGCGCCACACATTATGTCCCTTTTTCTATCCTTTGAAAGTGGGGAGGTATGCTATAATGGCGAATGCAGGGTGAGCAGATGGACTATATACACTGTACAATGACCAGTATTTTTCTCTGTATAGTGTATGTTACACTGGGGCCTATAGATATGCACACAGTGCTGGTCCCACCTGATCTGATCGGGTAAGATCTGATGTGTACTGTGTAGTGGTATGTGTGCACTGTATGGTCATATATGTGTACTGTGTAGTGGTATATGTGCACTGTATGGTGGTATATGTGCTCTACATGGTGTGTATGTGTACAGTGCAGTGCTATATGTGTACTGTGTAGTGGTATATGTGTACTGTATTGTGATATATTTGCTGTATATGTGTACAGTGCGGTGGTATATGTACACTATATGTAACTGTGGCCTGTATATGGCGCTGTCCTTTGGTGCTTCTGATGGGTTTAGCTTACAGAGGATTGCCTAATCTGTGTGCAACTGTAACAGACCCTCAGCACAGGCGATGATTCATCGCCATGTCGGGTTTTACAATCACCATCCCAGAATTCGCCCCTTCTCTCAGATTTGTTATTTCCAGACATAACTGAATAAATCTTCCCGGATTCGTAGCCAGGAGCTCAATGTTCCAACCACATGTCACCCCATGAATCAGCGCCAGATGTGCCCCGCCTCTGCCATCAGCCAATCACAGGGCAGCACATCTGTCTCCTCCAGCCTAGAAACAAAACTGGGGGTCATTCACTAAGTACCTCAATACCCAGGGCATACCGTACCAGCTGTAGGTTATGTGATACAATACATAGCATACAGACTGCATATATATCGCCCCCAACATGTGAGCCAGATCACTGCACTTACAGGACGCAGGGGGAAGGTTATCAGCGGGGTATATGGTGACCTTACGGTGTCCGTATATATGTACATTGGTCACGTGTTCTGTCCTCTGAGACTCACGTTACATAGTTCACCTTCACAGGCAGAGCTGGTGGAGCAGAATGTGTTATACTGCAGGGCCCACACAAAGCAGTTATCAAAAAAAAAAAAATTATACTCCAGTCATATCCACAGCTGCAGTCACAATTCTGCTGTTATATCATCACTTATTCTCCAGTCACATCCAGAGCTGCAGTCACAATTTGCCATTACAGGCCCCATTCTAATGTTCACTCCCACAGAATAGTCCGGACCACTTCAGTCACAGAACTGTGGGTGTACAAGACCCGTGCAAGGGTGGTGCAAGTATAACTTACCCCAGTCACATCCAGAGCTGCACTTACATTTCTGATGTTACATCATGTCTTAAATTCCATTCACATCTTGACTTGCAGCCGCTATTCTGCTGTTACATAATGTTATATCCCACTCACACCCCGAGCTGCAGCCACTATTCTGCTGTAACATAATATTATATTCCAGTCACATCTAGAGCTGCAGCCAGGGATCAGTATGGTGTGGTCACTCTATAGAGAGATCAGTATAGTGGGGTCAGTATTTTGGGCACTATTTTGGGATCCGTCAGCTACTGAGGGTCAGTATATTGGGGTCTGCTCTGTTGTTAGTAGAGATATTAATTGCTGCTGTTTACATACATGATGACATCATCACCACATGGCATTTGCTGCAGTTGATCATGCGTAACCCCTTATTACAGGTGCCAGTGAGCAGTAGCCGACACCAGGACGGTGGCAATATGGCGCTCAATATGGCTGGCACCAGACTTTTCTTCAGCTGACACACTCCTGCTCTGGACTGCCCTCACAGAGCTGCTGCCCCCTGCAGGTCACTAGGTATACCAGTGGAGAAAGGACACAGGTGACATCCGGCTTCTCACTGCGGTGTCCTCTTTACAGCATTAGATGTTGTATTACAGCAGATCTTCATAGGGTTAACACACACTGTGGGGTGATAACGTACCGGCCAAGGCCTCCATTTTTTGGGATAAGGTGTTGAGTCAAGTACACCGTGTCACCTGTATGACCTGTGTGGTGGGGTTAAGGTAGCTAGAGGTCAGCCCTTAATGGTAACTTGGTTGTCTGTCACTGACTAATGTCCCCTGATATCCTCCTGGGTGGGTGGTCTACGACTGGGCTATACAAAATCCTAGATAGGTTGCTACATGGGCTGAGCTTGGAAATTCCTAAGAATATATATATATATATATATATATATATATATATATATATATATATATATATATAGGCTACAGGTGGAAAGTACTTGGCTTGGAGCATCTTCAGGTGGGTTAACTAAAGATATCTCAACAATTCTCAAGACATCATCTGGCTCTCACATCTGGGACACCACCAGTACTTTACCTAGCGGTGACCCGGGTTTGCTCGAGGAAGACCCTGCTCTAGTGGAAAGCATTGGATGAATCTAGACCCGCTCTCTGCTCAGCTTCTGTAATGTCCAGGCAGCTCTTCAACCGATGTCCTGGGTCTTCCTTCCTTTGTGATCAAGGAGCTCCTATAGGCGACCTGCAAGAGGTGGTTTGACTGTGCGGCTAACAAGAAAGGGTTGACCAGGTAAGCGCCATGACAGTTGCTGCAGACTGTTGCACTGGTTGCACTCAGGTAAGTGGCATATTGTAGACTATGTGTGCGAACAACGGTGCATCAGTAACAATGCAGCTTTTGAAAGCACTAGAACACTGATGACCTGCACCAAATACCAAATGCGCCATGTTGACTATTACCCAGTTGTACCAGAAAAAGATGAGTCTATACATAAAGAAGAAAATTCAAAGAAGTAACGGACGGCGCTCGCAGGTCACAGCAGGTTTATTAGTTAAAGGAGATGTACAACGCAAAAAAACCACTGCGTTTCGGGCTCGCACGCCCTTTCTCAAGTGCATGAAACTGTTCCTCCCCAGTTGCTCCTTGATCGGTGTACATGAGACGTGCTGCTCCCTCCACCCGTCTATAAACTAATATACGTGGTTGTGAACGGGTGTCACAACCACACCAGGTGTGAGGCCATCTGGTCCAATACTATTGTTATCTTGAATATTTTCCATTGAGATCTCACGATTTTCTACACTATAAGTTTGCTCAGTGTCTATCTTCTTGTTTCGAGTATACATAAAGAAGGACCAATGGAGACAACATCTCAAGGACTGACAATGTCTAGGACATGACAAAGAGAATTTTGTTTTCATGAGGTACCTGAGACCCCTTCGGCAGGATCAGGCCTCGTTATGTGTATTACAGGCCCCGGCAGGAGCGATTTGTCGGCAGCAATAAAACTTCCTATTAGTGAATTCCTGATTTCTTCTAATAATCTTCCCGGAGGGATCAGTGGTAATGAGCAGCGCCGACTCCACCCTGCACCGGTATTAGCATTCTCCAGTAATCCCAGAAGATGATGGCAGATTATAGCTTTAAGGCTCTGTTCACACAATTGTTTTCAGAATGTGCACACTTGCACGGCTCTGTTCCTTTTAGCCACTCTGTGTGCATGTCCAGCGCCCCCACATAAATGTGGCTGGAGAACCATCATAGCTGTGCAGGGAAGCCATTACTACAGGGAAGAGAGCACCATCACAGATTTACAGGGGAGCCTCTACCATTACTGCAGGGGTAGGGAGCACCATCACAGATTTACAGGGGAGCCTCTGCCATTACTGCAGGGGTAGCGAGCACCATTACAGCTATACAGGGGAGCCTCTGCCATTACTGCAGGGAAGAGAGCACCACCACAGCTGTACAGGGGAGTCTCTGCCATTACTGCAGGGGTAGGGAGCACCATTACAGCTGTACAGGGGAGTCTCTACCATTACTGCAGGGAAGAGAGCACCATCACAGCTGTACAGGGGAGCCTCTGCCAATACTGCAGGGGTAAGGAGAACCATCACAGCTTTACAAGGGAGCCTCTACTATTACTGCAGGGGTAGGGAGAACCAAAACAGCTATACAGGGGAGCCTCTGCCATTACTGCAGGGAAGAGAGCACCACCACAGCTGTACAGGGGAGTCTCTGCCATTACTGCAGGGGTAGGGAGCACCATTACAGCTGTACAGGGGAGTCTCTACCATTACTGCAGGGAAGAGAGCACCACCACAGCTGTACAGGGGAGCCTCTACCATTACTGCAGGGGTAAGGAGAACCATCACAGCTTTACAAGGGAGCCTCTACTATTACTGCAGGGGTAGGGAGAACCAAAACAGCTGTACAGGGGAGACTCTACCATTACTGCAGGGAAGAGAGCACCATCACAATTGTACAGGGGATTTTCTACTATTACTACAGTGGTAGGGAGCACCATCGCAGATGTACAGGGGAGTCTCTAGCATTACACCAGGGATAGGGAGTACCATTGCAGATGTATAGGGGAGTCTCTACCATTACTGCAGGGGTAGGGAGCACCATCACAGCTACACAGGGGAGCTTATACCATTACTGCAGGAGTAGGGATCACCATCGCAGCTGTACAGGGGAGTCTATCATTACTGCAGGGGTAGGGAGCACCATCACAGCTGTACAGGGCGCTTCCACTATGATTGTTGTGAGCTTGTACTATATTGACTGACGCTGGAATGCAGACAATATACGCAGTTACCACCGCCTCTTGTTTAAGCAGAACTGACAGAACAGGATGTGACAATAGGAACAGTTCAGCCTTGTAGTATCAGGTGACGTCACGGGAATTTCGGTCTGACAGTCCAGGCACACCTGCACCTGCTCTACACCCCTCACCAAAGAGCAGCACTATGGATAGACTGTGTAGTGTATATGCTGTGTGTGGTATCTTATGTGTACAGTTCTTTGTGTGATGTATATATTGTGGATGGTGTGTACAGTATTGTGTACAGTGTGTTGTAGGTGTTAACTGCAGTGTATGTTGTGTGTGTACAGTGTTAAAATGTATTCTGTGTATACAGTGGGTTGTATGTATTATTTGCAGAGTTTGCTGTGTGTATACTATATATTGTGTGTACAGTCTGCTGAAGCTTTTGTGTACAGTATATGCTGTGTGTTCAGTTGTGTGCATCATATGATGTATGTGTACAGTGTGTTGTCAGTGTTGTGGGCAGTATATGCAATATATGCTGTGTGCGTAGTGTGTTGAAGGTACTGTATACAATGAATGCTGTATTTGTGCAGTGGGTGTTGTATAGAGTGTATGTTGTATGTGTACATTGTGTTGTAGGTGTTGTGTACTGTGTATATTGAATGTGTACAATGTGTTGTATGCAGTGTAGGTTGTGTATACAGTGTGTTGTACGCAGTGTAGGCTGTGCGTGTACAACGTGTAGTCTATGTGTATACAGTGTGTTGAAGATCACACACATAAGCATGCCTACACATATGGTTGTATTCACATGTGCCATCATGCTGAATCATTGTAGCAGTTTTGTGAAAATGTGTGAATACACAAGCGGGGGCCAAGATGCAAACACTGAATATATGTATACTGTGCACTGCTATACAGGGACAGTGCCTGGGTGTAGAGTTAATGCCAGGTCACCACAGTACAAGGATATCCACTTATGATAATGAAGTCGTCGCCGTCGTCGTCGTCTTCCTCCTCCTCCCTGATGCAACCACCAGCTCAGTTACAACAGGCATGTCCTACTTGTAAGGAGGAGGAGGAGACGCTGCTGACCTCATGTCTGATGTCACCATAATCTGCAGCCCTGATCCCTTTTAAGGATGGATGGCTGACACTACAACTGACAGCCCAGCTCTGCTACATCAACACCCTGATGGTTGTCATCCAGGAATAGGGCACCCAGAAGGGGACCTGGGCACAGAATATGCAGAACAGTTTCAAGTTCAATAATATCAGATCTAAGAATTAACCCATCACCTGCTGCTTATTATGTAACTGGAGCTGAAATGGTAATCAGTCCATGTGACTGGATAAACAGCGTCACCAGTCTGTGTGACTGTGAATATACAGTGTGATCAGTCCACGTGACTGTAGATATGTAGCGTGACCAGTCCATGTGATTGTGAATATACAGCGTGATCAGCTCATATGACTGTAGATATACAATGTGACCAGTCTGTGTGACTGTGAATATACAGTGTGATCAGTCCACGTGATTGTATATATACAATGTGACCAGTCCGTGTGACTGTGAATATACAGCGTGATGAGTCCACGTGACTGTAGATATACAGCGTGACTGTAAATATACAATGGGACCAGTCCGTGTGACTGTGATTATACAGTGTTACCGGTCCATATGACTGTGCACATACATTGTGATTGGTCCATGTGACTACAGATGTACAGTGTGACTGGCCCATATGACTGTGGATATACAGTGTGACTGTGGATGTTCAGTCTGACCGGTCAGCGCAACCGGATGTACAGTGTATTTGGTCAGTGTGACTGTCGATGTACAAAGTGACCAGTCAGTGTGAATGCGGTTATGCAGAATGACCGGTCAGTGAAAATGTAGATTTACAGTGAGATCTTAATGTACAGCGTATTCGGTCGCCATAATAATATAATAATAAATTTTATTTATATTATTATTATTCGGTCGCCATGACTGCAGTTGTACACTGTGACCGGTCAGTATGATTGTGAATGTAAATTATTATTTATTATTAAATTGTGACTGATTAGTGTGACTATCGATGTACAGAGTGATCAGTTAATGTGATTATGGATATACAATGTGAACGGTCAGTATGAATGTGGATGTACAGTGTGACCAGTCAGTGTGACTATGGCTGTACAGAATGCATGGTTAGAGTGACTGTGCATGTACATACATCAGTCCATGGAATTGTGTGTATAGTTGTAAACAATGTGTCGTTGTCTACATAAACAGTTTTCAAATTCATCTTCCAGTGAAGGAATCCCTGATATACAAATGTAGTAGAAAATGCTGAATCACCATTACATCACAGCCTAAAGAATCCTGATGAGTCATAACATCAAGTCTCAAGGAGATGACAAGAACCCTCATTGTTGTCAGATATGGTTCTAGAGCCAGTTACATGTCAGAGCAGCTTCACAGATCCATCATTGCAGTGTACAAACTCTTGAATCAGAAAAGTCCAACAACCCCAAACAAACAATCTTGTAGTATCCCCTGCCCAAGTACAGATTTGTAATCTCTACTGCTCAATTCCCTAAATACCCATGGGTACATGCAAACCTGGGCCAGAAGCTTTATTTAAATTTATTATGATTAGACATAACTGTACATAGGAGCGGTATTATAGTAGTTATATTCTTGTACATAGGAGGCAGTATTATAGTAGTTATATTCTTGTACACAGGAGCAGTATTATAGTAGTTATATTCTTGTACATAGGAGGCAGTATTATAGTAGTTATATTCTTGTACACAGGAGCAGTATTATAGTAGCTATATTCTTGTACATAGGAGGTAGTATTATAGTAGTTATATTCTTGTACATAGGAGCAGTATTATAGTAGTTATATTCTTGTACATAGGAGCAGTATTATAGTAGCTATATTCTTGTACATAGGAGCGGTATTATAGTAGTTAAATTCTTGTACATAGGAGCAGTAATATAGTAGTTATATTCTTGTACATAGGAGTAGTATTATAGTAGTTATATTCTTGTACATAGGAGCGGTATTATAGTAGTTATATTCTTGTACATATGAGCAGTAATATAGTAGCTATATTCTTGTACATAGGAGGCAGTATTATAGTAGTTATATTCTTGTACACAGGAGCAGTATTATAGTAGTTATATTCTTGTACATAGGAGGCAGTATTATAGTAGTTATATTCTTGTACATAGGAGTAGCATTATAGTAGTTATATTCTTGTACATAGGAGCAGTATTATAGTAGTTACATTCTTGTACATAGGAGCGGTATTATAGTAGTTATATTCTTGTACATAGGAGCAGTATTATAGTAGTTATATTCTTGTACATAGGAGCAGTATTATAGTAGTTATATTCTTGTACATAGGAGCAGTATTATACTAAAAAATGGGTATTATCTGACAGAATTGCAGGGGTGCCAATACTTTTGGCCAACACTGTATGCCTGATCACTTGGAACTTGCACGCACTGACCGGGTCAGGTCTTTTTCTGGTGCTGCTCTGTACAACTGTTTTTCTTCCAGAAAATGATTGCAATCACAAATTCTTTGGTATTATAAAACCACAAAAAGAATTGTCAAAAAGCCAAATTGGATATAATTCCACAGCAAACATAAAAAAGGGGGTGGACAAAAGTATTGGCACTGTTTGAAAAATCATTTGATGCTTCTCTAATTTGTGTAATTAACAGCACCTGTTACTTACCTGAGGCACCTAACAGGTGGTGGCAATAACTAAATCACACTTGCAGCCAGTAGAAATGGATTAAAGTTGACTCAACTTCGGTCCTGTGTCCTTGTGTGTACCACATTGATCATGGAGAAAAGAAAGAAGACCAAAAACTGTATGAGGACTTGAGAAGCAAAATTGTGAGGAAGCATGAGCAATCTCAAGGCTACAAGTCCATCTCCAAAGACCTGAATGTTCCTGTGTCTACCGTGCGCAGTGTCATCAAGAGGTGTAAAGCCCATGGCACTGTGACTAACCTCCCTAGATGTGGACGGAAAAGAAAAATTGACGAGAGATTTCAACGCAAGATTGTGCGGATGGTGGATAAAGAACCTCGACTAACATCCAAACAAGTTCAAGCTGCCCTGCAGTCCGAGGGTACAACAGTGTCACCCCGTACTATCCGTCAGTGTCTGAATGAAAAGGGACTGTATGGTAGGAGACCCAGTAAGACCCCACTTCTTACCCAGAGACATAAAAAAGCCAGGCTGGAGTTTGCCAAAACTTACCTGAGAAAGCCAAAAACGTTTTGGAAGAATGTTCTCTGGTCAGAGGAGACAAAAGTAGAGTTTTTTGGGAAAAGGCATCAACATAGAGTTTACAGGGGAAAAAAAAAAGAGGCCTTCAAAGAAAAGAACACAGTCCCTACAGTCAAACATGGCGGAGGTTCCCTGATGTTTTGGGGTTGCTTTGCTGCCTCTGGCACTCGACTGCTTGACCGTGTGCATGGCATTATGAAGTCTGAAGACTACCAACACATTGTGCAGCATAATGTAGGGCCCAGTGTGAGAAAGCTGGGTCTCCCTCAGAGGTCAGGGGTCTTCCAGCAGGACAATGACCCAAAACACACTTCAAAAAACACTAGAAAATGGTTTGAGAGAAAGCCCTGGAGACTTGTAAAGTGGCAGCAATGAGTCCAGCCCTGAATCCCATAGAACACCTGTGGGGGAGAGATCTCTTGATGGCAGTTTGGAGAAGGCCCCCTTCACATCTCAGAGACCTGGAGCAGTTTGCCAAAGAAGAATGGTCTAAAATTCCAGCAGAGCCTTGTAAGAAACTCATTGCTGGTTACCGGAAGCGGTTGTGCACAGTTATTGTGTCTAAAGGTTGTGCTACCAAGTATTAGGCTGAGGGGGCCACTACTTTTGTCCGGCCCATTTTTGGAGTTTTGTGTAAAATGATCGATGATTTGACTTTTTTTTTTCATTCTCTTTTGTGTTTTTTCATTGCAAACAAAATAAATGAAGATATTACCAAAGAGTTTGTGCTTGCAATAATTTTCTGGAAGAACATGAGTATTATCTGGCTGAATTGCAGGGGTATGATGTATGTATGATCGCATGTAGATAATGTAACAAATGAACAGCACTCCAAATATAAAAAAAAAAATAAAAAAAAAATAGAACTGTCCCATTATTCAAAGGGAGCGCTTGCTACCATAGGAACCGATGCAAGTACACCGATGGCACTATGGTTAAAGTAGCCCTGGCCATTATGTCATGCAGAGAGAAAGGTGCTGCTTGCAGTACTTTTCTCTACGCATGATTCGTTTGGCCACTGAGCGGACCTCATTATAGTCTTTGGGGTCCATGTGGTTTCTTAGCTAACCTCTTCTTAATGCGTTCGGTATTCTGTCCAGAGTGTCCCTAAGTGGACTTCCTGAAAGGAATGCCAAACTGAGATGTGAACCAGGCCTAAGACAGGATGGCTCTTCTAACATCTAATGGTCATTTTCAGGATGAGGCCAGAACACAGGTAAGGTTATTTCCTAATTGGTGTTGGAAGTAGAAGAAACATTTGAAATAAATTCAGGTAATGTTCATATAATCACGCAGTCATCCTGGATTCGTAGATATGGATCTCTGCAGGAGAGGGCTTGTAATTCACTAATCCTCCGGGCTTATGTAATTCTGTCTAGAAAGAAGGTTTTTAACCCCTTCTTGCTGGTGGCTTTTTTTAATTTGTTTTTTGACTCCCCGCCTTCCAATCTTCATAACTTTTCTATATTTTCACTCTCAGAGCCATATGAAAGTTTAATATTTACAGGACAAATTGCTCTTCGTAATGGTACCATTTATTATTCTGTGAAATGTACTGGGAAACTGTGAAAAATTCATAATGGGGTGGAATTGGAGGCAAAAGTCCATTTGTGCTACTTTCTTCCGGGCTTCATTTTTATAGCATTTTTATGGCAGTCAAAATGACAGGTCACTTGTATTCTATGCTTTGGTACGATTCCGGGGATACCAAAATTACCATATAGTTTTATTTACATTTTAACCCCTTAATAAAGATCTAAAACTTTTCAAAAATAATTTTTTTTCTAAAAGTCGCCATATTCGGATACCTGTAACTTTTGTATACTTCCGTGTTCAGCATAGGGTGTCTTATTTTGTTGGGCCCGTCATAGTAATGGGATGTCATCCAAGGTGCCGGTGTTCCCCTGCAAAATGGTGGAACCCATATGGCACTGGCAAAATGGCGCCTCAGTCAGCTTTGACTGAGGCACCAGGACTTTAATGCCCTCAGTCAGTGCAGGCACTGATTGTGGGCATTAGCACTGGGGCCCTGCTGTAGAAAACAGACACTAGGTTTTCTGTTTGTACCAAGATGCTGAGGTTCACCAGGAATGGTTGGAAGTGATGCAGTGCTCTCAGTACCTACATGTTGGAGGATAGAACCCTTTTCTCTGATGACCATGGGTGTTGAACCCACTAGTTCTGTACATGGACAATCCAGCCCCAAGAGGAACATCTGTAGTGAGAGTCTTCTTAGGATGTTGGAACATAGTCTTCCCCACCATGAGTCTGTGTGGATTCAACCATCATTTCAAATCTAGGAGATAGAGAGAAGCTCTTGTCCAGGTGATCCGAATTCTTGGCCCATACTGATAGAATGTTTGTTTGCAGGCATCTGATCTGGGCTTTTGCATCTATAACACTTCTTTTGTGATCTTCTGACTCCGTTCTGGAGAGTCTCACCTTCATAGAGTGTTAGCTGACTAGAAATCCCAAAAACTTGTTTTCCTGTAGTGGACAGAGTTGAGATTTATTTTTTTCTTGTTCACAAGAAATCCATGCTCCTCTAGAGACTTCAGAGTCCTCTGACAATGAATAAGATACAATTCCCTTGAAGGAGATGTAAGGAGCCAGTCGTCCAGATATGGTATGACTGTAATTCCCTTAAGACGTAGGGCTGCTGCTTTGACGACCTTCGTAAACACTCAAGGGGCTAAGGTGATGCCAAATAGAAGACGTCTGAACTGGTAATGTAATATTCCTGTACCCGTGTGTATGGCAATTCCCAGAAACCCGCGATGAACTCGAAGAATGAGAATACGCAGGTATGTATCTGAGAGATCGATTGAGGACATAAGGTTTCTCTTTTGGAAAACATCGCTGAGCAGCTGGTCTCCATTCTGATTTTTTTCTATCACAGGAATCTGTTAGATCTGTCAGATCTAAAAGTCCCCATTTGTTGTCTGGATTAGATATCAGGAAAACTCTGGAATATGCTCCTTTTCCTTGTTGACTGCATGAGACTGGTTCTAATGCGGCTTTCTCTATGAATTTGTCGTATACCTGTTGAAGGAGGAATGAGCTGGTCTGTCTGGTAAGAAATCTGTCTGCTGGAAACAAATGGACCATTAGAGAGTGGCGAATTTTGGATTATATCTAGTGGAGCGTCACACAAAGACTCTGCTACATTCTTCACCTACGGCATTTGTGAGCAATCCAAAAATAATGGACAAAACCAAGTTTTAATCTGGTAGTCATGTGAAAAGTGAGCCAATGATCAACCCCACAATAGTTATAAAGCAGAGCTGGCTAATAAAATACAGCTGAGCCAATATCGACTTACTCATACTAGATGCCAACACAATGTTAATAGTATGGCCTTTTTGATGTACTCACGATTTGTGGCTTCTTCGGCAAGTGATGCTTACACATTGCCTACGGCGGGGAGGTTTAAATCCCCTCTGAAATCTTGTGGCACGTTCTCCCCGAGCATCCGAACAATTCCATTTACTTCTTCCTTTCCCAATATGGTGTCAATAAGGCTGCAGATCAACCGTCTAACCTGTACTCCGTGTCTAATGAGAAATAAAAAATACAGTTACTCAGTGGATTAGTAGTCCCCTTATAGGAAGGTCCTGATTGATTGATTAATTAATGATTATTGCTTGTTAACCTGTCTCTTCTAATGCTTGGTTCACACATCAGTATGCCATCCATTCGTTTGAATTCAGTTTGAGACTTTAAAATGGACTGCTGCACATACTGATTGTATACTGACACCTTTTTATCCTAATGGCAAACACTTTCTGTCCCCTAGAGGACAGATAAGGGGATTAAAAGTAGAAAATTGTAAACAGAGTAGAGATAAGGAGATATAATAAATGCCTTATCTCGACTCTGTTTACAATTTTCTACTTTTAATCCCCTTATCTGTCCTCTAGGGGACAGAAAGTGTTTGCCATCAGAATAAAAAGGTGTCAGTATACAATCAGTATGTGCAGCAGTCCATTTTAAAGTCTCAAACTGAATTCAAACGAATGGATGGCATACTGATGTGTGAACCAAGCCTAATTCTACTTAAGGGAAAAATATCCCAATGGTGTACTACCAACAGACAAACAGGAAAGTAGTTATATTCTTATACATAGGAGCAGTATTATAGTAGTTATATTCTTGTACAGTGTTGGCCAAAAGTACTGGCACCCCTGCAATTGTCAGATAATACTCATTTTCTCCCAGAGTTTTATATTTTGCTTGCAATGAAAAAACACAAAAGAGAATGAAAAAAAAAGTCAAATCATTGATCATTTTACACAAAACTCCAAAAATGGGCCGGACAGAAGTATTGGCCCCCTCAGCCTAATACTTGGTAGCACAACCTTTAGACACAATAACTGCACACAACCGCTTCCGGTAACCAGCAATGAGTTTCTTACAAGTCTCTGCTGGAATTTTAGACCATTCTTCTTTGGCAAACTGCTCCAGGTCCCCCCTGAGATGTGTAGGGGGCCTTCTCCAAACTGCCATCATGAGATCTCTCCCCCACAGGTGTTCTATGGGATTCAGGTCTGGACTCATTGCTGCCACCTTACAAGTCTCCAGGGCTTTCTCTCAAACCATTTTCTAGTGCTGACCTGAAGTGTGTTTTGGGTCATTGTCCTGCTGGAAGACCCCTGACCTCTGAGGGAGACCCAGCTTTCTCACACTGGGCCCTACATTATGCTGCACAATATGTTGGTCGCCTTCAGACTTCATAATGCCATGTACACGGTCAAGCAGTCCAGTGCCAGAGGCAGCAAAGCAACCCCAAAACATCAGGGAACCTCCGCCATGTTTGACTGTAGGGACCGTGTTCTTTTCTTTGAAGGCCTCTTTTTTTTTTCTGTAAACTCTATGTTGATGCCTTTTCCTACTTTTGTCTCATCTGACCAGAGAACATTCTTCCAGAACATTTTTGGCTTTCTCAGGTAAGTTTTGGCAAACTCCAGCCTGGCTTTTTTATGTCTCTGGGTAAGAAGTGGGGTCTTCCTGGGTCTCCTACCATACAGTCCCTTTTCATTCAGACGCCTACGGATAGTACGGGCTGACACTGTTGTACCCTCGAACTGCAGGGCAGCTTGAACTTGTTTGGATGTTAGTCGAGGTTCTTTATCCACCATCCGCACAATCTTGTGTTGAAATCTCTCGTCAATTTTTCTTTTCCGTCCACATCTAGGGAGGTTAGTCACAGTGCCATGGGCTTTACACTTCTTGATGACACTGCACACGGTAGACACAGGAACATTCAGGTCTTTGGAGATGGACTTGTAGCCTTGAGATTGTTCATGCTTCCTCACAATTTTGCTTCTCAAGTCCTCAGACAGTTCTTTGGTCTTCTTTCTTTTCTCCATGCTCAATGTGGTACACACAAGGACACAGGACAGAGGTTGAGTCAACTTTAATCCATTTCAACTGGCTGCAAGTGCGATTTAGTTATTGCCACCACCTGTTAGGTGCCTCAGGTAAGTAACAGGTGCTGTTAATTACACAAATTAGAGAAGCATCACATGATTTTTCAAACAGTGCCAATACTTTTGTCCACCCCCTTTTTTATGTTTGCTGTGGAATTATATCCAATTTTTGACAATTCTTTTTTGGTTTTCCATTGAAGACTAATTAAATTAAGATAATAATGCCAAAGAATTTGTGATTGCAATCATTTTCTGGAAAAAAAAGAGTATTATCTGACAGAATTGCAGGGGTGCCAATACTTTTGGCCAACACTGTACATAGGAGCAGCATGTTATATTCTTGTACATAGGAGCAGTATTATAGTAGTTATATTCTTGTACATAGGAGCAGTATTATAGTAGTTATATTCTTGTACATAGGAGTAGTATTATAGTAGTTATATTCTTGTACATAGGAGCAGTATTATAGTAGTTATATTCTTGTACATAGGAGGTAGTATTATAGTAGTTATATTCTTGTACATAGGAGGTAGTATTATAGTAGTTATATTCTTGTACATAGGAGTAGTATTATAGTAGTTATATTCTTGTACATAGGAGTAGTATTATAGTAGTTATATTCTTGTACATAGGAGCAGTATTATAGTAGTTATATTCTTGTACATAGGAGTAGTATTATAGTAGTTATATTCTTGTACATAGGAGCAGTATTATAGTAGTTATATTCTTGTACATAGGAGGTAGTATTATAGTAGTTATATTCATGTACATAGGAGGTAGTATTATAGTAGTTATATTCTTGTACATAGGAGTAGTATTATAGTAGTTATATTCTTGTACATAGGAGTAGTATTATAGTAGTTATATTCTTGTACATAGTTGCAGTATTATAGTAGTTATATTCTTGTACATAGGAGTAGTATTATAGTAGTTATATTCTTGTACATAGTTGCAGTATTATAGTAGTTATATTTTTGTACATAGGAGCAGTATTATAGTAGTTATATTCATGTACATAGGAGTAGTATTATAGTAGTTATATTCTTGTACATAGCAGGTAGTATTATAGTAGTTATATTCTTGTACATAGGAGTAGTATTATAGTAGTTATATTCTTGTACATAGGAGCAGTATTATAGTAGTTATATTCTTGTACATAGGAGCAGTATTATAGTAGTTATATTCTTGTACATAGGAGCAGTATTATAGTAGTTATATTCTTGTACATAGGAGCAGTATTATAGTAGTTATATTCTTGTACATAGGAGCAGTATTATAGTAGTTATATTCTTGTACATGGGAGCAGTAATATAGTAGTTATATTCTTGTACATAGGAGCAGTATTATAGTAGTTATATTCTTGTACATAGGAGCAGTATTATAGTAGTTATATTCTAGTACACAGGAATAGTATTATAGTAGTTGTATTTTAGTACATATGAGCAGTATTATAGTAGTATTAGTGCTCTTATTTTTGGATATATATTACATTACATACATATATATTTATATGGGTACAGGCTGCTATTCAGAATACAGATGTGATATTACACTGCCCCACAGTGGATAGTCAAAACATTGCAGGAGCAAAAAATTTTCAATTGAGCTAAAAGTCAGGAGAAAAACAGGAAATTCTCCAGTGCCTGCCCTGATATTCTTACAGTAGATCAGCAGAACTATTTCCTCACCATGTTTCTTCGGAACAGAAAACCATAAAATAACAAAGCGCAATTTCTCTGTAAAAGTAATTTCTTCTTCTGGTGTAGTTCTGGATCCTTTTAATGATCCTGAGTCATTACTTCCAAGTAGAGATGTTCGGAAACTCAGAACGATAGTCTCTGTTGATCCCTGGAAAAAATTGACGTTGGAATAAACCCATTAAAATGATTAGGGTTGTGTGCAGTGATTCACTGACTTATAAAGACATGGCTGGTGCTGAGACCTATAGACAGTATACACTCAACAGCTACCACATTAAACCCCCCAGTTAAGGATTCTTTCACATGACAGTACTTTTGATCCGCAATTGTTTATCAAAGTACATACACATGCATTTCTATGAGACCAGACACACGACCAAATTTTTTACGGTCCATGCCATATACAAGGACTGAAAATTATGAAACATGTCCTAATTTTGCAGAACAGATAAGTATAGGGGATCATTGTCTCTGTTGTATGTACTGTCTCTGCATATTTTCACGTTATATAACGCAAAAATATATATATATTATTTATTATACTTACTTGTATAGCGACATCATTTTCCGCAGCGCTTTACAGACATTGACAATCACTGTCCCATATAGGGCTCACAATCTACGGTCTCTAACAGTATGTCTTTGGCGTGTGGGAGGAAACCGGAGTACCCGGAGGAAACCCACGCAAACATGGGAAGAACATACAAACTCCTTGCAAATGTCGTTCTAGGCGGGATTCGAACCCAGGACTCCAGGGCTGCAGTGCTAACCACTGAGCCACCGTGCTGATATTACATTATATATATTGATTACAAACCACGTGATCACTTGTACCAATATAACCTATTCATTGATTTTCTATGGTTATACCTTACAGTTGGGTATTGTCTGTATAGATTGTTGCATTGGCAGGGTCAGCGCCATACATTACATACTCCGCACACAGTGTGCACATACAGACTTGAATCGACCCCACTAACTACTATAATCTTTTCCTGCCATTTTCTAGATTCCACTGTCTTGTTTTCTTTTAATTGTACAAACAAAACAGCAATAAAATTCGGCTCCAACCAGAGAGAGGAACATCCAAATAGGTCCAAGTTGTGAGTTTAACCCCTTAAGGACCAGGCCATTTTTTTGTTTCGCATTTTCGTTTTTCCCTCCTCACATTTCAAGAGCCATAACTTTTTCATTTTTCAGTTCACAGAGTCACATGATGGCTTATTGTTTGCGGGACAAATTGTACTTTGTAATGGCATCATTCAATATGCTGTGCAATGTACTGGGAAGCTGGAAAAAAATTCAGAATGAGGTGCAATTGGAGAAAAAATGCATTTGCGCCATTTTCTTATGGGTTTAATTTTTACAGCGTTCACTGTTTGGTACAAATGACATGTTACCTGTGTTCTACGTGTCAGTACGAACGCGGTGATACCAAATTTATATAGTATTTGAAATGTTTTGATACTTTTAAAAAAATGATAAACTTTGCAAAATAGAAAAAAAAATTTGTGTCATCATGTTCTAACAACTGTAACTTTTTCATATTTCCATGTATGGAGCTGGTTGTGGTGTCTTTTTATGCGGGACAGAATGACGTTTCTATTGATACCATTTGGGGAAAGATCTGATGGTTTGATCACTTTTTATTCAATTTTTTATAGGAGGCAAAGTGTTGAAAAAAACGCTTTTTGGCTGTTTTTATTTTTTTTGCCGCTACGCCGTTCGCAGTACGGGATAAATGTTTTAATATTCTAATAGTTCGGGCATTTTGGAGCGCGGGGATACCTAATATGTTTATGTTTAATGTTCTTTAATTACTTTTATAGCTAATCTAGGGAAAGGGGGGTGATTTGAACTTTTATATTTTTTTTATTTTTTTAATACTTTTAAAAACTTTTTTTTTTCTTCTGTTACATTTATGATCAGACCCCTTAGGTACCTTGAAACCTAGGGGGTCTGATCGCTCATACTATTCACTGCAATACTACAGTACTGCAGTGAATAGCAGAATCCCAGCACTTCTATTAGACGAGGCCTCTGGCATTGTCTAATAGATCTAGTGCAGAGACAAGCCTGGAAGCCTTCAATAGGCTTCCGGCTGTCATAGCAACCGATCACCGCCTTCTTGTGACGTTCAGGAGGGCGGCGATCGGCAAAACATGGCGGCGCCCATGCCGCCTGCGCTGTTTACACGCTGCGGTCGCGTATGACCGCAGTGTGTAAAGGGTTAACAGCAGCGATCGGCTCGGGCACCGACCGCTGCTGTTATTGGCAGGTCCTGGCTGTATTATACAGCCGGCATCTGCCGTGTATGGAGCGAGCTCAGCGTGTGAGCTCGCTCCATACATCCCCATGCGACCCATGACGTACAGTTACGTCAAGGGTCGCTAAGGGGTTAAAACTTCAATATTTATTAATCATCCATATAAAAAGTGAAAAAAATGGTCCTAATGGTCCTTTTTTCACTTTTTATATGGATGATTAATAAATATTGAAGTTTTAAACTCACAACTTGGACCTATTTGGATGTTCCTCTCTCTGGTTGGAGCCAAATTTTATTGCTGTTTTGTTTGTATATTCATCGGTGAAGTCCTTTCCGGTTCTGGTCTCCCAGAGGAGGTTTTTATATGGATATGGTGAGCTTAAAACCTGGATTGACTTCTTTTAATTGTATTTAAACTCTTTTTTTTTTTTTTTTTTCCAATAAAGATTTTTTATACATATATATCTGGGTTGAGCGCCTTGTTTTTCGCCATGTGCTTTTTCCTTCTTTGTTCAAAGTATAGTGCATCATACAATTCCTTTTGCAGATCTGTGATTGCAGATGACATATGGACAAGGTTTTTTTGTGATGTTTAAACAAGATAGCACGCCATCTCTGGCCCATCTACCCCCCCAGGCCGAGACCCTCTAGACCAGGGGTAGGCAACAGTCAGCACTCCAAGTGTTGTAAAACTACAACTCCCAGCATGCATACTTGCTCTGCTGTTCTTAGAACTCCCATTGAAATGAATGGAGCATGTTGGGAGATGTAGTTTCATAGCAGCTGGAGAGCCAAAGGTTGATGGCCCCTGCTCTAGATCCTTGACGGTTCCTGTGGTATCAGGAGATATCAGTAAGGTCAGTCTGGCGTTGATATATTGATATACCCTAAATGGTCAGTAGCATTATAAACAGCCAGGAATAAAAAAAAAAAATTAAAGAGGACCTTTCATCAGATCGGGCACATACAGTTTTATATACTGCTGGAAAGCTGACAGAGCACTGAATTCAGCGCACTGTCGGCTTTCCCGATCTGTGCCCTGGGTAAAGCGCTATCAGTCCCGGTACCGTAGCGCTTTAAGTCAGAAGGGCGTTTCTGACACTTAGCTAGGGACGCCCTTCTGCCCAGCTGCGCCTATCGTGCTGTACTGTGGAGCAGGGAGGAACGCCCCCTCCCTCTGCTCACAGTGCTCGTCCATAGACGAGTATTATCAGGAGAGGGAGGGGGCGTTCCTCTCCGCTCCACAGTACAGCGCGATAGGCGCTGCTGGGCAGAAGGGCGTCCCTAGCTAACTATCAGAAACGCCTTTCTGACTGTAAAGCGCTACGGTACCGGGACCGATAGCGCTTTACCCGGTGAACAGATCGGGAAAGCCGACAGTGCACTGAATTCAGCGCACTGTCAGCTTTCCAGCAGTATATGGAACTGCCTGTGCCCAATCTGATGAAAGGTCCTCTTTAAAACCAATGCTAACCTTGGGTACAAGATCTGACTGGACCACATTCTTTCCTCCAGTACATGATATCACTGGGCCCTCTCCCAATGCATGATACAACTGGACCCCTTCTTGATGTGGCAGGCCTCCGCTCTACCCTCCTCTACATGGCAAGACTTGGCCCTCCCTCAGTAAATGATATGACTGGGCTTCTGCTCTACCATCCAGTACTTGATATGACTGGGCCTTGCCCCTCTCCATACCACATGATACAATTGAGCCTCGCGCCTCTCCATAATACATGATAGGATTGGGCCTCACCCCTCTCCATAGTACTGTACATAATATGACTAAGCCTCACCCCTCCCCGTGGTACATGATGGGATTGGGCCTCACCCCCTCTGTGGTACATGATATGACTGGGCCTTGCCCCTCTCCATACCACATGATACGATTGAGCCTCGCGCCTCTCCATTATACATGACATCATTGGGCCACATTGATATTTGGAACATTTTATTCATTTTCACATTTAGAATGTACAAAAGAAAAACAAAACAAAAACTATCTGTCCATGAAGAGTAGAGCGGAGGACGGGGATAACAACGCCTGAGAAGCGCAAAGAGCGGTCCGGAGCGTGCACACACAGGTCGGAATGTTGTCACATGACAGGAGGCGGGGTCAAAACTCACTCCAGAGACTGCAGCATTAGAAGCTGTTTGAGAACCTTTGTTTGGCTCGTTTCTCGAATCTCTCCAGCCAGAAACATCTCGTCCACCACCGTATACACCTGTGGGGAGGGGAAGAGTGTGTGAGGCAGGGACAATGCCTAATTGGGAGGGGAGGGGGGGGGGGGGGTTAGTGCGGTGACGCATATGGTAAAGCAAGGAGACGTGAAAACGTACCTTATAGAAGTTAAAGACCAGATCCAACTCACAGACATTGTGGAAGTATTCATTGAGCACCTAGAGAGAGGAGACAAGATGGCACATCAATGAGACTCCGCCCCTGACATGGAGAGAAATAATCTGCCCACTTTTCTGTGAAGCTGTATATGGGGGCATCAGAGTCCAGTTTTAAATGAACGGTAGGGGTAAGTTCACACGGCAGAATATTTGCAGAGAACTCCGCCCTCCATCCATTCATTCATAGGCAGACACTTTTAGGCCTAGTTCACAAGGAGTTTTTTGGAGCCTAAAAATCTGCTGTCAAAAACGGCTCTCATTCCACAGCGTGAGACTCCCTCCCGATTAAGTCCATCCATTCGGGCCTAATCCGGAGCGAAATGCCGCGACGGGATGACGGTGCACTGCATCAGCCATCCGTCGCGGCTAGCCACGTGGTATGTTCACACGCGGAATCCATTTTCCGCTGTGTGAACCTATCCTTAATGCTGCTGAAAAAAAAGGTAGTGGAAAAAAAGATATGCCCTGCCCAAAATTCCCAGTGAAGTGTTATAGGAAATCTTTCTATAGGTCTGGAATTTCTAATACAGTCTCCAATGCAAATATGAACAGAGTTTTAAAGAGGTCCTTTCACTACCTCCATTAACTCCAGCTTTTAACAGGCGCCGCTTCACTAATTCTGGCACACAGAATTTTTCCTCTCGCCACAGTCTCACTCCATAATATCCAAGTGGGTGGTGTCAGACAGGAGACTCCCAGCATGCATACTTGCTCTGCTGTTCTTGGAACTCCCATGTAAATGAATGGAGCATGTTGGGAGTATTAGTTTCACAGCAGCTGGAGAGCTAAAGGTTCCCTACCACTGATTTAGGTAGTTTATCAGGCACTGATTGCCCAGGAATAGTTGGGGCTAGAAAAAAAAAAACTGTACTGAAATCAGCAATGGTGGGGCTATTAATGCATGAAAAATGCTCTAGCTGATGTAGGCAGTGAAAGTGTTTGATAATAGCAGATATCATTCCATCATATACTGCCCGTGTAACCCATGTAGCAATGACTCATCACATACTGCATGTGTACGTTACATATAGGTTACAGGGGCACTCCTTCCTATGTGACCCACATGGCAGTGACCCATCATATACTGGCTGTGTATGCCACACATGACCGTCGCAGCAAGAATCCAACAATAGTCTGACCCAATGCCTCAGGGGAATATCAGGACACAGTATATAGGGCCTGGCTGATACAAATGTATCACGTATGGGCTGACCAAGACTTAAAGTCACTCATCTTGTGCAGAAGGCTTGTGTGGTCACGGACAGTCACTGATCCTCTGAGTGGGATCCCCGCCCAGTTCAGGGTTATCTGTGACCAGGATCCTGACACTTTATAACATACAATGACTATGACAGATGCCATTCCCAGTGTGTCTCCTCCATGTCTGGTAAATGAGGCATCTTTTTCACTTTGCCTATGGAGTGTCATTCTATCTAGGAAGGGGGTGTACTCCGGATGTGGAGATATGAGAGCGTTTGCCAGTGTATTTATACTGTCACACCCAATGTTGGTGTCACCATTATCTGTGTGTTACATATCCACCACCCAGGCTCCTCCACTGGCTACAGAGAAACAAGATGGAGAATAAAGTAGCTCACTGAGACACTGCTCCTAATGTCTCACCTCAACAAAGTTGTGGATGGCTTCCAGGTAGGCCAGGTTATTGTCTGTCACGTCCACACAGATGCAGAAGTATAGACCGGCGTAGCGGCGGTAGATGATCTTAAAATTCCTAAACTGTAAGGAGAAAAGAGGTTAATAAATGGCCCCATGTTCTTCTCCCCTCAATGGCAGGGGTATCCACACATAAAGGTCACCACCATTGCTGTAAGTGTTAGAGGTAGCAGAATCTATTGATGCCCTGCCAGGGGGTAGGAGCCCTCCCAAATGCCCTGCAGGATATGAGCATACATGTGGGTGTATTTCATGCGTCTTTTACCTCCACAAAGTTGGTGTGCTTGGCGTCACGGACAGTGACCACAGCGTGAACCTCCTCTATAAGCTTCTGCTTCTCGTCATCATCAAACTGCATATACCATTTTGCCAGACGAGTTTTTCCGGCGCGGTTCTGGATCAGGATGAAGCGGATCTAGGAGAGAGCGAACCCAAAAGTGATATATCTGTATATAGACAGGGCTGAGTGTTATACAGGGGTAGTAGAGGACACAGGTATGATATATAGAGGAGACATGTATGAAATACAGAGGGGTACATGAGAATAAGTCAGTGAGATACAAAGTTGGTAGAAGAAACATCATCTATATAAATATGTAGAGGATGTGTGTGTGATATAGAGGTATATAGAGGAGGTGTGAGTGTGTGATATAGAGGTATATAGAGGAGGTGTGTGATATATAGAGGTATATAGAGGAGGTGTGTGTGTTTGTGATATATAGAGGTATATAGAGGAGGTGTGTGTGTTTGTGATATATAGAGGTATATAGAGGAGGTGTGTGTGTTTGTGATATATAGAGGTATACAGAGATTTGTATGTGATATAGGAGGTATATGGCTATGAAGTTGAGATGTATGTGGTACATAGAGATATGTGTGATATAAGGTATATAGAGGAGATGTGTATGTGTAATATAGAGGTATGTAGATAGATGAGATGTGTGTGTGATATAGGAGGTATATAGATATGTAGTTGAAATGTATGTGGTATATAGAGGAGATATGCGTGATATACAGCAGTATATAGATAGAGGGGATGTATGTGATATAGAGAGGTTAACAGACATGTAGAGGATGTGTGTGTGATATAGGAGGTATATAGAGGATATGTGTGTGATATACAGAGGTATACAGACATGTAGAGGCTATGTATGTGATATAGGAGGTATATAGAGGAGATATGTGTGATATATAGCGGTATATAGATAGAGGGGATGTATGTGATATATAGAGGTATACAGACATGTAGAGGATATGTGTGTGATATAGGAGGTATATAGAGGATATGTGTGTGATATATAGAGGTATACAGACATGTAGAGGCTATGTATGTGACATATAGAGGATATGAGTGTAATATATAGAGGAGATGTGTGTGATATATAGCAGTATATAGATAGAGGGGATGTATGTGATATATAGAGGTATACAGACATGTAGAGGATATGTGTGTGATATAGGAGGTATATAGAGGAGATATGTGTGATATATAGCGGTATATAGATAGAGGGGATGTATGTGATATATAGAGGTATACAGACATGTAGAGGATATGTATGTGATATATAGCGGTATATAGCTAGAGGGGATGTATGTGATATATAGAGGTATACAGATATATAGAGGAGAAGTGTAAGATGATGAGCACAGAGAAGCCGCCTGTGTATGATGCGGATTGTCTGCGGTTTATGTGCCGTGTCTCGGACTACTACATGACACCATTTTAAAGCACAATTCCAGAGATTCTCTCACCATGTCTGACTCTCCCTTCTCTTCTTTTCCTGTCATCCGCTCCGGATTTCCGGAGGAACTACAAGTCCCATACTGCTTTACGGGAATGTGGGAAGTGACGTCAGGAAAGGATTCTGTCAGTGTAATAACAAGGAGCCGCCAGCAGGGGGAGCCGGGAGATAAGGGCGGGAAAGTGCTGTTATATATGTGTTATAGCCTCCTTCTTCTGTCAGCTGTATAGTGTGTTATATCCTCCCCCTCCTGTCAGTTATACAGTATATACAGTGTGTTATATCCTCCCCATCCTGTCAGTTATACAGTATATACAGTGTGTTATATCCTCCCCATCCTGTCAGTTATACAGTATATACAGTGTGTTATATCCTCCCCATCCTGTCAGTTATACAGTATATACAGTGTGTTATATCCTCCCCATCCTGTCAGTTATACAGTATATACAGTGTTATATCCTCCCCATCCTGTCAGTTATACAGTATATACAGTGTGTTATATCCTCCCCATCCTGTCAGTTATACAGTATATACAGTGTGTTATATCCCCCTCCTGTCAGTTATACAGTATATACAGTGTGTTATATCCCCCTCCTGTCAGTTATACAGTATATACAGAGTGTTATATCCTCCCTATCCTGTCAGTTATACAGTATATACAGTGTGTTATATCCTCACCCTCCTGACAGTTATATACAGTGTGTTATATCCTCTTCTCCTGTCAGTTATATACAGTTTGTTGTATACTCAACCTTGTCAGATATATACAATGTTATATCCTTCCCTCCTGTCAGTTATATACGGTGTGATATAGCCTCACCCTCCTGTCAGTTATATACAGTGTGTTATATCCTCTCCTCCTGTCTGTTATATACAGTGTGTTATATCCTCTCCTCCTGTCTGTTATATACAGTGTGTTATATCCTCTCCTCCTGTCTGTTATATACAGTGTGTTATATCCTCTCCTACTGTCTGTTATATACAGTGTGTTATATCCTCTCCTACTGTCTGTTATATACAGTGTGTTATACCTTCACCCTCCTGTCAGTTATATAAAGTGTGTTATATCCTCTCCTCCTGTCTGTAATATACAGTGTGTTATATCCTCACCCTCCTGACTGTTATATACAGTGTGTTATACCTTCACCCTCCTGTCAGTTATATACAGTGTGTTATATCCTCACCCTCCTGTCTGTTATATACAGTGTGTTATATCCTCACCCTCCTGTCTGTTATATACAATGTGTTATATCCTCACCCTCCTGTCTGTTATAGACAGTGTGTTATATCCTCTCCTCCTGACAGTTATAGACAGTGTGTTATATCCTCTCCTCCTGTCTGTTATAGACAGTGTGTTATATCCTCTCCTCCTGTCTGTTATAGACAGTGTGTTATATCGTCATCCTCCTGACAGTTATATACAGTGTGTTATATCCTCTCCTCCTGTCTGTTATAGACAGTGTGTTATATCCTCTCCTCCTGTCAGTTATATACAGTGTGTTATATCCTCATCCTCCTGACAGTTATATACAGTGTGTTATATCCTCTCCTCCTGTCTGTTATAGACAGTGTGTTATATCCTCTCCTCCTGTCTGTTATAGACAGTGTGTTATATCCTCTCCTCCTGTCTGTTATAGACAGTGTGTTATATCCTCTCCTCCTGTCTGTTATATACAGTGTGTTATATCTTCTCCTCCTGTCTGTTATATACAATGTTTTATATCCTCTCCTCCTGTCTGTTATATACAGTGTGTTATATCCTCTTCTCCTGTCAGTTATATACAGTTTGTTGTATACTCAACCTTGTCAGATATATACAATGTTATATCCTTCCCCTCCTGTCAGTTATATACGGTGTGATATAGCCTCATCCTCCTGTCAGTTACATATGCAGTGTGTTATATCCTCACCCTCCTGACAGTTATATATACAGTGTGTTATATCCTCCTCCTCCTGTCTGTTATATACAGTGTGTTATATCCTCTCCTCCTGTCTGTGATGTACAGTGTATTATATCCTCACCCTTCTGACAGTTATATACAGTGTGTTATACCTTCACCCTCCTGTCAGTTATATACAGTGTGTTATATCTTCACCCTCCTGTCAGTTATATACAGTGTGTTATATCCTCTCCTCCTGTCTGTTATATACAGTGTGTTATATCCTCACCCTCCTGACAGTTATATACAGTGCGTTATACCTTCACCCTCCTGTCTGTTATATACAGTGTGTTATATTCTCCTCCTCCTCTCAGTTATATACAGAGTGTTATATCCTCTCCTCCTGTCTGTTATATATAGTGTGTTATATCCTCTCCTCCTGTCAGTTATAGACAGTGTGTTATATCCTCTCCTCCTGTCTGTTATATACAGTGTGTTATATCCTCACCCTCCTGACAGTTATATACAGTGTGTTATACCTTCACCCTCCTGTCAGTTATATACAGTGTGTTATATCCTCTCCTCCTGTCAGTTATAGACAGTGTGTTATATCCTCTCCTCCTGTCTGTTATATACAGTGTGTTATATCCTCACCCTCCTGACAGTTATATACAGTGTGTTATACCTTCACCCTCCTGTCAGTTATATACAGTGTGTTATATCCTCTCCTCCTGTCTGTTATATATAGTGTGTTATATCCTCTCCTCCTGTCTGTTATATACAGTGTGTTATATCCTCTCCTCCTGTCTGTTATATACAGTGTGTTATATCCTCTCCTCCTGTCTGTTATATACAGTGTGTTTATATCCTCTCCTCCTGTCTGTTATATACAGTGTGTTATATCCTCACCCTCCTGACAGTTATATACAGTGTTTTATATCCTCCCCATCCTGTCAGTTATATAAAGTGTGTTATATCCTCTCCTCCTGTCAGTTATATAGTTTGTTGTATACTCAACCTTGTCAGATATATACAATGTTATATCCTTCCCCTCCTGTCAGTTATATACAGTGTGTTATATCCTCTCCTCCTGTCTGTTATATACAGTGTGTTATAAAGTATCCTCTCCTCCTGTGTGTTATATACAGTGTGTTATATCCTCACCCTCCTGACAGTTATATACAGTGTGTTATACCTTCACCCTCCTGTCAGTTATATACAGTGTGTTATACCTTCACCCTCCTGTCAGTTATATACAGTGTGTTATATCCTCACCCTCCTGTCAGTTATATACAGTGTGTTATATCCTCTCCTCCTGTCTGTTATATACAGTGTGTTATAGCCTCACCCTCCTGTCAGTTATATACAGTGTGTTATACCTTCACCCTCCTGTCAGTTATATACAGTACAGTGTGTTATATCCTCTCCTCCTGTCAGTTATATACAGTGTGTCATACCTTCACCCTCCTGTCAGTTATATACAGTGTGTTATATCCTCTCCTCCTGTCTGTTATATACAGTGTGTTATATCCTCACCCTCCTGACAGTTATATACAGTGTGTTATACCTTCACCCTCCTGTCAGTTATATACAGTGTGTTATACCTTCACCCTCCTGTCAGTTATATACAGTGTGTTATAGCCTCACCCTCCTGTCAGCTATATACAGTGTGTTATATCCTCCCACTCCTGTCAGTTATATACAGTGTTGGCCAAAAGTATTGGCACCCCTGCAATTCTGTCAGATAATACTCATTTTCTTCCAGAAAATGATTGCAATCACAAATTCTTTGGTATTATTATCTTCATTTAATTTGCCTTCAATGGAAAACCACAAAAAGAATTGGCAAAAAGCCAAATTGGATATAATTCCACAGCAAACATAAAAAAGGGGGTGGACAAAAGTATTGGCACTGTTTGAAAAATCATGTGATTCTTCTCTAATTTGTGTAATTAACAGCACCTGTTACTTACCTGAGGCACCTAACAAGTGGTGGCAATAACTAAATCACACTTGCAGCCAGTTGAAATGGATTAAAGTTGACTCAACCTGTGTCCTTGTGTGTACCACATTGAGCATGGAGAAAAGAAAGAAGACCAAAGAACTGTCTGAGGACTTGAGAAGCAAAATTGTGAGGAAGCATAAGCAATCTCAAGGTTACAAGTCCATCTCCAAAGACCTGAATGTTCCTGTGTCTACCGTGCGCAGTGTCATCAAGAAGTTTAAAGCCCATGGCACTGTGGCTAACCTCCCTAGATGTGGACGGAAAAGAAAAATTGACAAGAGATTTCAACGTCAGATTGTGCGGATGGTGGATAAAGAACCTCGACTAACATCCAAACAAGTTCAAGCTGCCCTGCAGTCCGAGGGTACAACAGTGTCACCCCGTACTATCCGTCGTCGTCTGAATGAAAAGGGACTGTATGGTGGGAGACCCAGGAAGACCCCACTTCTTACCCAGAGACATAAAAAAGCCAGGCTGGAGTTTGTCAAAACTTAGGGTGCATTCACACTACGGAACGCCAGCGTGTATCACAGCCGTACACGCCGGCATTACAGCAGGGCTGCCGGACACTTCCCATTCATTTCTATGGGAGCCGGCATGCAAGCGCTCCCCATAGAAATGAATGGGAAGTGTCCGGCAGCCCTGCTGTAACGCCGGCGTGTACGGCTGTGATACACGCTGGCGTTCCGTAGTGTGAATGCACCCTTACCCGAGAAAGCCAAAAACGTTTTGGAAGAATGTTCTCTGGTCAGAGGAGACAAAAGTAGGAAAAGGCATCAACATAGAGTTTACAGGAAAAAAAAAAAAAAAGAGGCCTTCAAAAAAAAGAACACGGTCCCTACAGTCAGACATGGCGCAGGGTCCCTGATGGTTTGGGGTTGCTTTGCTGCCTCTGGCACTGGACTGCTTGACCGTGTGCATGGCATTATGAAGTCTGAAGACTACCAACACATTGTGCAGCATAATGTGGGGCCCAGTGTGAGAAAGCTGGGTCTCCCTCAGAGGTCAGGGGTCTTCCAGCAGGACAATGACCCAAAACACACTTCAAAAAGCACTAGAAAATGGTGGTGAGAGAAAGCCCTGGAGACTTGTAAAGTGGCAGCAATGAGTCCAGCCCTGAATCCCATAGAACACCTGTGGGGGAGGAGAGATCTCTTGATGACAGTTTGGAGAAGGCCCCCTTCACATCTCAGGGACCTGGAGCAGTTTGCCAAAGAAGAATGGTCTAAAATTCCAGCAGAGCCTTGTAAGAAACTCATTGATGGTCACCGGAAGCGGATGTGCACAGTTATTTTGTCTAAAGGTTGTGCTACCAAGTATTAGGCTGAGGGGGCCAATACTTTTGTCCGGCCCATTTTTGGAGTTTTGTGTAAAATGATCAATGATTTCACTTTTTTTTCATTCTCTCTTGTGTTTTTTTTCATTGCAAGCAAAATAAATGAAGATATTACCAAAGAGTTTGTACTTGCAATCATTTTCTGGAAGAAACTGAGTATTATCTGGCTGAATTGCAGGGGTGCCAATACTTTTGGCCAACACTGTACAGTGTGTTATAACCTCACTGTCACGGGATGGTTAGAGTCTATACTATAGGCAATGTGTAATATATATTTCATGTGGAATGTATTCTCTAACCTGTTATATACATCAGTGTGTAGTTGGCTGATTGGGGTCTAGTGTGTTAGCACATTGTATGCAAATACCTCTAACTAGTGAGGACAATGGGTGGAGATAATCTGATCAGTGTCTCCAAGAAGATGTTGGATGGTGCATTGTCCATAGTAGACAGGGAGTCTGCTCTCCTTGGCATAGGTGAGGGGGGAAGGATCTGTGGCTCAGCCCTTCCCACCCCCAGGTATAGGTGTAACAGTTTAGTATATAGTATATAGCTAGCAGTTAGTATGTGTTAGCCGGCCTGTGCACAGCTCTGCAGAGAGCCAGAATTTAGTTACAGGACCAAGGAACCAAAGCTATCATTGGATTGTGACTTCTGTGGACTTATTGTTATTACGGTTGATGTGACCGCCGCCGGCTACTAACTTTGTGGATTACAATAAATTGCTGTTGTCTCCCGACCTCTTGCGTCCCTGTTGATTCAAAAGACCATCCGGAGGAAGACGTATACCTTTGCTCCGTGACAACTGGTTGGCAGCGGTGGGATCAACAGCGGATAGCGAGATGGACTACAGCAGCCCAGCGATTAATGGAGCCACAACCTCAGAATACAGGAACTGGACTATGGCAAGTCTACAAGTAAGGGCCCGGGAACTAAACCTGAGTTACCAGGGAAGAACGAAAGAGCAACTGATCGAGGCACTGGAGGAGATGACCCTGCAAAGCGACCATGAGGAGGGCTGCCCCCAGGAGACTGGAGAGATACGGGAGTGGCAGGTACAGACCCAAAAGAGCAGATGGGTTGTTTTGTATGAGGAGGAATTGGCAGTGCTGGGGCTAGGAGCAACTGCAGAGCAAAGGAGTAGAGCATTACAGAGGGCTCAGGAAACGGAGAAGGAGGAACAGAGAATGGCGCATGAAAAGGAAAGAATGGCGCATGAAATGCGAATGGCTGAGATAACTATGAGGAATTATAATCAAACGTCGACCCCCAGCCCAACAGTGAGAGAACCACCATATGTCTCCCATAAACACTTCAAGACCTTTGAGGAAGCGGCTGGGGATGTTGATGGATATTTTCAGGACTTCGAACACCAGTGCCACCTGATGGAAGTCCCAGAGAAGGATTGGGTCCGGTATCTGGTGGGGCACCTACGAGATGGGGCTGCGGAAGCTCTCAGAGCCATGGACCCTAGTGATCAGCGGGACTATGAGGCCATTAAAAGAGCGGTGCAGAAGTATTATGCAGTCACTCCAGAGACCTACCGAGTTCAGTTCCGCTCTTTGTCTTACAATGGGGGAAGCTCCTTCCACATGTTCGCCCACAAGTTGAAGCAAGCATGCAAGCGCTGGCTAGAAGGAGAGGAGGCTGTCACAGTCGATAAGATCCTCCAAGTCATACTTAAGGAACAGTTCTTTTCCCAGTGCCCCGCTGAGATCCGTGAGTGGGTGCTGGAACGGAACCCAGCCACAGTGGAGCAAGCTGCTTCCCTTGCAGATGAGGGCCTGACCATCAAGCCGCAGTGGAAGAGGTTGTTTGCAGAGGAGCGGAAAACTACCACAGTCCGCCAGACACCCTTCATCCAGCCACCCACCTTTCGTGCCCGGCCTCAGGATTACAATTCCCCCTCTACCCCTGCCCCAGCCCATCGGCCTCCAGCTATGAACAACCCTGTCCCTAGACAACGACCTACTGGAAGAATGCTAGAGCGCAGATGTTTTGGGTGCGGGCGGCCTGGACATTTGCAAGCTAGTTGCCCTGTTAACATGGGGGCACGGGCCACCGTGGCATCCCGGCCTATTCACTACCTGGGAACCACTCCTAGGACAGAAAGTTTGGCCCCATTTCCAGATGACTCCATGAATGACACATCTGTTCCACCTCCAGGGGTCTATGGGATTCAGCCTTCCGCCACACATCCCGCAAACCTTCAGAGGAAGCACTTGCAGGAGGTCCTACTGGATGGCCGAACAGTTGTTGGATTCCGGGACTCGGGAGCTTTCCTAACGGTAGCGGACCCCCGAGTTGTGCGACCCGAGGCCCTAGAGGAGGGTCCTGGCATTTCTATCAAGTTGGCAGGGGGTACTCAAAGACGTATTCCTAAAGCTACCGTGGAACTCGACTATGGTTATGGACCAAAACGATGCACAATTGGTGTGATGAGCGGGCTGCCGGCCGATGTTCTGTTAGGCAACGATGTTGGAAATCTACAGTGCCACTTTGTGGGAGCAGTGACCCGAAGCCAAGCTCAGAGAGACGCCAACATGGATCGACCGGATTTTCTGACAGATGCCAGCCCTTCAACCCTACAACTTTACCATTCAGTACCGCCGAGGGAACCAACACCAGAACGCGGATGGGTTATCCCGGCAGGAGGACATATGAGCTATAGAGACTGATGTGCATTCCCCAATTTACCTGTGTAGGCCAATTGTGTCATGCACATGTTTTGAGAGGGGGAGGGGTTGTCACGGGATGGTTAGAGTCTATACTATAGGCAATGTGTAATATATATTTCATGTGGAATGTATTCTCTAACCTGTTATATACATCAGTGTGTAGTTGGCTGATTGGGGTCTAGTGTGTTAGCACATTGTATGCAAATACCTCTAACTAGTGAGGACAATGGGTGGAGATAATCTGATCAGTGTCTCCAAGAAGATGTTGGATGGTGCATTGTCCATAGTAGACAGGGAGTCTGCTCTCCTTGGCATAGGTGAGGGGGGAAGGATCTGTGGCTCAGCCCTTCCCACCCCCAGGTATAGGTGTAACAGTTTAGTATATAGTATATAGCTAGCAGTTAGTATGTGTTAGCCGGCCTGTGCACAGCTCTGCAGAGAGCCAGAATTTAGTTACAGGACCAAGGAACCAAAGCTATCATTGGATTGTGACTTCTGTGGACTTATTGTTATTACGGTTGATGTGACCGCCGCCGGCTACTAACTTTGTGGATTACAATAAATTGCTGTTGTCTCCCGACCTCTTGCGTCCCTGTTGATTCAAAAGACCATCCGGAGGAAGACGTATACCTTTGCTCCGTGACACTCACCCTCCTGTCAGTTATATGCAGTGTGTTATAGCCTCACTCACCTGTCAAACTTCCTAGGCCTCGGGCAGAGCCGACTGCGCATTCCCACAGGCCACAGAAAATGGCCGCATACTTAGCGTGTAAGCGGCCATTTTTCTTGTGTGTTAGATCCTCTCCTCCTGTCAGTTATAAATCCTCACCTTTCTATCAGTTATATATGTGTTATAGCCTCATCCTCCTGTCAGTTATATAGTTTGTTGTGTACTCAACCTCATGTCAGATATATACAATGTTATATCCTTCCCCTCCTGTCAGTTATATACGGTGTGATATATCCTCATTCACCTGTCAGTAATATACAGTGTGTTATATCCTCACCCTCCTGTCAGTAATATACAGTGTGTTATATCCTCACCCTCCTGTCAGTTATATACAGTATGTTATAGTATTATCAGGAGGGGAGGGGGTGTTCCTCCCTGCTCACGCTACGGTACCGGCACCGATAGCTCTTTACCCGGGGCACAGATCGGCAAAGCCGACAGTGCACTGAATTCAGCGCACTGTCGGCTTTCCAGCAGTATATAGAACTGCCTGTGCCCCAAACCCATGAAATGTCCTCTTTTTATTTTTTATTAAAATTTTTAGGGGGGGCAAAGTGGCGCTTTGGCTCTTTTGATTCCCCCCCCCCCCCACTTCATCATATAGGAATATTTTTTTCAACTCTTTGTAGGCCGCGCATTTTTGGACGTGGGGATGTATTAATTTGTTTATATTTGTTTTTATTTCAAATCTAGAGAAGGGGATTATTTAAATTTTTTTTTTTTTTTTTAACTTTTTTATTTTATTTTACTAGTTATATTTGTTTCTCAATATTGATGTTAAACTGAAAAAATTCCTTTAGGCTAAGGCCCCACGTAGTGAGTCGGAGCCAAAAATGTGATTTTTTTTTTTTTTTTTTCTGCAGCGTTTTTCACAGAAAGTCCGCAGAGGTTTCCTCTGTGGACTTTCTGCCTCAATCAGGGTTGGACTAAGCCACCAGTGAATCCTCCAGAAGGGCCCCGTGCCTTTAGGGGGCCCTACCGGATCTCCACTGCATTTTTTAATACGCAGTGGAGGTGCTGTAATGGCCCCTATTCACTTACCTTTCCTCGCTCCTGTTTCTGGCCTCACCTCTTCTCTCTTCAGCCTCCAGGGGGCCTTGTACTCTATAGATGATGTCATCACAATGTGATGCGCGGTACAGAGGGCACGGTCTGAAGAGGGAAGAATTGACACCAGGAGCAGGCAGAGGTAAGTGATGCAGCCAGGTTCTCACCGATTTTGCAAATCGGTTTGAACAACTGGATTGCAAAGCCAAGGAGAAATGGTGCCGCCAAGTCGGTTCTGCTACTATTAGAGAAGGAAGCCAGTCACAGATCAGCTAAGCACCAATACTTACCTGCCTGCTTTTTGGCGCCTCCCTCTTCTTCTTGCTCTGGGTGCACAAGATGTCACATCAGTGCACTCGAGCAAGAAGGAGCGGGACCAAGGAGCAGACAGGTAAGTAATTGTCTGATGCTGCTATGGGGTGTGACCAGTGAAGGGGCTACTGTGTGGCCCATACATTGTCCCCATCACTATTCTCCCCCATACAGTGGCACCGTCACTGGTCCTCTATACTGTATGGGGGCCAGTATATTGTGGGGGAGCAGTGATGGGGCCAACGTCCTGTGGGGGACATTAAAAAACTTATCCAAGATAACATTTTTTTTTTTAAATTAGGCCAGGGAAGGTGAAAAAAACCCAAAACATAGTCACCTGTCCCCAGTGTTTTCCAGCACGGTTCGGTCCTGTAGATCCGCTGTTTTCTTCCAATGGAATTCCCCCCTGCACATAACTACCTGTGACATCGCATGACCCCTGAGACCAGTGAAGGGACCTGGGACGTCACAACCACTAAGGACTTCCGGCTAAAGAAGACAGCAGAGCAGCAGGACCTGACCGTGCTGGGACAACACCGGAGCATCGGGACAAGTGAGTATGTTTTCTTTTTTTTTTTCACTTCCCCCACACTAAAAAAAATAAAATAAAATTATGCTGGACAACCTCTTTAAAGTGTGGGGCCTATGGGGGATATATTAAAGGGGATGTCCAGGCATAATTTTTTCATGGTTTATCCTTAGGATAGGCCATAAATCCCTGGTCAGTAGGGGGCCAACATCTGGCCCTGGAACTAATCAGCTGTAGGGAGCCACTTCCAATGTCCTTCCGGTACACAATATGTGGCACGGAAGCAGAAAGCTCTGTCCACTGTATAGTAGCCAGGAACCTTCACTGTATCTCAGCACAGCTTTCAAGTCAGTGAGAGCTGAGCTGCAGTGAAGGTGCCAGGCAACTATTCACCGGATGGAGCTTCCTGCTTTTGGCCCTGTATTGTGTACAGAACGGGCGCCGGAAGTGGTTCTGTACAGCTGATGGGGTCATGTGTCAGCTCCCTACCAATCAGGTATTTATGGCCTATTTTGAGGATAGGCTATAAAAAAATGAAGACTGGTCAACCCCTTTAAAATGCCCCACACAGTTTAATGTCATCCCTCCCCACAATGTTAGTCCCCATCACTGCCCACATACAGTATAATGGCCCCCCTCATACAGTATTGGGGAGCAATGAAAAGGCCACTGTTTGGGGGAACCAGTGAACTGGCCATAAAAAAATTTGGTTGTCCATAAATTGAAGTGACCCCTATAGCCACCAGGGAGGTGAAAAATTTAAAGAAAATGCATTCTCACCAGCCTCCAGCACCCCGTTGTCCCCTGGTTGTGTATGTTTGGTCTTATGGCAGAGCCTCATTTCTGGAAATCCTGAAAGTGGCCTTAGTGGTCATATGAGTTTGGGCTATTTTGCAAAGAATAAAATCTTAGTCTCTAGATGCACAAAACTAGCAGAGACAGACCCCAAAAGACTTTCAGCTGTAACTGCAGTGAAAAGTGGCTCTACAAAGTATTAATATAGGGGGGCTGAAGACTTTTGCACATCACAGTCTTTAGATTTTTATTTGATTAATGTTAATAACCAGGGATCATTTTACTTCCACTTCACAATTATCTGCTACGTTGTGTTGGTCAATCACTGAAAATCTCAATAAAGTACATTTAAGTTTGTGGTTGTAAAGTGACAAAATGACAATACTGTGCAAGCTGCCATTTTCTTGTGGCCGGCGGGCATGCGCAGTCAGCTTTGCCCTAGGCCTAGAAGTTTGAAGCCAATCCCTGGAAGAAGACCCATTCCTGAAGAAGATGGAGGTGGCGCTGGAGAGTTCTCTTGCAGAATTGGGGCCGCCCCCAGTGCTGTTTGGTGCGCTGGGGCCCGCCTCCAGTGCTGCGAGAGAACTTATTTTTTTGCGGGAGAACCTGTGTTTTCTATTGGTACTGTTTTGGGATACATATGACTTTTTGATCACTTTTTATACCATATTTTGTAAGTTGAGATTCTTTTTTATTGTACGGTTTGTTACGGACATGGCAAAACTAAAGATGTATTATTTTTATTCATTTTTTTTACTTACATTTAGTTTATATAGGAAAGGGGCATTTTGGGGTCTTATTCCTTTATTTATTTATTTTTTAAAACCCTTTATTTCTATTCAGATGGATAGGCTGACTTCCTTTTCTGTCGACAGGAGCAAGCAGGTATACAGCACGGGAGACCCGGGGTCACTGATCAGACCTTGGGCTATCAAAAATAGACATCATTAGCATAAGCGCCAAAATCCCCTAGGTTCTGCATTATGTTTGACTGTGGCATTTAAATGGCTTACACCCCTGCAGATCAGCAGCCCTAGGACACCGCGCCTCCTGAAGTTTACATGCTCATACTGCTCACTTGCCATATGATTTGTATTGGTGGTTTTAGGTACTGTAGCACTGCCCCATTGAATTCTATAGTACCCTGTAGTATCTTAGGGTGCATGCACACTACGTAACGCCGGGCGTGTATGAGAGCCGTACACGCCGGCATTACGGCAGACTGCCGAACACTTCCCATTCACTTCAATGGGAGCGCTCGTAACAGCGGCGTTTACGAGCGCTCCCATTGAAGTGAATGGGAAGTGTTCGGCAGCCCTGCTGTAACGCCGGCGTGTACGGCTCTCATACACGCCCGGCGTTACGTAGTGTGCATGCACCCTTAGGGTGCATTCACACTGAGTAAACGCTAGCTTATTTTTGTAGAGTAAAATTACACTTGTAAATTTTGCTATCCCATTGACTTCAATGACATTTTACAGGCGTATTTTTTACAGGCGTATTTTTACACTTGTAAAAAAATATCATTGAAGTCAATGGGATAGCAAAATTTACAAGTGTAATTTTACTCTACAAAATAAGCTAGCGTTTACTCAATGTGAATGCACCCTTAAGCTGCCGCTACACTTTGTAAGGCAAGTGAGCACTATAGCCCCCGTCATATACTGTAAACATCTGTGCTCTCCCAAAACAGCTAATCTGGTTCAACACCCAGGACTCCTGACGAATCTAATACTGGTGGCCTATCCTAAGGCCATCAATATTAGAAAGTGGATAAGCCCTGTGTAAGGTTGTGTGGTTTTGGAGATAAAACTGTGACCCATTAACAGCCAATGTAAATACTGCACAGATCTGACAACCATGTGGTTTTCGGCTTCTGCTCCATGATGTTGTACCCTTAATGGTGCTATTATAATCTACTCCATCTGGATTTTAGGGGTTTTTGTGTTTATTCTTGCACCTTCAGATAACATTAGGGGTGAAATTCCTGTGTCGGTACTGGTTAGTCTGGTGGTGTCATGTAGTGGACAGAGTACAGTATTCTGGACTCTTCTTCCATTTGCTTCCTGCTCTATATCTGGAAGTTTCTGTTGTTCTGTGTCCTTGCTCGCTACGATGTTAAAGGTTGTATTTGCTGCACCTCTGTTATTGAGTAACATGGAGGTACAATCTGCCCGGTCTGGTCACTGACCCCCGGCTGTCAACTGTATATCATGTGTCACTGAGCGGCCTCCAACTACTTTCCTGACACACAGTAAGTGACACATTGATATGGCTGCTCCAGTCATCTACTACATCATTAGCTGAACACCAGGCAGATCAGGGATTGTTCAAAGAATTAAAGGGATCCTATCATTGGATTCCCTTTTTTTCTGACTAACACGTAGGAATAGCCTTAAGAAAGGCTATTCGTCTCCTATAGATGTCTTCACCGCGCCGCCGTTCAGTAGAAATCTCGGTTTTCTTCAATATGCATATGAGTTCTTTCACAGCACTGGGGTCGTCCCCAATGCTGCGAGGGAACTCTCCAACGCCCTCTCCCTGTGTATTCTTCTACTACACTGACCGCTGAGCCACCATAATAACCACTGAACTATGACACTGATCACTGAGTCACCATAATAACCACTGGACTACGACACTGACCACTGAGCCACCATAATAACCACTGAACTACGACACTGACCACTGAGCCACCATAATAACCACTGAACTACGACACTGACCACTGAGCCACCATAATAACCACTGAACTATGACACTGACCACTGAGTCACCATAATAACCACTGAACTACGACACTCACCGCTGAGCACCATAATAACCACAGAAATACGACACTGACCACTGAGCCACCATAATAACCACTGAACTATGACACTGACCACTGAGTCACCATAATAACCACTGTGCCACTGCCCTAATCACTAAGCCACCATGCTGACCAATGAGCCACCCCGCTGTCTCTATTACTGATTGAGTCACCATACTAACCACTGTGCTGCCAACCAAGCTATAAACTGTATGACTACAAGGTTGCATGTTATAAAGGGACTAGAGGGACAGATTATTGAGAGTAGGCTCTAGTACTGGATGGGACAGATTATTTAGGGTACAATCTATTACTGTCTGGGGCAGATTATTTGGGGTACAATCTATTACTGTCTGGGGCAGATTATTTGGGGTACAATCTATTACTGTCTGGGGCAGATTATTTAAAGTACAATCTATTACTGTCTGGGGCAGATTATTTAGGGTACAATCTATTACTGGATGGGGCAGATTATTTAGGGTACAATCTATTACTGTCTGGGGCAGATTATTTAGGGTAGAATCTATTACTGTCTGGAGCAGATTATTTAGGGTACAATCTATTACTGGATGGGGCAGATTATTTGGGGTAGAATCTATTACTGTCTGGGGCAGATTATTTAGGGTACAATCTATTACTGTCTGGGGCAGATTATTTAGGGTAGAGTCTATTACTGTCTGGGGCAGATTATTTAGGGTACAATCTATTACTGTCTGGGGCAGATTATTTAGGGTACAGTCTATTACTGGATGGGGCAGATTATTTGGGGTAGAATCTATTACTGTCTGGGGCAGATTATTTAGGGTGCAGTCTATTACTGGATGGGGCAGATTACTTAGGGTGCAGTCTATTACTGTCAGGGGCAGATTATTTAGGGTACAATCTATTACTGTCTGGAGCAGATTATTTAGGGTACAATCTATTACTGTCAGGGGCAGAATATTTAGGGTACAATCTATTACTGTCAGGGGCAGATTATTTAGGGTACAATCTATTACTGTCTGGAGCAGATTATTTAGGGTACAATCTATTACTGTCAGGGGCAGATTATTTAGGGTACAATCTATTACTGTCAGGGGCAGATTATTTAGGGTACAATCTATTACTGTCAGGGGCAGAATATTTAGGGTACAATCTATTACTGTCAGGGGCAGATTATTTAGGGTACAATCTATTACTGTCTGGAGCAGATTATTTAGGGTACAATCTATTACTGTCAGGGGCAGATTATTTAGGGTACAATCTATTACTGTCTGGAGCAGATTATTTAGGGTAGAATCTATTACTGTCTGGAGCAGATTATTTAGGGTACAATCTATTACTGTCTGGAGCAGATTATTTAGGGTAGAATCTATTACTGTCTGGAGCAGATTATTTAGGGTACAATCTATTACTGGATGGGGCAGATTATTTGGGGTAGAATCTATTACTGTCTGGGGCAGATTATTTAGGGTACAATCTATTACTGTCTGGGGCAGATTATTTAGGGTAGAGTCTATTACTGTCTGGGGCAGATTATTTAGGGTACAATCTATTACTGTCTGGGGCAGATTATTTAGGGTAGAGTCTATTACTGGATGGGGCAGATTATTTGGGGTAAAATCTATTACTGTCTGGGGCAGATTATTTAGGGTGCAGTCTATTACTGGATGGGGCAGATTACTTAGGGTAGAACCTATTACTGTGTGGGGCAGATTATTTGGGGTAGAATCTATTACTGTCTGGGGCAGATTATTTAGGGTACAATCTATTACTGTCTGGGGCAGATTATTTGGGGTACAATCTATTACTGTCAGGAGCAGATTATTTAGGGTACAATCTATTACTGTCTGGGGCAGATTCCTGAGCTCTACACAGTTCTCAGACAGTGGGGGACGTCTGTGCAGAGATTACCGCAGTGTCTGAATAGACCGTGTATGAATAAAGTTATTATAAGAAAAAAAAATCCAAAGGCTCCGGAGTACCAACATGGCGTCCGGCCACTTCCGGTGCCTTCAGAACTATTGCTGGGAATGGCGATGAGAGTAGTAACATGACCGACTTCCGGAGGCGCTCCCGGCGCGCCCCCGACGCCCTTTCTCCTTCTGTCGTGCCCGCGCCCGCGCGCCCGCCGGAAGGAAGGAGCCGCCATTACAGGAGGAGACTCCCGAGTCACCCGGATACACCCGGAAACCGCGGCCGGGGATCCGCCGTCACCCGAATCACCCAAATATAGGAAGCGGCCGCGGCCTTTTCCCCAGCCTGGCCGGGCGGAGACGGAAGGAAGTCGCATGTAGGCCGCACTGCCCCTGGTCATCTGGATACTCCCGGAAACCGCGGCCTGATCCACGCCCGAGAGACAGACGGGTGAGAGAGCTGACAGCTGAGCCACATGATAGGGGGCGCCCTACACCCGAGGGCTGAGCTCGCTACACCCGGCACGGGGCGGACACCCTATTGTGTCATCTCATGTGTGCTGACCTGTGGTATGACACTGCACATACATCACATGACATACCACATTTCACATACATGACACACATTGCACATGGGTGACACATACGTGACATACACTGCTCATACAGATGTATGGCACGCACATGACATGCACTGCACATGCAAACATGTGGCATACACGCATGACATACATTGAACATACATACACACACAAACGTGACACGTACTGCGCATACATACATGTGACACACAAATGTGACACGTACTGCGCATACATACATGTGACACACACACATGACACGTACTGCATATACATATCTGTGGCACACACATCGCAAATACATACGTGTGGCACACACATGCACTGCACATACTTTTGTGACACACACCGCACATGCATAAGTGTGACACACACACATGACACGCACCACACATTCATATGTGTGACGTACACACGTGTCACACACTGACATGCATATGTGTGTCGCACATTCCTGCATGACTTGCCCTCACATACATGATATAGACTGCACATGTGTGTGGCACACTGAATTCTGGTTATTTGGTGTACAGTCATTGTCATTTCATTTAGCCAGTGACCATGTGAGACCGGAGGACATGGAGGCAAAAAAATGACCCAGCCCTACAATACTTACTGTATGTATACACGCTACACACGTGGTGCCCTTACACCGCACTGATCCTTAGTGAGCACACAGTGCACCTGCTTTTGTGTGTGCTTGTGAAAACTACACATAGTACTTTGCTGAGCGCATACTATTGTGTCACGTCATATAACATCACTGGACCCAGCTGACTCATTATATCATCCATCAGAGTTTTCTGCTGCCGACAAATATGGCGTGTACTTATAAGGGGCGCTCACTATACGGCACTCGCACACCGGCGGTATGCTGCGCTAATATTCTTTTTGGCCATGCCTTGTCCTGTACACAAAAGGTCAGGGGCTTTGCAGCCCCAAGCACACAGGTTACATTTTAAACCCCCCAACTCTACCCCACCCCAGTGTGCTACTCACTAGTGGTGTTCTGGCTGATACCTACACTTAAAGGGGTCTCCCATGTACATAATCAGATCTATATTTGTAGATAATTAAAAGTGAAACATTTTTGCAAATATAAGTAATTAAAAATTCTGCAGAGTTTTGAAGATTTCCTCTAACCATCTTAGTGGTGACAGTCTGTTGTCTTGATCGGTTACCAATGGATATGACCACCAATGTAGGAACTTTCTATGGTCTGGGACTTGTCAGGAACCCAGCTATGATATTCTCATTGTACCTGGGTTATCAGGCAGGAGACACTACATGTCTCAGAAGATATCCCGGCCACAATAAAGAAATCATGGCTGATTTTCTGACCTTAGAAAGTTCCTGCATTCATGGTCATATCTACTGGCAACTGAACAAGACAACAGACTGTGACCACAAGATATGTAGAGAAAATCTTTAAAACTCTGCAAAATGTTTAATTACTTATATTTGGGAAAATGTTTCACTTTTAATCATCTACAAGTTTAAAAATGGTTATGTACATGGGAATACCCCTTTAATGTGTACTGAACTGAGGATGACAACCTGCACTCTCCCCTGTTGTATTGGGGCGGGGGCATAATATATGTGACTGGAGGAGGAGCACGGTGGTGACACTAGGACCAGCCTAACTACAGCTATATGGGAAATAATGACTGGGGGTCAATATAGTGGACTACAGCCATATGGGCAATGATAAGTGGGGTGCAGTGTAGTGGACTACAGCTATATGGGCATTGATAAGTGGGGTGCAGTGTAGTGAGCTACAGCGATATGGAGACTGATGAGTGGGGGGCCAGTTTAGTGGACTACAGCTGTATGGGCAGTGGTGAGTAGTAGATTGGTGGGGGGAGGGGGAGCGGTAGAGGTTAATCTACTCAGGTCTTAAGGGAGAGTTCACACGGTGTAACGTGCCGCGTGATGTGGCACGTCTACGCCGCGGGACCCTTTTCGGGCCGTACACGCTCCCATTGATTTCAATGGGAGCGGGGATCGCATGCGCCGCGCTAGTTTGCGGCAGTGATTTTGCGGCCGCAACATCACGGCCGCAAACTAGCGCGGCGCATACAATCCCGCTCCCTTTGAAATCAATGGGAGCGTGTACGGCCCGAAAAGGGTCCCGCGGCGTAGACGTGCCACATCACGCGGCACGTTACACCATGTGAACCCTCCCTTAAGAGTAGGAAGAACATCCCAGTGGAAATTGATGGGTCGTGTGAGGTGGGGGCAGCCCAGTGATGATGGCGGTGAAGGTGTCATAAGAGATGGTCTGTTAGTGGGTTCTGTCACATAAATGAAGAGTTGCGGCTCCTTGTCCTCTGTATATTTGTGTTTTACCGTGTTGGTTTCTTCACATGTATTTGGGCTCGTTCACACAGGGCGGATTCTGACTCCGAATCCACCTCAGAATCCGCCCCTCACAATGGAGGTCTATGTAGACCGCTAGCTTCCTTTTTCCGTGAGCAGTATGTTCCTGCTCATGGTAAAAAAGAAGCGAGCTGCCCTTTCTTCAGGCGGATTCTGCAGCTGATCCAGCCCCGGCGTCCGCCTCATGACAGCACCCCCCAGACTAGGCCCATTTATTTGGGCTTACTCCGGAGCGGGAAGCCGTGACAGTCGTGGCTGGCGCATTTTGGTCCAATTCTAATGCGGCTTCTCGCATCTGGACCAAAATACACGATCCCGTGCCCCGTGTGAATGAGGTTTTACTGAGCCATGTGGAGATATGTACAAGCAGCAGCAGAGGGTCTGACATGGCTGGACTTGTCCTGGACTTGCAGTTTGTTCTGCCCCTCATGGCTGTGTCTAGTTTGGGCACTTGTGACCCCAGCACACACTTACTGTCTCTTGTGGCGGCCATGTTGTGCCATATTTTCTTTGTTCGCTTCTATTTGTTGTATTGATTTTTGTGTTGTGTATAACGTCCTGTGGGTGCCGGAGCAGAGGACGCGGGCGCCAGGGATAGGTCAGCTTTGGCTTTTTTACCTCCCATAATGGAAGTCTTTGCCATTGCGTTGCAGCTAATGCCCCGTGACTGAAGCCAATATGTCCACCATGATATTCCTTATTATAATGCTGTCTCCATACTCTTCCCTCTCCTCTGGAGTCTGTAAAAGCTGAGCAACCTCCGGAGGGGATGTTATGACAGCCATGTTGGTTATCACCCAAATTTTTCAGATGGTCGCTCTTTGTGATAGGTTATCTTTTTACTGTGAAGTTAGCCCCTTCTTGTGAGTCAGCTTTGCTCGGTCTGTGGGGGCGCTATGTAGCTGTCTAGCCATATAGATCTTCTAGTGATGACCACAACTCGTCCTCTTTTGGTGTCATTTGAAATTGTATACATAAAGTTTATTGAATGGTACTGGGGCATGGCTCGTCTTGTTTAGTATGTCACCTGGCTGGAGGTTGCCATCTTGGCTCATTCTCCATTCACCTTAGTTTTATATTACTTTTACAAAACCCTTGTCCCCGGCGCCACCTTACACAGCGCATCCTCACTGAGCGTCGCTCTGAATATTGCACATTCTGTATAATCTTTCGCTCTTCATCTCGTCACCACTGACACTTGTGTTTTTTATTTTTTATTTTTCAGATTGCACCAAAAACCTGACGATGAGCGCCATGTATGGCTGGCATGGTGGTGATACACGACGCGGCTCCTCCTTCTAGGAACCCATTTTGCCAATCTGAAGGGGGTGTAACAAAGACCAGGATTCGAATCGCAACGTCCTGGCGTGTCTTGTCCTTTCGAAGAGTCTGTGCATGGAGTGCCATTACCAAGCCTCACCCCAGCAGGTGTTGATGTGGGCAGGATGAGTGCGGCGCCATGATGATGGCACGGAAACAAGATGTGCGGGTGCCCACTTATAGCATCAGTGTGGTGGGCTTGTCCGGCACAGAAAAAGAAAAGGGGCAGTGTGGCATCGGGAAGTCATGTCTGTGCAACCGATTTGTACGACCCAGTGCGGATGACTTCCACTTGGACCACACATCCGTCCTTAGCACTAGTGACTTTGGGGGCCGTGTCGTGAACAATGACCACTTCTTGTACTGGGGGGAAGTTGCCCGGACACTTGAAGATTGTGTGGAGTGCAAGGTGCATGTAGTGGAACAGACAGAGTTTATAGATGACCAGACTTTCCAGCCTCATCGCAGTACGGCGCTGCAACCATACATCAAGCGAGCCGCATCCAGTAAACTTGCCTCTGCCGAGAAACTCATGTATTTTTGCACAGATCAGTTAGGACTGGAGCAGGACTTTGAGCAGAAACAGATGCCGGAGGGCAAACTGCTGATAGATGGATTTTTGCTGTGTGTGGACGTCAGTCGTGGCATGAATAGGAATTTTGACGACCAACTAAAGTTTGTGTCTAACCTATACACTCAACTTGCCAAGACCAAGAAGCCGATTGTATTGGTCCTGACCAAATGTGATGAAGGAGTGGAACGATACATTCGGGATGCTCATGGGTTTGCACTCAACAAAAAGAATTTGCAAGTGGTGGAGACTTCAGCAAGGTCCAATGTCAACGTGGATTTGGCCTTTACTGCCCTCATACAGCTGATAGACAAAAGTCGTGGCAAGTCCAAGATTATTCCTTACTTTGAGGCGTTGAAGCAGCAGAGCCAGCAGAGTGCAGCTGCCAAAGACAAGTATGAATGGCTGGTGGGGCGAGTAGTCAAGTCACACAATGAGACGTGGCTGAACGTTAGCCGGCGTATGCAGAGCTGCAGTGAATATCAGGATTACGTGTACTTGGAAGGTACCGATAAAGCCAAGAAGCTATTTCAGCAGCACATCCATCGGCTCCGGCAGGACCATATTGAACGCCGTCGTAAGGTTTACTTGTCAGTTCTCCCCCGTGCATTAGATGTCCTCGTGCCTGACCTTGATGAAATAGACCATCTGAGCTGTCTCAAAGCAGCCAAACTGTTAGAATCAAAGCCTGACTTCTCCCATTGGTTTGTGATTCTTGAGGACACCCCATGGGATCTCACCAGTCACATAGACAATATGGATGACGAGCGGATACCGTACGATATTATGGAAACTGCGCTGGCAGCAGAAGTTTATTGTAGTCATCTTGAAAAGCTAAGAAATGCAAGAAAGAAAGCAGAGATGAGAAAAGCCTTCAAAGAAAACCTGTCTGCATCTCCATTCATCACTCCCGGAAAGCCCTGGGAGGAGGCTCGCAGTTTTATTATGAGTGAGGAATTTTATCAGTGGTTGGAAGAATCAGTCTATATGGACATATATAGTAAGCACCAGAAGGAGATCATTGATAAAGCCAAGGAAGAGTTCCAGGAGCTTCTGCTGGAGTATTCAGAGTTGTTCTATGAGCTGGAACTAGATGCCAAGCCCAGCAAAGAGAAGATGGGGGTCATCCAAGAAGTTCTAGGTGAGGAGCAGCGCTTCAAAGCTCTGCAGAAGCTGCAGGCCGAGCGAGACGCCCTAATCCTTAAACACATTCACTTTGTCTATCATCCCACAAAAGACACTTGCCCCAGTAACCCTTCATGTGTAGACACCAAAATAGAGCAGCTTATCAGCTCCAGGTGCCCTTACCCCTATGATCGTCTCTATAAGGACCCAAATGTGGATAGAATCAACCTGGTGATCCTTGGCAAGGACGGTTTGGCTCGGGAACTTGCTAATGAGATCCGTGCCCTTTGCACCAATGATGACAAGTATGTGATCGATGGGAAGATGTATGAGTTGTCTTTGCGTCCTATTGAGGGCAATGTGCGGCTGCCTGTCAATTCATTTCAGACCTCGACCTTTATGCCTCACGGATGCCTCTGCCTTTACAACTCCAAAGAGTCTTTGTCCTACGTCGTAGAGAGTATTGAGAAAAACCGGGAGTCCAGTCTAGGACGGAAGGACAACCACTTGCTCAACTTACCCCTTACCTTAATACTTGTCAACCGCAGAGGTGACACAAGTGGCGAGACCGCACACAGCCTCATTCAGCAGGGTCATCAAATAGCCAGCAAGTTGCAGTGCTTTTTCCTAGATGCTGCCTCTACCGGCCTGGGCTATGGTCGCAACATAAATGAGAAGCAGATCAGTCAGATTCTGAGGTTTCTTCTCGAGTCCAAGAAAAACCTAAACCTTGTGAGCTCCTCCCCAAGTATCAAGGATCTGGTTGACTGTGACCTGCGTATAGTTATGTGCTTGATGTGCGGAGACCCCTTTAACATGGAGGAGGTCCTGAACGTTCTGAAGCCTCATACGTATCGGCCATCACAGTTTGGGATCGGCGGTTCGGTGCTGCTTGACTTGCCAATAGGTAGTCAGAAGCGTCGTCTGGAGCTGCTGATCTTGTCCTATCACGCCTCATTCAACATTCGCAAGACAAAACTGGTACATGGTTATATGGTGTTCTACGCAGCGAAGCGCCGTGCCTCCCTGGCCATGCTGCGGGCCTTCCTCTGTGAAGTACAAGACATTGTTCCTGTTCAACTTGTTGCCTTGACCGAGGGTCCTGTTAATCTCTTGGATAACCTCGCCAGAGACCAGCTGACCGAAGGAGAGGAGATTGCTCAAGACATTGAAGGCAAATTCCTGAATTTACAGTGTGGACAGGCCCAACCCAAGTTAGACATGTTCTACTCTTTCTTTAAAGATGTTGTTGAGAAGAAAGTAATCATCGAAGCATCGCACATGTATGACAACACAGCAGAAGCGTGTAGCACTACAGAGGAGGTTTTTAGCTCCCCTCGCGCAGGTTCTCCTCTCTGCAATTCCCACTTGCCAGACTCTGAGGAAGATCTAGACCCCTCTCCCCAGCACATCCTTTCTCGAGATGACATGAGTCTGGCCGCACCTTCTAGAGACCATTCTAGATTGGAGGACAGCGAGAGTCTTCCCTTCATCTCTGTTATGAGCACCTTCGAGAGCAAACTGAACAACAAGGTACCTCCCCCCCTTAAACCAAAGCCTGACCTGTCCTACCTAGACTCTGGGTCCCGAGACGGACACAGAAGGTCCTTAACCTCCATCACTTGGCCACCATCTGACGCCTTTGACCCTTCAGATTATGCTGAACCTATAGACTCTGTCGTGAAACCGAGAAACCAGGAAGAGAACATTTACTCGGTGCCTCATGACAGCACGCAAGGAAAAATAATCACTATCCGCAATGCTATCAAGCCGCAGTCCAACGGCAGCGGGAACGGTTCAGACAGTGACATGGACACTAACTCGCTGGAGCGGACCAGGAAAGCATCCATCGTGACCAAACCTGTACTCTACCGGACCAAGTGTGCCAAACTGGGGAAATTCTCTAGTTATCGCAGCAGCTTCAGTGTGGGCAGTGATGATGAGCTCGGCCCCATGCGAAGAAAGGATGAAGACATTGGAACACAGGGACCAAAAGACAACACTACAAATTCCTATGAGGCAGATGGGGAGGATCCGCGAAAGAGAAACATTCTGCGCAGTCTGAGGAGAACCACGAAGGTATACGGTGTATACACAGGGATTAGCAAAGGCTGACGCTCACTTACATCATGGCTAGACTGCAGTCACTGTAGAGCCCAGAATGCAAATTGGGGGGCGCATTGCAGGAGATTTTATAGCTCTGATTTGGTTACTGGACAAGACTTACTGTGAACATGACTTGTCCCATAGTGAGTGCAGCTCTGGTTGTGACTGGAGTAACGCCAGATGTAACTTGAGTGACAGTATAAAGGAGTCCCTAGAATGTAAATGAAGCGCTAAAGACTGTAATTTCCTGATAGACTTTTTGCTCATAACTTTGATAAATTTCTAACCGGTCAAATCCTAGATCCTGGGTCATGGAGACTGAAAACCAGATTTATTGCCTGTGATCAGGGCAGATATTCAGCCTCTAGAGTCTTTCTATGCATTGCAATTTGAGACATTGAAATGAATGTGTTCAAGCAAAAATTCTGTCAGGAGATTCCATCCAAAATGTCTGATCAGTGCCGAAAACTCCCATTAGAGCCCCGCTTAGAGTACACACTGCAGACATTGCCCCTACCACTGATTCCACTGCCAAAGGCAGTCCCTGTGTGATGTGTGTGCTAACAGAATAGTGAGTGCAGTTCTGGAGTATAATACAGGATGTAACTCAGGATCAGTACAGGATAAGTAATGTAATGTATGTACACAGTGACTGCACCAGCAGAATAGTGAGCACAGCTCTGGAGTATAATACAGGATGTAACTGAGGATCAGTACAAGATATGTAATGTATGTACACAGTGACTGCACCAGCAGAATAGTGAGCGCAGCTCTGGAGTATAATACAGGATGTAACTCAGGATCAGTACAGGATAAGTAATGTATGTACACAGTGACTGTACCAGCAGAATAGTGAGGGCAGCTCTGGAGTATAATACAGGATGTAACTCAGGATCAGTACAGGATAAGTAATGTAATGTATGTACACAGTGACTGCACCAGCAGAATAGTGAGTGCAGCTCTGGAGTATAATACAGGATGTAACGCAGGATCAGTACAGGATAAGTAATGTAATGTATGTACACAGTGACTGCACCAGCAGAATAGTGAGTGCAGCTCTGGAGTATAATACAGGATGTAACTGAGGATCAGTACAAGATATGTAATGTATGTACACAGTGACTGTACCAGCAGAATAGTGAGGGCAGTTCTGGAGTATAATACAGGATGTAACTCAGGATCAGTACAGGATAAGTAATGTAATCATACAACCTCCTAGGGTGAGAACTCGCACAAAAAAAGCTTTCATCTCAGAATTGCACTGTACACTGCTCGGTGCTGTTATATTGTCTAAGTTATTATAGTGCGCCTGGTTTGGGGTGAGGATTTTGGGTTGGTTTTGCGTCTTTTATATCTTATTGTTTATTTCCCTGTCAGAAACGAGTCCATAAAATCCGTCCACCATTAACCAAACAGACGTGGGAGAGCAACTATTTTGGGGTACCTCTGGTGAATGTTGTGACTTCTGACAGGCCTATCCCTGTGTTCATTGAGAAGTGTGTGGAGTACATAGAAACCACAGGTGAGTGGGGTCTCTCTGATTTCTGGATACACTGTAATCTGATCTCCATTACACAGTCACTTTTACATCCACTCTGTGTAATAGTGCCCCCTCCATCCATGGCTTTGTCTGGTACTGCATTTAATTTCAGTGGCTGCTACAGACACAGATACTGGGTTGGATTTCTCCTCCTATTTTTGTGGTCTTTGACATTGACATGATAGTTTGATGAAGTTGTGCAGCACATAATGATTTGACTTCATACGTTGTTTTCCCTTCTCTCTCCCCCAGGAATGAGCACGGAGGGAATTTATCGCGTCAGCGGCAACAAGTCCGAGATGGACTCGCTGCAGAGACAGTTTGATCAAGGTGATGATGATGGTTTTGGCCATGATGATCAGTAGAATCATTCGTCTTCACTTTTGTCCCTCATCGTCTTCGGGCTCCTTTCTTCTTCTCTGTCCTTGCCTAGTCACTTTTTCTTTTGGTATCTTTCCTTCCTCTATGTTCATGCCGTCATATCCCCATTACTGGGGTCTCCCTTCTCAGACCCCTCCTGCGCTGCTATCTACTGCACTCTCTGATCTGCCCTTCATCGCTTGGTCTGCCGTCTTGCCCATTTCTCTCTTTCTGTTACCTATGTTGGTGCTATAAGGATGGTGGTGGTCGTAGTAATAATGATGGTCGGATTCATCTCTCTGACAACTGTCTCCTTCACAGATCACAACCTGGACTTGGCGGAGAAGGATTTTACAGTGAACACTGTAGCCGGAGCCTTGAAGAGTTTCTTTGCAGAGCTGCCAGATCCTTTGGTGCCGTATACTGTACAGTCTGAGCTGGTGGAAGCCTACAGTAAGTAGTTGTGGCAGTGCATGACGTGACTGGGGGATTATGCGTCATTTCTATCCACTTCTATGATCGCTGGCGCCATGACAGTCATTCACCAGCGGCCTTAAAAATACCACCATACCGACTGCTTGTCTATTCATAGAAACACAAGGAAGGGTTAAAGAAGTTGTGGCAAAAATTTTATTTTTTAACTAGGCCAGAGGAGGTGAAAAAAAAAAAATCATACTCTCCTTGCTCCCAGTGCGGTTTGTTCCTGCCGATCCATTGTCTTCTGGTGGAGGTTTCAGCCACACGTGACCGCTGAGGCTAATCAGCAGCCTGACTGAAGGACATGTGATGTCTCTACCTGTGGCGTCTTGGGGGTCACTTCATCGTGACTTCACTTGATTCGCCTCAGTGGACAGGTGTTGCTTTGGCCTTCCACCAGAAGACAACAATGGACCAGGATGGCCTCAGTGGAAGGGATCCAGCAGCGAGGAGTGACAAGCGAGTCTGGATTTGTTTTTTGGGTTTTTTTTGTTTTTTTTACCTTCTCCGTCCTATTTTACAATTATATATTTTTTTGCCCGGACAGTCTCTTTAAGGCTAAAGCCCCACGGAACGTCCTGCAGCAATAATGTGCTGCGGGAAAACCGCAGTGGCAACGCATCGCGGTTTTTCTTGCAGCACTTTAGACAGAAAGTTTGCGGAATTTTCCTCTGCGGACTTCCTGTTACTATTATACCTACATATATTAGCACTGATGCCACATTAAAACATAACATTTATTATTACTTTTTTAAAAAAAAAAAAAATTGTTCTATGTAAAAAACAAAATGCAGTCACTCTAGTTGTATATATGACAGAAAGGATATTGTTTATGGGCAATTAACCTATATTCAAAGTTATTTAGACATAGGATACCCTTGCAACAAAAAAACCACACATAGGTAAAAAAGTTGGAACAGTCTTACCAGAGTGTCGGCAGGAGTCAGTTGATACACAGAGAAACGCCAGGTAGTAAGGAATACACCCTACTAACACCCTGTCCGGGCCCTGGCTCCCACAGACTCCCGCCCTAACAAGGGCAGTCCCAAGCTTTCCCTGGTTGACGGCCCTATTTGTCCCTTTGTCCCTACTATTATACCTATGAGCAAACCACCAGTGTTTCTGTAGGTATAGTTGACCTGCTGCGATTTCCAAAACCGTGCTGGTTTTGGAATTCGCAACATGTCTGCACCTCAGTTTTTACCGTAAAGTGGGCATGGGATTTGCTAGAATCCCACCCACTCTGCCATTACTGTAAAACGCTGCGATTTTTCCCACAGCGTTTCCGGCCCGTGGGACCCCGGCCTAAAGATGCGATAGCGATAGATACCACTCCTATCAACTGTGGACACGGAGCAGTAGATCAGGAGAGCGCCACCTACTGTGCCCCATTATAAGCAGGGCTAAGGAGTTGGGAGCTCCAAAATAGTTATTTTGTAACTAATTAAATTATTAATAATAATTTGTTGCTAGTTTAATTTCATAAAAAATTTAATCAGTAGATTTTTATGTGAATTGGAGGATCTGGGCTGTGGTGTCATGGTGGGTGGTGGGTTATATGTCATGTGATGGTGCAGTGGATGTGTCTGTAGTCGAGATCTCTACAGAGATTTCTAGAGTCTCTTGAACTTTTGCTTGTTGTCTTTGGTAGAAATCAATGACCAAGAGCAGAAGCTTCAGGCGATGAAGGAACTCCTGAAGAAACTGCCTAAGGAAAATCAAGACATCTTCAAATACGTCATCTCCCACCTGAACCGGTCAGTGGTTTCAGACCATATGTGTGCTTATCTGCACCCTATTACTGTGTACATTTGAGTACTGTGTTGTGCACATGCTCTAATCTGTGTTTTCATGTTTGTCCACACACATGCACACCTGGGCCTGCTCTAGTGTGCCTGTCTTTCTGTGTGTACCATTGCACACTTAGTATGTATTTGTTTGCTCTATTGTGTTCTCTAGTGTCTGTATGCGCACCTATCTGTGTGTATGCCTATGCCCACTTTACAGGGGGTGTGGGGGGTCTGTGCCCGCTTTAGTTTGTTCACGCAGACCCTACTCTATATTTCATGTTTACGTGGTCCTGGGCCCGGTGTGTGTGTGTGTGTGCGTGCGTGCGTGCGTGCGTGCGTGCGTGCGTGCGTGCGTGCGTGCGTGCGTGCGTGCGTGCGTGCGTGCGTGCGCATCTGTACTTAGTCTAGTATATGTGTGCACATGTGTTGTCTCTTCTGCTCCTGACAATTGTTGCTCTTCCTCAGGGTCAGCCAGCATCATCACACCAACCTGATGACCAGTGAGAACCTGTCCATCTGCTTCTGGCCAACATTGATGCGCCCGGACTTCACCACCATGGACGCTCTGACTGCAACTCGCACCTACCAGACAATCATTGAGCTCTTCATCCATCAGTGTCCGTACTTCTTCTACCAGCGCCCTCCAATGGACCTTCCCACGCCAAGTTCTCCCTCCACACCTCCCCTCAATCCTCCGTCTCCTCCTCAGTCTCCCCCGTTAACCCCTGTGTCCCCAATGGAGAGCCTGCTACCATCAGATCCAAGCATCCTGTGACCGTTCCTCCCCCACAGCTTAGAGTCTCTCCCGGAGGCAACGTCCGCCCCCTCGGCCACTCGCTGACCTCTTGTGGAGGACCGGTGGCTTCACCTATGGGACCACTACAGATATGAGACTTGGAGTCTGAGCCCGGGATGGACCCTCCAGTGAAGAAAATGGGGGGCTATCGTGGTACATTAAGGAGCGGGGCGTCCCTGGTACACTGTGCAAGGATCGTGAGTGGATACCTGGTACACTGACTGTGTGACCTCCACATGACAGAGGGACCCCGCTTCTGGGGGTGTTTGTGGATTACACCCTGGTCTGGATCACATCGCACTGTGAATTGTGGAACTGGGTGGGGACGCTCTCCTCGTTCCTCTGTGGTATTAGTGCCCCCTCCCCCCCCAACTTTAGGACACTAACCCGAAAAGGACACAGAAATCACACTACATATCCTAGCACTTACAGACCGCACATTAGGGTTAATGGGGGCTGCATGAGTTGTATGCTTTGTACATGATTACACGGAGAACACATGTGTGACATTGGCCGGAGATCACACGCATGTTCATGTGTCTGATGGTTTAACCACTGCTGCTCCGGCTGCTTCGTCTTCATTTTTCTTTCTCTTTTTTTAATTGGCGCCTCAGGCTTGGATTGTCGGCTCTGTGGTAACGGATCTCCTGAGGTGCCTTATTGCCCCGGCTCATTCTGATGTGTCTGACTATTTTATAGGCCTGACCCTTAAAGGGTGAGATCGCACCACCCCCCCTTCCATTTTATCTGACGTGTCCTACTGATTCCCGTAACAGACGGCCCCCGCTTTTACTGACTCCACAATGAGCTGCGCCCTCACTACCTCTTTGTTGAGACACTAACTGTCCTTTAAGTGTTAAAATTTCCCCTCCCCTGCCTAACCCGTATGACCGGCGACCACACATAACAGACCTCCTCCTGCTAACTTAAATCCCCCACCCAATGTGTGACTTTCCCTCCCCCACCCGGTGGGCGTGACCCGGGGCAGATCTGGTTGGTGGGCCGCAGGGTGACTGGTTTGGGGTCAGTCTCACAGGATGTGAAGGGAAAGTCTGAACCCACCATCCCTGGAGCTTGTCCATACCGTGTGGAGGGAGGCCTCGCCGTGACTGGGGGCCCCCATTACTTCCTGTTCTGTTTGTCGCTGTCCGATGGTCGGGTCATTTTGTGCATGAGAATGTGATCCTTCCGCTGACGCCGGAATCGTATTTGCTGCGAGTCTGCTCATTGTAATTGGAACAAACAGAGGGCCTTAATGTGATTTGTATTATAGCTAATAAATCTTGTTATAAACTCCCAGCGCTCTCCCTGTTCATCTGTGGTAGACTGACATCATCCTGTAAAGACTGTTAGTGTATAAATGACAACCAGAAGGCCAAGACCCGGCTTAAAGGGGTTGTTCAGTATTGGAAAAACATGGCTAGTTTCTCCTGTCTTCAGGTTGTGTGGGGTATTGCATCTCAGCCCCATTCAATTCAATACAACAGACCACGGTGGCTTTGAAAAAAGCCTTTTTTCTCTGCTTCTATGTGCAACAAGCAGATATCTTAAGAAGGGTAAGGGACTAAACACTACATTGTCTCTAGTCTCTTCCTTACACAATGGTCCAGCTTTATTGAGCTCTACCCCTGGGTCTGGAGCAGCGCTCGGCCACAGGGCCCACTTGTTTGTCTGTGTACTAATGGGACTGTAAGGGGTCCCTGAAGAACTCTGTACACGCTCGTCCCATTGGTGCCACTGTAATTGATTGTAGGGGACTGATGGCTTTCCATGTCAGAAGGGTTCCTATTCTCATGACCCAGTGTTGCAACCACACTAGAAACCAGCGGTTCGACCAAAATAGAACCATGGAGGAAGTAGTCTTTTAAACCGTCCCTTTTAAGGCTGAGGCCCCGAGTTGCAGAAACGCAGCTTTTTGCTTAGTTTTTTTTTTTTTTTTTTTTTAGCTAATGCCAAGAGTGGCTACAAAAGGAATGGGGAAATATATAAGAAGTTCTTACACTTCTCCCTTCTGCTCAATCCACTCCTGACTTTGTGTCAAAAAACTGCTGCAAAACCTGCAACAAAAAAAGTTGCATTTCTGAAACGTGGGGCCTCAGTGAAAAAAAAAAAAAACTCATGCTGGAAAAAAACACCACATGACTATGACTACATCCAAATCAGGGAGCGATATCATTATATTTTTATGAGTTTTGCTCTCATCATAGAACAGTTAAACGATTAAGAAATTGTGACCGTCCGAGCGGCAGACTGAAGATGTTCTGCTGCAAGGTTAGCAATGTCAATCTAAGACACCAAGGAGCAATGGCGGAATTATCTTCAATAAGTTATATGCCAGAATAATGCAAGTCCTTCTACAGAAACTTCCTCCAGCCAGGGGAGATATCTGGCTCAGACAGATGTGGATACAGCACTTCAGTGTGATAGGTGACAATACATTGTGACAAACCCTCTGCTGTACAAGCAAGACCAGGTCAGGATGGGTTTCCGTCCTCTGGGTCTGAACAAGCAGGTTCTATTCACTTTCAGCAAGTAGAGATCCAGAAAATAGAGATTTAGCCAAAACGGAGCATTCGAGAAGAGTTGCAGGCCCCATAGCAGTGGAGCCGATCTCCGATCTTACTTATTGGTGATCACTCATCTTGTTAAGAAAATCTCCTCCAAAGTCTTTCAGAAGGTAACGCAGATCCATCCTCCTCCTCCTCACCACTGCAATGGCCACATGAGCATCACCACTATGGAGCAATGGAAGACGTTGCATGTTCTGATGGATCATTTTATCTGGGGAAGAGGTAACAGCAGGGGATCCTATGGGGAAAAGACGAGGGTGATGCTCTGGACAACGTTCTACTGGAAACCTTATATTTTAGTATCATGTGGATATGGCGCGATGTAGTCCAAGTACCCCCTTCATGGCAGCATTGGCCCTTGATAGCAATGTCCTCTATCAGCAGGATAATGAGCAAGATGGCAGAGAGATGAAGACGGGGCCAAGTTCCCAGATCTCAATTTGATCAATCATGTGTGAAATAGAATCTGATGCATGGAAGCTGCAGCGAGCAATGTACAAGACTGGCAGGATCTACTACTGACAGATCCAGATACCACAGGACCCTGCAGAGATCTACTACTGACAGATCCAGATACCACAGGACCCTGCTGAGATCTATTACTGACAGATCCAGATACCACAGGACCCTGCAGAGATCTACTACTGACGCAGATACCACAGGGGACCTGCTGAGATCTACTACTGACAGATCCAGATACCACAGGACCCTGCAGAGATCTACTACTGACGCAGATACCACAGGGGACCTGCTGAGATCTACTACTGACAGATCCAGATACCACAGGACCCTGCTGAGATCTATTACTGACAGATCCAGATACCACAGGACCCTGCAGAGATCTACTACTGACGCAGATACCACAGGGGACCTGCTGAGATCTACTACTGACAGATCCAGATACTACAGGAACCTGCAGAGATCTACTACTGACAGATCCAGATACCACAGGACCCTGCAGAGATCTACTACTGACGCAGATACCACAGGGGACCTGCTGAGATCTACTACTGACAGATCCAGATACTAAAGGAACCTGCAGAGATCTTCTACTGATGGATTGAGAGATCACAGGGTCCAGCAGAGATCTACTGAAGGATCCAGATAGCACAGGAACCTGCAGAGATCTAAGGCAGTCCAGGTCCGAAATGAAAGCTATATATTACGGAAACGCTGCTGTACGCTGGGGAGACGTTACTTGTATGTGCAGTGAGTGTCCAGCAGGGGGCAGGCTTAGCGCTATTTGTCATAGTCGAGGATTAGGAATAATAAAAAATAACCAAAAATTAATACAATAAACAATATGATTCAAAATCGTTCACGTGGTGATAATTGGATTGCTGAGCCAGACCATCAATCATCAGACAGTTGGTTTCTCCCAGACGAGAGTGCAAAGCCGGCCATACACATGAGATGAAAGTCGTCTATGATGTTGCTGATCGATCAATGAGGATCAAGTCGGCAACAAATGGATTGAGGTCAGTTGAAAGGAGAAAAAGTTGCACAAAATAGTAACTCCTCATGTCATTGTATTACTTGTACGTATGTGTCCAACCACGACACATTTTCCTGCGCCACTGATCAGTTTATTGTCAGACAATTCAGAACTTCAATCAAATTTGTGCCATGTATGGCCAGTGTCACTGCATCTATGTGACCAAGCTTCTGTTCTTGCACTGCTTACTGATGGTTTCCATCATTGTTGTTGCAGGTTCTAACCCCATCTGGCCACTGCTTTTGCTTTTCATTCTTGCAGGGTTTGTGCTCTGCTGTTTTTAGCTTCAGATCAATACCCTCCTGCGTTCTTGTCGTCTCCTCCTTCTGGTCACTTCCTTCATCTTCCTGGCGAGAGATGATGCTGACTGCTGCTCTACATGGATGACTAATATCTTCAGATAAACAGGTGACTCTTATCCAGATATAATCTGTCCCTATAGGAGAACAAGCATCAGCTTCACTGCTGCTCATTCTCCTCCTGTGCCAGGTGCTGTTCCAAATCCACTAATCCAACCAATCACAAGCAAAAGCTCTGAGGCCCTTGATGCAGGGGCCAGTCTAAACCCCCTGGTCAGAAGCCTATGCTTGGTCTGGATGCCGCAGGTATCACACACATAGTCAGTTCTGTTCCTAGGAAAACCTCAATAGAGACAAAGCATCTTTATTAGAGATGGACGAATTGTTCAGAGTCCGCTGCAACCTGAATATTCCAAATTGTTTGGTTTTTAATAAAACCAAATAAATGGAGATTTATCTCAAAGAAACTAAAATGGCTCCCGTGAAATATATTGGGAGGTTAAAATACAGAAGAGGGACATGTCTGTGAGTCAGTGTGTGACGTTCTGGCATCAGCTGACAACGTCTCAGCCAATAGTCAGCAGTGGGTGTTGATGTCATAGACCGCATATAAGACTGTTTTGGCTCAAACAAGAGGCATATCAGTAATGGTGGAAGTAGGGGATGGATGTGTTATAAATCACTGCATGATCCAAAGCAATCAATCCATTTTCATCAGCAATACACAGCCCTTAGTTCAGCATAATGTGTAACGGAGCTATAGAAGTTTAGGAGTAGGAGAAGTAGAACAAAGCTTAGTCAGACTTGATAAATTAGAGGCAGATTAGTGATAGAAATCATAGATAGGAGTGAGGAAGAATGCGCTGTAAGAGCCAAACTGCTGCGGTAATACAGACAGACAATGATCAGTTATCTAAGTCTGGTTTGCAATAGAGCAGATTAATCTATTATTGTCCACAGAGTGGTTTATATTATTTTCCTGACCGTGTCATTGCTCCATGTGTGCCTGTAGTGCAAACTCTACCGAGTTTGCCCCCATGATTGGCTCTACGAGTTGCCAGGGATCAGAACCATGGACAATGACACAACAGCCCTGTGATCCAAGGATGATGCAAGAATATAACTACTATAATGCTACTCCTATATACAGTATAAGAATATAACTACTATAATACTACTCCTATGTACAAGAATATAACTACTATAATACTATTCCTATGTACAAGAATATAACTACTACTGCTCCTGTGTACAAGAATATAACTACTATAATACTGCTCCTATGTACAAGAATATAACTACTATAATACTACTCCTATGTACAAGAATATAACTACTATAATACTGCTATGTACAAGAATATAACTACTATAATACTGCTCCTATGTACAAGAATATAACTACTATAATCCTGCTCCTATGTACAAGAATATAACTACTATAATCCTGCTCCTATGTACAAGAATATAACTACTATAATACTACCTCCTATGTACAAGAATATAACTACTATAATACTACTCCTATGTACAAGAATATAACTACTATAATACTACTCCTATGTACAAGAATATAACTACTATAATACTGCTCCTATGTACAAGAATATAACTACTATAATACTACCTCCTATGTACAAGAATATAACTACTATAATACTGCTCCTATGTACAAGAATATAACTACTATAATACTACTTCTATGTACAAGAATATAACTACTATAATACTACTCCTATGTAGAAGAATATAATTACTATAATACTACTCCTATGTACAAGAATATAACTACTATAATCCTGCTCCTATGTACAAGAATATAACTACTATAGTACTGCTCCTATGTACAAGAATATAACTACTATAATACTGCTCCTATGTACAAGAATATAACTACTATAATACTACTCCTATGTACAACAATATAACTACTATAATACTGCTGCTATGTACAAGAATATAACTACTATAATACTACCTCCTATGTACAAGAATACAACTACTATAATACTGCTCCTATGTACAAGAATATAACTACTATAATACTACTCCTATGTACAAGAATATAACTACTATAATACTGCTCCTATGTACAAGAATATAACTACTATAATACTACTTCTATGTACAAGAATATAACTACTATAATACTACTCCTGTGTACAAGAATATAACTACTATAATACTACCTGCTATGTACAAGATAATAACTACTATAATACTACTTCTATGTACAAGAATATACAGTCCTATGAAAAAGTTTGGGCACCCCTATTAATCTTAATCATTTTTAGTTCTAAATATTTTGGTATTTGCAACAGCCATTTCAGTTTGATATATCTAATAACTGATGGACACAGTAATATTTCAGGATTGAAATGAGGTTTATTGTACTAACAGAAAATGTGCAATATGCATTAAACCAAAATTTGACCGGTGCAAAAGTATGGGCACCTCAACAGAAAAGTGACATTAATATTTAGTAGATCCTCCTTTTGCAAAGATAACAGCCTCTAGTCGCTTCCTGTAGCTTTTAATCAGTTCCTGGATCCTGGATAAAGGTATTTTGGACAAACAATTCGAGTTCAGTTAAGTTTGATGGTCGCCGAGCATGGACAGCCCGCTTCAAATCTTCCCACAGATGTTCAATGATATTCAGGTCTGGGGACTGGGATGGCCATTCCAGAACATTGTAATTGTTCCTCTGCATGAATGCCTGAGGATTTGGAGCGGTGTTTTGGATCGTCTTGCTGAAATATCCATCCCCGGCGTAACTTCAACTTCGTCACTGATTCTTGAACATTATTCTCAAGAATCTTCTGATACTGAGTGGAATCCATGCGACCCTCAACTTTAACAAGATTCCCGATGCCGGCATTGGCCCCACAGCCCCAAAGCATGATGGAACCTCCACCAAATTTTACAGTGGGTAGCATGTGTTTTTCTTGGAATGCTGTTTCTTTTTGGACGCCATGCATAACGCCTTTTTTTATAACCAAACAACTCAATTTTTGTTTCCAAAATGAAGCTGCCTTGTCCAAATGTGCTTTTTCATACCTCAGGCAACTCTATTTGTGGCGTACGTGCAGAAACGGCTTCTTTCTCATCACTCTCCCATACAGCTTCTATTTGTGCAAAGTGCGCTGTATAGTTGACCGATGCACAGTGACACCATCTGCAGCAAGATGATGCTGCAGCTCTTTGGAGGTGGTCTGTGGATTGTCCTTGACTGTTCTCACCATTCTTCTTCTCTGCCTTTCTGATATTTTTCTTGGCCTGCCACTTCTGGGCTTAACAAGAACTGTCCCTGTGGTCTTCCATTTCCTTACTATGTTCCTCACAGTGGAAACTGACAGGTTAAATCTCTGAGACAACTTTTTGTATCCTTCCCCTGAACAACTATGTTGAACAATCTTTGTTTTCAGATCATTTGAGAGCGGGCTGTCCATGTTCGGCGACCATCAAACTTAACTGAACTTGAATTGTTTTGTAGAAAGAAATGGTCCAAAATACCTTCATCCAGGAACTGATTAAAAGCTACAGGAAGCGACTAGAGGCTGTTATCTTTGCAAAAGGAGGATGTACTAAATATTAATGTCACTTTTCTGTTGAGGTGCCCATATTTTTGCACCGGTCAAATTTTGGTTTAATGCATATTGCGCATTTTCTGTTAGTACAATAAACCTCATTTCAATCCTGAAATATTACTGTGTCCATCAGTTATTAGATATATCAAACTGAAATGGCTGCTGCAAACACCAAAATATTTAGAACTAAAAATTAATAGGGGTGCCCAAACTTTTTCATAGGACTGTAACTACTATAGTACTACTCCTATGTAGAAGAATATAACTACTATAATACTACTCCTATGTACAAGAATATAACTACTATAATACTGCTCCTGTGTACAAGAATATAACTACTATAATACTACTCCTATGTACAAGAATATAACTACTATAATACTGCTCCTATGTACAAGAATATAACTACTACTACTCCTGTGTACAAGAATATAACTACTATAATACTGCTCCTGTGTACAAGAATATAACTACTATAATACTGCTCCTATGTACAAGAATATAACTACTATAATACTGCCCCTATGTACAAGAATATAACTACTATAATACTGCTCCTGTGTACAAGAATATAACTACTATAATACTACTCCTATGTACAAGAATATAACTACTATAATACTGCTCCTATGTACAAGAATATAACTACTACTACTCCTGTGTACAAGAATATAACTACTATAATACTACTACTATGTACAAGAATATAACTACTATAATTCTGCTCCTATGTACAAGAATATAACTACTATAATACTACTCCTATATACAAGAATATAACTACTATAATACTACTCCTATGTACAAGAATATAACTACTATAATACTACTACTATGTACAAGAATATAACTACTATAATACTACTCCTATGTACAAGAATATATCTACTATAATACTGCTCCTATGTACAAGAATATAACTACTATAATACTGCTCCTGTGTACAAGAATATATCTACTATAATACTGCCCCTATGTACAAGAATATAACTACTATAATACTGCTCCTGTGTACAAGAATATAACTACTATAATACTACTCCTATGTACAAGAATATAACTACTATAATACTGCTCCTATGTACAAGAATATAACTACTACTACTCCTGTGTACAAGAATATAACTACTATAATACTACTACTATGTACAAGAATATAACTACTATAATACTGCTCCTGTGTACAAGAATATAACTACTATAATACTACTCCTATGTACAAGAATATAACTACTATAATACTGCTCCTGTGTACAAGAATATAACTACTATAATACTACTCCTATGTACAAGAATATAACTACTATAATACTGCTCCTATGTACAAGAATATAACTACTATAATACTGCTCCTATGTACAAGAATATAACTACTATAATACTGCTCCTATGTACAAGAATATATCTACTATAATACTGCTCCTATATACAAGAATATAACTACTATAATACTACTCCTATGTACAAGAATATAACTACTATAATACTACTCCTATATACAAGAATATAACTAGCTAGTTTCACTATGAGTAAGGGACGCCTCAATAGTCCCGAAACGCGTCAGTTTTCTAGCGGTTTTTAACTCACCATGTCCAGTGTCTACCTTGTCTACACTATGTTTTTTTGTGTTTAAATGTATACTTCAGCCTATGGTGGCAAACAGAAATTTTAAAAGGATGAAATAAAAAGAAAAGTTTTTACAAGCTGTGAGTCGCGGACCCTTATATCGAACCTTCGGTTTGACAAGATTATACTTCCATTTATTTACTCCAATGAGTCAAGGAGAATAGGGTCGTGCACCAACAATCATCATTTGAACGACTACAAGGGTGAGCTACTTTATATCTTTTTCTAAGAATATAACTACTATAATACTGCTCCTATGTACAAGAATATAACTACTATAATACTGCTCCTATGTACAAGAATATAACTACTATAATACTGCTCCTATGTACAAGAATATATCTACTATAATACTGCTCCTATATACAAGAATATAACTACTATAATACTACTCCTATGTACAAGAATATAACTACTATAATACTACTACTATGTAGAAGAATATATCTACTATAATACTGCTCCTATGTACAAGAATATAACTACTAAAATACTGCTCCTATGTACAAGAATATAACTATTATAATACTGCTATGTACAAGAATATAACTACTATAATACTGCTCCTATGTACAAGAATATAACTACTATAATACTACTCCTATGTACAAGAATATAACTACTATAATACTACTCCTATGTACAAGAATATAACTACTATAATACTACTACTATGTAGAAGAATATAACTACTATAATACTACTCCTATGTACAAGAATATATCTACTATAATACTGCCCCTATGTACAAGAATATAACTACTATAATACTGCTCCTGTGTACAAGAATATAACTACTATAATACTGCTCCTATGTACAAGAATATAACTATTATAATACTGCTATGTACAAGAATATAACTACTATAATACTGCTCCTATGTACAAGAATATAACTACTATAATACTACTCCTATGTACAAGAATATAACTACTATAATACTACTACTATGTAGAAGAATATAACTACTATAATACTACTCCTATGTACAAGAATATATCTACTATAATACTGCCCCTATGTACAAGAATATAACTACTATAATACTGCTCCTGTGTACAAGAATATAACTACTATAATACTACTCCTATGTACAAGAATATAACTACTATAATACTGCTCCTATGTACAAGAATATAACTACTACTACTCCTGTGTACAAGAATATAACTACTATAATACTACTACTATGTACAAGAATATAACTACTATAATACTGCTCCTATGTACAAGAATATAACTACTATAATACTACTCCTATGTACAAGAATATAACTACTATAATACTGCTCCTGTGTACAAGAATATAACTACTATAATACTACTCCTATGTACAAGAATATAACTACTATAATACTGCTCCTATGTACAAGAATATAACTACTATAATACTGCTCCTATGTACAAGAATATAACTACTATAATACTGCTCCTATGTACAAGAATATATCTACTATAATACTGCTCCTATATACAAGAATATAACTACTATAATACTACTCCTATGTACAAGAATATAACTACTATAATACTACTCCTATATACAAGAATATAACTACTATAATACTACTCCTATGTACAAGAATATAACTACTATAATACTACTACTATGTAGAAGAATATATCTACTATAATACTGCTCCTATGTACAAGAATATAACTACTATAATACTACCTCATATGTACAAGAATATAACTACTATAATCCTGCTCCTATGTACAAGAATATAACTACTATAATACTACCTCCCATGTACAAGAATATAACTACTATAATACTACTCCTATGTACAAGAATATAACTACTATAATACTACTCCTATATACAAGAATATAACTACTATAATACTGCTCCTATGTACAAGAATATAACTACTATAATACTACTCCTATGTACAAGAATATAACTACTATAATACTGCTCCTATGTACAAGAATATAACTACTATAATACTACTTCTATGTACAAGAATATAACTACTATAATACTACTCCTATGTACAAGAATATAACTACTATAATACTGCTCCTATGTACAAGAATATAACTACTATAATACTACTCCTATGTACAAGAATATAACTACTATAATACTACTCCTATGTACAAGAATATACCTACTATAATACTGCTCCTATGTACAAGAATATAACTACTATAATACTACCTCCTATGTACAAGAATATAACTACTATAATACTACCTCCTATGTACAAGAATATAAGTACTATAACACTGCTCTTATGTATATGGATATAACTACTACCACATTACTTCTCTTTTTTGTGTTTTCATGACCTTTCTGTTTCTTTCTTCCTTTTGCACAGTCTTTACATTTTTTCTGCTTCTATTTTTTTCAGTTTTGCATGTTCTGTTGGGGGCTTTAGTCTTGCAGTATCCTCATATTTTTTGATGTTGAGGGTTGGGTTACTGTCCTGCAGCAGGTGTAATGAGGGGATTTCTGTGGTGTCAGGGTGCATCCTCCCCCTTCCCGCCGTGCAGCATCCTCCCCCCACCCCCAACCTCCTGACTTGCTGTGTAAACTTCATGTAAAGTAGTGGAAATAAAACTGCTGGAGGGGAAGTCCAGATGTGGGCGCTCTGTGCACTGCTGCTCACTGTGTGCCTGTAGCGCGGGCTCTGCGGAGTTTGTCCCCATCATCTGCTCCACGAGTTACCAGGGACCAGAACCACGGATAATGTCCCATCAGCCCCGTGATCCAAGGATGATACAATGTAGGAGCTTTGACTGGTCGGGAGGGTTTTGTCTCTGGGGGTTAGTCTGTGGACTTTTTGGGGTGTCGTTAAAGGGGTGCTGGAATGGGTGGGGTTTGAGGCTTTGGGGTGTGGCTTGCATCCTGTTTTTCCATGTAGGGTGTGTGTGAAGGATTTGTATGTGTAGGTGTTGCGATATTCTGGTGGGATTGGAGTAACATAGTTGGCCAGTACTGGTCCTAAAGGACATCTTTAGAGGGTGGGGGATTGGAGGAGGTAGAGGACCCTCCCTCTGGACCCCCTCATGGTCCAAGTATCTGTCCTGGGTCTAACGCTGGAGGTGAAATGGCTGAATCCAAGGAATACGCGGTGGGCGTAAAAAGGGCCCCTTGTCCTAGACTTAGGTATTACTACCCATGATGGAGGAGTGTAGTGCTCGTTCTAAAGACTAGTGATTGGATTGTATCTCACTATAGGACTGGGCCACCATTGCACCACGGGCGCCTGTGCACATGTGTGATATATCCCCTACACAATCTCCTGCCACTTTTTATTAGACCTTGCGGCCCATGTATTGGTGTCGCCTTCTCTGGCGAGCCCTGCGACTATACTGAAAGCGACGCCACTTTTTAAAGTTTGTGTGTTCCACCATTTTCCAGATTTTTTCTGGTTGTCAGTGAATGGGAACCTTCTTGTTTACAGTCAGGACCTTAAATCTTGTCTTGGCCCAATATTTCTCACAACTGAGGGTTTGTAACAACGTGTCAGGGGAAACATGGCTGTAGTATAAATGTCTCTCCTGTCCTGCAAACTTCATAACACTGACACATTGTAACCAGCCCTCAGCTGTAAGTGCAGGATCATGTCATCCTCTAAAAAGAGCATTCTCAATCGCCATGCTTTACACTTCAGGCATCGGCTTCTTCTAGTGCAATGTCTGTGGGTGTCACACAGTTTGTAGTCCTGTAGATTTGTCACTCTGCCTCTTCCTCCATGCTTTACACTGTGGTTTCCCCTAGTAATGTGCTGACTGTGGATGTCACACGGTTTCTGCCCTTGTGGTCACATGACTCTGTCTTGTCTGTCCGGAGCACATTGTTCCAGAAGTCCTGCTGTATAAGGTACTGAGGTGTACCATCTAATCTTCTGATGTCTCTATGGCGCCCCCTGTAATGTCATGTGGGGGAGTTCAGTAGATCTTGAGACCTCCAGAGATGTACATGTGAGGCTCTTACTTTTTCACGTCTCTGGCTTGAGGTGCACTGGGTTTCTTGTGAGGATGCGGTTCAGTCATGTGATCGGCGTTTCCAGGAGTGCACTTTCTTATGTAATATGGTGTTATATCACATCTTGATATTATCTGCAGCCGCACTGCGCAGACTGAAAGGTGTGGGGGTCACTTTAAGACGGCGAGAGGGAGGGCTGGGGTTTCCACTGGCCGTCATGTGAGAAACAGAAAATTTCCTAAATCTTTACATTAAATATAGAAATTGCTTAGAAGTAAAAGAGGAAGTGTCGCCTGCCGTCGGCCAGAGACGTGTCCATGGCCCAGCTGTCGGCACTCATTAACCCCTTATCATCAGTGATCCGAAAATTTGTCCTAATACTTCTCACCTCTCTTCTGGAGCCCAAGACAAGAGAGAGCCGCATACTATATACACTGTATAGTGTTCAGTGACAGCAAGCAGAGATCTAGAAAGTGGCAAAGAACCGACACGCAACGTCCTATTGTATTAGTCTGGAGCTGGCCCTTTAATGTGAATATTTTTGGGGTGTTTATAGATTTTGTGAATGATTTTAGCCGTGTTCATTGATGTCAGTGTCGCATTCTGTTCATAGTTGTGACCTTCACTGACCTCTACGTTTTCTTTCTTCCAGGTCTATGTTTGCAGTCACAGTGAAGATGGCGGCACAACGATTGTGACCGGATAAATGGAATTAAAGCAAATCGTAACTTTGCAAAACTGGAAATATTATAAATATAAGGCCCTCGAAGTAAGCGACATGAAGTGTTGGGGGATGCAGTAAATCCCAGGACCTCAGCCATGATTATCGGGATTTTGGTGAGCTCACGCTGAGACTCCTAACGCTGATCCCAGTGCAGGGAAGATGCAGAATGACACCAATGTCACAGACGCCTGTGATGTGGATGGGCGTTTCCTGGATTACCTGTACGCCATCACCTACACCGTCATTCTCATCCCCGGACTGATCGGGAACGTCCTGGCGCTGTGGGTATTCTACGTGTACATGAAGGAGACGAAACGCGCCGTTATCTTCATGATTAACCTGGCCATCGCTGACTTACTGCAGGTGCTGTCGCTGCCGCTGCGGATCTTTTATTACCTGCACAAGTCGTGGCCATTCGGACGCTTCCTGTGTATGTTCTGCTTCTACCTAAAATACGTCAATATGTACGCCAGCATCTTCTTCCTGGTCTGCATCAGCGTCCGCCGCTTCATGTATCTCATCTACCCTTTCAAATTCACGGACCGGAAGCGGCTGTTTGACATCTACGTCAGCATTGCCGGCTGGATCCTTGTCTGCATCAGTTGCCTACCATTTCCACTACTGAGGATTGGGAACGCGACAAGTAATGGTGACAGTGATTATAAATGCTTTGCGGACCTCCCCCTTGCAGACATTGGGATCACCAACTCCATCGTGACGGTGACGGTGGCTGAGTTCTTTGGCTTTGTGACTCCACTGGTCATTGTCATGTTCTGCACCTGGAGGACCGTGACTTCGCTGCGGGAGCCACATGCCGCCTCTCACGACCTTGGGGAGAAGAGGAAGGCCTTGAAGATGATCTTGACCTGTACCATCGTCTTTCTCATCTGCTTCGCTCCTTATCACTTCAGCTTCCCGTTAGATTTTTTGGCCAAGGCCAATAAGATTGCATCGTGCTCGCAGCGGAAGGCAATCCTCACTCTGCACCCCATAGCGCTGTGCCTGGCCAGTATGAACTGTTGCCTAGACCCCGTCATCTACTACTTCACCACCGATGAGTTCAGGAGGAGACTGTCCCGACAGGACTTGGTGGACGGCACCGAGCTGCAGATCTTCTACAGTAAGGACTTCATGGATCAAAGCCTCTGCAGGGCGAGTTGACAACACGCAGATGACTCAGCAGGTCATGTGATGTGCAAAGTTGTCAGAGGGTGCAAGGATGTGCCCGGTCACATCCCCTAATCCTTCGATACTCTGGCTCCTACACAGCGCATCTTCGGTATGCAGCCTCCCTGCACAGTGAATTTTCTGGACTGTTTCCCTGTGGTCTGTGACTGATGATGGGAGTTATTGGGGGCGGATGCTGGGGGCAGGAGTCAACTGAATATTACACGTTACACCGAGATGAAGGAGTATGTTGACTCTTTTCATGAGACTTCATGTATTTATTCTTCATAGTAAGATCTCTGCTCCCGGTCAGTGAATGGAAGCAGATCCAGCAGAATTGGATCCCCCAACCTGGTTTACTACTTCTCACAGTTGAGGGTTTGGTACAATGGACCAGTAAAGTAAAAACATCAGCAGCACAAACCTCTCCCTGTCCGGTCATAAGATGCTGGGAGTTGTAGTTTTACAACAGTCATGGCGGCACAAGCTATAGACCAATTGGCCTTCACTGATACATTGCAACAAGACCATCAGCTGTGAACAGGGCTATGTCAGTATGAGAAGGTTGCAGGCGTCTTCACTTTATAGGGATTTGTTTTCATAAAGATGGCGATTCATGTAATCCCAGTGCCACACAGAGACATGTGGAGCTGTTTGCAGGGTGGATGGGCATTGTGAGGATGCTGAGCTCATACCGGCCCCACCAGGAGTCAGACATACAGTTTATATTATTGTCTGAAATAGCAAACAGCTCCTGAAATCTCAGCTTCCTGGGTCCTGCACTGTGATCTGGTGCAGGGTTGTGATTCTCAACCCTTGAAATGGCTGCCACATAGGGGCTACATTATAGATTCTGTACTGTGCTCAGGAGATTCAAGGTACGCCTCTGTAGAGGATGTATGGGGTGTGTGGGGGATGAGTGCGGTTCTGGGTTCCAGGCTGACACCATCAGTATTTGCTGACACTTCTGTTCTATATCTGCAGAGGAGGAGTCATGAATTATATTTTCCCGATGGGAAAGTCGCTTCTATATTTATTGTCAGATATATTTTTTTTTTTAATAAAAGTGACCTTTACTTTCTGTGCAGTTTATATCATTGTCATGTCTTCTACTCCAGGACACAGGAGGTGGGATGTCGGTTGTAACGGACACAGGAGGCGGGATGTTGGTGGTAACGGACACAGGAGGCGGGATGTTGGTGGTAACGGACACAGGAGGAGGGATGGAGTTGGTAATGGACACAGGAAATGGGAATGCGGTGGTAATGGACAAAGGATGCAGGATGGCGGTGGTAACGGATACAGAAATCGGGATGGTGGTGGTAATAGGCACAGGATGTGTGGGATGGCGGTGGTAACAGACACAGGAGATGGGATGGATTTGGTAACAGACATAGGAGGTGGGATGGCGATGGTAAAAAAGACCTGAGACCTCGCCCTCCCTTTCCAACCACTTCTGGGGCACTGCAGGGCCCATCTCAGATGTGGATTCCTCACTAGTCTGTAGAAATGGTCAGCATAAACCAGGTACAAGATGGCTTAATTCTGTGACCAGGGGGCCCGTTGACATGAGACTCCTGCTGTGGCCCCAACCACCACTAACTAACTGATAGGAGAAGCTGCCACAGGACCGTTCTCTCCACTAACTGCAGACTGGCAGTAACAGGCCCAAACCACTACATAAGGCCGCGGTCTAAAACTGGAAAGTGCAAGAATCAGTATAAAACAGACATGTAGTGAGCACTACTCTACATATACTGTATATATATATATATATATATATATATATATATATACACTGTATATATATATATATATATATATATATATATAACCTGTATACAGTGGTGTAACTACCGCCTTAGCAGCAGAGGCAGCTGCCACAGGGCCTGGGACATTAGGGGCCTGGTGACAGCCGCTACCGCTGCTATCATTATACTCGGGGTCTTTTTGGACCCCCGAGTATAATGATCAGTGGACCGGGAGAGGTAAGAAACATAACAAACACTGTTATTTACCTCTCCACGATCCATGCAAACTTCGTCCTAGTCGTCTGACATCTCATGACCCCGGCCTGCGTCCCAGGTCATGTAACGTCTGACGTCATTGAAGATCGACTACTTCAGAGGCCGACAGCGTAGGAGACGGGAGAGTAACGGTGAGTAACAGAGTTTTTTTTTTATGTTTAATGTCGGTGTCGGTTGGGGGGCCATGTCAAAAGTTCGCCACGGGGCCCCGCCATTCCTAGTTATGCCACTGCCTGTATACATATGTATACCTGACACACACAAATATCACATCCTCAGAGTGCAGGGAACAAGCACAACTCTGCTACATCACCAGGAAAGTGTCTGCCAATGTTCTGCTGTTACATCATGTAATATTCACATAGTCACATGTAGAGCATTATGTAATAGGATTGTGACTGCAGCTCTAGATATAACTGGAGTATATGACATGATGTAACTGCAGAAACATGGACTGTGATGTAATACAGTCCTATGAAAAAGTTTGGGCACCCCTATTAATCTTAATCATTTTTTGTTCTAAATATTTTGGTGTTTGCAACAGCCATTTCAGTTTGATATATCTAATAACTGATGGACACAGTAATATTTCAGGATTGAAATGAGGTTTATTGTACTAACAGAAAATGTGCAATATGCATTAAACCAAAATTTGACCGGTGCAATAGTATGGGCACCCTTATCATTTTATTGATTTGAATTCCCCTAACTACTTTTTACTGACTTACTGAAGCACACAATTGGTTTTGTAACCTCAGTGAGCTTTGAACTTCATAGCCAGATGTATCCAATCATAAGAAAAGGTATTTAAGGTGGCCAATTGCAAGTTGATCTCCTATTTGAATCTCCTCTGAAGAGTGGCATCATGGGCTACTCAAAACAACTCTCAAATGATCTGAAAACAAAGATTGTTCAACATAGTTGTTCAGGGGAAGGATACAAAAAGTTGTCTCAGAGATTTAACCTGTCAGTTTCCACTGTGAGGAACATAGTAAGGAAATGGAAGATCACAGGGACAGTTCTTGTTAAGCCCAGAAGTGGCAGGCCAAGAAAAATATCAGAAAGACAGAGAAGAAGAATGGTGAGAACAGTCAAGGACAATCCACAGACCACCTCCAAAGAGCTGCAGCATCATCTTGCTGCAGATGGTGTCACTGTGCATCGGTCAACTATACAGTGCACTTTGCACAAATAGAAGCTGTATGGGAGAGTGATGAGAAAGAAGCCGTTTCTGCACGTACGCCACAAATAGAGTTGCCTGAGGTATGAAAAAGCACATTTGGACAAGGCAGCTTCATTTTGGAAACAAAAATTGAGTTGTTTGGTTATAAAAAAAGGCGTTATGCATGGCGTCCAAAAAGAAACAGCATTCCAAGAAAAACACATGCTACCCACTGTAAAATTTGGTGGAGGTTCCATCATGCTTTGGGGCTGTGTGGCCAATGCCGGCACTGGGAATCTTGTTAAAGTTGAGAGTCGCATGGATTCCACTCAGTATCAGCAGATTCTTGAGAATAATGTTCAAGAATCAGTGACGAAGTTGAAGTTACGCCGGGGATGGATATTTCAGAAAGACAATGATCCAAAACACCGCTCCAAATCTTCAGGCATTCATGCAGAGGAACAATTACAATGTTCTGGAATGGCCATCCCAGCCCCCAGACCTGAATATCATTGAACATCTGTGGGATGATTTGAAGCGGGCTGTCCATGCTCGGCGACCATCTAACTTAACTGAACTTGAATTGTTTGTCCAAAATACCTTTATCCAGGATCCAGGAACTGATTAAAAGCTACAGGAAGCGACTAGAGGCTGTTATCTTTGCAAAAGGAGGATCTACTAAATATTAATGTCACTTTTCTGTTGAGGTGCCCATACTTTTGCATCGGTCAAATTTTGGTTTAATGCATATTGCACATTTTCTGTTAGTACAATAAACCTCATTTCAATCCTGAAATATTACTGTGTCCATCAGTTATTAGATATATCAAACTGAAATGGCTGTTATAAACACCAAAATATTTAGAACTAAAAATGATTAAGATTAATAGGGGTGCCCAAACTTTTTCATAGGACTGTATATGTACACAGTGACTGCCCCAGAAGAATAGTGAGCACAGCTCTGGAGTATAATACAGGATGTAACTCAGGCTCAGTACAGGATAAGTAATGTAATGTATGTACACAGTGACTGCACCAGCAGAATAGTGAGCACAGCTCTGGAGTATAATACAGGATGTAACTCAGGATCAGTACAGGATAAGAAATGTAATGTATGTACACAGTGACTGCACCAGCAGAATAGTGAGTGCAGCTCTGGAGTATAATACAGGATGTAACTCAGGATCTGTACAGGATAAGTAATGTAATGTATGTACACAGTGACTGCACCAGCAGAATAGTGAGTGCAGCTCTGGAGTATAATACAGGATGTAATTCAGGATCAGTACAAGATAAGTAATGTAATGTATGTACACAGTGACTGTACCAGCAGAATAGTGAGTGCAGCTCTGGAGTATAATACAGGATGTAACTCAGGATCAGTACAGGATAAGTAATGTAATGTATGTACACAGTGACTGTACCAGCAGAATAGTGAGTGCAGCTCTGGAGTTTAATACAGGATGTAACTTAGCACTTTTAATGTGATGTATTTGCAGATTTCCGGAATGTTCTCTAAAGATTGTTCCGGGAGGTTATGTTCAGGCCCGTTTACTACAGTAACCAGCACCTGGCAAGCTGTTTATGAGACACATCTGCCTGTATGGTTCCATTGCCTGGTGGGGACGTTTCCTTGCTGTTATCTGCTGTCTGTCTTTTATGTGGTTCTTGCGGCTTCATCTCTGTTCAACTGTTTCTCAATTTTTACAGCAAGAACCCAAGTTATGAGGAAACTGAAACAAGAGTCTTTTTCTTGATGAAATGGGTTACTAAAGCGTTAAGGCTGTGACAACCCCTCACACATGATATATACCGGTGGTTGTCAGTAGTAATACATAAATAGCTGTACTGTAGTATAAGGTCTGTTGCAAAAAACATGGCGGTTCTATTGCAGGCTACATAGAGTAGCCTGAGATAGAAAGTACTGAATGACAGGCCGGGGAGCCTTCACAAGGTTCACGGCTGTCATAGCACGGGAAGCTGGAGCTGGAGCTTGCTCTGGGTGCTGGCGATCCCATGAAAACTGTCTGGTGGCACCAACGAGCCGCCAGCATAATGGGGCCTCGGTCAGCTTTAACCAAGGTGCCAGAGGGCATAATGCCCGCGATTGGTGCCAGCATTAGTGCCAGGTGTCTTTTGCACTCAGCATCTGCTGTACTAGTATGTCGGATATCGGGAAAGGGTTAAAAATCTTTTGCTGACACTCAAAAGCATTATGTGTTAAGATAAATCTAATACTTCTTAAGATGAAATCCCTTTGCTAATTGAGTTGAGACCCGATATTATCAGTCTCCCTGGGGGATTAAGCGGGTTCAAAATTGGACTCCTCACCATCAAATAGTCCTTTTCTTTAGTGGTATTATGTCCCCATACTGGCCCCAGTACACAGTATTATGTTCCCATACTGGCCCCAGTACACAGTATTATGTCCCCATACTGGCCCCAGTACATAGTATTATGTCCCCATACTGGCCCCAGTACACAGTATTATGTCCCCATACTGTCCCCAGTACACAGTATTATGTTCCCATACTGGCCCCAGTACATAGTATTATGTCCCCATACTGGCCCTAGTACACAGTATTATGTCCCCATACTGGCCCCAGTACATAGTATTATGTCCCCATACTGGCCCCAGTACATAGTATTATGTCCCCATAGTGGCCCCAGTACACAGTATTATGTCCCCATAGTGGCCCCAGTACACAGTATTATGTCCCCATACTGGCCCCAGTACATAGTATTATGTCCCCATACTGGCCCCAGTACATAGTATTATGTCCCCATACTGGCCCCAGTACACAGTATTATGTCCCCATAGTGGCCCCAGTACACAGTATTATGTCCCCATAGTGGCCCCAGTACAGTACAAGACCCTCCCGAGTATAATAGTGCTTGTGGGGCCCGTGCCGTCACTTACCGATCCTGGCCCCTGCCACGATCGATAAGTATATAGGGCCCGTCACTTACTGTAGTTACTCCAGCCGGTAACGGCCTATTAAAAAAAACCAAAAAAACGCAGCAGTAGCGGCTGTCGCCGGGCCCCTAATGTCCCGGGCCCTGTGGCAGCTGCCTCTGCTGCTTCCCCAGTAGTTACGCCCCTGAGATATGAGCCTCTAAAATCAGCGTGGTATACTTTAAATAATGTTCACTTGTTGGATCCTTCTCAAGGGGAGCATAGTAGTCTGTATTAGATAGTATATTGAGGGGCTCATTGATATACATATCCCTATTCAACACTAAAACCCCTCCACTGTTGTCTGCACCTTTTTTTTTTTTATAACTACCTTATCATTCTCACCTAAAGTCAAATTTTGTGGAGAATTGATCCACTGTGGAATTTTTCTAAATTCGGAGGAGGCTAACGCATAGAATGTTTCTATGTGTTGGCCCATATATCAGTGATGTCAGTAAAAGGGGGCGGGGCTGTGACAACCTCTCAGACATGATATATACAGGAGGTTGTCAGTAGTAACAGATGCATAGTTGTGCCTTCAAATAGGCCTTAGGGCTAGTTCACACGTGAGTATAAGGGGAGGTTTTTGACAGCGGATTTCGCGTCCAAAACCTCCCCTTATAATGGTGGTCTATGGAGACCGCCGGGCTTCTGTTCTCAGCTAGCGGCGAGCTGCTGCTAGCGGAGAAAAGAAAGGACATGTCCTTTCTTCAGGCGGAAGCCGCGCAGGCTCAGCCGCACGGCTTCCACCCCCGGCAGCTCCCTCCTATGTTGGCTCATTCATTTGAGCCGACAGCAGAGGGTTAAGCCGCGACAGCGATGGTCGCGGCGGGCGGGTTTTGACAAGAGAGAGACGCGGCTCGCCGCGTCTCTCTCTGTGTCAAAACCCGCGCGGGCAGTTCACGTGTGAACTAGCCCTTACATTCATTTCAATGGGAGTCCCTCACTTTTTTTTTTTCCCCCACTAGCGATTTTTTTCAGTTTGCGACATGCCCTATCTTCCCACGGCGTCCGCGGCTTGAGACTCACTCCCGGTTAGGCTCATTTATTTGGGCCTAATCAGGATGCGGGTGCACTCACTGCGTCAGCATCCCGTTGCGGCTAGCTGCACAGAGAATTCACACAGTGGAAAACGTTTCGGTCGTGTGAACAGACCTTAAAGTGTGTGGATTTCAGGTCTGATCACATCATTATATTATATAATAGTTGACATTAACAAAGGGCGGGGCTGTGACTTCCTGAACTGATAAGTTAAAAAAAAAAAAAAAGTGATAGGAGGAGTTTCCGGAGGGGTGGGGAAGGGGTTATATTGCTATAACAATATCCTGTAGCCCCCCTACATCTTGTATGGTATTTTCCCCTCGCTGTAGAGTTTCTCCGCCTTTGCTGATTCATCTTCACATTTTCGCCTTCTGTAGTTTCCTTTCTAGTTTTAGCTGTTGAATTAAGGAACTGAATGGTGTGATCGCTCATGAGATCAGTAGTCTTAGAGGAAGGTGTGAACAGTGTTGTGCAGATTTTGTTTCCGCTCACTTTTTATTCTTGCCGTTCACTTTGTTCCGTTGCGCAGCAGTAGAACAGATGTCATTCCATCCAGATAGTTTGCTACAATGTATCAGTCTGGAGTACAGGCTGCAGAGAGGATTGTAATAATTGAATATGAATATAGCAAACCCTCTTTTGTGATAAACAGCTCAGGATGATATCAAAAGTGTTTCCATTCAAGAGCAGGAAGCAGAGGACAATTCACAGCCTCGTGGCAAGAGCATGTAAAGATTAAGAACAAAAACCATGCAGAAGGAGAACAAGGCATTAAATGAGGAGAAGGCTCTGCTGGAGCCAACACTGCACTGTATACACAGGACAAGCACCTAGAGAGGTGGCGCCATCTGCTGGAGCTACCGCTGTACACTATATACAGGACAAGCTCCCAGGGAGGCAGCGCCATCTGCACATATACAGTGTTTAGGGCGTGGGTAATATTGGGGGGGGGGGGGGTAAAGGTCTTTTGGGGTCTCATCTTCCCCTCAGTTGGTGGCAGCTAGACACAAGGTAGCGCCTTTTGCTGCAACCAACACTGTGCGCTGTATATACAGGATAAGCACCTAGAGAGGCAGCACCATCTGCTGGAGCTACAGGGATGTACACTGTATATACACGAGACAAGCTCCTGGGGAGGCAGCGCCATCTGCTGGATCTGTACTAATTATGTATAAATATTCTCCGTTGTTACACATGTGGTTATCTGTACCGCACTATACCGCCCTATCACAGAACATATGGCCAGAGAGGATAACGCCCATCATTTGTATATTGTAGACATGGCACAGACAGCGGAGGGACAGCACCCCCTGCAGTAACCCATGGTGAAGAGCAACCATCTAGAGCTTGTTATGACCATTTCACTACCAAACTAAGAGGATATTGGGGGGGGGGGGGGGGGGGAGATAGACACAGACAAGGTGTAAAGAAACAAAATTTATTTCAAGGTCATCATTCACATCACAGCAGCAGAGCAGCATTAACCCCTTCAATCCCATCCACATCATATATTGCAAGTCCGTTTCCTCCCCCCTTACTGGTTGTCACATTATAAACACTGAAGGTAACAACTGAGCAACGACAGTCACGAATATTACAGACCCCTCCCCCACCGAGGCCCCATGCACTTGTCAGATGTAGTTGGCACAGAAGTTTTCCTCATAGTTATTGCTGGTGCAATGTGCTGCAGACTGAGGTGAGGGAGGGATCTGGGGGTGGAGGTCGAGGGGGTTTTGCACAGTGCTAATAAAGAGTGACCCCTGATAAGCAGAATCCAACCAAACACATGGCACAAACGCCTGCAGGACATACACAGGTACTGCACCCCACCATTGTCAGTGCATATAACTCTATTAAATGGACCCTCCCTAAAATATTCCCACCCCCCATTAAATGAGACTGAAGGTGAATGTTGCAGTGACTGCTGCCAGGGGGTGCTCTATACGCCACCAGGTGACTATATATGGGATACACTCTATACCCCACAATGTGATATATAGGGGGCGCTCTATGCTTCACCAGGTGATGCTACATCAGGGTGCACATATAGGGGGCGTCGGTGACAAAGTACAAAGTTCATTCGAAGAAATTTTGAGTGTCAGGAAAGCAGCAGATATACGGGTTACAGTAGCCGCACACAGAACATGCGCCAGACGCCGAGCCCTATCTAGAAGTAACGCCATGAAGCTTCTGTCACAGGACAGTGCCCGCAGCTCCACACCCGCTGCCACGCCATCATCATCATCAGGCAGCAGCTCGCGGGGACAGTGAGGTTACAGCCGCTAAATCTAGGTGAATTCCTGAGGTTTGGCGTCGCCGCGGTCACATCAGGTCCGTACAGAAGCTACAAGCAGGAGCACAGGTCAAGAATGATTATCACTGCACAGGTTAAAAGTCGAAAAGCCACCGACTCCATCACCGCTGCGCCTCACTAGCGACAGATTCGGGTCATCGTCACATACGTGTTCTCAAAGTGAATGATCTGCTTACAGTTCTCTGCTGAACGCTTCTGCACACCTGTAAACCAAACATGGAGAGCACGGTCAGAAAAACTCAGGACCCCTCCCCCTCGTCACTGACAGCAAGCAAAGATAGAGGAAATTAAGTGTACTGAAAAGTTACAGTATCAAAGTGTCATTTACAGCAGAGTGCCCCTTTAAGAAACACAGGCTCCATTCTCACCTGCAGCCAATAAAATGGGAGGGAAGGGGGTATGGAAATCCTTGTGTTCATACCAAGCATACCCCTAGAGTGGGCAAAGCTCCCAAGTGCTCAGTTCACCATATAAACAGACAAGAACGAGGTCCCCCTTTATCCATCTCACCTATGATTTGGTCCCTCCTTTGCAGTCTGTAGGTCTCCTGGCCCACACAGTGCTCGTAGATGAAGAACCCCAGCTCCGACACATCATCAATCTTCTCCGTCACCACCAGCTCCTCACGCACCAGGTACGTCTGTGGCAGGTAGGATCCAGTCTGGGATTACAGAAGAAGATATTACAGGGGACCCTGAGAAGTGGACAGGTCACTAGGGGGTTAAACATGACAGAAGGGAGGGTTACATGCATACCGCCAGCTTCATGAAGAGATCCATCAGGCTGCGGGGCGGCAAGACTACAGACGTGTTGAGATTGATGATGTAACATTTCAGCAGCTGCAGGTCCAGGTAGGCGGTGAGGAGCTGAGGAGAGAGAAGACATCATGAGCCCCCCCAAAATAACATTTCACTCACAGAAGAAGACATAAGGACCCCCCCGCCCCCCATATAAGGAAATGTCAGGATCCCCCAAAATCCATTACACCTTACACAGGAGAAACCATAAGGACCCCCCCAAACAGATCACCAAAAGAGATGATGTCAGGATCCCCCTAAATTCACCACACATAGAAGACATCAATACCCCTATATCCATCAGCAACCTCCTAAATCCACTACATTACCCCCACCCCAAAAAAAACAAAAAAACATACTCTATCAAAGTCATGGACAATGGAAGCAGAGTCCCCCTCGGAAAAGCTGGGCACAGGGATGTTGATCAGGGCCACATTGTCCTCCTCACGGATATCGGCCTCCTCAGTGACGGGCAGGTAATATGGCTCTTCATCCAGGTCTGTGTGATCAATGTAGGAGAGCTGCCCTTCAAAGGTCTTGTGCTAGAGGAGGAAAGGAAGGGTACACCATAACTGTAGCGCCCCCTATAGCCAGCAACTCTCAAACCCTGAGTCCTCCAAACCTCTGGGTAGGCTACAATGCTGCCAACTCCTCATGAGCGAGACAACTTACCCGGGGCATAAAGAACTTGTAGATGCAGGCGCCACCAACAATAAGCCCGGCCAAGATGAACGCCAGACCCAGCAGGGTGAGCAGACAGCGGCCTGTGGAGTGAGTGTCAGGCCCACTAGTGGCCACCTCAGGATCCTGCAAGCAAAACAAGACCAGGAATAAGAGGAAGAAGCCGTCGGACATTATATATACACACTATATACACACGGCGTACCCCCTGCCACTATATACACAGCACAGGAGTGACCCCTTCCCCTATTAAATACACACACATTATGTACATGGTGTTATATACAAAATCCCCCCACTATATCCATCACAGAGTTATATACAGCACCCCCCCACCACAGTGTTATATACAGGTTCCCCTCCATATATAGTGTTATATACCGGGGTGTACGTGCAGTTGCGTCTCTAGGCCTCAACCCCAGACGCTGGCCCGGCGGGCACGTACCTTGTCAGGCATGAGGCTGCAGGCATCCTTAGCGGGCTCCTTCCCGGAGAAGGGTGAACTAAAGGCAATCTTCACCATGGTGACCCGCGGGCTCCTCAGCAGCTTCTGTCTCAGGCGCCGGGTGACGCAGTATCAACAAGGCTAGCCCCGCCCACATCAGCTGGTGAGGACGGGGCGGGGCTGTGTGCGGAGTTACTTCCGGTGTAGTCTGCGGCACGTGACCCTGGCGGCCGGACCTGGCTTCAAGTTAGAGATCACTGCCCTGTCATGTGTAATATGTGGCCCCTGATCGTTATATCACCCCCAGTATATAATATGTGCTCCCCTATATATTATATAACCACAGTGTACTCCATATACCCTGAGTGTATCCCCAGTATATAATATGTGCTCCCCTATACAAAGCTAGCCCCGCCCCCTATATATTATATAACCCTGGTGTTCTATATATTCCCTGACTGTATCCCCCAGCATATATGTGCCCCCTAAACATTACATAACCACAGTGTAAGCTATATACCCTGAGTGTATCCTTCAATATATATGTGCTCCCCATATGCTTTATATAATCCCGGTGTACTCTATATACCCTGACTGTATTCTCATGTATTTAGATGCTCCCCTATAATTTATATAACCTCAGTGCACTCTATATAACCTGACTGTATCCTCCTGTATATAAGTGCTCTGCCTATGAATTATATAACATGGGTGTACTCTATATACCCTGACTGTATCCTCCTCTATATGTTTGATCCCACTATACATTATATAACCTCGGTGTACTTTATATACCCTGACTGTATCCTCCTTCATATAGGTGCTCCCATTATACATTATATAACCTTGGTGTACTCTATATACCGCCAGAACTTTGATACATTATCATAGAAGACAACAAAAACCAATGAGAATCTCTGATAAATGATTTTCCAGTAACTTTTCCTAGTTTTTCTCTCCTCTGCTCAGATATGATGCTGCAGCGGTTTAACCAGTTGTAGAAGTTCATGTTAACTCTGCTATATCTGTTATAATCTCCTGTGCAGCGCTATATACCTGGCCGTGTCTATAATATATATATACAGTATAGCCTCTGCATTTGTCCCTGATGCTCCCTAGTCTATCTCTGAGTGTCACGGTATACAGGAGCTCCTGCTACACATATATATCTTTCCTGTATGCTAATACTTTCTGTGATCAGCCGCCATATTCTGCAGGCTTTTAGGGGTAGGATGTGGATCATGAGCAGCTTCAGATCTCCAGATCATTTGTCACGGATCTTACGGCTATTGAAGTTAACATGGGGTTGTCAAAATGACACCCTGGTGTGCAGGAAGTCCATGGTCATTGTAAACTGGGGGGGGGGGGGGGATTACTAAAATAAGGAAGTTCAAGACAAAAAGACTTACAAAACTGATGACAGCATAAAATCTTAGGAAATAGCACAAACTTATCATATGTACAGTATGTAGAGAACTGAGTGATATATACAGAGCTGAGCCTATTATATATACACTATATAGAGAAGTGAGTGATATGTGCAGAGATGAGCCCATTATACATATAGTGTATAGAAACTTGAGTTATATAAGCAGTATATAGAGATCTGAGCACATGATGTATACAGTACACAGAGAGCTGAGTGATATATACAGTATATACAGATCTCAGCACAATATATACAGTGCACTATATAGAGAGTGAACCCATGACACTGTATATACAGCATACAAAGCGAGGGTACAGGAGTTTGGAGAGGACGGGGTGTCTGGAGGGGCATAAGGAGTCTTAATGAGATATTGAAGTCTTGAGGGGAAAGAAGAGTCTGGAGGGAACAAGGGGGTCTGGGTAGATAAAGGTTTTGGCAGCCTAGATGGGTCTGAAGTGGCTGGAGGGACCAGGGTTGTGTGGAGAGGAAAAAGGAGTCTGGAGGTGATATAGATGTCAGAGGAATCTGGAGGAAACAGAGGAATTTAAAGGGGGAAAGATGATTTTGGAGTCAACAGTGGAGTCTGGTGTGGATAGAGGTATCTGCAAGGGACAGAGGTGTCTGAAGAAAGATAGAGAATTAAAGACATAACAGACCAATCTGGAGTAGACAGAGGGTCCTTTAGTAGGATAGAGCGCTGCTGAAGGGGTCTGAGGATTCTGGAGGGACCAGATTTGTCTGCAGGAGACAGAATTATTGGGAAGAGGATAAAGGATCCTGCAAGGAGAAAGAGGAGTCTGGAGAGAACAGAGGGGTCTGGAGGGAGCAAAGGGGTCAAGAAGGGATAGTGGACGGAGGAGTCTGGATGGATACTAAGAGCTCTAGAGAAGGCAGAGGAGTTTGAAGAGGGACAAAGGAGTTTGGAAGGAAAAGGGAAGTTTAAAAGGGTCTTAGTAGTCTGTAGGGGGCAGAGGTGTCTTCAGGAGACTGTCAAAAGCCTTGAAGGGACAAAGGCATCTAGAGTGGACAGATGAACCTGGAGGGAGGCAGAGTAGTCTGGAACAGATAGAAGTACATATCTAACGGAGAACAGAGGTGTCTATAATGGCTCTGAGATGTCTGCAGCGAGAGGACTCTGGTAGGGCCAGAATAGTCTGTAGGAGACAGAGAGGTCTTGGGGGGGGAGTCTGGAGGGGCCAGGTTTGCTTTTAGGGTACACAGTTGTCCGAAGTGGTATAGAAAAGTCTGGAGGAGAAAGAGGAAACTGGACAGAACAGAAGAGTCTAGAGGTTACAGCAGATTCTGGAGGAGACAAAGGAGTCTGGGGGGTGGAGTTGTCTGGAAGAGGTCAGTGGTGTCTGGAGGACACAGATAACTCTGGAGGGGGACAGGGGAGTCTATAGGGAGGAGTTAAATATGTCTTGAGACAGGAGTTTTGAGGGGACAGAGGGGTCTAGAGGGAGATAGAGAACTGTTTTGGGGCAGAGGAGTCTGAAGGAGACAGCGGGGTCATGAGGACGATAGAGGCACATGGAGGATCTAGGTTTGTCTGTAGGGGACAAATTTGTACGATGGGGGACAGGGGAGTCTGGAGGGGGTCAGAGGGATCTGAAGAAGACAAAAGAGACTGCAGGAGATAGAGAAGTCAGTTAGAGAACAAAGTTGTCTGGAGGAGTCAATGGAGTCTGGAGGGAACAAAGGAGTCTGAGGGGAAAGCGGGTCTGCAGGAACCTGAGGAGTAGGTCTGGTAGGTGGGATGAACTGTTGTCGGCTTCTACAGGCGTAATCTCCACATATCGGGAGCTGACAGACATGGATCACAACTCAACTCTAGCAAATTAATAGTTAATTGGGGGACACAGCGGGGCCTTCATTCAGGAGCCCCTAATTTATAACACCAGAAGCAGGGGTGCCTTTGTACGCTGAAGATGACAGTCTATTCTCTGTGTCCACATTTCAGTGTCGGGCCTTTGGGGGCTTGTTGTGGGGGGGGGGGGGGAGGGGGCTGCTGCAGGTGGTCTTATCTCATCTTATAGGAGTCACCACAAGATCTATTTTCACTTGTTGTGTTGTGTTTATCTTGATCTTAATGCGACACGTGAGTGTTGTGCAGGCGGAGCTGCGCACTTCACGAGCTGCGTTTCCTGCTCTCACTAGGAGGACGGTTTGAGCTGCAGGAAGTGTGAACAGCGGTCTGTGGTGATACACGAAACCGCAGGAAGTGAATAAGCGAGAGCGGAAATTCCGCTAAATAAGATAAGAAGAAGAAGCCTTTGCTGAGCTGTCATAGAGAGAATAGCGCTGGGAGGTCTCTGCGTGTAATAAGACACTGTACAGACTGAGCCCTGCCACAAAAGAAATACAGAGAACACAGGCGACCGTACAGCACCGCCACAGATCGCTACAGCTCATAAATAATAACCAGCCAGTGGCAGTGATATACCCTATAGATAACACCCTATAGATAACGCAACCTCTTCACTAGGGATAGATCTGTATCTCAACACTCGCAGAGCGGCTGCTGCAGTATTCATTCTATATAGACGATGGAGAAGACATGCAGAGCTCTGACATCTCCTAGTGTTAGTATGGCGCCACCTGGTGTTTCACAGAGTGAATAGCAGACTGACCGGGAACTTACTGGTGACAATATACTGTATTATAGTTGCAAAAAGGACTTGGCGGGAACTTACTGGTGACTGGATATACAGCTGCCAGAGGGGGAATGAGACTGACCGGGACCTTACTGGTGACTATATTCAAACTGCCAGAAGTGTAGGAGACTGGCCATGAACTTACTGGTGACTATATGCACAGCTACAAGAGGGGGAGAGAGACTGATTGGGACATACTGATGACTACATACATAACTGCCAGAAGCTGTAGGAGACTGACCTTGAACTTTTACTGGTGACTATATATACAACTGCCAGAGGGGGAAAGAGACTGACCAGTAACTTACTGATACTTATATAGCTGCCAGAGGGGAAAGAGACTGACTGGGACCTTACTGATGACTATATACAAAACTGCCAGAAGGTGTAGGAGATTGACCTTGAAATTACTGATAACTATATACAAAACTGCCAGAAGGTGTAGGAGACTGACCTTGAACTTACTGATAACTACTGTATATACAAAACTGCCAGAAGGTGTAGGAGATTAACCTTGAGCATTCCTCGTGACTATATACAAAACTGCCAGAGGGCAAAAGGGACAGACCAGGAACGTACGGTTACTATATTTAGAAGAAAATTGACTAGGCAATTACCTGGGGACTGCATATATAGCTGCTGCGAAATGGAAGCAGATTGAGTAGAAACTTACTAGGGACCATATATACAGCTGTCACAGATGAAGAAGACTGACTGGGATTTTTGCTGGGACTATATATATATATATATATATATATATAATATATATATATATTATATATATATTTTATATATATATATATATATATATATATATATACCAGAGAGGGAAGTCTGACTATGACCATGATATAGACAGCTGTTAGATGGGGGATTTACTGTATATATACAGTCCTATGGAAAAAGTTTGGGCACCCCTATTAATCTTAATCATTTTTAGTTCTAAATATTTTGGTGTTTGCAACAGCCATTTCAGTTTGATATATCTAATAAACTGATGGACACAGTAATATTTTCAGGATTGAAATGAGGTTTATTTGTACTAACAGAAAATGCGCAATATGCATTAAACCAAAATTTGACCGGTGCAAAAAATATGGGCACCTCCAACAGAAAAGTGACATTAATATTTAGTACATCCTCCTTTTGCAAAGATAACAGCCTCTAGTCGCTTCCTGTAGCTTTTAATCAGTTCCTGGATCCTGGATGAAGGTATTTTGGACCATTTCTTTCTACAAAACAATTCAAGTTCAGTTAAGTTTGATGGTCGCCGAACATGGACAGCCCGCTCTCAAATGATCTGAAAACAAAGATTGTTCAACATAGTTGTTCAGGGGGAAAGGATACAAAACATTGTCTCAGAGATTTACCTGTCAGTTTCCACTGTGAGGAACATAGTAAGGAAATGGAAGACCACAGGGACAGTTCTTGTTAAGCCCAGAAGTGGCAGGCCAAGAAAAATATCAGAAAGGCAGAGAAGAAGAATGGTGAGAACAGTCAAGGACAATCCACAGACCACCTCCAAAGAGCTGCAGCATCATCTTGCTGCAGATGGTGTCACTGTGCATCGGTCAACTATACAGCGCACTTTGCACAAATAGAAGCTGTATGGGAGAGTGATGAGAAAGAAGCCGTTTCTGCACGTACGCCACAAATAGAGTTGCCTGAGGTATGAAAAAGCACATTTGGACAAGGCAGCTTCATTTTGGAAACAAAATTGAGTTGTTTGGTTATAAAAAAAGGCGTTATGCATGGCGTCCAAAAAGAAACAGCATTCCAAGAAAAACACATGCTACCCACTGTAAATTTGGTGGAGGTTCATCATGCTTTGGGGCTGTGTAGCCAATGCGGCATCGGGAATCTTGTTAAAGTTGAGAGTCGCATGGATTCCACTCAGTATCAGCAGATTCTTGAGAATAATGTTCAAGAATCAGTGACGAAGTTGAAGTTACGCCGGGGATGGATATTTCAGCAAGACAATGATCCAAAACACCCGCTCCAAATCCTCAGGCATTCATGCAGAGGAACAATTACAATGTTCTGGAATGGCCATCCCAGTCCCCAGACCTGAATATCATTGAACATCTGTGGGATGATTTGAAGCGGGCTGTCCATGCTCGGCGACATCTAACTTAAACTGAACTTGAATTGTTTGTCCAAAATACCTTTATCCAGGAACTGATTAAAAGCTACAGGAAGCGACTAGAGGCTGTTATCTTTGCAAAAGGAGGATCTACTAAATATTAATGTCACTTTTCTGTTGAGGTGCCCATACTTTTGCACCGGTCAAATTTTGGTTTAATGCATATTGCACATTTTCTGTTAGTACAATAAACCTCATTTCAATCCTGAAATATTACTGTGTATATATCAAACTGAAATGGCTGTTGCAAATACCAAAATATTTAGAACTAAAAATGATTAAGATTAATAGGGGTGCCCAAACTTTTTCATAGGACTGTATCTATGTATCTGCCAGAAGAGGAAGTAGTCTGACCGAGAATTGACTGGGTATAATTTTTACAGCTGCCAGAGGGCAGAGGAGACTGACTGGTGCTGATGAGATTGGGGCGATTGAAAGATATATAGACTTCATAGAAGGTGTAGATGTACCGTATATACTCGAGTATAAGCCAAATTTTTCAGCACAGTTTTTGTGCTGAAAAAGCCCCCCTCGGCTTATACTCGAGTCAAGCAAAAAAAAAAATTTTCTTTTTTTTTTTTTTTTGGGAGGGAGGTCTATGACCAGCTGCAATAGTAATGTATAGAATCTCCAATAAAATAGTGAAAAAAAAATATAATAAAAAATAAAGTAAATAAAAGTTCGAAATCCCTCCTTTCCCTAGAATACATATAAAAGTAGAAAATGACTGTGAAACACAAACACATTAGGTATCCCTGTGTCTGACAGTGCCCGGTCTACTGAATATAGTGGATCTGCAGTGCTCCTGTTCCGTCGGGAAGGAGTTAATAGGAGCACTGCAGATCCCCTATATTCAGCCAGACTGAATTCCAAGTGGGGGAAAAAAACTCAGTCCTCAAGCTCAGGGAAGGGGCAGACAGACAACCAAAACACCCCCTCCCCTTCCCCAGCACCCAAAAACTCCGACCATTTTAATTTTTGAAATTTTCCAGTAGCTGCTGCATCCCCCCCCCCCCCCCCCCCCCCCCCCCCCCGGCTTATACTCAAGTCAATAAGTTTTCCCAGTGTTTTGTGGTAAAAATTAGGGGGGTCGGCTTATATTCGGGTTGGCTTATACTCGAGTATATACGGTAGATATTTTAGGAAACAAAAAAACAAACAAATGGCTCAAGTGACATTGCTCTGGGTTCCAATTCTGGTTACTTGCATCCAGGGGCCCCTATGCATAGAGTGGTATGTCAGACTATGGTACAGAATATGTTTTGGGCATCCTGGAGCCCCTGTGTATCGTTGTACTGTGGCCCTAGGGCCTCTTTATACAATTTGAGATGTGGGACTCTGGGGACTCTGTGTGTAGTGGGACAAGTTGGGCACGGGTTGCGCTGAGTTGTGAACATTCCCTTATTACTTACAGGCATCTCTCATTACCTCGCTGCTGGAAGCCATGTTGTTATGCCAGGTCTCCTTCTATGATGTGAAGCGTGTAGCTAGGATTGTCGCTGCGACGCTCCATTTCCCGCACGTTCTGAGTGACTGATTGTAAACGATCGACAGCGTCTGATTATAATCATCCGCCGCTTTCTTCTGGGTGACCTCGACGACCTCTCGTGTCGTCCCTCATTTCATCGTCTTTTCACTCATTGCTGCGGTGTAATTGGGACTGACAGGAAGATAAACAGCGCGTGAGATTGTGTATTTATGTACAGGACACGGAGTCCATCACTGCGCCGCCGGGCTATCCGATCACATATAAACATACTGCCTGTCAGGACGCTGCCCCAGATGTTTACAGATCGGAAGAATTAGCAGAATATTCCGGAAAACAGTGGAAAAAGCGACGATGACTGGAAGGAAGGAAAGCGGTTCAACATGAAAGTCATCTGCACCTGGAGATGGCGAGAACATGACCTGAGGACAATGCGAATGTGACCTGAGAGCCATGTAAATGGGACATAAGGGCGACATTAAAGTGACCTGAGGGCAACATCGATGTGTCCTAACAGTGGCCATAATGTGACCTGAGGGCAATGCGAATGTCACCTAACAGTAGCGTAAATGTGACTTAAGAACAACATGAATGTGACCTAACAATGGAGCAAGTGTGACCTGACGGCATAGCTAATTTCATGTGAGGTAGATGTGAATGTGAGCTGAGAGTGACACAAATACAGAAATTCCCAGGGTCTCCCAATTTTCACCTGATCAATAGCCCCTGAGTAGTCACTGAACAGTGACATCACCGCAGTGAATGTTAATAAGGAGGTATCATGGGGTATTTGCTGGGATTTGAACCCAAGACTTATAGAATGTCAGGCTGTTACTACTGACTGAACCACAAGCTCTATTAGCTTCAACAGGAGGTTTTTTTTTCTTATACCAAGCTGCAATAGTATTGTACTGCTCTGCATAATGTAATGTATATATAGTGATCTCTATATAATATTGTACTGCCCTATATAATGTATTGTATATAGAGATCTCTATCTAGTACTGTACTGTCCTATATAATGTATTGTATAGACAGTGATCTCTATGTAGTATATACTGTCCTATATAATGTATTGTGTATAGAGATCTCTATATAGTATTGTACTGCCCTGCATAATGTATTGAATATACAGTGATCTCTATATACAGTATTAAGGGGATATTGTCACTCCTTGGGGAGAGACCACCATATAGGTGTGTGGAGACTTATTAAGCCTTTAGCACTCCACTTCGCAAAGGACCATGGGAAGAATATGCAAATCTACCAGGACTATAACCTGGTATTCTTCCCATGGTCCTTTGCGAAGTGGAGTGCTAAAGGCTTAATAAGTCTCCACACACCTATATGGTGGTCTCTCTCCAAGGAGTGACAATATCCCCTTAACTCTGTCTAAGCCTCTCACCTCTACCAGGTTATAGTCCTCTCTACATCAAGCTGATGAGATGCAAGTACATCGAAACGGCCGTCCTCGATTGAGAGACTATACCTGCTAATAATCGCAGCGTCATTGCAAAACAAAGGCCTCTTGGAAGGTCGAGCATGATGCGAAAGGGAGAAACCTTTATTGGGTTATTTCACTGGAATTCTGTCTTCCTAACTACACCAGGGAAGACAGGCTTGCACATTCCACGGAGCGCCCTCTATTGGTTTGCAACACTGAGGCAGCAGCTGACTTCCTAATTACATCATGGAAGACAGATTTGCATATTCTTCCCATGATTCTCTATATACAGTATAATATTGTATTGTTCTATATAATGTATTGTATATAAAGTGATCTCTATCTAGTATTGTACTGTCCTATATAATGTATTGTATATAGAGAAGTCTCTATATGGTATTCTACTATCCTACATCATGTATTGTACAGTGTTGGCCAAAAGTATTGGCACCCCTGCAATTCTGTCAGATAATACTCATTTTCTTCCAAAAAATGATTGCAATCACAAATTCTTTGGTATTATTATCTTCATTTAATTTGTCTTCAATGGAAAACCACAAAAAGAATTGTCAAAAAGCCAAATTGGATATAATTCAACACCAAACATAAAAAGGGGGTGGACAAAAGTATTGGCACTGTTTGAAAAATCATGTGATGCTTCTCTAATTTGTGTAATTAACAGCACCTGTTACTTACCTGAGGCACCTAACAGGTGGTGGCAATAACTAAATCACACTTACAGCCAGTTGAAATGGATTAAAGTTGACTTAACCTCTGTCCTGTGTCCTTGTGTATACCACATTGAGCATGGAGAAAAGAAAGAAGACCAAAGAACTGTCTGAGGACTTGAGACGCAAAATTGTGAGGAAGCATGAGCAATCTCAAGGCTACAAGTCCATCTCCAAAGACCTGACTGTTCCTGTGTCTACCGTGCGCAGTGTCATCAAGAAGTGTAAAGCCCATGGCTCTGTGGGTAACCTCCCTAGATGTGGACGCAAAAGAAACATTGACGAGAGATTTCAACGCAAGATTGTGCGGATAGTGGATAAAGAACCTCGACTAACATCCAAACAAGTTCAAGCTGCCCAACAGTGGTACAACAGTATAATACTATATAGATCTCTATATAGATCTATATAGAGCTCTATATAGTATTGTACTGTCCTATATAATGTATTGTATATAGTGATCTCTATATAGTATTATCCAACATAATGTATTGTATACAGAGGTCTCTATATAGTATTGTACTGTCCTATAATGTATTGGTATCTGTGACCTGGTATGGTGACACGACTGTGACCTGTGGGCGATTGTTGTACATCGATACATTACATTATGCCCCATGTATGAATTATCGTTGTGAATGACGAGGTCACTAAACGCCCTTCATGTTTCGTTTTTTACACAATGTTTCGCTGTAATAATGAGGCGTTTATCAAGCAGAGGTCGCGCGGCGGCTCCTGGATGTTAGAGGGCATGATGAGATTGGCGTTTGGCGGTTTATAATGAGGCGGCGTTGAGTTTCTCGGCGTTCTGCGCACATGTGACGGGATATACAAACAGAAATAATTGTGTTTGAAAAGAGAGTTTAAACTAAAAAGTTATGAGATGTCTCCGCGCTGTGCTGATGAAGATGGACGCCCTCCACGTACTGCTCTAGGGTTATGTTACCAATTAACTCTCCATGTGCTGGAACATTCTGTACAACCATCACGTGTGCAATAGACTGGCTGTCCAGATGGAACCTTACAATGGTGGAGTTCACCCCGGATGCTCATGTGCTGCCATCTTGTCAACCACCACCGGGTGAGAAATGACTGGCCATCGCCGCTGGGTCACATGGACAGATATGGCGGCGTGCAGTTCTATCAATGTAGCATGTGGTGGCGCTATTGCTATATGGCTCCTGTGGCCCACGTGTGCAATGGTCCTCCCCACTGATGATTACACGGCTGGTCCATACAGGAAGTGAGATTTCCTGCCCTATAATTGGCTCGTGTTATACGATACAACGCATCCTGCTCTATCTGCGGATCACATCTTTTGCCTCTCAGCCAAAATGAAACTAAAACAGAGAATTGTTCTCATGCCGAAAATTATTATCAGTCATTAATTATTGTTGTGCCAGAAATAGATCCGGAAAATTCTAGAACGTTCCCAATTATACGGGAAAATCGCCGTATTGTTTCCATTAGGACTAATGAGGAGCAGCTGTGCCGGGCGGTGATGTCAGGTGAGGCCACCAGAGGGCGTCCTGCACCCTCACATCCAGGGCAGGACAGATGCCTGGATATGCTGGAAGTGGCGGTGACAGGTTCTGGGTATTGTCCGTCCAGTCCGTATAAGTTCTGTTCTGGGGGATACAGCGCACTGGACGCTCACAACCTTGGACAATATGGACATCAGACAGCTGTGTGAGCAGGACAGGTCCAGGAGCTTAGCTATAGGGGGTGCAGTGGTTGTACTCACTACCAGGCACTAGACACGGAAGGGGCCTCAAAGGACCCTCTGCCACTATTATCAATGGCACACAGTGGGGGCCTCTTTGCAGATTTTATATTGGGCTCAAGTTATCCTTTTTCAGTCTTTAAAGGGTTAAAAATTAACAAGCAAAGGAAACTGCGGCATCCCCAATCATGATACAGTATACAGTCTACATCCTCACATCAGAAGAGCTGCGTGGAGATGAAGATCTGCCGGGGGGGGGGGGGGGGGGGGGGGGGTAGGGGATTTGGTTGGAAGAATGATCTGTAGTGATCAGTTCTCTATCGTCAGTTACATTGCACGTCACATCCTAAGTCTAGTAAATAATATGGACAAAAACCAGTAGAAGGAGCTTACACAACACTGGGCTACTAGCCAGACATCAGGCTATAGGTGATCTTCTCACCTCACACCACTGAGGGCTATCATGGTGCACAGCAAGACGGCAAAGGAGATCTATCTTCGTCAGTGAAGAGTCCTGGAATGGAGGTCTATGCTATTCAGTAAGGAGTCCTGGAATGGAGGTCTATCCCCGTCAGTGAAGAGTTTTGCTTTTCTCTCGGACACAATGATAGCTGTAAATTGGTCTGGGGACCACAAGGGAGCATCGCACGAGTCCCTCTCCTGAGATTATTCTATGGGGGGTTATAATGTATAGAAGTTGGACCCCTCTAGTCTACATTTCAGCTACACTGACCTCTCAGCACTACTTTGATTTGGCTGTGGTGTGGCCATTTCTCCATTGGGTCTCAAGAGCTGTTTTTAACAGGTCAACGCTGGGCCAAATGTTTCTCGTGTTACTGTAAGAAGCCAGAATTGCCTAAATGTACTCTCATGGCCTGCTGTTTATTTTTTTTATGTGGATATCAATAGCATGTCTATTGATCGTATGATTTACATAATTTCAACACTTTTTTTTGTATAAATGTCATTACCGTATCACAGAGCTACAAACCTTCAGCACAGACACAGTGACAGCACAATGTTCTGCTGCTGCCATTAGGTAAACTGCTCACATGCAGATTATACAGTCACTACTAGGAGGAGCTCACTACATACAGATTATACAGTCACCACTAGGAGGAGCTCACTACATACAGATTATACAGTCACCACTAGGAGGAGCTCACTACATACAGATGATACAGTCATCACTAGGGGAAGCTCACTACATACAGATTATACAGTCACCACTAGAGGGAGCTCACTATATACAGATTATACAGTTACCACTAGAGGGAGCTCACTACATACAGATTATACAGTCACCACTAGAGGGAGCTCACTATATACAGATTATACAGTCACCACTAGGGGGAGCTCACTACATACAGATTATACAGTCACCACTAGAGGGAGATCACTATATACAGATTATACAGTAACCACTAGGGGGAGGTCACTGCATACAATTTATACATTCACCACTAGTGGAAGCTCACTACATACAGATTATACAGTCACCACTAGGAGGAGCTCACTACATACAGATTATACAGTCTCCACTAGAGGGAGCTCATTACATTCAGATTATACAGTCACCACTAGGGGGAGCACATTACATACAGATTATACAGACACTGCCAGAGGAGCTCTCTATATACAGATTATACAGTCACCACTAGGAGGAGCTCACTACATACAGATTATACAGTCACCACTAGGAGGAGCTCACTACATACAGATGATACAGTCACCACTAGGGGAAGCTCACTACATACAGATTATACCACTAGGAGGAGCTCACTACATACAGATGATATAGTCACCACTAGGGGAAGCTCACTACATACAGATTATACAGTCACCACTAGAGGGGGCTCACTATATACAGATTATACAGTCACCACTAGGGGGAGCTCACTACATACAGATTATACAGTCACCACTAGGGGGAGCTCACTGCATACAAGTTATACATTCACCACTAGTGGAAGCTCACTACATACAGATTATACAGTCACCACTAGGAGGAGCTCACTACATACAGATTATACAGTCTCCACTAGGGGGAGCTCATTATATTCAGATTATACAGTCACCACTAGGGGGAGCACATTACATACAGATTATACAGCCACTGCCAGAGGACCTCTCTATATACATATACAGTCACCACTAGGGGGAGCTCACTACATACAGATTATACAGTCACCAATAAGAGGGATAGTCTGACTGTAGGAGAATACAATCTATTACTATCCGTTATCAGCCATGTCAGGAGATGAGAGGCTGACTGTAGGACAGGAGAATACAATCTATTACTATTTGTTATCAGCCATGTCAGGAGAGGAGAGGCCGACTGTAGGACAGGTGAATACAATCTAATACTCTCTGTTATCAGCCAACGTGTTTGTGCCATAGATTGTCTGCATTGATACATTGTAACTCTATTATAGTATGTTCACATTTGTGCTGTTGTGTCCGTTGTCCTGATCCATCATGTACCTCATTAATCCTAATGGTCCATTCTTTTATACTGATACTGCCGTACATAAAAGTTGGATTTGCAGAACCTTTTCGCCTAGCGGTTTCTGATGTATATTGCAATGGAGACTCCACTATAGAGGATAAGGTAGCCTTTGGCTGGCTGTAGCTAGGACGTTGCACTCACTGACAGGTAGCAGAGCTCTTAAATCACTTTGGTGGATTATATGTTGTCCACATGTGTAGTCGGCGTTTTTGCGTTCTCCCATCATGCACCGCTCTGCAGAGCTGTTGCTGTCTGCTGTCATCTTGCTGGGTGGTGAGGCGTCAGGCACTTTACTGCTGCTGTTATTGGGGTTCAGAACGTTTTACGAGCTGTGACGTTTCTGTGGCGATCTTTCTGCGTTCTCTATATCCTGGCTGATGATTTACTGCTGGAGGGTGTATTGCGATGATGGCGGTCACACTGGGCTCGTGCAGAGAGTGTGCGGGGCGATGACTGACATGTTGATGATGTGTCACTGGTACGACTCTGCTACATCTGAGTGACCTCATCTGGGCGGGCGCGGTTGGAGCCCCGTCACCTCATTATTGTAGAGGGCGGCAGGTTGATGACTCCCCAGTGTGATGCTCTGCGTTACTTTGTGGTTTTATCACCTCTCCCAATGGTGCAGCTTCTAGGTCATTAACATCTCCAAGGTTAACCAGAAGACACCGAACCTTACAAATCACTGAATTTACAGCTATATCCAGGGAACTCCAACTCCTGTATAAACAACATGGCTGCCATGATGAGTAGCTGCAGGGTCCACTAGTTTTCGATATGACATGTTGTGGATCCTGTCCTGATCATGATGAACAGGGCAACCAAAGAATCCTGTTCACATAGCGCTGCAACATCTGATATTTGACTGGTGCCTTCATGAAACCCTGCGCCTCATATCTCTGTACCTAGTACCTCCCTGAAATCCACTACCTCATATATATGTACATGTTACCTCCCTGTATTCTGGTGCTTTAAACTTCTGTATCTCATATCTCTGTGCCTCATCCCTCTGTAACTGTTACCTCTCTGAAGCCCTGCGCCTCGTACCTATGTACCGTTTACCTCCCTGAAGCCCTACGCCCCATGCCTTTGTACCTGTTACCTCTCTGAAGCCCTGTGCCTCATACCTCTGTACCTGGCGCCTCCCTGAAACCCTGTGCCTCATACCTCTGTATGTGTTACCTCTCTGTAATCTGGTACCTCATACCTCTGTACTTCATACCTCCATGAAGCCCACTACCTCACATTTCGGTACCTGTTACCCTGTGCCTCATACCCCTCTACCTTCTGTCTCCTTGAGACCTCCCTACTGGTGCCTCCCATGTCTAGAGCCCTGCTCTCTGATTTATATACACTGGTCTCGTTGCACCCCGCATTCTCCTTCTCACTTTCTCGGATGCTTTTATTAGTCTTTTTTGTAAAACGCTGAAATATAAATCACAAAGCAGAAAATCGAAATTATGAATCGCAGAAATCCCGCCGGGCGCTGCCGCCATCTGGAGGAATCGCACAATCTCCGCTATTTCTTTCCAGGTAATTGAGGCTCCGATTGTAAATGACTGAACATCTGGAAGTGAGCAGCGCCCCGTAAATATCAGGCCGGAGGTGGGAGACGCATCAGACAGCGTCATTATACACCCCAACTAATCATTCTACCAGGAGAGGCGAGGACTGACACGGGATGGCGCAGGTTCTGATTCTGGATTACATACCAGTTCTGATAGATATTCTAGAGTAGGTTCTGATTCTGGATTAGATACCAGTTCGATTTAGATTCTAGGGCAGTTTCTGATCCAGGTTTCTATATGGATTCTGGAGTAGGTTCTATTCCAGGCTCAGATACACATTCTAGACAAGTTTCTAATCCAGACTCTGATATAGGTTCTAGATCTGATCCAGGCTTCTGTATTGCATCTGGAGTAGGTTCTTTTCTAGGCTCAGATATACAGGTATGTTCTAAATGAGGTTCTAATCCAGACTGTGACATAGGTTCTAGATCAGTCCGTAGAGGAGCATGAGGCCCAGATACATGTTCTAGAGCAGGCTCTCTGATCCAAACTCTGGTTCTAGTGCCGTATTTTTCAATAGTGGTTCCGCTAGAAAGGAATACTATGTGCTCCTGTTTTAGCCCTGAAGAAACTGCACCAAAAACTGATCTGTGTGACCTCAGCACAATACTGGCACTCCACCCATCATTTATATTACAGATTACCCCAAATAATCACTATTTGATGAGTGGACAGCTTTGGCTGTGATTGGAGTATAAATCCTTCTATGTGAGCTGTAAGCCATGCTATGTGTATATCCCCTGTATTACATAGGTAGTGCAGACCTGCCTGTCTAGTATCTCGCAGCCCAGCAGACATGAGCCCCCCTACCCACTCAGCACTCACATCTACTGTGACCTCTGCGCTAAATTCTTCCTAATCGGACCTAAATCAATGGAGTTTATTCCAGAAAATGTAACCCCTTATGACCCACTGTCCATGAAGACTTGACCTCATCCCGTGACCTGCCGGAATACGACATGGCAGCCAGGTTCTGTTTATTCGTGATACGGTCGCATTGTTCCCTTTGCGGGTAATTTCCATCCGGACTTTCCAGACACCACATTAAGACTCCGTCCAAGGATCCATCTCTCCTGAGTTTATGGAAGGAAAGGTCAAGTTTCCAGGAGTTTATAGGAAGGAGGATTCCTGGCGAGAATCAGACCCATCAGACTGGATGAGGAAAACACAAGACGACTCGCTGCAGAACAAGTGCCAAAACCCAAGCGCTATGACATCATCACTAGATTAACATTGCCATAAAAAGTATAAAATATAACAATATTAGGAAAGAAATAATAATATGGCAATATAACATCATATTACTATTTTGTGTTTTATATCAAGTGTACAGAGCAAGGAATGAGCGCACTAAAAGTAACCAAATAATAAGAATAAAAAATAATCCAACGGCAAGAAAAGTGTAATAATGGGATGTAATATAATGTAACACAAATAGATAATAATAGAACAACACAACAGAGTGAGAATAACACTGATAATCTGACAATACAATCAGGTAATATAACAGCAACATAATAGTAATAATAGCGCCATCATATTCCACAGCCAGACACTGTCAGTCACTGCCCCATCTACGTTCGCTTTCAGTAGGAGGAAACCAAAGTCCTGGAAGGGGAGAATATACAAACTCCATACAGATGTTGTACTTATGTGATAATAATATTACTATATCAGCTTAATAATATAATAATAATACCTAAATATAATATAATAATATATAATAAAATAACTTCTGAATATAATACAAAATAACAACAATATCACCTAATAATAATAATAATAATAATATAGTATATTATTAATAATAATTAATAATAATAATAGTATAATAATTGTTATATGATCTAATTATAATATGATAATAATAAATAATAAAACAACTTAATATAATAAAAAATACAATATGACCAAATTATAATATAATAACAATATTAATAATACTATAACAGCTTAATAGTATAATAATTATTGCATGACCTAATTCAAATATACTAATATAATAATAATAATAATCAACCTAATAGTATAATAAAAATACCAACAATATGCCCTAATTATCATATTATAATGAAATAATAACATATAATAATGTAACAACTTAATCGGATAATAATAACTCCAGTATGGCCTAATTATGAGATAATAATAACAATAATAATAATATAATAACAACTGAAGAATATAATAATAATCATAACAATATGATCTAATTGCCATATAATAAAATAATAATACTCATAATAACAATAATATGATGTAATATTATAACAACATAATAGAATAATAATGTGAACTAAATATAAAATAATAAGAAGCATAATAATAACAACATGATCTAAAAATATAACAATAGTATAATAATAATAATAATAATAATAATAAAATCCTTTGTGTCTTTTTTTTTGTGGGACAAATTGTCATATGTAAGTGCAGCACATGATGTTTGGAGAAACTGTAGAAAACCTTTTGTGTTCTGGTGTTTATAGCGTCATGTGACTCCACATCAGTTTGATAACTCTGTGGATCGGTCCGATTACCACCCTATAAAATTTATATTGATGTTCTATTATTTTACTACTCTTATACTCTTCCATTGATGGAGCTGTGTGAGTATTTTTTGCAGTGCGAGCTTTAGTGATTATCGGTATTTTGGGTACATTTAACTTTTTGGTATTTTTTTTTTAAATTTTAAGGTGCGAGGTCACTAAAAAACAACAATCCTGCCACTATTCACCATGTGGAAGAAACAACACTGATGTGATTATTATTATTATTATTATTATTATTATTATTATTCTTTTTATTGTTTTGTCTTTTTTATATTACAAATTCTTAACATTTTTGGCATTTAAAAAAAAAATATTTTAATGTTTTTCAAATTTTCTTTTGAATCCTTCTGGGGTGTTGACTGTGCGATCTTTTCTCTAAGGCCTGGTTGACATCTGCGTCAGTAATCCGTTCGAGGAATCGGCATGGGCACCCCCCACGAACGGACTACCAAATGCATTGACAAGCGGCGTGCAGTGAAATCACATGGACCCCATAGACTGTAATGGGGAACATGCGGACAGAAAAGTACTTCACAATCTACTTTCCTGTCTGCATGACTCGTGCGGAGACCACGCAGAAAGCACACGGACCACATTATAGTCTATGGGGTCCATGTGCTTTCACTGCACACTGCTTGCTAATGCATTCAGTAATGGATTACCGACTGCAGATGTGAACTGGGCCTCACCTGGGGGAATGTAGGAATCCATCTGAAGCCCCCTTTCTCTGTCAGACTCCAGCTTTCAGATGGTTAAACTTTCCGGGTCAGCGTTCTCTCCGCTAGCCGTCGTTGCAGGTGGTTGTCAGTGCCTTCCAGCCTTATGTATTAGGATTTTTTTTCTATACCGTATTATACCTTTGCTGTCTGCTTATCAGACATTAGAACGCCTTGCTCCTCTGTATATGGCAAATGCTGAAATATAGAATGTACTAAATCCGCAGCTTTTGGTGCCATTTAGGACATTACATTTTTCATACTGCAGCTCGCTCTGGGTTTGTTTTGTTTTTTTTCCAGCATTTTTCCGTAGGCTTCTCTGTAGGAATAGAAAAACATTTAAAACATTCTATAACACAATAAAAACACGTTTTACCTTTTCTGCGGACTTTCTGCTTCCATCATACCTATAGGGAAACTGCTGGCGTTTCCATAGGTATAGTTGACATACTGCAATTTCCAAAAACGCAACGGTTTTGGAAATCGCAGCGTATCTGCTGTGCCTATATTCTTGCAATGTGTGGATGGGATTCACTAGCATCTAAGGGGTTATAAGCAGCCAAGACCAAAAGCTGCCGATGCTGTACATTTATGAGCTAGAAGGGGTTAATATGACGGTGCAGCTCAGGCCTCTTATGTCATGAGTACAGAGACAGAGAATGTTCCTACAGCGCGTGCTGCTCATCCTGGACCTTCTGGTTCATGAATGTAATGTCAGTGGAGACTGAATGATTTGTAATAAGTCATATCTAGATTTTGTATCCAGGAGAACTGGGGGGGAATATTTTCTGGATTTCATTGGGTAGGGGGTGTTGATGGCTGCGGCGCCCCCTCTGTCAGGTGCGTGTTACCCGTGTGCTGTGGTCAGGTTAATGGCCCTGTAATCACGTGAAGTTCAGGAAACGCAGCAGCAGGAAACACCTTGTTAGAGAATATATATAATGTTACAAAAATAAACCCCCCATGACAGGAGCGGGGGGCGCGGGATGTGAAGTGACAGGAGGGTGCGGGCAGGGACCACAGGGGTGCAGCAGATTCACATCAGTAATTCATTCAGTAAATTGAATTATGCGAGCGCGGAGATTGTGCGTTTCTCCGGGCCGAGTGCTGATCAGATCCAGATGTTGGGGGAGGGGAGCGCGGCCGCTGCGGCTTTGTGGACATTGACGTTTGTATCTTCTGGCCCTGGAAGATTTTCCGACTGGATCTTGGTGTGGAAGTGATTTGTCACAAAACTCCTGATGTGGAAAGTCGGCGGCTCGAGCCCTGGACGCCGCATCCGGCGTAATCTGTCTGTATCTCCGATCTCACTGATGACCGGGAGGTGCAAGACTGGAAGCAGACAGACGGTGAATGTAGTGTAATATCAGTCACATATAGGACGAGTGATGACGCCCGCTGTGTGAAAAAGTACAGCAGACGCTAGAAAACTCTGACTCCGTAAGCCACCATCCTGCAACCTGATAGTCCATCATATCCCCCTGTATACTACCACTCCACAACCTGATAGTCCATCATATCCCCCTGTATGCCACCATCCTGCAACCTGATAGTCCATCATATCCCCCTGTATACTACAACTCCACAACCTGATAGTCCATCATATCCCCCTGTATACTACCACTCCACAACCTGATAGTCCATCATATCCCCCTGTATACTACCACTCCACAACCTGATAGTCCATCATATCCCCCTGTATGCCACCATCCTGCAACCTGATAGTCCATCATATCCCCCTGTATACTACAACTCCACAACCTGATAGTCCATCATATCCCCCTGTATACTACCACTCCACAACCTGATAGTCCATCATATCCCCCTGTATACTACCACTCCACAACCTGATAGTCCATCATATCCCCCTGTATGCCACCATCCTGCAACCTGATAGTCCATCATATCCCCCTGTATACTACAACTCCACAACCTGATAGTCCATCATATCCCCCTGTATACTACCACTCCACAACCTGATAGTACATCATATCCCCCTGCATGCCACCATCCTGCAACCTAATAGTCCATTATATCCCCCTGTATAATACCACTCCACAACCTGATAGCTGATCATTGTCCCCTGTATGCCACCACTCTACAACTTGATAGCCCATCATTGTCCCCTTATGCCATTTTATTAAAAAATCCGAACTCACCTTTCCATGTACCTTGTGGGAGGCCATTGTGGGGACATTATACTATACAAGAGGTGACTGTGGGGACATTAGACTATTTGTACATATTTGAACCATAAAAACCCCCCAATGCAGACTCCTGAACAAAAACCACGGACACTTAATGATGTGGTTAAAGCTGGGTTGGCCACAGCGATTTTATTAACAAACATATAAACAACCAAAAAGATAACTTCTATTAAAATAATATAAAGTGTACAACCGTAAACATCCGACATCTCCATGCCCCGCCCCCTTGAACTTCAAAACTTCCACCCGAATGATAACCGCTGTGGGCCAGCAGCCATGTAGGCAAATCTTCAATTTTTCCAAGGGGCATGGAACATCCGCCACGCTGTGACAACTGAAAAGAGAAAGAAAAAACAGCCAGCGAAAAGGGGCACCATCCAAAGAAAACAAAAACCACCGCAAGGGTAGGGTGGGCGAGGGTTCCTCGTACCCCTGATATATCATAGGAGACTCCACCTTCAGCCTTGCCTGACTCCGCCTCCCCTCCCTCCCTGTAAAAAATTCTAGCTCAAGGGTGAAGGAGAGGTGAGGTAGGTGATACTGACATAACCAAAATTTAAAGACAAACAAAACTGAGTCTGCCAGCCAATTTAAAACTCTTCAGGATGCATCTGCCAAATAGTCCCTGCCCTTTTCGCTAGAACGCTTCAAGGGCTACTATACTGTGCAGGAGGTGACTGTGGTGGCATTGTACTATACAAGAGGTGACTGTGGGGGCATTATACTGTGCAGGAGGTGACTGTAGGGACATTGTACTGTGCAGGAGGTGACTGTGGGGACATTATACTGTGCAGGAGGTGACTATGGGGACATTATACTGTGCAGGAGGTGACTGTGGGGGCATTATACTGTGCAGGAGGTGACTGTGGGGGCATTATACTGTGCAGGAGGTGACTGTGGGGGCATTATACTGTGCAGGAGGTGACTGTGGGGGCATTATACTGTGCAGGAGGTGACTGTAGGGACATTGTACTGTGCAGGAGGTGACTGTGGGTGATTGTACTGTGCCGGAGGTGACTGTGGGGGCATTACACTGTGCAGGAGGTGACTGTGGGGGCATTATACTGTGCAGGAGGTGACTGTGGGGGCATTATACTGTGCAGGAGGTGACTGTGGGGGCATTATACTGTGCAGGAGGTGACTGTAGGGACATTGTACTGTGCAGGAGGTGACTGTGGGTGATTGTACTGTGCCGGAGGTGACTGTGGGGGCATTACACTGTGCAGGAGGTGACTGTGGGGGCATTATAGTGTGCAGGAGGTGACTGTGGGGACATTATACTGTACAGGAGGTGACTGTGGGGGCATTATACTGTGCAGGAGGTGACTGTGGGGACATTATACTGTACAGGAGGTGACTGTGGGGGCATTATAGTGTGCAGGAGGTGACTGTGGGGACATTATACTGTACAGGAGGTGACTGGGGACATTATACTGTGCAGGAGGTGACTGTGGGGACATTATACTGTGCAGGAGGTGACTGTGGGGACATTGTACTATACAAGAGGTGACTGTGGGGACATTATACTGTGCAGGAGGTGACTGTGGGGGCATTATAGTGTGCAGGAGGTGACTGTGGGTGATTGTACTGTGCAGGAGGTGACTGTGGGGGCATTACACTGTGCAGGAGGTGACTGTGGGGGCATTACACTGTGCAGGAGGTGACTGTGGGGGCATTATAGTGTGCAGGAGGTGATTGTGGGGACATTATACTGTGCAGGAGGTGACTGTGGGGACATTATACTGTACAGGAGGTGACTGTGGGGACATTATACTGTGCAGGAGGTGACTGTGGGGACATTATACTGTACAGGAGGTGACTGTGGGGACATTATACTGTGCAGGAGGTGACTGTGGGGACATTATACTGTGCAGGAGGTGACTGTGGGGACATTATACTATACAAGAGGTGACTGTGGGTGATTGTACTGTGCAGGAGGTGACTGTGGGGACATTATACTGTGCAGGAGGTGTCTGTGGGTGATTGTACTATACTAGAGGTGACTGTGGGGACATTATACTGTGCAGGAGGTGTCTGTGGGTGATTGTACTGTGCAGGAGGTGACTGTTGGGACATTATACTGTGCAGGAGGTGACTGTGGGGACATTGTATGTACTGTGCAGGTGACTGTGGGGGCAATATAGTGTGCAGGAGGTGACTATGGGGGCATTATATTGTGCAGGAGGTGACTGTTGGGGCATTATACTGTGCAGGAGGTGACTGTGGGGGCATTATACTGTGCAGGAGGTGACTGTGGGGGCATTATACTGTGCAGGAGGTGACTGTGGGGGCATTATACTGTGCAGGAGGTGACTGTGGGGGCATTATACTGTGCAGGAGGTGACTGTAGGGACATTGTACTGTGCAGGAGGTGACTGTGGGTGATTGTACTGTGCAGGAGGTGACTGTGGGGACATTATACTGTGCAGGAGGTGACTGTGGGGACATTGTACTATACAAGAGGTGACTGTGGGGACATTATACTGTGCAGGAGGTGACCGTGGGGACATTATACTGTGCAGGGGGTGACTGTAGAGACATTGTACTGTGCAGGAGGTGACTGTGGGTGATTGTACTGTGCAGGAGGTGACTGTGGGGACATTATACTGTGCAGGAGGTGACTGTGGGGACATTGTACTATACAAGAGGTGACTGTGGGGACATTATACTGTGCAGGAGGTGACTGTGGGGGCATTATACTGTGCAGGAGGTGACTGTTGGGGCATTATACTGTACAGGAGGTGACTGTGGGGACATTATACTGTGCAGGAGGTGACTGTAGGGACATTGTACTGTGCAGGAGGTGACTGTGGGTGATTGTACTGTGCAGGAGGTGACTGTGGGGACATTATACTGTGCAGGAGGTGACTGTGGGGACATTGTACTATACAAGAGGTGATTGTGGGTGATTGTACTGTGCAGGAGGTGACTGTGGGGACATTATACTGTGCAGGGGGTGATTGTACTGTGCAGGAGGTGACTGTGGGGACATTATACTGTGCAGGAGGTGACTGTGGGGACATTATACTGTGCAGGAGGTGACTGTGGGGACATTATACTATACAAGAGGTGACTGTGGGTGATTGTACTGTGCAGGAGGTGACTGTGGGGACATTATACTGTGCAGGAGGTGTCTATGGGTGATTGTACTATACTAGAGGTGACTGTGGGGACATTATACTGTGCAGGAGGTGTCTGTGGGTGATTGTACTGTGCAGGAGGTGACTGTGGGGACATTGTATGTACTGTGCAGGTGACTGTGGGGGCATTATAGTGTGCAGGAGGTGACTATGGGGGCATTATATTGTGCAGGAGGTGACTGTTGGGGAATTATACTGTGCAGGAGGTGACTGTGGGGACATTATACTGTGCAGGAGGTGACTGTGGGGACATTATACTGTGCAGGAGGTGACTGTGGGGACATTATACTGTGCAGGAGGTGACTGTGGGGACATTATACTGTGCAGGAGGTGACTGTGGGGACATTGTACTATACAAGAGGTGACTGTGGGTGATTGTACTGTGCAGGAGGTGACTGTGGGGACATTATACTGTGCAGGAGGTGACTGTGGGGCATTATAGTGTGCAGGAGGTGACTGTGGGGACATTATACTGTGCAGGAGGTGACTGTGGGGCATTATAGTGTGCAGGAGGTGACTGTGGGGCATTATAGTGTGCAGGAGGTGACTGTGGGGACATTATACTGTGCAGGAGGTGACTATGGGGGCATTATACTGTGCAGGAGGTGACTGTGGGGACATTATACTGTGCAGGAGGTGACTGTGGGGACATTATACTGTGCAGGAGGTGACTGTGGGGCATTATAGTGTGCAGGAGGTGACTGTGGGGCATTATAGTGTGCAGGAGGTGACTGTGGGGACATTATACTGTGCAGGAGGTGACTATGGGGCATTATACTGTGCAGGAGGTGACTGTGGGGGCATTATACTGTGCAGGAGGTGACTGTGGGTGATTGTACTGTGTAGGAGGTGACTGTGGGGGCATTACACTGTGCAGGAGGTGACTGTGGGGGCATTATAGTGTGCAGGAGGTGACTGTGGGGACATTATACTGTGCAGGAGGTGACTGTGGGGACATTATACTGTACAGGAGGTGACTGTGGGGACATTATACTGTGCAGGAGGTGACTGTGGGGACATTATACTATACAAGAGGTGACTGTGGGTGATTGTACTGTGCAGGAGGTGACTGTGGGGACATTATACTGTGCAGGAGGTGTCTGTGGGTGATTGTACTATACTAGAGGTGACTGTGGGGACATTATACTGTGCAGGAGGTGTCTGTGGGTGATTGTACTGTGCAGGAGGTGACTGTTGGGACATTATACTGTGCAGGAGGTGACTGTGGGGACATTGTATGTACTGTGCAGGTGACTGTGGGGGCATTATAGTGTGCAGGAGGTGACTATGAGGGCATTATATTGTGCAGGAGGTGACTGTTGGGGCATTATACTGTGCAGGAGGTGACTGTGGGGGCATTATACTGTGCAGGAGGTGACTGTGGGGGCATTATACTGTGCAGGAGGTGACTGTGGGGGCATTATACTGTGCAGGAGGTGACTGTGGGGGCATTATACTGTGCAGGAGGTGACTGTAGGGACATTGTACTGTGCAGGAGGTGACTGTGGGTGATTGTACTGTGCAGGAGGTGACTGTGGGGACACTATACTGTGCAGGAGGTGACTGTGGGGACATTGTACTATACAAGAGGTGACTGTGGGGACATTATACTGTGCAGGAGGTGACCGTGGGGACATTATACTGTGCAGGGGGTGACTGTAGAGACATTGTACTGTGCAGGAGGTGACTGTGGGTGATTGTACTGTGCAGGAGATGACTGTGGGGACATTATACTGTGCAGGAGGTGACTGTGGGGACATTGTACTATACAAGAGGTGATTGTGGGTGATTGTACTGTGCAGGAGGTGACTGTGGGGACATTATACTGTGCAGGGGGTGATTGTACTGTGCAGGAGGTGACTGTGGGGACATTATACTGTGCAGGAGGTGACTGTGGGGATTTTGTACTATACAAGAGGTGACTGTGGGGACATTATACTGTGCAGGAAGTGACTGTGGGGACATTATACTGTGCAGGAGGTGACTGTGGGGACATTATACTATACAAGAGGTGATTGTGGGTGATTGTACTGTGCAGGAGGTGACTGTGGGGACATTATACTGTGCAGGGGGTGATTGTACTGTGCAGGAGGTGACTGTGGGGACATTATACTGTGCAGGAGGTGACTGTGGGGATTTTGTACTATACAAGAGGTGACTGTGGGGACATTATACTGTGCAGGAAGTGACTGTGGGGACATTATACTGTGCAGGAGGTGACTGTGGGGACATTATACTGTGCAGGAGGTGACTGTGGGGACATTATACTATACAAGAGGTGACTGTGGGTGATTGTACTGTGCAGGAGGTGACTGTGGGGACATTATACTGTGCAGAAGGTGTCTATGGGTGATTGTACTATACTAGAGGTGACTGTGGGGACATTATACTGTGCAGGAGGTGATTGTACTGTGCAGGAGATGACTGTGGGGACATTGTACTATACAAGAGGTGACTGTGGGTGATTGTACTGTGCAGGAGGTGACTGTGGGGACATTATACTGTTCAGGAGGTGACTGTGGGGCATTATAGTGTGCAGGAGGTGACTGTGGGGCATTATAGTGTGCAGGAGGTGACTGTGGGGACATTATACTGTGCAGGAGGTGACTATGGGGGCATTATACTGTGCAGGAGGTGACTGTGGGGACATTATACTGTGCAGGAGGTGACTGTGGGGACATTATACTGTGCAGGAGGTGACTGTGGGGCATTATAGTGTGCAGGAGGTGACTGTGGGGCATTATAGTGTGCAGGAGGTGACTGTGGGGCATTATAGTGTGCAGGAGGTGACTGTGGGGACATTATACTGTGCAGGAGGTGACTATGGGGGCATTATACTGTGCAGGAGGTGACTGTGGGGGCATTATACTGTGCAGGAGGTGACTGTGGGGACATTATACTGTGCAGGAGGTGACTGTGGGGGCATTATACTGTGCAGGAGGTGACTGTGGGGGCATTACACTGTGCAGGAGGTGACTGTGGGGGCATTATAGTGTGCAGGAGTTGACTGTGGGTGATTGTACTGTGCAGGAGGTGACTGTGGGGACATTATACTGTGCAGGAGGTGACTGTGGGGACATTATACTGTGCAGGAGGTAACTGTGGGGACATTATACTGTGCAAGAGGTGACTGTGGGGGCATTATACTGTGCAGGAAGTGACTGTGGGGACATTATACTGTACAGGAGGTGACTGTGGGGACATTATTCTGTGCAGGAGGTGACTGTGGGGACATTATTCTGTGCAGGAGGTGACTGTGGGGACATTATACTGTGCAGGAGGTGACTGTGGGGACATTATACTGTGCAGGAGGTGACTGTGGGGACATTATACTGTGCAGGAGGTGACTGTGGGGACTTTATACTGTGCAGGAGGTGACTGTGTGTGATTGTACTGTGCAGGAGGTGACTGTGGGGACATTATACTGTGCAGGAGGTGACTGTGGGGACATTGTATGTACTGTGCAGGTGACTGTGGGGGCATTATATTGTGCAGGAGGTGACTGTGGGGGCATTATACTGTGCAGGAGGTGACTGTGGGGACATTATACTGTGCAGGAGGTGACTGTGGGGACATTATACTGTGCAGGAGGTGACTGTGGGGGCATTATACTGTGCAGGAGGTGACTGTGGGGACATTATACTGTGCAGGAGGTGACTGTGGGGGCATTATAGTGTGCAGGAGGTGACTATGGGGGCATTATACTGTACTGGAGGTCAATGTGGGAGCATTTTATAAACTTATAGATAGATGCCCAAAGCAAACGGCTCTTCCTCTTTACCCAAAGCGTCCATGCTTAGTATCCTGTGCATTAGGTTCAATCTCTCCACATATCCACCATGTGACCTTTGGCATTTAGCTTACTGGGTCACATGACTCTGATGCTAGAGATCTTGTTATTATTATTATTACTGCAGCCGCTCATTCAGTGTGTGTGTATGGACTGGTATTACATTGCTGTTTCTGAGTGATGATGTCACCAGAGCTCAACTTCTTTTATTAAACTTCATTGGTAAAATGAAATCTGCGCGGTGATTGGTTATCAATTACATCACTGTCTGTCCAGGTGATGATGTCACGCCTATAGAAACCAATTGGAATTCAGCTTTTATTTCTTAAACTGTCCTGGTAAATTGAAACCTGCACTGTGATTGGCCGTTTATCCTATAGACAGTTTGGATAGATCGGCTGCACTGCGGACAGATTACATGGATCAGAACCGCTCTTGCAGGAGATGAACAAGCACCAGGTGTGTCTGCTCCAACCTACAGCTGGTTGGACTGCTTAGACCATGTGATTTGCTACTACAATCAGAGGAGTAGTCATTGATAACATGGCCTACCTTATAACTCTCAAAGGACAGAAAGAGGGACGAAATCTGCAGTGTACACAGAGGCCAATACTAGAGATAAGCAAACTTCTCAAGAATCATTTCTGGCTGAACAAGTTTGGTATGAACCACAACTTAAACCTATTTAGAGTATGACATTGTCAGAACTACTAGGACTATATATCTATAATACATAATGTATGACACTGTCAGGGATCCTAGGACTATATATGTATAATACATAGTGTATGACACTGTCAGGGCTTCTAGGACTAAATATCTATAAAACATAGTGTATGACACTGTCAGGGCTCCTAGGACTATATATTTATAATACATAGTGTATGACACTGTCAGGGCTCCTAGGACTATATATCTATAATACATAGTGTATGACACTGTCAGGGATCCTAGTATTATATATGTATAATACATAGTGTATGACACTGTCAGGGCTCCTAGGGCTATATATCTATAATACATAGTGTATGACACTGTCAGGGCTCCTAGGGCTATATATCTATAATACATAGTGTATGACACTGTCAGGGATCCTAGGGCTATATATCTATAATACATAGTGTATGACACTGTCAGGGATCCTAGGACTATATATGTATAATACATAGTGTATGACACTGTCAGGGCTCCTAGGACTCTATATGTATAATACATAGTGTATGACACTGTCAGGGCTCCTAGGACTCTGTATAAAACATAGTGTATGACACTGTCAGGACTCCTAGGACTATATATCTATAAAACATAGTGTGTGACACTGTCAGGGCTCCTAGGACTATATATCTATAAAACATAGTGTATGACACTGTCAGGGCTCCTTGGTATCTATTTGGTTTTTCCACGTTCTCCTTCTCATAGATTTGTGTTTCTTGCTGTTAGTGAATGAGAAGTTTCTTGTTCGTACCTAAAGTACAGAATCTGGTTTTGACCTAATATGTGTCACAGCTGAGGGTTTGTTAAGGAGCCTTCACACCGAGTAAATGCTCCGCTCATTCTGAACGTAAACTCGTTCAGAATGAGTGGCGTTAAAACAGATCCCATTGATTTCTATGGTTGCCGGCATACGCGCACTACCCATTGAAATCAATGGGAGACTTTGTTACCTATTGCTTTCAATGTGATACGCGCGTATGCCGGCACCCATAGAAATCAATGGGATCTGTTTTAACGCCGCTCATTCTGAACAAGTTTACTCCATGTGAAGGCTCCCTTACAGTGCATTTGTGTAGACAATACCCAGTGAGGTTAGCACAGCAGCAGCACAAATCTCCTGCACTGATACAGTATAACAAACCCTCAGCAATGAGAAGTAGGAAGTCAGGATTGGTTTTCAGCCTCTGGTTTGTCTCCTTCATTTCCAGGTAGCAGAGGTGTTGACATTGATGAAGTCTGTCAAATGACTGCAAAGCGAGTGTCCTCCATCTTGAAGAGTCTACAGTTAGCCCTGGATAAATGTGTTCTGTCTCCTGGTGGTGGGCACTGGAACTGGTGGGGTCACGTTGCATCTGTATGGTGACACTGAGCGATGTTGAGTTGCAGATTAGATTTAGGTACGAAAGACGGAAAGTCACAAAAAAAAATAAATCACGCCCTTTGCCTGTGCAGGTCATGTGATACGTGGAATGGTAATAACGTTACAAGGTGACGCCATCCATGTAATGAGCCTCACACATCGCTGCCTCTTCACCCCCAGATCGGGTCACGTGATCTGCAGGACAAAATGACAAAACATTTCCTGATTATCCGTTGCCATAATACAGCCCATCATGATATATATAATACGAAGAATGGTGGCAGGTGCAATATCCTGTGGGGTGCAGTTGACATAATTGAACCTGATCCGGACCGTGCTCTGCCATGTTGACGTTACAGTCCGGTCCTGGCATTAGTCCAGAGGCGTAGTTGTCCCGTGGAGTACGCGGTTGCTGACCTCCCCCTCCCCCACCCCAGATGCTAAATCCTAAACATCCCGGGATTCTTGTTCTTCGTACGTCTGTGGCAGTGACAGGCGTCCATCATAAGATGAGCGCAGCCTCACAGGAAAGGATCACGCGGTGGGCCCCTCTTCTAAACTCTCAACGAACCCAAATAATCAGGAGAAGGTTTAACCCTGGAGGATCCAACATAATGGATGCTTCTAATTAATAATAAAATCTGTCTACAGGCTCCACCCACTTATTGAGGCTCCTCCCCCAGTCTTTGGGCTGCATTTTCTCACTTTTTGGCCTTATGTAATAATCATCTCTCCATTCCTAATACACAGTAGCCAATATAAAGAAGCACAGCTGCAGTGTAAGGGTATGGGCAGAAGAGGGCGCCTCTGTATATAATATAATGGGGAGAAGAGGGCGCCTCTGTATATAATATAATGGAGGATGAGGACGCCTCTGTATATAATATTATGGGGAGAGGAGGTCGCCTCTGTATATAATATAATGGGGAGACGAGGGCGCCTTTGTATATAATATAATGGAAGGAGGGCGCCTCTGTATATAATATAATGGAGGATGAGGACGCCTCTGTATATAATATAATGGAGGATGAGGACGCCTCTGTATATAATATAATGGAGGAGGAGGACACCTCTGTATATAATGGAGGATGAGGACGCCTCTGTATATAATATAATGGGGAGAGGAGGACGCCTCTGTATATAATATAATGGAGGATGAGGACGCCTCTGTATATAATACAATGGAGGAGGAGGACGCCTATGTATATAATAATGGAGGAGGAGGACGCCTCTGTATATAATATAATGGAGGAGGAGGACGCCTCTGTATATAATATAATGGGGGATGAGGGCACCTCTGTATATAATATAATGGAGGATGAGGGCACCTCTGTATATAATATAATGGAGAGGAGGGCGCCTCTGTATATAATATAATGGGGGGGAGGACGCCTCTGTATATAATATAATGGAGGATGAGGACATCTCTGTATATAATATAATGGGGGGGAGGGAGCCTCTTTATATAATATAATGGAGGAGGAGGACACCTCTGTATATAATATAATGGAGGATGAGGACATCTCTGTATATAATATAATGGTGGATGAGGACGCCTCTGTATATAATATAATGCATACCTCCCAACCATCCCGATTTCCGCGGGACAGTCACGATTTGGGTGACATGTCCCGCGATCCCGGTTGGAGGGAGGTATGTCCCGATTTCAACTCAGATCTGCGTCCAGAGGACGCAGATCTGAGTTGAACACATATGCGGCTGAAGCAAGGAGCTGACACAGGTCAGCTCCTCGCTTCGCCACGGCGTGTCTCTCTCGCTGACACATATGCGGCTGAAGCGAGGAGCTGACCTGTGTCAGCTCCTCGCTTCGCCGCTGCCGCCGGTCTCGCTGACACATATGCGGCTGAAGCGAGGAGCTGACTCAGTTCCTCGCTTCAGCCACATATGTGTCAGCGAGACCGGCGGCAGCGGGGAAGCGAGGAGCTGACACAGGTCAGCTCCTCGCTTCAGCCGCATATGTGTCAGCGAGAGAGACACGCAGCGGTGAAGCGAGGAGCTGACCTGTGTCAGCTCCTTCCTTCAGCCGCATGTGTCAGCGAGAGAGGCGCGCAGAGAGCGGCGAGGGAGCGGAGGAGAAGGTAAGTTTAATGTGGAGGTGGAACGTGAATCTGGGGGCAGATGAAGGAGAGGACGGCATGACACTGGGGGCAGATGAAGGAGGGGACGGCATGACACTGGGGGCAGATGAAGGAGGGGACGGCATGACACTGGGGGCAGATGAAGGAGGGGACGGCATGACACTGGGGGCAGATGAAGGAGAGGACGGCATGACACTGGGGGCAGATGAAGGAGGGGACGGCATGACACTGGGGGCAGAGATGGAGGGGGGACATGAATCTGGGGGCAGAGATGGAGGGGACATGAATCTGGGGGCAGAGATGGAAGGGGGACATGAAACTGGGGGCAGATGAAGGGTGTATATGAAACTGGGGGAGAGATAGAGGGGGGACATATAATTTACAGGTGACTGTAGGAGGATTATACTGTGTGCGGGCACATGAAAAAATTAATGAGTGGGCGGAGTCAACACAAAAGTGGGCGGGGCTAAATTTGCCGCGGCGCACTACGCGCGCCACACATTTTGTCCCTCTTTCCGTTCTTCAAAAGTTGGGAGGTATGTATAATGGAGGATGAGGAGGCCTCTGTATATAATATAATGGAGGATGAGGGCGCCTCTGTATATAATATAATGGGGAGAGGAGGACGCCTCTGTATATAATATAATGGAGGATGAGGACGCCTCTGTTCCTCTAAATGCACTGATAACATCAATTTAATAGCGCTCCCAAAAACCACCATTCATTCTCCCTAAAACAAAGAGGTCTTGGAGTAAATGAGGGGAGATGACCCATATGACCCCTGCAGTCTGGGGTCATGAGAGGCCACATCTCTTTGGCACACACCTGGGACTGTGACATTGGAGACGTCATCCCGGATCTGAGTCATCTGGATTAAGACTTAATAAGATTCATCCTGAAATATGGCTCCGATTATAAGAGAGCGATAAGAGAACATCCAAGATATCAGATAAAGGGGGAAAAAAAAGGGGGGCTCGGTCCCCAGCATCATCAGGGTCTGAATAAGAAGGGATAGCAGTGAGGTCATATACAAAGGTTTAGCTGCAAAGGATTAGAGAAGATGAAGAGGGGGCTAATACCTGGAAGTGGTATCCCCCCCCTCTAAGGAGAGTTAAAGTGCAATGCCACAATTACCACGATTTTACTGTGTATCCGATCGAACAGAATGACCCAAAATCCAGAAACTAAGAAGGGACATTTATGGTATATTTATATGTCCTGTAGGTGCGGAGTCCACATCTGAGCATCTGAGACTCTGCTGGCTATAGTGAGCTCCCCTAGTGGTGACTGTATAATTTGTATGCAGTGAGCTCCCTCAAGTGATCCCTGCATAATCTGTATGTAGTGAGCTCCCCCTAGTGGTGACTGTATAATCTGTATGTAGTGAGCTTCTCCTAGTGGTGACTGTATAATCTTTATGTAGTGAGCTCCCCCTAGTGGCAACTGTATAATCTGTATGTAGTGAGCTACTCCTGGTGGTGACTGTATAATCTGTATGCAGTGAGCTCCCTCTAGTGGTGACTGTATTCTCTGTATGTAGTGAGCTCCCTCTAGTGGTGCCTGTATAATCTTTATGTAGTGAGCTCCCCCTAGTGGTGACTGTATAATCTATATGTAGTGAGCTACTCCTAGTGGTGACTGTATAATCTGTATGTAGTGAGCTCCCTCTAGTGGTGCCTGTATAATCTGTATATACAGTAGTGAGCTTCCCTAGTGATGACTAAAGTTTTTTGGGATTTTTGGCAGATCTTTGTAAACAATTTTGGAAATATTGTATTGAGGTGATTTTTCTGGATTTTTTTTCCTACTCTTGCACCACCATGTTTTTGCCATTTCAGGTGCATTTCTGTGATTGTGCTTCAAATCTTCCCTTTATAAAATTAGGCTCACACTGGAGGGGGGGGGGGATTTTATAGTACATTGTGGATCACACTAGATGAAGAGCCCATCCCCTATGACCCCGACTACAGGTGTAAGGCAGCCCTTCAGTCTGGTGACCTGTAACTGTCAGCCCAAGTCAGTGGCTCCTCCCCTTCTGTCTGAGCCCCTCCCCCTACACTTCAGTGATGACTTTACACTGTTAGGGTGCATTCACACTGAGTAAACGCTAGCTTATTTTGTAAAGTAAAATTACACTTGTAAATTTTGCTATCCCATTGACTTCAATGACATTTTACAGGCGTATTTTTTACAGGCGTATTTTTTACAGGCGTATTTTTACACTTGTAAAAAAATATCATTGAAGTCAATGGGATAGCAAAATTTACAAGTGTAATTTTACTCTACAAAATAAGCTAGCGTTTACTCAGTGTGAATGCACCCTTAAGGGTGCATTCACACTGAGTAAACGCTAGCTTATTCTGAACGTAAAACACGTTCAGAATAAGCGGCGTCTAAAGCAGCTCCATTCATTTCTATGGGAGCGGGGATACGAGCGCTCCCCATAGAAATGAATGGGCTGCTTCTTTCACTCCGTGCAGTCCCATTGAAGTGAATGGGGAGTGCCGGCGTGTACGCTCCGGCATGAGCAGAGCTTGCCGTATACGCCGGCACTCCCCATTCACTTCAATGGGACTGCACGGAGTGAAAGAAGCAGCCCATTCATTTCTATGGGGAGCGCTCGTATCCCCGCTCCCATAGAAATGAATGGAGCTGCTTTAGACGCCGCTTATTCTGAACGTGTTTTACATTCAGAATAAGCTAGCGTTTACTCAGTGTGAATTCACCCTTACATCTGTGCTTTATTCTGCCTGTTCTACACGACTCAGCGGCCATCGTAGCGTGGATATTACAAGATGTGTGAAGTCCTGCCAGCAAAGAGGAAGGCTAAGAATTCTCAGTCAGGGTTTTGCCCCGCAGCCTGTGTCACTTACCCCCCAACTTGTCACCTCCGTCAAACCCCCCTGGTCATTACCAGAACAAAATTCAGAGCAAAAGTTCAGGAAGCGTCATCATCGTGCACATCACCATGGCCTGACGTACAGGACATGACGGCTGCCCGTGATGGCTGCAATCTCAATCTGACGCAAATCAAGAATAACATGGCTTGACCAGTCCTGTTCACACTGCTGATGGCTTCTTACAGTGTATCACTATAGGTTTTGTGCTGTTGTGTCTAAGACTCGCTGCGCCGATACATTGTAACAAACCTTCAGCTGTGTGGACAGGATTGGGTCAGAGCACGTTCCCATTCACTGACAGCAAACAGAGATCTTGAAAATAAAAGGCTCTGCCCATTGACTTTGCCTGTGACCATCCCTTTAATAAATCGTCGTGCCGCGCTCTTGTGTGGCGCAGGTCGCACCCGTATTTATTGTATGTAATCTGGCCTCATTGTTATAACACGTTCAGCAGAGCGTAATAAAAGCGCAGCTGTAGAGACGACCTCGTAAACCTCGCGGCAGGAGGGGGGGGGGGGTCACCGCCATGTGTTTTGAGTTTTTGTCGTGGCTCTTTACATGGTTGCTGAACACAAGCGTCTCCGAGCGCAACCTGAGACCCTCATAAAACCAGGGGATAATTCAATAAAGTCCAAGGAGGTCGAAAACCACGACAGATCCGAATAATCGCGCCAACGTCGGTCACGGGGCTTTACAAGCAGCGCAATAATTGCCAACATCATAACCCAAACCTCTGACAGGAGAAATGAGAGGACGGCAGGGCGTGGTTGTGGGGCCTAGTGCCCTCAGCATCACATGACAGTGTCTAGGGCACACCATTGGCTGCGATACTTCAGTGTAGAAGGAAGAACGTGACCTGGCGAGAATACTGCCGCCATATTAAAGGGCCAGTGTCCGCTCTACCGTGTGTCACATGACCAGACTGATATGTACCCACTGGAAGTAACAGAGACAGAAACCGCAAGGACCCCAGGGATGTCGCTGCCTCTGCCAAACCTCGTGTCCGCGCCATTCTCAGGAGCTCCACTTACTGTCATAAAGAGGAGGAAAACCTAACCATATCCCTATCAACCAGTTAAGCGACACTGTAACAAACCCTCAGCTGTGAAAAGGATCCGCTCAGGGGCGGCCTTCAATGTGTTCAAAGCCACACCTAAATTTCTGAGGGAGAATAGAGAGTGCAGTGCAGCTGTGGATGTGAATACTGCATAACACATAATGCAACATAGATCTGCTCCTGCAGCTCTGGATGTGATTGGAGAATAGAATATGATCTAACAATAGACTTGCAACTGTGACTTTTTAATGCAATTCGGGAAAGAGCAATTTTGGGAAAGAGTGAAAGAGCAATTTTGTTAATGCAACCCTGGATGTGAATTAAATTCAGGATAACATGTAACAGACCTGCATTGCAGCTATAGTTGTGACTGGAGAAGAATGTAGAAGCAGAATTATAACTGCAGCCCTGGATGTGACTGGAGCATAGTAGACAACGCAGCAGCAAAATTATGACAACAGCTCTGGCTGTGACTGGAGCATAGGGGAAGAAACAGCAGCAGAACTGAGGCTGCAGCTCTGGATGTGACTAGGGCACGATTTAATAGCAAAATTGTGGCTCAACATTACTAGAGCAAGGACGTTTTACTGTGTCATAATTATTATTACGGACATGATATAACAGCAGCATGGATGTGATTGGAGGCGTAATTTAGTATCAGGGTAGAATTAGTAAATTAGAGAATGGAGAATTAACTTGTGAAATGAGGTGAATCTGCACCGTGAGACAATGATTGAGCCGCAGCTTTGGGACTATCCAGAACATGAGCTACAGGATGTTATGATTTCCTTGCAGATGTGTGAGGTTGGAGGATGAGGCCCCCAGGGGCCACAGAGCAATGGACGGGTCCAGTCAGGATTAGATTGTGATGGAGTCCGGGGATTAGGAGGCTCTGATCATTTCCAGAACTTTTCATCGCCTTAAGGATGATGGACAGGAGAGGCGCAAGTAGTCACCGCTCTGGAAATCACAGAGTAGTCACCGGTGTCCTCATCGTCCGTGTAGGAGACCTTTCAGCCAATCAGCTTCATCAGAACCGGTCGAATGACATCACCTCAATAAATAGTGCTGACATATTCCATAGTACTGTACAAACTGTCACCATATGAATGAACGTCCGCTCTACAGACTGGGCACAGTCCGATGTGTGTTGGCAAGGGCGTAGTCTGTATGATACAGCGGTGGTGAGAGTTCTGTGTATGGCAAAGTGATGGCGAGGGCTCAGTCTGTACAGTATAGTAATGGCAAGGGGACAGTCTGTATGGTAGAGTGATGGCGAGGGGTCAGTCTGTATGGTAGAGTAATGATGAGGTGTTAGGCTACACGGCAGTGTGATGGCGCGGACTCAGTCTGTGTGGCAGTGGAATGGCAAGGGGCCAGGCTGTACGGCAGAGTGATGGCGAGGGCTCAGTCTGTACGGCAGTGTGATGGCGAGGGCTCAGTCTGTACGGCAGAGTGATGGCGAGGGCTCAGTCTGTACGGCAGAGTGATGGCGAGGGCTCAGTCTGTACGGCAGAGTGATGGCGAGGGCTCAGTCTGTACGGCAGAGTGATGGCGAGGGCTCAGTCTGTACGGCAGAGTGATGGCGAGGGCTCAGTCTCTGTGGCAGAGTGATGGCGAGGGCTCAGTCTCTGTGGCAGAGTGATGGCGAGGGCTCAGTCTGTGTGGCAGTGTGATGGTGAGGGGTCAGTCTGTGCTTCTGTGTGACAGGAATATGACGGTAGTATGACAGCAGTATGATGATAGTAGGAAAGTGCTGAATTCTCCATATAAGGCTGCTTTGCAGACATCGTGCTCTTCCTCAGGATGGAATGTCGGCTGGGAAATAAGACCCAGGCCTGTCCCCTGGGGGAGCCGCACACTCGATCCAGGTGCCATGTTTTTACACTCTAATCAGCTACAGTCCCGGCTGCTGGGGAATAGCCAGCGAGAAGATAAAGAAGAGATGGCGCCAAATCCCACCGCACGCCACTCTTGTGCTACAAATAGGAAATGTGGAGTTACCACTGTCCACAAAGAGAGGAATGTGGGTAACCTGACAATCCCAGGGGGTCAGAGTCTGGGGTCTGTAAGGTGTCTCAGAGGCACGTATGATAAATATGGTGGAAATGACAAGATTGGTGCAGTTATAGCACTGGAACCATCGGACAACAAGTTGGGAGGAGAGGTTGTGCCATTTTAGATTAGTATTTTCTGTTGCCATTACAATTCAGTCACAGATCAACTATTCAGACATTCGGAAAAGCTCTCCTGGTTCGACATCAGGGATAATATACAGTGCTGCTGCAGGGAAAATATATATTGCTGCTGCAGGGATAATATACAATGCTTTTGCAGGGATAACATACAGTGCTGGGATAATATACAGCACTGCTGCAGGGATAACATGCAGTGCTGATGCAGTGATAACATACAGTACTGCTGCAGGGATAATATACAGTACTGCGGCAGTGATAACATATAATACTGTGGCAGGGATAACATACAGTACTGCTGCAGGGATAATATACAGTACTGCTGCATGGATAACATACAGTGCTGATGCAGTGATAATATACAGTACTTCTGCAGGGATAATATACAGTACTGTGGCATAGATAATATACAGTGCTGCTGCAGGGATAATATACAGCGCTGCTGCAGGGATAATATACAGCGCTGTTGCAGTGATAACATACAATACTGTGGCAGGGATAACATACAGTACTGCTGCAGGGATAACATACAGTACTGCTACAGGGATAATATACAGTGCTGCTGCAGGCATATCATACAGTGCTGCTGCAGGGATAACATACAGTGCTGATGCAGGGATAATATACATTGCTGCTGCAGAGAAAATATACATTGCTGCTGCAGGGATAATATACAATGCTGCTTCAGGGATAATATACATTGCTGCTGCAGTGATCACATACAGTACTGCAGCATGGATAACATACAGTGCTGGGGCAGTGATAACATACAGTGCTGGGGCAGTGATAACATACAGTGCTGCTGCAGGGATAACATACAGTACTGCTGCAGTGATAATATACAGTACTGCTGCAGTGATAACATACAGTATTGCTGCAGGGATAGTATACAGTGCTGCTGCAGGGATAATATACAGTGCTATTGCAGGGATAATATACAGTGTTGCTGCAGGCATAACATACAGTTCTGCTGCAGGGATAACATACAGTACTGCTGCAGGGATAATATACATTGCTGCTGCAGGCATAATATATAGTGCTGTTGCAGGGATAACATACAGTGCTGCTGCAGGGATAACATACAGTGCTGGGATAATATATAGCACTGCTGCAGGGATAACATACAGTGCTTCTGCAGAGAAAATATACATTGCTGCTGCAGGGATAATATACAGTACTGTAGCATGGATAATATACAGTGCTGTGGCAGGGATAATACACAGTATTGCTGCAGGGATAACATACAATACTGTGGCAGGGATAACATACAGTACTGCTGCTGGGATAATATATAGCACTGCTGAAGGGATAACATACAGTGCTGCTGTAGAGAAAATATACATAGCTGCTTCAGGGATAATATACATTGCTGCTGCAGGGATAACATACAGTTCTGCTGCAGTGATCACATACAGTACTGCAGCATGGATAATATACAGTACTGCTGCAGGGATAACATACAATACTGTGGCAGGGATAACATACAGTGCTGCTGCAGGGATAATAATAACATACAATACTGTGGCAGGGATAACATACAGTGCTGCTGCAGGCATAACATACAGTAATGCTGCAGGGATAACATATGGTGCTGCTGCAGGGATAACATACAGTGCTGCTACAGAGATAACATACAGTACTGCTGCAGGGATAATAAACAATGCTGCTGCAGGCATAATATATAGTGCTGCTGCAGGGATAACATACAGTGCTGCTGCAGGGATAATATACAGTGCTGCTGCAGGGATAACATACAATACTGTGGCAGGGATAACATACAGTGCTGCTGCAGGGATAATATACAGTGCTGCTGCAGGAATAACATAAAATACTGTGGCAGGGATAACATACAGTGCTGCTGCAGGGATAATATACAGTGCTGCTGCAGGGATAACATACAATACTGTGGCAGGGATAATATACAGTTCTGCTGCAGTGATCACATACAGTACTGCTGCAGGGATAATATACAGTACTGCTGCAGGGATAACATACAATACTGTGGCAGGGATAACATACAGTGCTGCTGCAGGGATAATATACAGTGCTGCTGCAGGGATAATATACAGTGCTGCTGCAAGGATAACATACAATACTGTGGCAGGGATAACATACAGTGCTGCTGCAGGGATAATATACAGTGCTGCTGCAGGGATAACATACAATACTGTGGCAGGGATAACATACAGTGCTGCTGCAGAAATAATATACAGTGCTGCTACAGAGATAACATACAGTACTGCTGCAGGGATAATAAACAATGCTGCTGCAGGGATAACATACAATACTGTGGCAGGGATAATATACAGTTCTGCTGCAGTGATCACATACAGTACTGCTGCAGGGATAATATACAGTACTGCTGCAGGGATAACATACAATACTGTGGCAGGGATAACATACAGTGCTGCTGCAGGCATAATATACAGTGCTGCTGCAGGGATAATATACAGTGCTGCTGCAGGGATAACATACAATACTGTGGCAGGGATAACATACAGTGCTGCTGCAGGGATAACATACAATACTGTGGCAGGGATAACATACAGTGCTGCTGCAGGGATAATATACAGTGCTGCTGCAGGGATAACATACAATACTGTGGCAGGGATAACATACAGTGCTGCTGCAGGCATAACATACAGTAATGCTGCAGGGATAACATACAGTGCTGCTACAGAGATAACATACAGTACTGCTGCAGGGATAATAAACAATGCTGCTGCAGGCATAATATATAGTGCTGCTGCAGGGATAACATACAGTACTGCTGCAGGGATAATAAACAATGCTGCTGCAGGGATAACATACATTGCTGCTGCAGGGATAACATACAATACTGTGGCAGGGATAACATACAGTGCTGCTGCAGGGATAATATACAGTGCTGCTACAGAGATAACATACAGTACTGCTGCCAATGCTGCTGCAGGGATAACATACAATACTGTGGCAGGGATAATATACAGTTCTGCTGCAGTGATCACATACAGTACTGCTGCAGGGATAATATACAGTACTGCTGCAGGGATAACATACAATACTGTGGCAGGGATAACATACAGTGCTGCTGCAGGGATAATATACAGTGCTGCTGCAGGGATAATATACAGTGCTGCTGCAGGGATAATATACAATACTGTGGCAGGGATAACATACAGTGCTGCTGCAGGGATAATATACAGTGCTGCTGCAGGGATAACATACAATACTGTGGCAGGGATAACATATAGTGCTGCTGCAGGGATAATATACAGTGCTGCTGCAGGGATAACATACAATACTGTGGCAGGGATAACATACAGTGCTGCTGCAGGGATAATATACAGTGCTGCTGCAGGGATAATATACAGTGCTGCTGCAGGGATAACATACAATACTGTGGCAGGGATAACATACAGTGCTGCTGCAGGCATAACATACAGTAATGCTGCAGGGATAACATACAGTGCTGCTACAGAGATAACATACAGTACTGCTGCAGGGATAATAAACAATGCTGCTGCAGGCATAATATATAGTGCTGCTGCAGGGATAACATACAATACTGTGGCAGGGATAATATACAGTTCTGCTGCAGTGATCACATACAGTACTGCTGCAGGGATAATATACAGTACTGCTGCAGGGATAACATACAATACTGTGGCAGGGATAACATACAGTGCTGCTGCAGGGATAATATACAGTGCTGCTGCAGGGATAACATACAATACTGTGGCAGGGATCACATACAGTGCTGCTGCAGGGATAATATACAGTGCTGCTACAGAGATAACATACAGTACTGCTGCAGGGATAATAAACAATGCTGCTGCAGGGATAACATACAATACTGTGGCAGGGATAATATACAGTTCTGCTGCAGTGATCACATACAGTACTGCTGCAGGGATAATATACAGTACTGCTGCAGGGATAACATACAATACTGTGGCAGGGATAACATACAGTGCTGCTGCAGGGATAATATACAGTGCTGCTGCAGGGATAATATACAGTGCTGCTGCAAGGATAACATACAATACTGTGGCAGGGATAACATACAGTGCTGCTGCAGGGATAATATACAGTGCTGCTGCAGGGATAACATACAATACTGTGGCAGGGATAACATACAGTGCTGCTGCAGAAATAATATACAATGCTGCTACAGAGATAACATACAGTACTGCTGCAGGGATAATAAACAATGCTGCTGCAGGGATAACATACAATACTGTGGCAGGGATAATATACAGTTCTGCTGCAGTGATCACATACAGTACTGCTGCAGGGATAATATACAGTACTGCTGCAGGGATAACATACAATACTGTGGCAGGGATAACATACAGTGCTGCTGCAGGCATAATATACAGTGCTGCTGCAGGGATAATATACAGTGCTGCTGCAGGGATAACATACAATACTGTGGCAGGGATAACATACAGTGCTGCTGCAGGGATAACATACAATACTGTGGCAGGGATAACATACAGTGCTGCTGCAGGGATAATATACAGTGCTGCTGCAGGGATAACATACAATACTGTGGCAGGGATAACATACAGTGCTGCTGCAGGCATAACATACAGTAATGCTGCAGGGATAACATACAGTGCTGCTACAGAGATAACATACAGTACTGCTGCAGGGATAATAAACAATGCTGCTGCAGGCATAATATATAGTGCTGCTGCAGGGATAACATACAGTACTGCTGCAGGGATAATAAACAATGTTGCTGCAGGGATAACATACATTGCTGCTGCAGGGATAACATACAATACTGTGGCAGGGATAACATACAGTGCTGCTGCAGGGATAATATACAGTGCTGCTACAGAGATAACATACAGTACTGCTGCCAATGCTGCTGCAGGGATAACATACAATACTGTGGCAGGGATAATATACAGTTCTGCTGCAGTGATCACATACAGTACTGCTGCAGGGATAATATACAGTACTGCTGCAGGGATAACATACAATACTGTGGCAGGGATAACATACAGTGCTGCTGCAGGGATAATATACAGTGCTGCTGCAGGGATAATATACAGTGCTGCTGCAGGGATAATATACAATACTGTGGCAGGGATAACATACAGTGCTGCTGCAGGGATAATATACAGTGCTGCTGCAGGGATAACATACAATACTGTGGCAGGGATAACATATAGTGCTGCTGCAGGGATAATATACAGTGCTGCTGCAGGGATAACATACAATACTGTGGCAGGGATAACATACAGTGCTGCTGCAGGGATAATATACAGTGCTGCTGCAGGGATAACATACAATACTGTGGCAGGGATAACATACAGTGCTGCTGCAGGCATAACATACAGTAATGCTGCAGGGATAACATACAGTGCTGCTACAGAGATAACATACAGTACTGCTGCAGGGATAATAAACAATGCTGCTGCAGGCATAATATATAGTGCTGCTGCAGGGATAACATACAGTACTGCTGCAGGGATAATAAACAATGCTGCTGCAGGCATAATATATAGTGCTGCTGCAGGGATAACATACATTGCTGCTGCAGGGATAACATACATTGCTGCTGCAGGGATAACATACATTGCTGCTGCAGGGATAACATACATTACTGCTGCAAGGATAACATACAGTGCTGCTGCAAGGATAACACACAGTTCTGCTGCAGGGATAACATACAGTATTGCTGCAGGGATAATAGCGTTGAGCACTAGTATAAGTCACGGCATACATTGCAGCACTCTGGGTATTTTACCCCTTAATAGCTTCAGCAGGCAGTTGCAGATGATTTGCCGGAGCTCCTCACGTATGTTCACAGGAAACATTGTGAATCATTTGTCACAGCCTTTCACGCGCTCTGGTCGGCCGGGGACTTGCATGGCTTAGTGCAGATATGTCAGACACATCCCTTGTGCTGTAGTTTCCAGACCTTTAGGCTCAGGATGAAGATGCAGATGTGACTTTCCCAGAACTCAGCCAAAAGATTTATCACTCTGCAGATTCAGTAAATTGCTGTACTGGAAACATGGCAGTTCTTCAATACCGACTGCCATTGATATCAACAAAACAAGACCCGTAGATCCGATCAGCCCAATCAACCTCATCAATAGTCATCAATAAAGACAATCAATAATATTAATTAATAATCATCACCAATAATAATAATAATCATCATCATTGTCATAGTTAGTTAGCACTAGTAATATTATAGATAATTTCTATTACATTTTAGCCATAAATCCCGGGCACATGCTGAAGATCCCTTTATATTTGGATACAACCTATTAACTGGTTCACACCCAGTACAGGAGCCCTGATCTCTCTTCACCTCCACAACCGTCCTCTGTATAAAGAGGGATTTCTGCAGTAAGTCAACAGGCTTTATCAGTGTTACCTCCTGCAGCCAGCAGAGGGCGGCATCACTATGACGAGAGTACAGAGACTGCACAGAAGCAACGGGGCTGACACCTGATAACAGATAGTAATAGATTGTATTCACCTGTCCTACAGTCAGCCTCTCCTCTCCTGACATGGCTGATAACAGAGAGTAATAGATTGTATTCACCTGTCCTACAGTCAGCCTCACCCTCCTGACATGGCTGATAACAGATAGTAATAGATTGTATTCACCTGTCCTACAGTCAGCCTCTCCTCTCCTGACATGGCTGATAACAGAGAGTAATAGATTGTATTCACCTGTCCTACAGTCAGCCTCACCCTCCTGACATGGCTGATAACAGATAGTAATAGATTGTATTCACCTGTCCTACAGTCAGCCTCTCCCCTCCTGACATGGCTGATAACAGATAGTAATAGATTGTATTCACCTGTCCTACAGTCAGCCTCTCCCCTCCTGACATGGCTGATAACAGATAGTAATAGATTGTATTTGCCTCTCCTACAGTCAGACTCTCCCCTCCTGACATGGCTGATAACAGATAGTAATAGATTGTATTCACCTGTCCTACAGTCAGCCTCTCCCCTCCTGACATGGCTGATAACAGAGAGTAATAGATTGTATTCACCTGTCCTACAGTCAGCCTCTCCTCTCCTGACATGGCTGATAAGAGAGAGCAATAGATGCTTCTCTGTCTGTCTGTGTTTCAGTCCATTGCTCTCATCCTATGACAGCAGTGTGAACTTTGCTTTAGGTCTTAGGCACAAATCTGTCTTTCATGGATCTAACATACATGACAACTGTTTGTGTCTGTCCATGCAATTCCATAGTTGGCACTTATTCACATGATGTTTCTGTAACAGCTGTTAAATGACCATCGTAGATCCCATGTATACCAATGGGTCTATTCACACGGCACTATCGATGTCCATTTTGAAGGAAAGACAGATCATGTCAATTTTTTGAGGTCTGTGAGAAACAAACTGTCAGAAATAGGCGCAATGAATTAAATGGGGCACATTCTATCAGTAGAATTCCCTTTTAAACTAAGTACATGTAGGAATAGCCTTCAGTAAGACTTTTCTTCTCTTACATTTATTATTCTGATCTGTGCCGATGTTCCTGAGAAATATCTTCTTTCTTCCTTATGTAAATGAGTTTTCTTGCAATTGAATTTTCTCATGGCCTCTGTCTTCTTCACCGTCTCTTCTCTCGCGCTCCTCTTCTTTTAGTCCAAAGGCGCTGACTGCCCCTTTTTTTTTTTTTTTTTTTTTTTTTTTTTTACAAAAAAGAGGGTAAATGCAACCTTTTGAACAAAAATGGAGCAAAGTACTCATAGCTTATAAAGGGGCATCTAAACTAACTCGTGCACAACATGTAACAAGGATTAGAGCATCATAACATACAGTCCTATGAAAAAGTTTGGGCACCCCTATTAATCTTAATCATTTTTTGTTCTAAATATTTTGGTGTTTGCAACAGCCATTTCAGTTTGATATATCTAATAACTGATGGACACAGTAATATTTCAGGATTGAAATGAGGTTTATTGTACTAACAGAAAATGTGCAATATGCATTAAACCAAAATTTGACCGGTGCAAAAGTATGGGCACCCTTATCATTTTATTGATTTGAATTCCCCTAACTACTTTTTACTGACTTACTGAAGCACAAAATTGTTTTTGTAACCTCAGTGAGCTTTGAACTTCATAGCCAGATGTATCCAATCATAAGAAAGGGTATTTAAGGTGGCCAATTGCAAGTTGATCTCCTATTTGAATCTCCTCTGAAGAGTGGCATCATGGGCTACTCAAAACAACTCTCAAATGATCTGAAAACAAAGATTGTTCAACATAGTTGTTCAGGGGAAGGATACAAAAAGTTGTCTCAGAGATTTAACCTGTCAGTTTCCACTGTGAGGAACATAGTAAGGAAATGGAAGACCACAGGGACAGCTCTTGTTAAGCCCAGAAGTGGCAGGCCAAGAAAAATATCAGAAAGGCAGAGAAGAAGAATGGTGAGAACAGTCAAGGACAATCCACAGACCACCTCCAAAGAGCTGCAGCATCATCTTGCTGCAGATGGTGTCACTGTGCATCGGTCAACTATACAGCGCACTTTGCACAAGGAGAAGCTGTATGGGAGAGTGATGAGAAAGAAGCCGTTTCTGCACGTACGCCACAAATAGAGTTGCCTGAGGTATGAAAAAGCACATTTGGACAAGGCAGCTTCATTTTGGAAACAAAAATTGAGTTGTTTGGTTATAAAAAAAGGCGTTATGCATGGCGTCCAAAAAGAAACAGCATTCCAAGAAAAACACATGCTACCCACTGTAAAATTTGGTGGAGGTTCCATCATGCTTTGGGGCTGTGTGGCCAATGCCGGCATCGGGAATCTTGTTAAAGTTGAGAGTCGCATGGATTCCACTCAGTATCAGCAGATTCTTGAGAATAATGTTCAAGAATCAGTGACGAAGTTGAAGTTACGCCGGGGATGGATATTTCAGCAAGACAATGATCCAAAACACCGCTCCAAATCCTCAGGCATTCATGCAGAGGAACAATTACAATGTTCTGGAATGGCCATCCCAGTCCCCAGACCTGAATATCATTGAACATCTGTGGGATGATTTGAAGCGGGCTGTCCATGCTCGGCGACCATCTAACTTAACTGAACTTGAATTGTTTGTCCAAAATACCTTTATCCAGGATCCAGGAACTGATTAAAAGCTACAGGAAGCGACTAGAGGCTGTTATCTTTGCAAAAGGAGGATCTACTAAATATTAATGTCACTTTTCTGTTGAGGTGCCCATACTTTTGCACCGGTCAAATTTTGGTTTAATGCATATTGCACATTTTCTGTTAGTACAATAAACCTCATTTCAATCCTGAAATATTACTGTGTCCATCAGTTATTAGATATATCAAACTGAAATGGCTGTTATAAACACCAAAATATTTAGAACTAAAAATGATTAAGATTAATAGGGGTGCCCAAACTTTTTCATAGGACTGTATATAAATATATATACATACATATAAATATCATATCACTACATATAGAGGTAATATACCGATAACATATCACTACATATAGAGGTAATATACAGATATCATATCACTACATACAGAGGTAATATACAGATAACATATCACTACATATAGAGGTAATAGACAGAAAACATATCAGTACATACAGAGGTAATATACAGATATATCTCTACATACAGAGGTAATATACAGATAACATATCAATACATATAGAGGTAATATACAGATAACATATCACTACATATAGAGGTAATATACAGATAACATATCACTACATATAGAGGTAATATACAGATATCATATCACTACATACAGAGGTAATATACAGATAACATATCACTACATATAGAGGTAATAGACAGAAAACATATCAGTACATACTGAGGTAATATACAGATATCATATCACTACATACAGAGATAATATACAGATAACATATCACTACATATAGAGGTAATAGACAGAAAACATATCAGTACATACAGAGGTAATATACAGATATATCTCTACATACAGAGGTAATATACAGATAACATATCAATACATATAGAGGTAATATACAGATAACATATCACTACATATAGAGGTAATATACAGATAACATATCAGTACATACAGAGGTAATATACAGATATCCTATCACTACATACAGAGGTAATATACAGATAACATATCACTACATATAGAGGTAATAGACAGAAAACATATCAGTACATACTGAGGTAATATACAGATATCCTATCACTACATACAGAGGTAATATACAGATATATCTCTACATACAGAGGTAATATACAGATATCATATCACTACATACAGAGGTAATATACAGATAACATATCAGTACATACAGAGGTAATATACAGATAACATATCACTACATACAGAGGTAATATACAGATATCATATCACTACATATAGAGGTAATATACAGATAACATATCAGTACATACAGAGGTAATATACAGATATCATATCACTACATAAAGAGGTAATATACCGATAACATATCAGTACATACAGAGGTAATATACAGATATCATATCACTACATACAGAGGTAATATACAGATAACATATCAGTACATACAGAGGTAATATACAGATAACATAACACTACATACAGAGGTAATATACAGATATCATATCACTACATACAGAGGTAATATACAGATAACATAACACTACATACAGAGGTAATATACAGATATCATATCACTACATAAAGAGGTAATATACCGATAACATATCGCTACATACAGAAGTAATATACAGATAACATATCACTACATATAGAGGTAATATACAGATAACATATTGCTACATATAGAGGTAATATACCAATAACATATCACTACATAAAGAGGTAATATACCGATAACATATCGCTACATACAGAAGTAATATACAGATAACATATCACTACATATAGAGGTAATATACAGATAACATATCACTACATAAAGAGGTAATATACAGATAACATATCACTACATATAGAGGTAATATACAGATAACATATCACTACATATAGAGGTAATATACAGATAACATATCAGTACATACAGAAGTAATATACAGATAACATAGTACATACAGAAATAATATACAGATAACATATCACTACATATAGAGGTAATATACAGATAACATATCACTACATACAGAGGCAATAAACAGATAACATAACACTACATACAGAGGTAATATAAAGATATCATATCACTACATACAGAAGTAATATACAGATATATCACTACATACAGAGGTAATATACAGATAACATATCAGTAAATACAGAGGTAATATACAGATAACATATCACTGCATACATAGATAATATTCAGATAACATATCACTACATACAGAGGTAATATACAGATAATATATCACTACATACAGAGGTATTATACAGATAACATATAACTACATACAGATAACATATCACTACATACAGAGGTACTATACAGATAACATATCACAATATACAGATAACATATCATTATATACAGAGGTAACATACAGATAATATATCACTATACACAGAGGTAATATACAGATAATATATCACTACATATAGAAATAATATACAGATAACATCTCACTACATACAGAGGTAATATACAGATAACTTATCACTACATACAGAGGTAATATACCAGTAACGCATCAACATAAATTCCAATAATATACCTCCATATCTGGAGATAAAATACAGAAACTATACCGCCATATTTATATAGAATCATAGAAGGCGAGGGTGATAATGAGGATTTCAGAGAAGATTCCACGCGGATATCCTCACCCAATTCTCTAACATTTCACATCCCATGGAGTATTCCTTAGCTATCTGATGGCACTGTGGATATTTATATCTACTGCATATTCACTGTTTATGTGAATCTTAGATTCCTTCTCTGCAGACTTTGCCTATGGCCAATACTGAATGTGTAAATATAACCTTAATGACATAGACAGTATACAGCAAGTGCCATAGTATATAATATACTACTACAGCACAATGCAGTAATTCGATACATATAATGTCTATTCATATTATATAGTGAAAGCCATGAAATATACTACAATTCAATGAAAAAAATAGGACAAGGGGAAAATATAAAGAAAAGAAGAATGTAATTATTTGGACTTCTCATTTTATTGTGAAAGTTACACAACAGAACATAGAAAACATATCAGAAGGAGAAAGTTACAAAGTAGAAAACAGAACACACATTAGAAGGTGAAGGAAGTAGAATACAACATAGAACATATATCAGAAGATAAGTCACACACAATAGAAAACATATCAGAAGGGGAAAGTTACAGAATACGGTACAGTAAAAGCTGTGTTATGTAGTATAATATACAACTATTATATATAATAATATACAGTAAGGGCTATAATATTTAAAATCATATAATAGACCACTATAATGCTGTATATAATATACAAGTATATAACAAAAGTATATAACAAACCGCAATAGAATATAATGGCATAGATTTATTATGCCTTATACGCCAATTTTCTGCCAAAATTATTATTATTATTATTATTATTAATAATACAATAAGAAATAATGTAGAAAGGGGGTAAAATATACATATAATACAGCATCATAATATATGTTTCCTTATATTATACACTGAGATCCCTGATAGTATTATACACTGTTATAGGATATAATGATACTTCAGTTGTAATATACTTTGGAGAAGTGTAATATGTAGTAGAATACAGTATTATCATATATAGTGTTACTTAATACATATCGTGTCTCCATATATTATATAGTTTGTGTGTTAATATAGAATAAAACATAGCGCTATCATTTATAATAAATTTATACAAGGGGAACCAATATTTTATATAATATACATCTGTATAACATATGCAATCTTATTTTAATAATGATTTTAAGTATAGCATTAACACATATTATATATTGCTGGAATATATAATATACCACAATAATATTCTGTATAATGATTCTGTCAGAGCCATTATATATTAATTTCATACAATACAACAATACTACAATATAGACAATACTACACACACACACACACACACACACACACACATTTATATATAGATATAGTATATCTATATACCATAATATAATACAGCATCTAAAACAGGATCTTAAACAGTAAAAAAAATTATATACAATAACATAATATAACATATTGATAACTAAATGTAACATATTACATATCATACAACAATAACCCAATATCAGATATAATACCCTGATAATAACGGAATATAAAATCTAATAATAATAACAGTGGTTCCCCAGTCATATTTAATACGGAACACAATACACTGATTATAACACAGTGACAATACACAATATCCCACAGCCTGATTCCTTAGTTACATATAATACCCAATAAAAATAACCTATATATCCTATAACAAAGAAAGGATATAATATTACATAATAACATAGCGATACCCCAGTCACATAACATACAGGATATAATACCTGAACATAATAGCATATATACCACAGTCATATTTAATACAGGATAAAATACACTAATTATAACACAGTCCTCAATCCCTAATTCCCCAATCACATATAATAGAGGTAATAATAATAATAATAATAATAATAATAATAATAATAATAACAACAACATATATATATATATACCCCAGTCACTTATACCAGAGGATATAATACCTGATAATAACATACCCAAGCCACTTGTACCAGTGGATATAATACCTGATGATGATAATAACATATAAACCGCAGTCGCTTATACCACAGGATATAATGTCTGATAATAATAACATTTATACCCCAGTCATTTATACAACAGGCTATAATACCTGATAATAATAACATATATACCCTAGTCACTTATACCAGAGGATATAATACCTGATAACATGTATACACCAGTCACATATAATAGAGGATTTTATACCTTATAATAATAACAACATATATACCCAGTCATATATATTAGAATATCAGTGACCATGGATGATAATAATAAAATAGTGATACCCCAGTGACATATCATAGAGGATATAATACCAGATAATAATAACATATATACCCCAGTCACTTATACCAGAGGATATAATACCTGATTATAATAATAACATATATACCCCAGTCACTTATACCAGAGGATATAATACCAGATGATAATAATATAATAGTGATACCCCAGTGACATATCATAGAGGATATAATACCAGATAATAATAACATATAAACCCCAGTCACATGTAATAGAGGATATAATTTCTGATAATAACATATATATCCCAGTCACACATACCATAGGATATAATACCTGATAACATGTATACACCAGTCACATATAATAGAGGATTTTCTACCTTATAATAATAACAACATATATACCCAGTCATATATATTAGAATATATAATAACTGATAATAACATATATACCCCAGCCACATATAATAAAGGATATAATACATAATAACAATAACATATATACCCCAGCCATATATAATAGAGAATATAATACCTAATAATAATAACATATACACCCCAGTCACATATACCAGAGGATATAATACCTGCTAATAATAATAACATATATACTCCAGTCACATATAATACACTGTATATAATATCTCACACCCTGATGACCAGTGACATAGTAATATACCGAGTATAATGACATGAGTTATTATATACAATACTGACAATAAATCATCTGGTTTCAGCCGACAATAGGATGAGAATATAATGAGAGGTATCCGATAATCGATAATACCTAGCGCCCCCCATTGTATAAACAGGGCTGCTGATTGGAGGGCGGCAGGTATTCGGGTGAGGGGGGTCCTGGGTCCTCCCCCTGGTGTGGAGCAGCGGGTGTGCGCCCTCATCTTCACTCCACCATGGCGCTAAGCTCCCGGGCGCACGCCTTCTCAGTGGAGGCGCTAATGGGCGCAAAGAGGAAAGTGCAGGGGGAAGAGGGAGCCGAGGAGCGCCAGGGCAGACAGCCCGAGGAGCACGGTCAGTGTCTGGGGGCACAGGGCGAGGGGAACCCCAAAGCCGGCATGTCTGGGAGAAGGGGAGGAAGGCAAGAGCGGACCTGAAGGATGGGGAGACCCGCGGGACCTGATGGGGAAACCTGAGGGACCTGATGGGGAGTCCCGAGAGACCTGAGGGGGAGACCCGCGGTACCCGATGGGGAGACCTATGGGATGGGAAGTCTTGCGGTACCTGAAGGATGGGGAGACCCGCAGGAAATAGAATGTGGCAGGGCAGGAGCCGGCAGATCTGCGCTTCTCTTGCGATTCTTCTCACAATTGAAACCTTTATAAGTTTCTCTAGTATTCAGTCCTAATTATATTCTGCGTTATTCCACTGGTGAGATGTGAATGAAGAAAATGGGACTAGAATTATTATTATTGTAGGACTACTATGGATTATTATATGATTATTATTATTATAGGATTATTATAAATAATCTGAATTTACGATGATTATATAATCACTATTACTATATAGTTGTTATTATTATATAATCACTATAGATTATTATTATTATTATTATTATTATTATTATTATTATTGAATCCCTATAAATAACTATGTGATTGTTACACAATTATCATATACCATATCATTACATATAACTATATGATTATTATTATAAGATCACTATACATTACTGTATAATTATTATATGGTGATTATATCATGATATATTACTCCTATATGATTATAAGATTACTATGGAATCACTACAGATTACTGTATGATGATTATATGACGATTATATCATCATTATCTATTACTACTATATGATTATGATAGATGATTATTATACCATAGTTTTCCTGATTATTGTATATCTATGGGAAAGAGCAGCATCATCTGGTGGAGAATCTTCCTGGATGCTACAGCCATGTAACGCTTCATGTGAATAAGCCAGGACTCGTGGTCACATGCGTTATTTTTTCTTTCTTGCTTGTTTTGTTGGTTATGAGATCAGTTTTGATCATTGGTCTGATCAGTTATTGAGCTGGACCCAGAAATGAAGAGGTGGAGGACACTGCTTATGGATCCTGAGATCTGGACATCTCGCAGTAACAAACAACAGAACCGGTATATAACATATACTCCTGGTGTATTATAGCATCTCTTATTATAATATTATATAATCCTGATGTATTATAGTATGTCACATTAAAATATTATATAATCCTGGTGTTTTATAACATCTCATATTATAATATGATATACTCCTGGTGTATTATAGCATCTCATATTAGAATATTATATACTTCTGGTGTATTATAGCATCTCATAATATAATACAATATAATATTATATTATATATTCATGGTGTATTATAGCACCTTATATTATAATATTATACACTTTTGGTGTATTATATTGTCATATTAAAATATGATATACTCCTGGTGTATTATAACATCTCATATTCATACATTTATATAAAAGTATATAGTGCTGGTGTATTATAACATGTCATCCTATTACAACTAAATGATACTATATACTCCTGGTGTATTATAACATGTCATATTTATACAATTATACAGTGATATATACTTCTAGTGTATTATAGCATCTCATATTCATACAGTTAAATAATATATAGTGCTGGTATATCATAAAATCTTTCATTAAGACATTAGATAATCAATCACTTAAAACTTCATATGCTTGGTGCATTAAATCATCTGATATATATACAATCAGGTTGTACTATAAGTAACAATACAAGTAGATAATACTGTATACTCCTGATGTATTATAATACCTTATATTAGTACAGTCACATAATACTATATATACAGTATATATACCCGGTGTAATATAAAATCTTATATTAATAAAATAAGATAATACTGTATATGCCTAGTGTAATATAACACCTTATATTAATACAGTCAAATAATACTATATATATATATATATATATATATATATATATATATATATATATAATTTTATAATACTTAAAATTCCTGTGCAACATGTGATATTAATATATTTAGATATTATTATATATTCCTGATATAGTATAGTATATTAACACAATTAGATAATATTCTATACTCTTGGTGTATTGTGACATATTAAATAATGTTGTATACTCCGGTATAACATTTGCTATCAACACATTCAGATAATATAGTATATTGTTGTTATATTATGACACCTTATAGTAATACAATCAGCTAATATTGCATAGTCATGGTGTGTTATAAGATCTTAAGATTAATACTATCCAATAATTATATATACTTTTACAAGATGTACAACATCGTATATTAAGACAATTATATATGATATAGACATATTAATACAATCAGATAATACTGGTGTATTATTACACATAATACTGTACATTCCTAGTGCACTGTAATATTGTATATTAATCCTTTATACTCCTCCAGATATTACAATTTATAGATATATTAATATAACCAGATAATACAGTATATTCCTGGTGTATTAGGGCACATTATATTAATACAGTCAGATATACTATATTTTCCTAATGTGCTAAAAGGTCTTTATAGTAATAGGGCTAGAAAATACTAGATATTTCTGGAGTAATGTATCATCCTATAATAATTCTAAATCTTTCTATACACTAACATGGTGTATTACGACATTGTACAATAAGACAAGATAATATTACATATAGTCATGCTTCATTATAACATCTTATAATAATATAACACCCTATGATGATCTATTTTAAATAGTTAATACTACACACTGTGTGCTATTACCACTAGATAATTCTTTATTTTCCTAATATATTATAACACTCTATAAGATAATATATACTGACAGCAGGTGTATTTATAAGAACCTATAATAATATATTCCAGGTGTATTACTATTACACCTGGCATATATTACAATGTTCTGTTCTATGTGATACCAGATAATTCTACTGTATATACTGACACCAAACCGAGTATAATGTCACACAGTTAGAACACTATATCATGTTCTATGTATCATGTACTACGTACTATGTATCATGTTATAATGACCTATTAGTTGGGAACTAATTCCATTCGGTGTTTCATAAGATCAGATAATTAATTCTACTAGTTAATAATATATAATAATATAATACAATGATAGGACATGCTAATATTACATAAAGACAGCTAGTGTTTTATAATGTCCTATAATACCAGTTGAATCTACACACCTGGTGTACATTATATCATTTTCCTTGACTTTGCTATAGAATGTCATCTGTCATATTATAACATCTTATACTGGACCATATCTGGCTATGGAAGGATATGTGAGTGTCATTATCAACTTCTATAGTTATAGTTGAAAATCTAATATTTATATATAATAAAACCTGAAGTATTATAATGCTAATGCATAATATATACATTATCAGACTACATGCTTTATTAAATCATATATAAGATATCACAACAGATGTAAGACCACATTATAATATACACTAGCCCTTAAATGTTATAATATCCTGTAATTCTATTGCTCCATTATACTATATAAGAATCTCCATGTATTATAATGTTATATTTCTCAAACCTTACGCTCCTATATCATGATACTTTGTGTATTATACTGTCCTATGATAATACTAAATAATTATCCTTGGAAAATTATATCGTAGCTATAATAGTAAAACCTTATACTGACACGTACTGTATTATAATGTTATGCAAAATTATTAATATTACATCATAGACCCAGGATATAATGCTGTCCTATAGCACTATACAATGCTATTGCTGTGTAACAATGCCCTATAATACGATATCATGATATTGTGTGTAATAATGTCATTTAATACTATCTAATGATATTGGTGTGTAATAAGGTCCAACAATACTAGATGATGATTTTGGTGTGTAATACCACTCTATAATACTATAGAATGGTATTGGTGTGTAATCGCGTCCTATAATATGATATAATGATATTGGTGTGTACTAATGTCCTATAATACTATATAATGATATTGGTGTGTAATAAGGTCCAATAATACTAGATATTGATTTTGGTGTGTTGTTATGTCATATAATACAATATAATAATATTGGTGTGTAATAATGTCCTATAATACTATATAACTATATTGGTGTGTGTTATAATGTACGATAATGCTATATAATAATACTGGTGTGTAATAATGTTCTATAATGTAATATAATGGTATTGGTGTGTAATAATGTCCTTTAACATGATCTAAGTATATATTGGTTTGTAATAATGTCCTATAATACGATATAATGATATTGGTGTGTAATAATGACCTATAATATGATATAATTATATTGGTGTGTTATAATGTACGATAATGCTATATAATAATACTGGTGTGTAATAATGTTCTATAATGTAATATAATGGTATTGGTGTGTAATAATGTCCTTTAACATGATCTAAGTATATATTGGTTTGTAATAATGTCCTATAATACGATATAATGATATTGGTGTGTAATAATGACCTATAATATGATATAATTATATTGGTGTGTTATAATGTACGATAATGCTATATAATTATACTGGTGTGTAATAATGTTCTATAACGTAATATAATGGTATTGGTGCGTAATAATGTCCTATAATACGATATAATGATATTGGTGTGTAATAATGACCTATAATATGATATAATTATATTGGTGTGTTATAATGTACGATAATGCTACATAATAATACTGGTGTGTAATAATGTTCTATAACGTAATATAATGGTATCGGTGTGTAATAATGTCCTATAATACGATATAATGATATTGGTGTGTAATAATGACCTATAATATGATATAATTATATTGGTGTGTTGTAATGTCCGATAATACTATACAATGATATTGGTGGGGTATAATTATCCTGTAATACAATATAGTGATATTGGTGTGTAATAATGTCCCATAATACAATATAGTGATATTGGTTTGTAATAATGTCCTATAATGCTATATAATAGTATTGGTGTGTAATAATACCCTATAATATAATATAATGACCCTGGTATTATATAACGTTGTCATATTCTATGACTTGTTAACCCTTTCTAGGACCTTGTTATAGAAGGCTCATTCTAATCCTAATAATAGAGGCAGCTGGTGTACAATAATGTGATATTAGGAGTCAGCCTGAAAAATAAGATAAAAAATCCTGCTCAAATGTCCAGTGTGAATGGGCTGGACTGATAGGGAACGTATAAGTCATATAATACCTCTGTAACAGACTCCACACGTTATCATCAGAGGCCTTCCAAGGGGTTAATGCTTCTCAGCAGGATTTACCTATCAGGTTGGGGCTGGCAGGTAAATCACCTGGGGCCTGGTATATAGGGCACTTATTGGTATGGTCACAGGCTGAAGTTCACCTTGGGCCACTTGAGCACCTTTTCTTCAAACCATGAGCCATGTCCTATTTTATATTTTAGTATCATCTACATTTTCCTTTCCATCTCTATCTGGCCCAGGTTGCCATGTTGACAAGTTCACACAATGTCTGTGCACACAAGCTTCCCATCATTACCATCCCCTGTCGGTGCACCCCACATTGTAATTGTGCCCCCTTTGTGCCACAGTCTCCCCACAGAATCCCTCAACTATAGGCTGCTGACCAACTTATGGTTTTGGCATGAGAGAGTTAATGTCTCCCTTTCTGACAGTGGGCAACTGAGCATCATAAATCTTCTCACCCCAGGGCACCAGAGGGCAAGAGCAATACATTTACTATGTTTAGACTGCAACCATCAAAGGATATTAGGAAGAAGATCAAATATGTTTATCCAGCCCTAGTGTGGTGAGGGGGAACCTGTGGAACCCCTGAATTCTGTGCCTCCCCTCGGCTTTTAGGCTCCCCTTGGCTTCTGTGTCTAGTCACAACTGCAATTCCTTTAGTTATGATAGTGATATTATTAGGTTTGCTCTGCTACTCTGCCCTACCCTACACCCAGAAATTACCTTTGTAGGTGCCCCTCACCCCCTGTAATGTTACTCCTGTATACTAATCTCTCCATAGCAGATAAAAGACCCAGATCGGCAGCACCCCCATCTCCAGACCCTGCACCCGACAAAGATGGAGGCGTCCAGGTGGAGCTGCAGGGGGGCGACCTATGGAGGAGATTCCATCAGATTGGGACTGAGATGATAATCACTAAGGCTGGCAGGTAGGACATGCAATCACAATCCTACTGTATGAGAGCAAATCTGTTACATGCTTCATCAATGTATACGCACGTGGACAAAAATGTTGGTATTCCTTGTTTAATGAAAGAAAAACCCACAATGGTCATAGATATAACTTGAATATGACAATAGTAATAATAAATAAAAACTCTAGGAAAATGAACATATGAAAGTCAGACATTGCTTTTCACTTCAACTAAATTTAAAAAAATAAATAAACCTCATGACCAGGCCTGGACAGAAATGAGGGTTCCCGTAACTTAATATTTTGTTGCACAACCTTTTGAGGCCATCGCTGCGATCCGACGATTCCTGTAAGTGTCAATGAGACTTCTGCACCTCTCAGCAGGTATTTTGGCCCCCTCTTCATGAGCAAACTGCTCCAGTTGTCTCGGGTGTGAAGGGGGCCTTCTCCAGACGGCATGTTTCCTCTCCTTCTAAAGATACTCAATAGGATTTAGATCAGGGCTCTTAGAAGGCCACTTCAGAATAGTCCAATGTTTTCCTCTTAGCCATTCTTGGGTGTTTTTAGCTGTGTTTTGGGTCATTATCCTGACCAAGCTTTCTGACACCAGGCAGCACATTTCTCTCTAGAATCCCTTGATAGTCTTGAGATTTCATTGTACCCTGCACAGATTCAAGACACCCTGTGCCAGATGCAGCAAAGCAGCCCCAGAACATAACAGAGCCTCCTCCATGTGTCACAGCAGGGACAGTGTTCTTTTCAAGATATGCTGCATTTTTCCATCTGTGAACATAAAGCTGATGTGCCTTACCAAAAAGTTCGCTTTTTGTTTCATCTGTCCATAGGACATTCTCCCAGAAGCTTTGTGGCTTGTCAACATGTAGTTTGGCAAATTCCAGTTTGTCAGATTCAAGTTATTTCTGTGAAAATTGTGGGTTTTTCTTTCATTAAATGAGGGGTACAATTTTGTCCACGAGTGTATATACATATGTGTAGGTCCACCATGTATATATATATATTCTGTGTTGTGTTTTTTGTAGGAGGATGTTCCCATCTGTTCGGATCAAGGTGCGGGGTCTGGACCCCTCCTTACAGTATTACATTGCTCTGGACGTGGTGCCCGTGGATTCCAAGCGCTATAGGTATTCACCTCTCCAATATAGGGTTATCCGGGGATATCTGGCCCTACATCTATGGACTGCAGGATGGGTGCAGAGGAAGAGAGGGGTAGTAAATGTGAGCATTCACTACTGTGTTTGTGCTCTAAATTCTGCAACCTCAGATTATAAATGTGCTCAGAGGTCTATGCACCCCTAGATTATAGATAGGGTTGAGCCGATCTTGAGATTCCAGGATCATTTTCCAGCCGATCCCAATGGTGAAATTTGCTCAATCGCCAATCGGGATCCGATTTTTACCGATCCCTCAACCCTAATTATAGATGTGCTCAGAAGTCCTAGATTAGTGGTCGCACACCTTACACCCCTTTATCACTATGAACTCACTGTGACCCTATCTATATAGGTATGTCTATCACAGCTCTCAGTGGATGGTGGCTGGAAACACAGACCATTCCTGTATGTCCCCTCGACTGTATGTACACCCCGACTCTCCCTGCTCTGGGGAAACCTGGATGAGACAAATCATCAGCTTTGACCGAGTGAAACTCACCAACAACGAGATGGACGACAAAGGACATGTAGGTGTGCAGCACTGGTACTTACCTACCGAGATCACTGCATTTATTGTATGTATATAGTGTATGTATACTCTGTATTCACTACCTATGTATATACACTAGAGCTGTATATATACTGTATGACCCTATATTCATGACAAATGTATATACACTAGCACTTTCTATATACCTGTATGATCGTATATATACCGCATATCTATATACACCAGAGCTAGCCTGTATGATCCCATATACACCACATATCTATATATACCAGAGCTGTATACATACTGTTTGACTCTATATATATTGTATATCTATATACACCAGAGCTTTACACATGCTGTGTGACCCTATAAATACACTATCTATCTACATACAGAAGAGCTATGTATATATTTTGTGACCCTATATACACTGCATATGAGCTGGGCACCTATATGTCCTCTATATATGTGTATTTTGACAACCTTTAGTGACTTTGCAGGGCACCTATTTAAAGTCTATGCTGTAAGCTCAACAGTCCTGAAATTCCTCCATTTGGCAGCAACAGATGTTTGATTGATCACAACAGGTTATGGCGGTCACAGTATGCACAGAAGGCGCCCCAACAATTATAGTATCTCACCCAAAATGCAACAACACACAGAAACACCCAGAACATATGTGGATCATCTACAGAACATCCTAAGAAGAGCTAAAATAAACCTACAGGACATCTACAGAACATGTACAGGACATCTGCAGAACATCTATAGGACATCTATGGAACACCTACAGGAGATCTAGGATGTCTACAGAAAATGTGCAGGACATCTACAGAACATCTAGAGGATATCTAGAGAACATCTACAGGACACCCATAGAAGATCTAGAGGACATCTACAGAACATCTACAGGACAACTACAGAACATCTACAGGACATCCATAGAAGATCTATAGGACATCTACAGGACAACTACAGAAAATCTACAAGGACATCCATAGAAGATCTACAGGACATCTATAGATCATCTACAGGATTTCTACAAGACATCCATAGAAAATCTATAGGACATCTACTGACCATGTACAGGACATACATAGAAGATCTATAGGACATCTACGGAAAATGTTCAGGACATCTACAGAACATCTATGGGACAGCTATAGGATATCCATAGAAGATATAGAGAATATCTACAGGACATCCATAGATGTCAAACTTTAAGAGGATTAAAGTGCTGCAGCAAGTCCAGATATCATTTATAAATCCTTCACTGGAATGGAGGTGACACCTGACAACTGACACCTGTGTGATGAAGGAGACATAAACGGGAGGAGTCGAAAAACATGTCTCACAGAGATCCAGTTTGCTGACCCAAAGCAAGTTTTTTTTCCCCTTGTTTTACCTTCCCCTGGCCGAATCCAATAAACAATATAATGTAGAATCTATAACAAGAAATCTACTGTGCAAGATATCACAGGCTCTTTGCTAGGCTAGGGAGGGGTTCAGACCCAATAGTCCTGGATTGGGGGTCATTTAGCACAGCTTGGTCAATGTTCTGCTTCAAAACGGTGTAATTATTGTCTTCTGTTTGTAGATCATCCTGCAGTCCATGCACAAGTACAAGCCCCGTGTCCACATCATAGTCCATGATTCCCGTTTTGATCTGTCTCAGATCCAGTCTCTGCCAGCCGATGGAGTGAAGACATTCTCCTTCAAGGAAACAGAGTTCACCACAGTAACGGCATACCAGAACCAGCAGGTATAGCATGGGAGATAAAGCACAAGGGTGGGAAGGACAATAACTCCAAGAATGTCTGGGAGAAGAGAAACAGCACCCTAATCCAATCACCAAATCATCAGCCAGAAATCAAACTCTATACCAGGGGTATAAGGGGTCTCAGCCTGGAGAATGCATTTCTATCAAACTCTATACAGTACAAATTTATTGTTAAGAAATCGAAGCAGTGGCCCCCTAGAGTTCAATGTGGCCCCCACACATTTCATTGTCCCCCACCAATGGTCCCCAGCCAGTGCCTACCTCACTGCTCCCAGGCACTCTCTTTTCCCCTGCCAAGAGAGTGGGAGATGCTAGAGAAACGAGAGGTAAGTACCCACAGTGAAGCTGCAGGTTTGTGAGCTACAAGTTTCGGAAACTTTAGAACTGTGTTTGGGGTTCTCATCTCCATTACCGGCAGAACTGGGGAGAAAGCGCCAGATACAGCCTCAGTGGCCACAAGGGTCCCCTGATCTATACCATCTATATTATAACATTCTGAAATTCCTTCCATAGATAACAAAGCTGAAGATCGACAGAAATCCATTTGCAAAAGGGTTCAGGGACCCAGGAAGAAACAGGTAACTATGACTGTAATACTGTCCCTATGTACAGTAATATAACTGCGATAACACTGCTCCATATGTACAATAAATAACTATTATAATGCTACGCCTATGTACAAGAATATAACTACTATAATACTACTCCTATGTACATGAATATAACTACTATAATACTGCTCCTATGTACAAGAATATAACTACTATAATACTGCTCCTATGTACAAGAATATAACTACTATAATACTGCTCCTATGTACAAGAATATAACTACTATAATACTGCTCCTATGTACAAGAATATAACTACTATAATACTTCCTCCTATGTACTAGAATATAACTATTATAATACTGCTCTTATGTACAAGAATATAACTACTATAATACTACTCCTATGTACATGAATATAACTACTATAATACTGCTCCTATGTACAAGAATATAACTACTATAATACTGCTCCTATGTACAAGAATATAACTACTATAATACTGCTCCTATTTACAAGAATATAACTACTATAATACTTCCTCCTATGTACTAGAATATAACTATTATAATACTGCTCTTATGTACAAGAATATAACTACTATAATACTACCTCCTATGTACAAGAATATAACTACTATAATACTGCTCCTATGTACAAGAATATAACTACTATAATACTGCTCCTATGTACAAGAATATAATTACTATAATACTACCTCCTATGTACAAGAATATAACTACTATAATACTACTCCTATGTACAAGAATATAACTACTATAATACTGCTCCTACATACAAGAATAAAACTACTATAATACTGCTCCTACGTACAAGAATATAACTACTATAATACTGCTCCTATGTACAAGAATATAACTACTATAATACTGCTCCTACGTACAAGAATATAACTACTATAATACTGCTCCTACGTACAAGAATATAACTACTATAATACTGCTCCTATGTACAAGAATATAACTACTATAATACTGCTCCTACGTACAAGAATATAACTACTATAATACTACTCCTATGTACAAGAATATAACTACTATAATACTGCTCCTATGTACAAGAATATAATTACTATAATACTACCTCCTATGTACAAGAATATAACTACTATAATACTACTCCTATGTACAAGAATATAACTACTATAATACTGCTCCTATGTACAAGAATATAACTACTATAATACTGCTCCTACGTACAAGAATATAACTACTATAATACTGCTCCTATGTACAAGAATATAACTACTATAATACTGCTCCTATGTACAAGAATATAACTACTATAATACTACCTCCTATGTACTAGAATATAACTATTACAATACTGCTACTATGTACAATAAGTCTCAGTGGGTACTAACTGCTACAATTTTCCAAATCAAACTAATTTAACATAAAACATAACTTTTAATACAGTCAGCTAAAAACATTGGACAATGTAACTAGGGCTATAGATATCTCTTGAGAGTAGATGATATAGGAATATCCATGAAGTTATAATCTAGATGTCCCGTCAGTGATGATTATCAGACAGGCAGGGATTACTCAGTGTGTTTAGGTGTCAGTAAGCCGTACATGAGCAGACGCTCTAGGGCAGCTGTTTGAGTATTCTAGCGGAGGGGAAAGAGGAAATTATCCTATATACCAGCGATATCAGTCAGGTTTAATTACTGTTGGAGTGAGATCACCAGCTTTAACTAGTACCTGCAAGGTTGGGGCGACATTTCCCTAAAGCTTAATTGTTAATTATTTATGCTCTGAGATTTCAAGAGGAGGGACATAGGAGGAATAGAATACCCTTATGTTGTCCCCGTTTGTGTGCATTTTTGTTGTTTTTAGCCCTAGTTACTTTGTCCAATGTTTTTAGCTGACTGTATTAAAAGTTATGTTTTATGCTAAATTAGTTTGATTTGCTACTATGTACAAGAATATAACTACTATAATACTACCTCCTATGTACAAGAATATAACTACTATAATACTACTACTATGTACAAGAATATAACTACTATAATACTACTCCTATGTACAAGAATATAACTACTATAATACTGCTCCTATTTACAAGAATATAACTACTATAATACTACTCCTATGTACAAGAATATAACTACTATAATACTACTACTATGTACAAGAATATAACTACTATAATACTACTACTATGTACAAGAATATAACTACTATAATACTGCTCCTATGTACAAGAATATAACTACTATAATACTACTACTATGTACAAGAATATAACTACTATAATGCTGATCCTATGTACAAGAATATAACTACTATAATACTACTACTATGTACAAGAATATAACTACTATAATACTACTCCTATGTACAAGAATATAACTACTATAATACTACTCCTATGTACAAGAATATAACTACTATAATACTGCTCCTATTTACAAGAATATAACTACTATAATACTACTCCTATGTACAAGAATATAACTACTATAATGCTGATCCTATGTACAAGAATATAACTACTATAATACTGCTCCTATATACAAGAATATAACTACTATAATACTGCTCCTATGTACAAGAATATAACTACTATAATACTACTCCTATGTACAAGAATATAACTACTATAATACTGCTCCTATATACAAGAATATAACTACTATAATACTGCTCCTATGTACAAGAATATAACTACTATAATACTACTCCTATGTACAAGAATATAACTACTATAATGCTGATCCTATGTACAAGAATATAACTACTACAATACTACTCCTATGTACAAGAATATAACTACTATAATACTACCTCCTATGTACAAGAGTATAACTACTATAATACTGCTCCTATGTACAAGAATATAACTACTATAATACTGATCCTATGTACAAGAATATAACTACTATAATACTACTACTATGTACAAGAATATAACTACTATAATACTACTCCTATGTACAAGAATATAACTACTATAATACTACTATGTACAAGAATATATCTACTATAATACTGCTCCTATGTACAAGAATATAACTACTATAATACCGCCCCCATGTACAAGAATATAACTACTATAATACTACTCCTATGTACAAGAATATAACTACTATAATACTACCTCCTATGTACAAGAATATAACTACTATAATACTGCTCCTATGTACAAGAATATATCTGTTAACCATTACTTCAATCCTGCAGGTGTAATCCTGGGCCTCTTTGATCACATGACTTATGTCTTGTAGGGGCGTTCTGGATGGTCTTCTTGAGAACTACCCCTGGAGATCTTCTCTATCCTTAGACTTTAAAGTCTTTGGGGCAGATACACCAGGTAAGTAGCTGATTACTTATTGGGATTGTCAGGAGATGCCGTGTAGTAATGGGCAAACCAATTTGTAAAATATGACATGCACCACAACCTGAGACTCATGCACCAAGAAAGGTTACTAGAGTTAATTTGACAATGAACTCCAGTAACCCCTATCACATGATATAAACCAGCCAATGAGAAGTCACTGGATCATTTGTTCTATGAGAGTAGGCAGTGTTGGGCGAGGATAGGTGAGTAATAATAATTGTATTGTTTATTTATAGTTATTTATAGCTCCTTCAGATTTGAAGGATTACGTCAGTAGTTTGTCTTTTGATAAAATAGTTAACAAGGCTGATGTAGGGGGGTTTTATTACAATAAAATAACCTTTAATGTTTGTGTATTTTTTTTACTTAATTCCTATTTCCATAGTAATGGCCATTTAGAGTTAGATGCAAAATGGGGGGGGGGGGGGGGGGGGTAATGGTAATGCCAGGCTGTTGCTTTATTGTATCTGGTTGGTCCTGAAAAATTTGGCAGATCCCCCAATTACTTACTGTACTTCTTTAAACAAACAACAAAATGGGGGATCCCACTATATTGGAGTAGCAGCTTGGCATTACCAAGATAGGAAAACCGAAGTCTTTTGGGCTTTCTCAGCTTAATAACTACTGACTTCAGCCATCCCAATATCTGAGCATTTCTAGCTGGCCAGATACAGGCCTGTACCAGGCTCTTCCTGGCACTTCTGGTGGTGAGTAACCAGGTAATAATGGGGATAAAAGTTAGCCTATTTAGTGACCAAGACCAAGTCCACCTAAGTAATGGACACTGTCTAAGGCAATAATAATAAAGCAAAAACTCCCGTAGACAAGGAAAAAATATTTTATGGAAATGAAACATACTCCACATGACCTTCATTGACCATTTTGTTTTAAAAAAAATACTGCTATAAGACTATATAAAATTATAATCTTGATATTCTATGGTAGTATTGTGCAGGCACAGTATGGTAGCACTATTTATGCACTACTTTATCATTGTGAAGCTCTATACAACAGTATAATTTAGATACTATGATAATACTGTCTGATTGTGACATGGTAGTATTATTTGTATGTTAGCATTGTTATGGCACCATGGTATATTAGTAATATTTAGCCATTAAATGGTAGTATAGTGTAGAAACTGATTGTTACTATTTCTGGGCACTGTTTGGTACATTTATTTGGGTTCTATATGTAAATATCAAATTGGCTTTATATGGAACTAGTAATTTAACATCATACAGTAGTATTGAGTAGGCACTGTATGGTAGTATCTTTGGGTACTATATATTAGCATTGTCAGAGCACTATATGTTAGTATATATATCGCTCTATACTTTAGCATCATAAGGACCTCACTCTACTTTCTATATTACATTGTTTGCCATCATTTGGGCATTACTTGGTAGTTATATTTGGTAAAGTTGCCAAGACACTGTATGGTATGGAGTGGTAATGTTTTGTAGTCAGAATATGTTAATATTATTTGGCTACTATGTGGTGGCATTTTATGAGAACTATATTGTAGGATTATTTGGGACATATGTTATTATTATGTATGCACTATATGGTAGTATTATTTGGGCACAATATGATAGGCTTGTGTGGTTATAATATTTTAGGCTTATTTAGGAATAGTTGTATTGTGTAGGCATTGTATGGTAGTATTATTTTGTCACTATATGTTAGCATTCTGAGGGAATGGTGTGGCATCATTTGGGTATTACCGTATTTTTCGGACTATAAGACGCACCTAGGTTTTAGAGGAGGAAAATAGGGAAAAAAAATTTTGAAGCAAAAACTGGTAAAATATTTAATATATGGGAGTTGTAGTTTTGCAACAGCTGCAAGGCCACATTGATAGGTGACCCTGCAGCTGTACGGGGATGCATAGAGCGTTTTTTTTGCGGGGCCAGCTGTAATTTTTAGTTATACCATTTTGGGGGATATCTATTGCTTAGATCACCTTGTATTGAAAAAAAAACAGGAGGTGATTTAGAACTTTTATTTATTTCATATTTTTAAAGCTTTTTTTTTTTTTTTTTACTATTTTATTCCCCCCCGGGGACTGAACCTGCGGTCACTTGATCGCAAGTCCCATAGACGGCAATACAACTGCATTGCCGTCTATGGGACATTCTGTCTATTAGTATTACGGCTGGTCATAGAGACCAGCCGCAATACTAATATAGTCGTGACAGGCCGGGGAGCCTCAGTAGGCTCCCGGCTGTCACCCGAACAGGTCGGCTCCTGTGATATCGCCGCGCAGGAGCCGGCCTGCAACTTCACAGGTACGGGGCCGGTGGGGACCGGCCCCGGGGGAGAAGGGGCCACTGATACTGACCCGGCATCCGCTGTACTAGAGAGGCGGATGCCGGGGAGGGATAGACGCCGGGGCCTGAGACATCGCTACGATCCTCTGCCTTCATGAAGCCAGCGGCCTCAGGCCCCGGCACCTGTAATGGCGTCTATCACTTGCCGGCTTCCGTCTCTCTATTAGAGCGGATGCCAGGCGCCACCTTCAGACTATAAGATGCACCCTTCTTTTCCCCAAAAATTTTGGGGAAAAAAAGTGCGTCTTATAGTCTGAAAAATACGGTATATGGTAGTTATAAGTTATTTGGTAGTATTATGTAGGCATTGTTTCGTAGTATTATTTGGGCACTATATGTTAGCATTCTGAGGGCATTGTGTGGCATCATTTGGGTATTGCTTATGATTGATGATTTTCGAATATGAGCTGGATTATTCTGATAATGATTGTTTTTTCATATCCAGGAGGAAGCTCTGGTTCTTCTCCGCTGACATCCAGTGGGGGTGCTCCATCGCCTTTACTGTCCCCATCTTGTTCCCCTCCTACGTTTCACATGCCAGCCGGGAGTCTTCAGTGCTCGGAGAACTACTTACACAACATGAGCGCCCCTTTTTGCTACAAGATCTGCCCCAGCCGCTTCCTAAGACCACGTTCTCTGATGGATAAACAGGGGGCTCCAGGGGGGCACATACTTTCTCCTCTCATGGTAGATGTCCCGTTCTTGTCTTCATTTGGTATCTCCAAACACAACAAACTGGAACATTTCAAGGATCACAGCATCCCGGGAGCAGCTGCCATCACCCCGCTGTTATATGGGATTCCCACATCTGGGAACATTTTCCCCTCCGCAGCTCTTGCCCGGGAAACCCTTAACTGCTCCTTCCACCCACCCTATGGCTTTTATGGCTACAACTTCTCTGTCCCATCACATCTCATCACCACAGCCGCCAGTATAAAGATGACGGACACGTGTCCCAGCTCATTCAGAGACGTCCGGCCCGGAGCCCCCCATTGGTCATCTGTCAATCATTGTCAGTAATGGATGGCGGGGACGACGGAATGTAGATAATTATTTAATGTGGGATAATGAGCGTCACCTGGGTAATGAGCCGGATGATACCAGGAGCAGGGAACAAGTCCGGAAACCCCAGACACGGAGTGTAGACGTGATGTCATAAACAGGAAATAGAGACCTGACAATAACACACAGATGTCAGTAATGCATGGATACATGTCAGTAATGGATACATACAAGATACATAAAGCATGGATGTCAGTAAAACACAAATATCAGTAACGGATGGATGTCAGTAACAAGCGGATGTCAGTGACACACGGATGTCAGTGACACACGGATGTCAGTGACACATGTATGTCCCTCTGCTCCACATGTCATACACAGACATTGCCCGTATATTTCGCCCTTTCGCTTCTCATCTGGTGTTGTATCTCCGGATTCACTTCTAAATATTCATCTCGAAGTTACATGTAATAAATACTGAGAATTATCAGATACAGGAACCTTCCTTGTCTTTGTGAACAATGGCGGCTTCATATCCATCCTGTTATAATTGGGGTTCACACTGTCCCAGAGCTCTGGTTGGATATGATTGTCCGGTGACCTCTGACCCCTGAACAGTCACGGTCCAGAACATTCTGTGGCTAAGTGTAAGGCCTTGTGCAACTCCAGCTGTATGATCAGTGTGCTATCCCTAAGACGTTCTTCTGTATTTGTACCCAGAACTCTGCTATGTATTGGCAAGTCATCATGATACAGAGACTAGTACAGGACGAGAGAAAGGCTACTACAGGAGTGGCCACAGATCGGGTGGGAAGAGAAATCTCCACCAAAATTTGAAATATGCAGATTCTCTCTTTTCTAATCTAAATACCTCCCCACAGCAGGCCCCCTCCTTGCAGCAGACTCCATCTCTGCAGCAGACCCCCCCCCCCTCAGAGCAGACCCCCTCCGCACACCAGACCCCCCCCCCCCCCATCCCCACAGCAGACCTCCCTCCCTGCAGTAGACCCCCTCCTCACACCAGACACCCCTCCTCCCGGCAGTCCCCCTCCTCACAGCTGACATCCCTCCTTACAGCAGACCCACTCCTCACAGCAGACCCCCTCCTCGCAGCAGACCCCCTTCCGCACATCAGACCGCCCTCTTCACAGCAAACCTCCTCCTCCCAGCAGACCCCTTCCTCACAGCAGACCCCCTTCCCTATGACAGACCCCTCCTTACAGCAGACCCCCTCCCTACAGTAGACACCCCTCTGCACACCAGACCTCCCTCCCTGCACCAGACCCCCTATTCACAGCAGACCCCCTCCTCACAGCAGACCCACTTCCCTATGGCAGACCCCCTCCTCACAGTAGACCCCCTTCCCCATAGTAGACCCCCTCCCCCTGGCAGCCACTAATTACAAGCTAATATGATGGCAGATTGTTCCGGAATCTCACCACAGCCGCTCGCTGCCAACATGTTGTTCCAATAAAGGTCAGAAACATCAGATTTCCATCTAAACTTTCCAATGTCAGTGTTTACAAATGGCGGCTGCCTGGTGATATGTACAGCGGCCTCATTGTGTACAGATGGACGTCGGGAAGTAGATGACATTTATCCTTAAACCACCTGAGAAATGAGGCCAAAAACCAGGGCAATGAATATTGTGCGGCCTGTACCTAGAGCAGCGCTCAGACAATTCCATCATCTCCTGTCAGATAGTTCGATTCTTTCTTGTCAGATACCTACATAATCTCCCGTCAGACACTCCTATCATCCCATATGAGATAATCCCATCCTCCTCTCAGACACTCCCATCCTTTAATCAGCGTGCAGAAAAAATAAAATTTGTTCTTAGTCCTGGACAAAGTAGTCTTAGATTTCCTTGATAGAGAGAGATAGGAGACTGGAGCCCGCTGTGTCTGTCTGTCACACTGTTAGCACAGGGATTCTATCATTAAAATGACATTTTTTCTCACGAACACGTAGGAGTAGCCTTAAGAAAGACTATTTTTCTCCTACCTTTAGATGTCTTCTCCGCGCCGCCGTTCGGTAGAAATCCGGTTTTTCTTCGGTACGCAAATGAGTTCTCTCGCAGCACTAGGGGGTGTCCCCAATGCTGCGAAAGAAATCTCCAGCGCCGCCTATATCTTCGTCTGGAATGGCCACAAAAAATAGCCGCGGGCATGTGCAGTCGGTTCTGCCCGAGGCCCATTAGCAGAGCCAACTGCGCATGCGTAGATGTTTGAACACAGCGTCGGAAGAAGTCGTGGAGAGAGGCCATTCCAGAAGAAGATAGAGGTGTCGCTGGAGATTTCTCTCACAGCATTGAGGACACCCCCAGTGCTGCGAGAGAACTCATTTGCATACTGAAGAAAACCGGGATTTTTACCGAATGGCGGCGCGGAGAAGACATCTAAAGGTAGGAGAAGAATAGGCTTTCTTAAGGCTATTCCTACATGTTCATGAGAAAAAATGTCATTTTAATGATAGAATCCCTTTAAGGGTAGTAGAATAACAGGCACAAAAACACAGTCAATGGGAATAGATACAGACAGAGAAGACTCCAACTGTATCTGTTATTTGATGTCCTATGACGGATGAGAGCAACAGACATCAAATAACGGTAGTGTGAACCTGCCCTTAGAGCAGCAGCCCAGGCTGTCAGTGTCGGTGAGGTCAGGTACTAGTGATACCGCACTGCAAAAGATGCATCAATCTCAATCCCAATCCTCAGAGTCATCTCATTCAGTGTGTACTGTGTCCAAGACTAAGAACAGAGAATTTAGTCAGTCCACACAACACTCTTTTTGTATCAGATGTAACTGGTGTACTACAGCAGTTCTTGTAGAATATAGTATACATATACTAGTACTTATATAATATAGTATATTAGTACTTATATAATAAAATACTGTTATGAAATGTTTTGTTCCCACAATTGGACCTTCACCAGTCGTTGGATAAGAAGTGCAAAAAGAAGCATGACCAGTAGGTATACAGTAGAGGAAAGACTCCTGTACATGGAGGGCCCATTGCTGACCCTTCCCCAGCATAGCCTACCAGTCACATAGCTCAGAATGCTTATTGGAAGTTTTGGGGGCAGTGTTCCCCCCATTCATCATCCTGGTTGTTTCCTAGATGAGAGGGGAAGGGGCAGCCAGTATCACCCCCAACCATCACTAGTGATGGGCCCTAAAAAAACAGGGACGCAGATCTGACATGTGAGACAAATCTGCATCCACATGTAACAGAAAAGCTGCAGCACCAATGACTGCACGGAGGAAAGAGTAATAGGATTAGATACACAGCTCAGCAGACAGTATCACACAGGATAGGATTAGATACACAGCTCAGCAGACAGTATCACACAGGATAGGATTAGATACACAGCTCAGCAGGCAGTATCACACAGGATAGGATTAGATACACAGCTCAGCAGACAGTATCACACACGACAGGATTATATACACAGCTCAGCAGTCAGTATCACACAGGATAGGATTAGATACACAGTTTAGCAGACAGTATCACACAGGATAGGATTAGATACACAGCTCAGCAGACTGTATCACACAGGATAGGATTAGATACACAGCTCAGCAGACAGTATCACACAGGATAGGATTAGATACACAGCTCAGCAGACAGTATCACACAAGATAGGATTAGATACACAGCTCAGCAGACTGTATCACACAGGATAGGATTAGATACACAGCTAAGCAGACTGTATCACACAGGATAGGATTAGATACACAGCTCAGCAGACAGTATCACACAGGATAGGATTAGATACACAGCTCAGCAGACAGTATCACACAGGATAGGATTAGATACACAGCTCAGCAGACAGTATCACATATGATAGGATTAGATACACAGCTGAGCAGACAGTATCACACAGGATAGGATTAGATACACAGCTTAGCAGACAGTATCACACAGGATAGGATTAGATACACAGCTCAGCAGACAGTATCACACAGGATAGGATTAGATACACAGCTCAGCAGACAGTATCACACAGGATAGGATTAGATACACAGCTCAGCAGACAGTATCACACAGGATAGGATTAGATACACAGCTCAGCAGTCAGTATCACACAGGATATGATTAGATACACAGATCAGCAGACAGTATCACACAGGATAGGATTAGATACACAGCTCAGCAGACAGTATCACACAGGATAGGATTAGATACACAGCTCAGCAGACAGTATCACACAGGATAGGATTAGATACACAGCTCAGCAGACAGTATCACACAGGATAGGATTAGATACACAGCTCAGCAGACAGTATCACACAGGATAGGATTAGATACACAGCTCAGCAGACAGTATCACACAGGATAGGATTAGATACACAGCTCAGCAGACTGTATCACACAGGATAGGATTAGATACACAGCTCAGCAGACAGTATCACACAGGATAGGATTAGATACACAGCTCAGCAGACAGTATCACACAGGATAGGATTAGATACACAGCTCAGCAGACAGTATCACACAGGATAGGATTAGATACACATCTCAGCAGACAGTATCACACAGGATAGGATTAGATACACAGCTCAGCAGACAGTATCACACAGGATAGGATTAGATACACAGCTCAGCAGACAGTATCACACAGGATAGGATTAGATACACAGCTCAGCAGACTGTATCACACAGGATAGGATTAGATACACAGCTCAGCAGACAGTATCACACAGGATAGGATTAGATACACAGCTCAGCAGACAGTATCACACAGGATAGGATTAGATACACAGCTCAGCAGACAGTATCACACAGGATAGGATTAGATACACATCTCAGCAGACAGTATCACACAGGATAGGATTAGATACACAGCTCAGCAGACAGTATCACACAGGATAGGATTAGATACACAGCTCAGCAGACAGTATCACACAGGATAGGATTAGATACACAGCTCAGCAGACAGTATCACACAGGATAGGATTAGATACACAGCTCAGCAGACAGTATCACACAGGATAGGATTAGATACACAGCTCAGCAGACAGTATCACACAGGATAGGATTAGATACACAGCTCAGCAGACTGTATCACACAGGATAGGATTAGATACACAGCTCAGCAGGCAGTATCACACAGGATAGGATTAGATACACAGCTCAGCAGACAGTATCACACAGGATAGGATTATATACACAGCTCAGCAGTCAGTATCACACAGGATAGGATTAGATACACAGCTCAGCAGTCAGTATCACACAGGATAGGATTAGATACACAGTTTAGCAGACAGTATCACACAGGATAGGATTAGATACACAGCTCAGCAGACTGTATCACACAGGATAAGATTAGATACACAGCTCAGCAGACAGTATCACACAGGATAGGATTAGATACACAGCTCAGCAGACAGTATCACATAGGATAGGATTAGATACACAGCTGAGCAGACAGTATCACACAGGATAGGATTAGATACACAGCTCAGCAGACAGTATCACACAGGATAGGATTAGATACACAGCTTAGCAGACAGTATCACACAGGATAGGATTAGATACACAGCTCAGCAGACAGTATCACACAGGATAGGATTAGATACACAGCTCAGCAGACAGTATCACACAGGATAGGATTAGATACACAGCTCAGCAGACAGTATCACACAGGATAGGATTAGATACACAGCTCAGCAGACAGTATCACACAGGATAGGATTAGATACACAGCTCAGCAGACAGTATCACACAGGATAGGATTAGATACACAGCTCAGCAGACAGTATCACACAGGATAGGATTAGATACACAGCTCAGCAGACAGTATCACACAGGATAGGATTAGATACACAGCTCAGCAGACAGTATCACACAGGATAGGATTAGATACACAGCTCAGCAGACAGTATCACACAGGATAGGATTAGATACACAGCTCAGCAGACTGTATCACACAGGATAGGATTAGATACACAGCTCAGCAGGCAGTATCACACAGGATAGGATTAGATACACAGCTCAGCAGACAGTATCACACAGGATAGGATTATATACACAGCTCAGCAGTCAGTATCACACAGGATAGGATTAGATACACAGCTCAGCAGTCAGTATCACACAGGATAGGATTAGATACACAGTTTAGCAGACAGTATCACACAGGATAGGATTAGATACACAGCTCAGCAGACTGTATCACACAGGATAAGATTAGATACACAGCTCAGCAGACAGTATCACACAGGATAGGATTAGATACACAGCTCAGCAGACAGTATCACACAGGATAGGATTAGATACACAGCTCAGCAGACAGTATCACACAGGATAGGATTAGATACACAGCTCAGCAGACAGTATCACACAGGATAGGATTAGATACACAGCTCAGCAGACAGTATCACACAGGATAGGATTAGATACACAGCTCAGCAGACTGTATCACACAGGATAGGATTAGCTACACAGCTCAGCAGGCAGTATCACACAGGATAGGATTAGATACACAGCTCAGCAGACAGTATCACACACGATAGGATTATATACACAGCTCAGCAGTCAGTATCACACAGGATAGGATTAGATACACAGCTCAGCAGTCAGTATCACACAGGATAGGATTAGATACACAGCTCAGCAGACAGTATCACACAGGATAGGATTAGATACACAGCTCAGCAGACAGTATCACACAGGATAGGATTAGATACACAGCTCAGCAGACAGTATCACATATGATAGGATTAGATACACAGCTGAGCAGACAGTATCACACAGGATAGGATTAGATACACAGCTTAGCAGACAGTATCACACAGGATAGGATTAGATACACAGCTCAGCAGACAGTATCACACAGGATAGGATTAGATACACAGCTCAGCAGACAGTATCACACAGGATAGGATTAGATACACAGCTCAGCAGACAGTATCACACAGGATAGGATTAGATACACAGCTCAGCAGACAGTATCACACATGATAGGATTAGATACACAGCTCAGCAGACAGTATCACACAGGATAGGATTAGATACACAGCTCAGCAGACAGTATCACACAGGATAGGATTAGATACACAGCTCAGCAGACAGTATCACACAGGATAGGATTAGATACACAGCTCAGCAGACAGTATCACACAGGATAGGATTAGATACACAGCTCAGCAGACAGTATCACACAGGATAGGATTAGATACACAGCTCAGCAGACAGTATCACACAGGATAGGATTAGATACACAGCTCAGCAGACTGTATCACACAGGATAGGATTAGATACACAGCTCAGCAGACAGTATCACACAGGATAGGATTAGATACACAGCTCAGCAGACAGTATCACACAGGATAGGATTAGATACACAGCTCAGCAGACTGTATCACACAGGATAGGATTAGATACACAGCTCAGCAGACAGTATCACACAGGATAGGATTAGATACACAGCTCAGCAGACAGTATCACACAGGATAGGATTAGATACACAGCTCAGCAGACAGTATCACACAGGATAGGATTAGATACACATCTCAGCAGACAGTATCACACAGGATAGGATTAGATACACAGCTCAGCAGACAGTATCACACAGGATAGGATTAGATACACAGCTCAGCAGACATTATCACACAGGATAGGATTAGATACACAGCTCAGCAGACAGTATCACACAGGATAGGATTAGATACACAGCTCAGCAGACAGTATCACACAGGATAGGATTAGATACACAGCTCAGCAGACTGTATCACACAGGATAGGATTAGATACACAGCTCAGCAGGCAGTATCACACAGGATAGGATTAGATACACAGCTCAGCAGACAGTATCACACACGATAGGATTAGATACACAGCTGAGCAGTCAGTATCACACAGTATAGGATTAGATACACAGCTCAGCAGTCAGTATCACACAGGATAGGATTAGATACACAGTTTAGCAGACAGTATCACACACGATAGGATTAGATACACAGCTGAGCAGTCAGTATCACACAGTATAGGATTAGATACACAGCTCAGCAGTCAGTATCACACAGGATAGGATTAGATACACAGTTTAGCAGACAGTATCACACAGGATAGGATTAGATACACAGCTCAGCAGACTGTATCACACAGGATAAGATTAGATACACAGCTCAGCAGACAGTATCACACAGGATAGGATTAGATACACAGCTCAGCAGACAGTATCACACAGGATAGGATTAGATACACAGCTCAGCAGACTGTATCACACAGGATAGGATTAGATACACAGCTCAGCAGACAGTATCACACAGGATAGGATTAGATACACAGCTCAGCAGACAGTATCACACAAGATAGGATTAGATACACAGCTCAGCAGACTGTATCACACAGGATAGGATTAGATACACAGCTCAGCAGACAGTATCACACAGGATAGGATTAGATACACAGCTCAGCAGACAGTATCACACAGGATAGGATTAGATACACAGCTCAGCAGACAGTATCACACAGGATAGGATTAGATACACAGCTCAGCAGACAGTATCACACAAGATAGGATTAGATACACAGCTAAGCAGACTGTATCACACAGGATAGGATTAGATACACAGCTCAGCAGACAGTATCACACAGGATAGGATTAGATACACAGCTCAGCAGACAGTATCACACAGGATAGGATTAGATACACAGCTCAGCAGACAGTATCACATATGATAGGATTAGATACACAGCTGAGCAGACAGTATCACACAGGATAGGATTAGATACACAGCTTAGCAGACAGTATCACACAGGATAGGATTAGATACACAGCTCAGCAGACAGTATCACACAGGATAGGATTAGATACACAGCTCAGCAGACAGTATCACACAGGATAGGATTAGATACACAGCTCAGCAGACAGTATCACACAGGATAGGATTAGATACACAGCTCAGCAGTCAGTATCACACAGGATATGATTAGATACACAGATCAGCAGACAGTATCACACAGGATAGGATTAGATACACAGCTCAGCAGACAGTATCACACAGGATAGGATTAGATACACAGCTCAGCAGACAGTATCACACAGGATAGGATTAGATACACAGCTCAGCAGACAGTATCACACAGGATAGGATTAGATACACAGCTCAGCAGACAGTATCACACAGGATAGGATTAGATACACAGCTCAGCAGACAGTATCACACAGGATAGGATTAGATACACAGCTCAGCAGACTGTATCACACAGGATAGGATTAGATACACAGCTCAGCAGACAGTATCACACAGGATAGGATTAGATACACAGCTCAGCAGACAGTATCACACAGGATAGGATTAGATACACAGCTCAGCAGACAGTATCACACAGGATAGGATTAGATACACATCTCAGCAGACAGTATCACACAGGATAGGATTAGATACACAGCTCAGCAGACAGTATCACACAGGATAGGATTAGATACACAGCTCAGCAGACAGTATCACACAGGATAGGATTAGATACACAGCTCAGCAGACTGTATCACACAGGATAGGATTAGATACACAGCTCAGCAGACAGTATCACACAGGATAGGATTAGATACACAGCTCAGCAGACAGTATCACACAGGATAGGATTAGATACACAGCTCAGCAGACAGTATCACACAGGATAGGATTAGATACACATCTCAGCAGACAGTATCACACAGGATAGGATTAGATACACAGCTCAGCAGACAGTATCACACAGGATAGGATTAGATACACAGCTCAGCAGACAGTATCACACAGGATAGGATTAGATACACAGCTCAGCAGACAGTATCACACAGGATAGGATTAGATACACAGCTCAGCAGACAGTATCACACAGGATAGGATTAGATACACAGCTCAGCAGACAGTATCACACAGGATAGGATTAGATACACAGCTTAGCAGACAGTATCACACAGGATAGGATTAGATACACAGCTCAGCAGACAGTATCACACAGGATAGGATTAGATACACAGCTCAGCAGACAGTATCACACAGGATAGGATTAGATACACAGCTCAGCAGACAGTATCACACAGGATAGGATTAGATACACAGCTCAGCAGACAGTATCACACAGGATAGGATTAGATACACAGCTCAGCAGACAGTATCACACAGGATAGGATTAGATACACAGCTCAGCAGACAGTATCACACAGGATAGGATTAGATACACAGCTCAGCAGACAGTATCACACAGGATAGGATTAGATACACAGCTCAGCAGACAGTATCACACAGGATAGGATTAGATACACAGCTCAGCAGACAGTATCACACAGGATAGGATTAGATACACAGCTTAGCAGACAGTATCACACAGGATAGGATTAGATACACAGCTCAGCAGACAGTATCACACAGGATAGGATTAGATACACAGCTCAGCAGACAGTATCACACAGGATAGGATTAGATACACAGCTCAGCAGACAGTATCACACAGGATAGGATTAGATACACAGCTCAGCAGACAGTATCACACATGATAGGATTAGATACACAGCTCAGCAGACAGTATCACACAGGATAGGATTAGATACACAGCTCAGCAGACAGTATCACACAGGATAGGATTAGATACACAGCTCAGCAGACAGTATCACACAGGATAGGATTAGATACACAGCTCAGCAGACAGTATCACACAGGATAGGATTAGATACACAGCTCAGCAGACAGTATCACACAGGATAGGATTAGATACACAGCTCAGCAGACAGTATCACACAGGATAGGATTAGATACACAGCTCAGCAGACAGTATCACACAGGATAGGATTAGATACACAGCTCAGCAGTCAGTATCACACAGGATATGATTAGATACACAGATCAGCAGACAGTATCACACAGGATAGGATTAGATACACAGCTCAGCAGACAGTATCACACAGGATAGGATTAGATACACAGCTCAGCAGACAGTATCACACAGGATAGGATTAGATACACAGCTCAGCAGACAGTATCACACAGGATAGGATTAGATACACAGCTCAGCAGACAGTATCACACAGGATAGGATTAGATACACAGCTCAGCAGACAGTATCACACAGGATAGGATTAGATACACAGCTCAGCAGACTGTATCACACAGGATAGGATTAGATACACAGCTCAGCAGACAGTATCACACAGGATAGGATTAGATACACAGCTCAGCAGACAGTATCACACAGGATAGGATTAGATACACAGCTCAGCAGACAGTATCACACAGGATAGGATTAGATACACATCTCAGCAGACAGTATCACACAGGATAGGATTAGATACACAGCTCAGCAGACAGTATCACACAGGATAGGATTAGATACACAGCTCAGCAGACAGTATCACACAGGATAGGATTAGATACACAGCTCAGCAGACTGTATCACACAGGATAGGATTAGATACACAGCTCAGCAGACAGTATCACACAGGATAGGATTAGATACACAGCTCAGCAGACAGTATCACACAGGATAGGATTAGATACACAGCTCAGCAGACAGTATCACACAGGATAGGATTAGATACACATCTCAGCAGACAGTATCACACAGGATAGGATTAGATACACAGCTCAGCAGACAGTATCACACAGGATAGGATTAGATACACAGCTCAGCAGACAGTATCACACAGGATAGGATTAGATACACAGCTCAGCAGACAGTATCACACAGGATAGGATTAGATACACAGCTCAGCAGACAGTATCACACAGGATAGGATTAGATACACAGCTCAGCAGACAGTATCACACAGGATAGGATTAGATACACAGCTCAGCAGACTGTATCACACAGGATAGGATTAGATACACAGCTCAGCAGGCAGTATCACACAGGATAGGATTAGATACACAGCTCAGCAGACAGTATCACACAGGATAGGATTATATACACAGCTCAGCAGTCAGTATCACACAGGATAGGATTAGATACACAGCTCAGCAGACAGTATCACACAGGATAGGATTAGATACACAGTTTAGCAGACAGTATCACACAGGATAGGATTAGATACACAGCTCAGCAGACAGTATCACACAGGATAAGATTAGATACACAGCTCAGCAGACAGTATCACACAGGATAGGATTAGATACACAGCTCAGCAGACAGTATCACACAGGATAGGATTAGATACACAGCTTAGCAGACAGTATCACACAGGATAGGATTAGATACACAGCTCAGCAGACAGTATCACACAGGATAGGATTAGATACACAGCTCAGCAGACAGTATCACACAGGATAGGATTAGATACACAGCTCAGCAGACAGTATCACACATGATAGGATTAGATACACAGCTCAGCAGACAGTATCACACAGGATAGGATTAGATACACAGCTCAGCAGACAGTATCACACAGGATAGGATTAGATACACAGCTCAGCAGACAGTATCACACAGGATAGGATTAGATACACAGCTCAGCAGACAGTATCACACAGGATAGGATTAGATACACAGCTCAGCAGACAGTATCACACAGGATAGGATTAGATACACAGCTCAGCAGACTGTATCACACAGGATAAGATTAGATACACAGCTCAGCAGACAGTATCACACAGGATAGGATTAGATACACAGCTCAGCAGACAGTATCACACAGGATAGGATTAGATACACAGCTCAGCAGACTGTATCACACAGGATAGGATTAGATACACAGCTCAGCAGACAGTATCACACAGGATAGGATTAGATACACAGCTCAGCAGACAGTATCACACAAGATAGGATTAGATACACAGCTCAGCAGACTGTATCACACAGGATAGGATTAGATACACAGCTCAGCAGACAGTATCACACAGGATAGGATTAGATACACAGCTCAGCAGACAGTATCACACAGGATAGGATTAGATACACAGCTCAGCAGACAGTATCACACAGGATAGGATTAGATACACAGCTCAGCAGACAGTATCACACAAGATAGGATTAGATACACAGCTAAGCAGACTGTATCACACAGGATAGGATTAGATACACAGCTCAGCAGACAGTATCACACAGGATAGGATTAGATACACAGCTCAGCAGACAGTATCACACAGGATAGGATTAGATACACAGCTCAGCAGACAGTATCACATATGATAGGATTAGATACACAGCTGAGCAGACAGTATCACACAGGATAGGATTAGATACACAGCTTAGCAGACAGTATCACACAGGATAGGATTAGATACACAGCTCAGCAGACAGTATCACACAGGATAGGATTAGATACACAGCTCAGCAGACAGTATCACACAGGATAGGATTAGATACACAGCTCAGCAGACAGTATCACACAGGATAGGATTAGATACACAGCTCAGCAGTCAGTATCACACAGGATATGATTAGATACACAGATCAGCAGACAGTATCACACAGGATAGGATTAGATACACAGCTCAGCAGACAGTATCACACAGGATAGGATTAGATACACAGCTCAGCAGACAGTATCACACAGGATAGGATTAGATACACAGCTCAGCAGACAGTATCACACAGGATAGGATTAGATACACAGCTCAGCAGACAGTATCACACAGGATAGGATTAGATACACAGCTCAGCAGACAGTATCACACAGGATAGGATTAGATACACAGCTCAGCAGACTGTATCACACAGGATAGGATTAGATACACAGCTCAGCAGACAGTATCACACAGGATAGGATTAGATACACAGCTCAGCAGACAGTATCACACAGGATAGGATTAGATACACAGCTCAGCAGACAGTATCACACAGGATAGGATTAGATACACATCTCAGCAGACAGTATCACACAGGATAGGATTAGATACACAGCTCAGCAGACAGTATCACACAGGATAGGATTAGATACACAGCTCAGCAGACAGTATCACACAGGATAGGATTAGATACACAGCTCAGCAGACTGTATCACACAGGATAGGATTAGATACACAGCTCAGCAGACAGTATCACACAGGATAGGATTAGATACACAGCTCAGCAGACTGTATCACACAGGATAGGATTAGATACACAGCTCAGCAGGCAGTATCACACAGGATAGGATTAGATACACAGCTCAGCAGACAGTATCACACAGGATAGGATTATATACACAGCTCAGCAGTCAGTATCACACAGGATAGGATTAGATACACAGCTCAGCAGACAGTATCACACAGGATAGGATTAGATACACAGCTCAGCAGACTGTATCACACAGGATAGGATTAGATACACAGTTTAGCAGACAGTATCACACAGGATAGGATTAGATACACAGCTCAGCAGACAGTATCACACAGGATAAGATTAGATACACAGCTCAGCAGACAGTATCACACAGGATAGGATTAGATACACAGCTCAGCAGACAGTATCACACAGGATAGGATTAGATACACAGCTTAGCAGACAGTATCACACAGGATAGGATTAGATACACAGCTCAGCAGACAGTATCACACAGGATAGGATTAGATACACAGCTCAGCAGACAGTATCACACAGGATAGGATTAGATACACAGCTCAGCAGACAGTATCACACAGGATAGGATTAGATACACAGCTCAGCAGACAGTATCACACAGGATAGGATTAGATACACAGCTCAGCAGACAGTATCACACAGGATAGGATTAGATACACAGCTCAGCAGACAGTATCACACAGGATAGGATTAGATACACAGCTCAGCAGACAGTATCACACAGGATAGGATTAGATACACAGCTCAGCAGACAGTATCACACAGGATAGGATTAGATACACAGCTCAGCAGACAGTATCACACAGGATAGGATTAGATACACAGCTTAGCAGACAGTATCACACAGGATAGGATTAGATACACAGCTCAGCAGACAGTATCACACAGGATAGGATTAGATACACAGCTCAGCAGACAGTATCACACAGGATAGGATTAGATACACAGCTCAGCAGACAGTATCACACAGGATAGGATTAGATACACAGCTCAGCAGACAGTATCACACATGATAGGATTAGATACACAGCTCAGCAGACAGTATCACACAGGATAGGATTAGATACACAGCTCAGCAGACAGTATCACACAGGATAGGATTAGATACACAGCTCAGCAGACAGTATCACACAGGATAGGATTAGATACACAGCTCAGCAGACAGTATCACACAGGATAGGATTAGATACACAGCTCAGCAGACAGTATCACACAGGATAGGATTAGATACACAGCTCAGCAGACAGTATCACACAGGATAGGATTAGATACACAGCTCAGCAGACAGTATCACACAGGATAGGATTAGATACACAGCTGAGCAGTCAGTATCACACAGTATAGGATTAGATACACAGCTCAGCAGTCAGTATCACACAGGATAGGATTAGATACACAGCTCAGCAGACAGTATCACACAGGATAGGATTAGATACACAGCTCAGCAGACAGTATCACACAGGATAGGATTAGATACACAGCTCAGCAGACTGTATCACACAGGATAGGATTAGATACACAGCTCAGCAGGCAGTATCACACAGGATAGGATTAGATACACAGCTCAGCAGACAGTATCACACACGATAGGATTAGATACACAGCTGAGCAGTCAGTATCACACAGTATAGGATTAGATACACAGCTCAGCAGTCAGTATCACACAGGATAGGATTAGATACACAGTTTAGCAGACAGTATCACACACGATAGGATTAGATACACAGCTCAGCAGACAGTATCACACAGGATAGGATTAGATACACAGCTCAGCAGACAGTATCACACAGGATAGGATTAGATACACAGCTCAGCAGACAGTATCACACAGGATAGGATTAGATACACAGCTCAGCAGACAGTATCACATATGATAGGATTAGATACACAGCTGAGCAGACAGTATCACACAGGATAGGATTAGATACACAGCTTAGCAGACAGTATCACACAGGATAGGATTAGATACACAGCTCAGCAGACAGTATCACACAGGATAGGATTAGATACACAGCTCAGCAGACAGTATCACACAGGATAGGATTAGATACACAGCTCAGCAGACAGTATCACACAGGATAGGATTAGATACACAGCTCAGCAGTCAGTATCACACAGGATATGATTAGATACACAGATCAGCAGACAGTATCACACAGGATAGGATTAGATACACAGCTCAGCAGACAGTATCACACAGGATAGGATTAGATACACAGCTCAGCAGACAGTATCACACAGGATAGGATTAGATACACAGCTCAGCAGACAGTATCACACAGGATAGGATTAGATACACAGCTCAGCAGACAGTATCACACAGGATAGGATTAGATACACAGCTCAGCAGACAGTATCACACAGGATAGGATTAGATACACAGCTCAGCAGACTGTATCACACAGGAGAGGATTAGATAGACAGCTCAGCAGACAGTATCACACAGGATAGGATTAGATACACAGCTCAGCAGACAGTATCACACAGGATAGGATTAGATACACAGCTCAGCAGACAGTATCACACAGGATAGGATTAGATACACATCTCAGCAGACAGTATCACACAGGATAGGATTAGATACACAGCTCAGCAGACAGTATCACACAGGATAGGATTAGATACACATCTCAGCAGACAGTATCACACAGGATAGGATTAGATACACAGCTCAGCAGACAGTATCACACAGGATAGGATTAGATACACAGCTGAGCAGACAGTATCACACAGGATAGGATTAGATACACAGCTGAGCAGACAGTATCACACAGGATAGGATTAGATACACAGCTCAGCAGACAGTATCACACAGGATAGGATTAGATACACAGCTCAGCAGACAGTATCACACAGGATAGGATTAGATACACAGCTCAGCAGACAGTATCACACAGGATAGGATTAGATACACAGCTCAGCAGACAGTATCACACAGGATAGGATTAGATACACAGCTCAGCAGACAGTATCACACAGGATAGGATTAGATACACAGCTCAGCAGACAGTATCACACAGGATAGGATTAGATACACAGCTCAGCAGACAGTATCACACAGGATAGGATTAGATACACAGCTCAGCAGACAGTATCACACAGGATAGGATTAGATACACAGCTCAGCAGACAGTATCACACAGGATAGGATTAGATACACAGCTCAGCAGACAGTATCACACAGGATAGGATTAGATACACAGCTCAGCAGACTGTATCACACAGGATAGGATTAGATACACAGCTCAGCAGACAGTATCACACAGGATAGGATTAGATACACAGCTCAGCAGACAGTATCACACAGGATAGGATTAGATACACAGCTCAGCAGACAGTATCACACAGGATAGGATTAGATACACATCTCAGCAGACAGTATCACACAGGATAGGATTAGATACACAGCTCAGCAGACAGTATCACACAGGATAGGATTAGATACACAGCTCAGCAGACAGTATCACACAGGATAGGATTAGATACACAGCTCAGCAGACAGTATCACACAGGATAGGATTAGATACACAGCTCAGCAGACAGTATCACACAGGATAGGATTAGATACACAGCTCAGCAGACAGTATCACACAGGATAGGATTAGATACACAGCTCAGCAGACTGTATCACACAGGATAGGATTAGATACACAGCTCAGCAGGCAGTATCACACAGGATAGGATTAGATACACAGCTCAGCAGACAGTATCACACAGGATAGGATTATATACACAGCTCAGCAGTCAGTATCACACAGGATAGGATTAGATACACAGCTCAGCAGTCAGTATCACACAGGATAGGATTAGATACACAGTTTAGCAGACAGTATCACACAGGATAGGATTAGATACACAGCTCAGCAGACTGTATCACACAGGATAAGATTAGATACACAGCTCAGCAGACAGTATCACACAGGATAGGATTAGATACACAGCTCAGCAGACAGTATCACACAGGATAGGATTAGATACACAGCTCAGCAGACAGTATCACACAGGATAGGATTAGATACACAGCTCAGCAGACTGTATCACACAGGATAGGATTAGCTACACAGCTCAGCAGGCAGTATCACACAGGATAGGATTAGATACACAGCTCAGCAGACAGTATCACACACGATAGGATTATATACACAGCTCAGCAGTCAGTATCACACAGGATAGGATTAGATACACAGCTCAGCAGACAGTATCACACAGGATAGGATTAGATACACAGCTCAGCAGACAGTATCACACAGGATAGGATTAGATACACAGCTCAGCAGACTGTATCACACAGGATAGGATTAGCTACACAGCTCAGCAGGCAGTATCACACAGGATAGGATTAGATACACAGCTCAGCAGACAGTATCACACACGATAGGATTATATACACAGCTCAGCAGTCAGTATCACACAGGATAGGATTAGATACACAGCTCAGCAGTCAGTATCACACAGGATAGGATTAGATACACAGCTCAGCAGACAGTATCACACAGGATAGGATTAGATACACAGCTCAGCAGACAGTATCACACAGGATAGGATTAGATACACAGCTCAGCAGACAGTATCACATATGATAGGATTAGATACACAGCTGAGCAGACAGTATCACACAGGATAGGATTAGATACACAGCTTAGCAGACAGTATCACACAGGATAGGATTAGATACACAGCTCAGCAGACAGTATCACACAGGATAGGATTAGATACACAGCTCAGCAGACAGTATCACACATGATAGGATTAGATACACAGCTCAGCAGACAGTATCACACAGGATAGGATTAGATACACAGCTCAGCAGACAGTATCACACATGATAGGATTAGATACACAGCTCAGCAGACAGTATCACACAGGATAGGATTAGATACACAGCTCAGCAGACAGTATCACACAGGATAGGATTAGATACACAGCTCAGCAGACAGTATCACACAGGATAGGATTAGATACACAGCTCAGCAGACAGTATCACACAGGATAGGATTAGATACACAGCTCAGCAGACAGTATCACACAGGATAGGATTAGATACACAGCTCAGCAGACAGTATCACACAGGATAGGATTAGATACACAGCTCAGCAGACAGTATCACACAGGATAGGATTAGATACACAGCTCAGCAGACAGTATCACACAGGATAGGATTAGATACACAGCTCAGCAGACTGTATCACACAGGATAGGATTAGATACACAGCTCAGCAGACAGTATCACACAGGATAGGATTAGATACACAGCTCAGCAGACAGTATCACACAGGATAGGATTAGATACACAGCTCAGCAGACTGTATCACACAGGATAGGATTAGATACACAGCTCAGCAGACAGTATCACACAGGATAGGATTAGATACACAGCTCAGCAGACAGTATCACACAGGATAGGATTAGATACACATCTCAGCAGACAGTATCACACAGGATAGGATTAGATACACATCTCAGCAGACAGTATCACACAGGATAGGATTAGATACACAGCTCAGCAGACAGTATCACACAGGATAGGATTAGATACACAGCTCAGCAGACAGTATCACACAGGATAGGATTAGATACACAGCTCAGCAGACAGTATCACACAGGATAGGATTAGATACACAGCTCAGCAGACAGTATCACACAGGATAGGATTAGATACACAGCTCAGCAGACTGTATCACACAGGATAGGATTAGATACACAGCTCAGCAGGCAGTATCACACAGGATAGGATTAGATACACAGCTCAGCAGACAGTATCACACACGATAGGATTAGATACACAGCTCAGCAGGCAGTATCACACAGGATAGGATTAGATACACAGCTCAGCAGACAGTATCACACACGATAGGATTAGATACACAGCTGAGCAGTCAGTATCACACAGTATAGGATTAGATACACAGCTCAGCAGTCAGTATCACACAGGATAGGATTAGATACACAGTTTAGCAGACAGTATCACACAGGATAGGATTAGATACACAGCTCAGCAGACTGTATCACACAGGATAAGATTAGATACACAGCTCAGCAGACAGTATCACACAGGATAGGATTAGATACACAGCTCAGCAGACAGTATCACACAGGATAGGATTAGATACACAGCTCAGCAGACAGTATCACACAGGATAGGATTAGATACACAGCTCAGCAGACTGTATCACACAGGATAGGATTAGATACACAGCTCAGCAGGCAGTATCACACAGGATAGGATTAGATACACAGCTCAGCAGACAGTATCACACACGATAGGATTAGATACACAGCTGAGCAGTCAGTATCACACAGTATAGGATTAGATACACAGCTCAGCAGTCAGTATCACACAGGATAGGATTAGATACACAGTTTAGCAGACAGTATCACACAGGATAGGATTAGATACACAGCTCAGCAGACTGTATCACACAGGATAAGATTAGATACACAGCTCAGCAGACAGTATCACACAGGATAGGATTAGATACACAGCTCAGCAGACAGTATCACACAGGATAGGATTAGATACACAGCTCAGCAGACAGTATCACACAGGATAGGATTAGATACACAGCTCAGCAGACAGTATCACACAGGATAGGATTAGATACACAGCTCAGCAGACTGTATCACACAGGATAGGATTAGATACACAGCTCAGCAGACAGTATCACACAGGATAGGATTAGATACACAGCTCAGCAGACTGTATCACACAGGATAGGATTAGATACACAGTTTAGCAGACAGTATCACACAGGATAGGATTAGATACACAGCTCAGCAGACTGTATCACACAGGATAAGATTGGATACACAGCTCAGCAGACAGTATCACACAAGATAGGATTAGATACACAGCTCAGCAGACTGTATCACACAGGATAGGATTAGATACACAGCTCAGCAGACAGTATCACACAGGATAGGATTAGATACACAGCTCAGCAGACAGTATCACATATGATAGGATTAGATACACAGCTGAGCAGACAGTATCACACAGGATAGGATTAGATACACAGCTCAGCAGACAGTATCACATAGGATAGGATTAGATACACAGCTCAGCAGACAGTATCACACAGGATAGGATTAGATACACAGCTCAGCAGACAGTATCACACAGGATAGGATTAGATACACAGCTCAGCAGACAGTATCACACAGGATAGGATTAGATACACATCTCAGCAGACAGTATCACACAGGATAGGATTAGATACACAGCTCAGCAGACAGTATCACACAGGATAGGATTAGATACACAGCTCAGCAGACAGTATCACATAGGATAGGATTAGATACACAGCTGAGCAGACAGTATCACACAGGATAGGATTAGATACACAGCTCAGCAGACAGTATCACATATGATAGGATTAGATACATAGCTCAGCAGACAGTATCACATATGATAGGATTAGATACATAGCTCAGCAGACAGTATCACATATGATAGGATTAGATACATAGCTCAGCAGATGGTATCACAGATGATAGGATTAGATACACAGCTCATATGTGATAAGATTAGATACAATGCACTATGCCCTGATGCTGCTGTTGACTCCTGGACCCTATACTGTGTGCTGGTATTTTCGAGGCTCCACATATCTGACACCCCCATTTGTCACCCCTCAGGCTGGGTTCACATGTGCGTTTGATGACCATTTTGGCATTCCATCCACCATTCTTCTACAAGCAGGACTTTTCTCTTTGCATTTTTCGGGTGGAAACTCACCGAACCCCATTATAGTCTATAGGGCCCACAGGTTTCCGTGGGTAACCACTTTTTAAGCATATTGAGTTTCCGATTTTAGGGTCCCCATGTGGGCCCAAATAATGGAGACCCGCATGCAGGTGCGAACCTACCATCAGTCACGGACTCCTCATTCTATCCTGCGCCCCTAATACTATGACTATGGGGATAAGGTCCGGACCCCCCACATGTCATATGCTCAGGATTTGCTGCACATGGCGGACCCCAATACTGACAGATTTCTGCTCATTCAGGTCAAATGAGAACCACATTCTGCTCCATCTGTTTCTCAGCATCTTGTAGATCAATTTGTAGCCACATGTCAGCAAATCCCCCATACTCCCCCCCACCCACCTGGGCGGCTGACTGACACGTGTCTGGGGGGGTATCAAATATGTCAGGTGCAAACAGCAAATGTCCAGACAGCAGGAATGTGACCTCCTCCAGCCGCTCCAAAGCTGAAAGAGCGCACATTGATTATAATGGAGCTCACACCAGTATCTAAGGCTACCACGTGTGATACTATATCTGAGCTGTGTATCTAATTCTATCATGTGTGATAATGTATGCTGCGGCTGAGGAGGATACTGTGGGTCATAGGAAAGATGGTGAAGATGATGGGCATGATAGGAATGGTGTTGAGAATGATGGGGATGATAGGAATGATGATGAAGATAATGGGGGTGATAGAGATTGATGATGAGGATGATGGGGTGATAGGAATGATGATGTGGACGATGGGGGTGATAGGAATGATGATGATGGGGTTATAGGAATGATGATGAGGATGATAGGAATGATGGTGAGGATGATGTGGGTGATAGGAATGATGATGAAAATGATGGAGGTCACAGTAGATTCTTCCTCACCTCTCATGAGACAGTGAAGATGACATCACAAAAATTCTACAACCTCACAATATACAGAGACTATGCTGGAAAAGTGCTCGGGCCGGATTATAGTATATGATAATTCAGAACACCTGCTAATCTAGAACAGTTGATAATCCAGAACATGTCATAATCCAGAATATTTGGTAACCCAGAACTATTAATACTCTGGAACATCTAAAAATCCAGAACATGTCAGGACACTTGATAATCTAGAATACCTGATTAGACCATTTGATAATCCGGTTTCTGTCAGGTCCAATGAAGCTGAATTACAGGGACGTTACAGTCTACAGAGCAGTTCGGAGGTATCACTGACTATATATAATTCTCTTCCAAGGGGCCCCACACTGTACCAGGGCCCACTGCACCCCTTACACCTACATTCTGACCCTGGACTTGTGGGGTCTGACCATGGAGGAAATCCTGGAGACGGGGGAAGGGTTCCATGGGTTCCTGTCAGCAGTGTCAGAGGTCGCAGGCGGCACTGATTGAAGCGGCGACCATTTGCTGCCCGGATTATTTACTGAAACCTTTTGGTACAGGATTTGTTATGGAGCAAGAACTATCACCCCCATCAGATTCAGCGGCTCCTTGTATCACCACTCTAACTATGATATGTGTCCATGTTGCAGGATATTTCATCTGATTCTTAGAAAGATGGTGGCAATGACTATAGCCTCCATTACAGTTCCCACGCTCAGCTTTCCTTGACTCCTGAGTGATAATTCTTCTGCAGGAGTACAGGACGGCCCTGACAATCAGGCCCCAGAAAAGCTGTGTGGCAATTACTATGGCCACCATCATAGCTCCCATACCTAGCTTCCCCAGACTCCTGAGTAATCAATCTTTTGCTGCAGTAGAGGAGCAACATCACTAGGCATACTGTCACTCAGCTTTCCCAGACACAGAAATAATGGTTGACTAGAGAGAGGATGGCTGGGGACTTGGCACAGTCCATAGCTGGCAGCGCCATTGTTAGGGGCTGACTGAACGGAGCACACATTCCGATCTGCTGTTTATATCTGAGACGTATAATCCATGGATGCTGTTTGGATCTTACAGTAAACAATGGTCGTGGCTGACATGGCGCACGCTCTCCGAACATCGCAGTCACTGACTACAGCGTAAACGCCGGAGCTGCCGAGAAGTCTCTGCAGTCACAATCACTTTCCATCAAGCCTGAGCTGTTTACAGTATGTGGCACAGGGTGAACACGCCCCATAAATCACCGTCACACATGAGACAAATTATTAACTGCGGCACGTAATTGAAAACAGAGCGCCGAATGTATCACCAGGACAGAGAATCGAGTGAATCACCAGGACAGAGCGCCGAGTGTATAACAAGGACAGAGCACCTAGTTAATCACAGAATAGAGAACCAAGTGAATCACCAGTGCAGAGCGCAGAGTGTATCACTAGGGCAGAGAACCAAGTGATAGACTGTCAAATCACCAGAGCAAAGCACCTACTGTATCACCATGTCAGAGATCCAAATTACCAGGACAGAGAACCAAGTGAATCACCAGTGCAGAGCACCGAGTGTATCACCAGGACACAGAACTGAGTGAAACGCCAGGACAGACCACCAAATCACCAGGACAGAGTGTTAAGTGTATCATCAGGATAGAGAACCGAATGAATCACCAGGACAGAGAACCAAGTGACAGACCGTCAAATCACCAGAGCAAAGCACCAACGGTATCACCATGTCAGAGAGCCAAATCATCAGGACAGAAAACAAAGTGAATCACCAGGACAGACCATTAGATCACCAGAACAAAGTGCCGAATATATTACCAAGACAGACCTCAAAATCACCAGAACAGAGCACCAAGTGTATCACCAGAACAGACCGCCAAATCATCAGGACAAAGCACTGAGCGTATCACCAGAACAGACCGCCAAATCACCAGAACAGAGCACCAAGTGTATCACCAGGACAGACTGCCAAATCACCAGAACAGAGCACCGAGTGTATCACCAGGACAGACTGACAAATCACCAGAACAGAGCACCAAGTGTATCACCAGGACAGAGCATATATCACCAGGACAAAGAACTGAGAGAATCACCAGTTCAGAGTACTGAGTGTATCACCAGGACAGACCATCAAATCACCAGAACAAAGAGCCAAGTATATCACCAAGACAAACTGCAAAATCACTAGAACGGAGCACAAAGTGTATCACCAGGACAAAGTTCCAAATCCCCAGGACAGAACACCAAATGTATCATAACAACAGAACACCAAATCACCAGGAAAGTGCACCGAGTGTCTCACCATAATGGAGGGCTGAGTGTAACACCAAGGCAGACTGTCAAATTACAAGGACAGAGAGTGCCAAGTGTATCTCCAAGACAGACCACCAAATCACCAAGACAGAGCATCAAATAACCAGGACAGATCACCAAATCTTCAGGACATAGTGGTAAGAGTAATGCCACGACAGAGCACCAAATAATCAGGACCGAGTGACTAGTGTATCACCAGGACAAAGAACCAAGTGTATCACCAGGACTGAGTGCCAAATCACCCAGACAGATCACTGAATGTATCACCAGGACAGAGCGCCGAGTGTATCACCACGACAGGGCACCAAATCACCAGGATGGAGTGCCGAGTGTATGAACAGACTGCCAAATAAACAGGACAGAGCACCGAGTGTATTACCAGGACAAACCACCAAATCACCAGGATAAAACGCTCAGTGTATCACCAGGACAGAGTACCAAATAACCAGGACAGAGCACCAAGTGTATCGCCAGGACAGATCGCCGAAACACCAGGGCAAAGCACCGAGAGTATTACCAGGACAGACTGCCAAATCACCAGAGCAGAGCACCGAGTGTATCACCAGGACAGAGCATATATCACCAGGACAAAGAACTGAGAGAATCACCAGTACAGAGTACTGAGTGTATCACCAGGACAGAGCGCCAAATCATCAGGACAAAGCACTGAGCGTATTACCAGAGCAGAGCACCAAGTGTATCACCAGGACAGATCGCTGAAACACCAGGACAAAGCACCGAGATTATCACCAGGACAGACTGCTTGTGGAGCGCCGAGTGTACCACAAGCACAGTGCAACAGGTGTCTCACCTAGACAAAGCGCCAAGTTTATCACTCAGCTCAAAGACAAAAGAAGACAAAAAACCCGAGCAACCCCTAGTGCAGTCATTTCAAAGGTACAGAATTGATGGTGTCAAAGTGAGGCTCACCTTTTAGGACTGTGAAACTAGGTCACAACTCCATTTGTGGTGAAACAATCCATATGAAAAAGGATTCCTCCCTGTAATAGGTACAGCTGCAGCCCCTCCTTCACCTCTTGGGTGTATGAACAATAACAAAAATATGGACCAAAACCGGATGCAATTTCATCCAGTATTTGGAAAGAACTGCGCTTCTCCTTAAGAATTTGAATTACGGCTTTATTGATAAACACATACACTATGCTTTTCGGGTGCCACAATCGCCCTTCTTCAGGTGAAATGGTTCTTCTAGCTGCAGTGTGAACGTGTCCTGAGAGCAGCCAGTACTAAATCATCAAGAAAGAGCAGAGAGTAAATCACCAGGGCAGAGCGTCAAATCACCAGTGTAAGGTTCATAACACATCGCTAGAGGACGCAAATCTGTTTTATAGTTGCACTTGAGAAAGGGCTCGGCCCGAAACGCGTTGTGCTTTTAAACAATACATTTGGAGAAATATCACTTTTTGGGATTATCAGTTTATTCCTGAGCACACTTCACCCAATCCCTCCTCACCATCGTGGACGTCTGTCTCTTTGGTCTATTACCCATCAAATCACTAAGGCAGCGAACCCAGTGAATCACTAGTACAGAGCACCAAGTCAATCACCAGAATAGAACGCCAGAGTGCTGAGTGAATCATCAGGACCAGGAACAATTCTGGGTTTTCTGCTGCTTTAGGAGAAAAAAAAATTAATTGCCCCCCTCCCTTCCCGATTAGTAAATTAGGCTTGGCGACAACTGTGCACGCGCACCAGTCAGCACTGAAGACTCCTGAAAGCACAAGCACAGTAATTGAAAGACCATGGGGACATACACCCAGGCTCAGTGCTCATTTTAAAGGGGTTTTCCCATCTCAGTGTCTAAGCACTCTGCAGTGTCTGCTTCTCACTATAGATAACAGATTTGGCTTTATCAGCAAACTGCAATTAGCTGAATGGATTGTCCTGCTGGCACTGAGTAAGTGACGTCACTTGTCCTATCTCCCAGGTCAGTGGTTATAGCAACACTGTGTAAAGAATGGGAGGAATAAGGTCAAATTGCAAGCAAAGAAAGCAGAATTTCTAAAGCAATATATTTAGGAAAAGTCTTCAATTTACATAAGTTATTACCAGTATAGAGATGAGTATGAGATGGGACAACAACTTTAAAGGGATTGTCTAGGAATAGGACAAACTTTAGAGGGGCCCTGAGCAGGTGCAACAAAAAAGAAAAACATATTCAGCTGTCCTCAACACTCCTGCTACAACCCATTGGTCGTGTACCCACTTTCCCTAGCAGTGACTGTATAATCCATATGTAGTGAGCTCCTCCTATTGGTGACTGTATAATCTGTACGTAGTGAGATCCCCCTAGTGGTGACTGTATAATCTGTATATAGTGAGCTCTTCCTAGTGGTGACTGTATAATCTGTATATAGTGAGATTCCTCTAGTGGTGACTGTATAATCTGTATGAAGTGAGCTCCCCCTAGTGATGACTGTATAATCTGTATATAGTGCACTCCCCTAAGTGATTACTGGATAATCTGCATATAGTGACATTCCTCTAGTGGTGGCTGTATAATCTGTATATAGTGAGCTCCCTCTATTGGTGACTGTATAATTTGTATACAGTGAGCTTCTTCTAGTGGTAACTGTATAATATGTATGTAGTGAACTCTCCCTAGTGGTGACTGTATAATCTGTATGTAGTGAGCTTCTCCTAGTGGTGACTACATAATCTGCATGTAGAGAGCTCCCTCCAGTGATGACTGCATAATCTGTATATAGTGAGCTCCCTTTAGTGGTGTCTTTATAATCTGTAGGTTGTGAGCTGTCTCTAGTAGTGATTGTATAATCTGTATGTAATGAGCTCCCCCTAAATGGTGACTGCATAATCTGTATGTAGTGAGCTTCCCCTAGTGGTGACTGTATAATCTGTATGTAGTGAGCTCCCCCTAGTGGTGACTGTATAATCTGTATGTAGTGAGCTTCCCCTAGTGGTGACTGTATAATCTGTATGTAGTGAGCTCCCCCTAGTGGTGACTGTATAATCTGTATGTAGTGAGCTCCCCCTAGTGGTGACTGTATAATCTGTATGTAGTGAGCTTCCCCTAGTGGTGACTGTATAATCAGTATGCAGGGAGCTCCCCCTAGTGGTGAATGTATAATCTGTATGTAGGGAGCTCCCCTAGTGGTGGCTGTAAACTGAGAAATATTATAATGTTACATACCATTACATGATTCTATATCATCACGAGTGTTATTATGGTAATATTTAATATTATTACAATCTCTAGTTATTATCACTGTCATTATCTTTTCGTTAATTGTTGCTATAGTTACTGTTTCATCGTTACATTATTTGCTACAGTCAGTTGTATTACTGTTGTTTGCCTGTTGTTCTGGAATCTTATAGAGCCCGGATCTCGTCTTGTCAGGGATCAGCTGTCTGTAAGATCTGTGGAAAATCTGCTGACAAATTAATGGCCTGAAAGGTTAAGTGACAGAGTGAGGAACATGTGTCTGTGAGGAGAGGCTCACGCCAGGAGGGGCCCTGCTGACACCGGGGCCACAGGGGGCAATCACTACAGGATCACATAACTGATTTTAGGCTGAGATCAAACAAGGCCGAACATAAACAACCTGACGTGCTGGTCATGTGGGCAACGACAAGCTGGGAGCGGGTGATGATATACTGGGAAGGGGGCAGTTATATAATAGACGTATGTTAAACTGGGGGGGGGGGGAGATAAACGGAAGGGGTAAATTATATATTGGGTAATGATATACTGATAGGGGCAGTTATATACTGGAGGGATGGTAAACGGGGGGGGGGGGGGTGTGATATACTGGGAAGGGTGATATGGTGGGAGGGGATGGTTATATACTGGGGTGATAACATAGGGGCAGAAGGGCAGTTATAAACTGAGGGGATGATATAATGGGTGGAGCGGGAGATATTATGGGAGCGGAACCCCTAAGAATCCTGATGACAAGTTCAACATACACTACCTCCCCCAAAGTATGTGACCCCTATATTCCCCAATAAATACCCCTTCATTAAATACCTCTCTCCTTTATAAATAAGACCCCTTCTATAAATACCAGCTCCTCTATAAATATCCTTTACTCTAAAAATGCCCCTTCTCTAGAAATACCCTCCACCCATATAAATACCCCTCTCATCTATAAATACTCATTCTCCTTCTACGTCTATACTTCTTCTCTAAATACCTTCCCCCTCTACATATACCCCCTCCTCTATGAATATACTCCTGTCTTTAAATACCCCCCGTCTTCCTTAAATACCCCCCCCGACCCAGTCACATTATCCCCTGAATGCCCCCGTTAGTGGCTGGTTGCAGAATTAGACCCCCCACAGTGGGGGAAGGGTTGGGGGTCCGGGGTCTGCGCCGATGTCTCAATCACATGGAAATCTCTCACTAAACCATAACAGTTGTTTTAACTTATGTCAAATGTGTCACTCAGGGAAATTGGGATCAGACGGCGTCAGAGCGATTCCGGAAAAGCCAAAAGTGGAGAAAAATCCGCTGCAGCCCCAGTCAATTATAACATCATGGGGCCAATTACAGCGCAACGCCAAACGCAGCGCACAACTTTCTAGTGGTTTTGGCTACAGATCATACAGAAGAGACGGACGGGAACCTGCCGGGGATGGGGGTCAGTACCTGCCCCCTCCCCCGGATATGAGACATGACTATGTATTGTAACACAATAGCCTATATTAATCCTACGCCAAATATAATAATCACATCACCTGTTAACCCTATAATGACTCCAGACACTGCGACACGATATCAGCGCACCGTTATCTTTTTACTCTCTTTATTGACTCTCGTGAGAATAGAAATACAACCCCCTCCCCTGAAATAACCGTAATTCTACATATTATGCTGTTCGCCATAACACATATCATGCGTTGCAACATAGATTATTTTGGGGGGTTGTCGGGTCCACCTACCACCCTCTCCCCTCTGACTACAGATCACAGCATCCCTGCCATGTAGTCAGACATTTGTCGCAGTCCTGGACAACACAGTTGAGAGGCAGCAGGTGGTAGCAGGATCGGTCATGTGAACCCCAGGACTGCACTGCCAGCGATTCCTGTATCCTATATACACAGAGCTTACTGAGTGTATACAGCAATGGAGAAGACGGAAATGGTTACAAACGGCTCTTATTTCCAGCTCGCGACCAGTATAAAACACACCAGAGAGTAATAAAGGGTTAATTTATAAGGTGTGATGTCACAGATAGACAGATTAAAGTGATGTCATCAGCCAATATTATAGCTTTGTATCCTCACCTGAGCTGTGTGCACCACCTGCTGGTCAGAGAACAGATTGTGGCTGTGCCACATGGCTGTGGCTTAAATAAACTCTTTGCAGCTATTACACCGCAGGCGCTCCTGTGGGTTTATTGGACCATCAGATAGTTTATTAGGAGACATCCATCTTTTATCTCTCCATAGACCGGTGTGTGATCCTCCAGTCCTACGGGGCCTGCAGACGACAAAGGGTTAAAGAGGAGGCGAAGATGATGAAGAGGTCAGCACTGTTCCGTGGCTCAGCTGCAGACATATCGGGGTTAACGTGTCTTCTGTGTCATGTGATTTTCTACACATCCATCATGTGACAACGACACACTAAAACGTGAGACCTGCAGTGTATTACGTGTCTCCTCGGGTTTCTCTCGTTACAGTGTATCAGGAGGTGCGGGTTCCTTGTGGTGTCCTGGTCCTGATGGTCGCCAAACCCCTAAACATGGATCCTCTTCCTCACATACATCCTATGATTTACAGCCCAGTTATCCCAGGTTCAGGCCGGGGCTCCTTTTCATGTCCTGGGGGTCAGTACTGAGGGGGTCACATTTGCTGCTGTCATTTATCTGGACTCAGCACTAATTGATTTTCAGGGAATAGAGTAAATTTACACCCCCCATCATCCCATACTGTTTGCGCCTGACAGGGAGAATTCAATTACAGCTACACAGGGGGGCATTTACCGAGACCCCCAGACAATGACTTCACCAGATGTTGAAATGTCATCCAGCCAAATGTCACATAACACTCCACTGTCCCAGGGGCCCCATCTACACATTACTGCATGATCTCAGGGGCCCCATCTACAGACCTCATATTAGTCTATAGGGCTCTAAGTCTCCTGTCTCTTCCCCTGTAACTTCGATTTGGTGTGTAGCCCTGTACATATAGCCTCAACAATGTAGCGCGCTCCTGTCCAAAATATCATCATAACCCTCCATGACATGACCTTGATGTCATCTGATACTGCAGTATTGGATGACGTTCTTATAAGTGAAAATGGCCTGTCAGGAGCTTTTGCTTAGTCTGGTCCTTTCACTTGTTCTGTTTCACCTGGTCAGGTACTTTGCTTGTTCTGTTTTGCCTGGTCAGGTCCTTTCGCCTTCATTTCTTAAGTCAGTTTGTGTTTCTCCAATGGTCTGAAGGCTGCAGATCCAGAAATCTTCAATGACCCAATCTTGAAGTCTTCATGCTGTGCGGTCTGGTGGACTCTGTCACAGATAACACATCCTCTGACATCAGCAGTTCTTGTTGTGGTCTAAACAGTCATTAATCATGCCTCAATACAACCCTAACCTGCCTAATCTGAGGTGGACACAGGGTTAGCGCCTCATGTGATCATCTGAGCAGAGAGGGTCATTTCCAGGTCTAGTATTTAGAAATTGTAAATACTAGAATGGAGAAGACAATGGTAGGTTCTCCCTGGTCCGGTGTAGATAAAGTAGGTAATGACGTCTTGGTTCTGGTGCCCATGGGTGAGGGTTACATTTAGGAGAGATATATTTAGTTACTGTGTCTTGGACCACATTGCAACGGCAAGTGTCAAAGCAGGGGGCAGTAGCGTAAATAGGAATGGCTGGGCCCAAAGGTGAACATTTGACATGACCGCCCCCCCCCCATGCACAGTATTATGCCCCAAAATGGCCCCTGCACACAGTATTATGTCCCATAGTGGCCCCTGCACACGGTATTATGCCCCATAGTGGCCCCTATGCACTGTATTATGCCCCAGTGCCTTCTCTCCATTATCTTTTCCATTTAACTCCCAAGACTCTACCTAATATCACCAGTGTCCTCCCTCATGTCACCACTGTCTCCTCCATGTTGCTCCAGTGTCCCCCCTCAAGTCTCCAGAGTCCTCTTTATGTCACTCCAGTGTACCCTCCATTTCACTCCCAAATGTGGCAGCTACAGCAGCTTTACAGTGTAAGAACCCTGCAGACAGTTCACCATTTAATGTGCTCCCTCCAGTCACCGATGGACCAATCTGAGGGTAGTAATGGGGGAACAAGACTGCCAAACATTGCTGCCCCCCTGTCACCTGGGGTATTTTTCCCCCCACAGGAGGTTTCCAGGACTCGTCACATCCAAATTATGGAAATGAGAAGCAGAGATTTTCCAGTTCTGCACCTGGCGTGAGATCAGAGGAGCGGGCCGGGGCTTACACCTTATTTACATTCTGACATCAAAGCCATAAACCCAATTATACTGATTGCAGCAAAGTCTGCCTGACGACGAGAACAACATGGGGGTCATCTGAGGATTTGGGGTGACAGAAGGGGCAACTCTCAACCATCACAACCCCCTCTCTCTCATCACTGCTATGCCTGTGACTAAGAGGTCTATTACTGCGCCACCTGCTTTACCACCCAGCTTTCCTAGACTCCTGAGTGGCAAATTTCCCATGTTCCTGTAAATAGCTAGGCACATCTGAGTCTGTGAAAGCTGTGTGACTAAATCTGTAACATAAAGCTCTTGCTAGCAATCATCCAGCTTTCCCAGTATCCTGATGTAATAGAATTGATACACAGTTGACTATCCCAACTCTACCCACTGACCTACCAAAGCACGAAGAGCACATCCCCCACATGTATAGCTCTCTGCACCGCCAACCATATTGGATTTGACCCAGCTTTACCAGATGCAGATAAGGGCTGTAATACATAATGCAAACTTGACAACTGTCCTGAAAATACAACTTCAACCAATTCCTTGGGCCACCATGATGGGTGGATACATGAGGTGAGAAGGTGGAGTATATATTTAACCCTTTCTACGAAGATGACTCCAGAAGTCACAGAAAATGACCCAATCACATCACACAATTAAAGAAGCGCTGCAGGGGGTGAACATGCAGTAATAAGGGGGCGGAGCTGTGACTCCCTCCTGTGTCAGGCCATGATCGGAGGAGCCCAAACATTAGACATTTCCAGATTCCTGGACACATTCAGGACTTTTGAGGTCACCACCAGTATCAGTCGGGCCCTTCAGGGACCACTAGAGGAGGAGAAGGGGAGGCCCCAGTAATTGTGACTGCAGCACTTCAGATGAGGCCACAAGATGGCAGCAGAGGAGCAAAGAGACATCTTTGGATAGGAGGATGAGGAAATACCAAAACACCTCGTATTTGGTTCAGTCAATGAACCAAGGACTTGCAGGAGGGAATATCCAGAGCGGAGATTTTACAGAATCTATCCTAAATGTTAGCTAATGGATTTGTGCAGGACTTGTCTCTATTCTTAAAACTACTGTAGTTCTAAGTCTATGGTTCTCGACACCTCTGCTAGATGGGCGCTATGGCTGAAGAACACCTAGTCAGGGGCTATATAAAAGAATCATTTCTGCTATTGTACATTTTCTCTCAGTAGTATTTTTGCCCTCATCTGCAGGAAATCCTCCATAAAGTGCCTCCATCCCAAAACCACCAATGAAGTAGATTCATCCCTTTCGTTCTCAGTGCAGTTCTCCAAAGGAAAGCGATCTTCCACTGCCCACAGAATATCTGGAAAGTCCAAACCTTTAAGAAGAAGCAGTTCCCCTGTAAAGCCAAACAAGACTGCTAATACCAAGTCTCTGCTACTCGTAGGGGCAAATGTAACAAGATATTGGACATATTAGTTAGCCTCTACTTCCAATGTCTAGGCACAGTTTACTATTAGAAGTAATTGTTCCCTGGAATTCAAGTCTCATACTGTGGGATACAATTCTGCAGTTCTCTAATCTCGGTGGAGCAGGGAACCCTGGAAGACGTCTCAGAGTCCAGACACAGCTTCTTGTACCTAACCTGTGACTGTCGTCGGGATTTACGATGGACTCCTCCAACACAACCTTGAATTTACCCCAACAGAGAATTTCAAACTTGTTCACTTCCCGCTTAGATCACCAACACAGATTAATAATTTCAGCTTGTTCCCGAGACCTTCCCTGTTGCATTTGTCCTGTCTCCTGTTCTCTAATGTCCTTTTTAAGATCTGGTGCAAAAAACTGGACTTGTATGCAAGATATAGCTGCACCATAGATCAGGGGGTGAAAGAAAAACTTTCTACCCCAAGATTGTGCAGCAGATTGGCATTGAGTGCCATCATATTTTACCATCTGTTACTAGTTGCTGTAATTTCCAGAACCAGCTCTCATCCTGTACTAAGGTCCCATTACAAATATATCATATTGCCATGATCTCAGAATACACCAGGAGGGGATGAAAAATGTGAACGGCAAAATCTGATGAGTGCAAAGATGACTCCACACACATAAAGAAAACAGTTTATTAAAAGCTGGGCGGCCGGAAACAAGAGGAGGGGCGTCAGCCGCGGAATCAGCAACACTGAGATGCAAATAAATACAAGCCCATATGTAAGAATCCCAGCAGCAAGATGAAGGCAGAGGTCCCCCACAAGAGGGCGCTGTACCGGCAGGGGGGCCACACACTGACTAATGGACAGTGAAAAGAAAACCAGACCATATCAGAGTCACAATCTGCCCCGGAACCTAGACAACCTGGGGCTGATCATACATCACATTTCAGTCAAGAGGAAGAGACTCAGTCACCACTCTGGGCCTCTGAGCCAATTCCTGGATAAAGAGAAGATAACCACGTGATGAGATGAGAGAATGACAGGAGCCGTCTGCTCCGATATACTGATACAAAGCTTCATTACAAGAGTAATTATCAGGAACTGCCCAGATAACGGCGATCCTGCCACTACCCTCACCGATGTCAGTACACACCTCGTCCGGAGTGCTCTAGTGTCACAGTGCGGCCTCGTCCTACAGACACAGCAGTACTTCTTAGTGTTCAGGCGTTCTCCACACGACCAGGGGGGAGGGCTCATATATGGTTTTAATGAGTCAAATTCAGAATATAGCATACGGGTGGGGTTTAGCTGACAACAAATGCTTCCCCCTGCAGTCTCTGAGTGGTACAGCCTGGTGGAAGGGGCAGGGGGGGTCCGTGAAAAGCTGACCAGTCAAAAAGCGTCTTGTATGTAGATTATTTATGGAGAGAAACAAATTCAAGGATGTACCACATATATACAGGTGGAAAGAGCAGACACACGTACGGATGCAACAACCTTACACTTGATCACGCAAACGGGCGAGTCTCTGCGACAGTTCATCCTGCAAGAGACACAGCATGATCAAGTTAGAATACAGGGCACATCATATTATATATTCAGCCAACCTGCTTATATTACATTACGCCGGATGTCCCATGCATTATAGTGCAGGGAATGCTTAATTCATGATGAGGTGCAACCCTAAATCAGACCTGGGGCAGCTGTGAATATTATTGTCATTTACATCACTTTGTGGAAATATAATGCTAAATGAATCGGGCAGAAAAGTGGTGATGTCAGCACAAAAATGAAAGAACAAACTATCTTGTGCCATAAACATAAAAATGAATTTTCCCGATAATATTCATAAACGCAGACAAATTATTGATCCTACTGCAGTCACTGTGTACATACATTACATTACTTATCCTGTACTGATCCTGAGTTACATTCTGTATTATACTCCAGAGCTGCACTCACTATTCTGCTGGTGCAGTCACTGTGTACATACATTACATTACTTATCCTGTACTGATCCTGAGTTATATCCTGTATTATACTCCAGAGCTGCGCTCACTATTCTGCTGGTGCAGTCACTGTGTACATACATTACATTACTTATCCTGTACTGATCCTGAGTTACGTCCTGTATTATACTCCAGAGCTGCACTCACTAAGTAAGTTTGTGGACATACACCCCCTACACCTCAAGGTACTGCAGAGTCCCTATAACCCTGGATCCTTACTTGTTCTGTGGAGGCCACACTGGTTCCCACTGATCCGGTCTGTCCCTGAGGAAGCTCCATATTCAGGTCAAGGCTAGAAGAGATACAAGGAATGAACAAAGAGCAAGAAAGATACAACCCATCAAGTGTGTATATGGAGAAGCTCTGAAACAATACCAAGTCAGAAGTGCACAGCTTCTAAAAGTGATGGAGTGTTACAAGAGAAGAACGGATATCAGTCATATATGACTGGAGCATTATATTATATTATGGTCACTCACCCAGCCTCATCTGCCATTTCTTGTAGAAGATTGTCAACTTGGTTCTGTAAAATGTGAAAATCAGAATTAACAATGACATGATAAGTGCAAAGTAACAAGTGCCAGCCGCTGGGAGACAGACTAGTCCCCTGCTACGATTGGTTGGTAGGATCATGAGGCACCAGATACCTCCAACCTCATACCTGTGGTGTGGTCAGTGTTGTTGTGTTGCTCATTGTGTCTTCCATCTGCTGCGTCTGAACATCAAGCGTCTCAAACTGGTGCTCAAACTTATCCATAAGGGCAGAGATCTGGGGGCAGAGAAAGAGGTCAAGGAGATGCCCAAAAGGTGAACACCCCAAATACAGTATCCGCACCCCTCACCTTCTCCAGGTTCATGCTCTTCAGTGTGGCGTCCATAGATTTCACCACACCCGCCATCGATTTTGTCACCTAAAACAGAAACAAAGAATAAGTGAAATGGCGCAAATATCTGGTCAACAGCAGCACGGCGTGTTCATTGGATTGGGTTATTTCACAGTTCCTCTATTTACATCCAGAGCAGCCCCAACCCCTTGGTCAGACATGTGACCGGACACCTGAGCTCCAGCAAGTCAATGCACAAGTCCCAGAAGATCATCAGACTGCAGCTCCGGGGTAAATGTGCACATTACTGCCACATCCTCCACTGCATAACATGACAGGAGCAGTAATTAACCCTTCACAAGCACAAATCAGATGCCACCAACCTTGCCCATCGTGACTGCAGTCTGTACCCGTGCTGCCACTGCGTCCACCCGGGCGCTCATTCGCAGGAAATTGATGCCTTGATTCTTCTGACGGATGGCGTTTTCGGCATGTATCCGTGCAATCTCCGTATTCCCCTTCTGTATGGCCTAAAGGATACAAGAAGCAGATGTGGACATCGTCAGGACGGCACCAGGACTCCTGGGTAATGCACAGCCCAAAACACCTACAGTTCACACCACAGAAAACAAGCTCTAAGGGTGGCAAACGCCAACAATCATTAAAGCCCCTTCATCCTGCTGGCTGGTGCTGACCCCACCAATCACTAATAGCCCTCCATCTGGGTGACTGGTGCTGGTCGTGTAGGACTGACCCCACGATCACTAATGCCCCTTCATCCTGCTGACTGGTACTGACCCCACCACTAATGCCCCTTCATCCTGCTGACTGGTACTGACCCCACCGATTAGTAATGCCCCTTCATCCTGCTGACTAGTACTGACCCCACCGATTAGTAATGCCCCTTCATCCTGCTGACTGGTACTGACCCCACCACTAATGCCCCTTCATCCTGCTGACTGGTACTGACCCCACCAATTACTAATGCCCCTTCATCCTGCTGTCTGGTACTGACCCCACCGATCACTAATGCCCCTTCATCCTGCTGACTGGTACTGACCCCACCGATCACTAATGCCCCTTCATCCTGCAGGACTGACCCCACTGATCACTAATGCCCCTTCATCCTGCTGACTGGTACTGACCCCACCGATCACTAATGCCCCTTCATCCTGCAGGACTGACCCCACTGATCACTAATGCCCCTTCATCCTGCTGACTGGTACTGACCCCACCGATCACTAATGTCCCTTCATCCTGCTGACTGGTACTGACCCCACCACTAATGCCCCTTCATCCTGCTGACTGGTACTGACCCCACCACTAATGCCCCTTCATCCTGCTGACTGGTACTGACCCCACCGATTAGTAATGCCCCTTCATCCTGCTGACTGGTACTGACCCCACCGATTAGTAATGCCCCTTCATCCTGCTGACTAGTACTGACCCCACCGATTAGTAATGCCCCTTCATCCTGCTGACTGGTACTGACCCCACCACTAATGCCCCTTCATCCTGCTGACTGGTACTGACCCCACCAATTACTAATGCCCCTTCATCCTGCTGTCTGGTACTGACCCCACCGATCACTAATGCCCCTTCATCCTGCTCACTGGTACTGACCCCACCGATCCCTAATGCCCCTTCATCCTGCTCACTGGTACTGACCCCACCGATCCCTAATGCCCCTTCATCCTGCAGGACTGACCCCACTGATCACTAATGCCCCTTCATCCTGCTGACTGGTACTGACCCCACCGATCACTAATGCCCCTTCATCCTGCTGACTGGTACTGACCCCACCGATCACTAATGCCCCTTCATCCTGCAGGACTGACCCCACTGATCACTAATGCCCCTTCATCCTGCTGACTGGTACTGACCCCACCGATCACTAATGTCCCTTCATCCTGCTGACTGGTACTGACCCCACCACTAATGCCCCTTCATCCTGCTGACTGGTACTGACCCCACCACTAATGCCCCTTCATCCTGCTGACTGGTACTGACCCCTCCGATCACTAATGCCCCTTCATCCTGTTGAAAGTCACTAGTCTTGGAGAGCTGACCCCACTGATCCTCAGGACCCTTTCTCACCTTCTTGATTTTGCCCTTCTCCGCCTTCTCCTCCTTCTCACATTTCTTGGCGTTCCGGTTTAGCTCTTTTGCTGCAAACTTCAGGTTAAACAGATGTTCTGATTGGTGGGTTAAGGAGGCAAATAAACCAGAAGATGACATCATGACCCAAGCGGTAGGCCACTAAACGTAACACTGACCTAATAACCCAAGCAAAAGGCCACACCCAGAGCGTAAAACATGTCAATGACATCACAGTCCGATCAGCAGGCCACGCCCTGAGCGCCAAATGGGGACGTTTAGGATAACTGGGTCACATCAGCGTCTCCCAGAATCATTTCCACGTGATAGTATGATATAGCTTGCTATATACAATGGGGGGTGTCACATAGAGTGACTGCCTCATGTTGATCACATGGTCCTGAGAGGTCACAGGGGGTGAAAGGTCAGACACTGTGGGGCCCTTCATCCCCATGTTACACGTACAGAGCCAGTCCCCTATGTCTCAGCCTAGAGCTTATGACCTGTAGGGCATAAACTGAGCATCAATTACACAACTTTACAGATTGGGGCCCGGTGGCCCCAGAAAGACACACATCACTATTTCAGGAGATCTGAAAATAAACTGTTCAGGATTGTAAGGGTTACTAGTCTGTGACATAGAGAAGGCAGAAGCAGGACCCGAGACTCGCACTATTAATAGAGCCATATTACATTAACCAGTTCACCCTGTTCTGCGGGCTGCACCTGGCTCCTCCCACGCCTGCCAGCTGCCATCACATGACCTGCCCTGACGTCACAAGATGACACAACCAAGGAGAATGTGATATACTGTATACAGCAGGACAGATACAATATAACAACAGGTGAGAGGTCACCTGACCAGACCCAAGGAAACGAAGCGTAATCAACCTATAATGAATTGATGGAAACATAAGAGACAGCGGCTACAGAATCCTGCACAGACCCAAAACTGATCACAGGTGAAGGTCTGTTACAGTTGTGTCCAGTAAAGACAATCAGGCGAGCACAACCGTGGGCAGCCATATACTTGTAGTACTTCACACTAACCTTGTGGATAGAAAGCAAGCTGTCAGTTATAGATATAATGTGCAGGCAAATACAATCTGTTACTATCTCTTATTAGCCATATCAGGAGGGGAGAGGCTGACTGTAGGACAGGTGAATACAATGTATTACTATCTGTTATCAGCCATGTCAGGAGAGGAGAGGCTGACTGTAGGACAGGTGAATACAATGTATTACTATCTGTTATCAGCCATGTCAGGAGAGGAGAGGCTGACTGTAGGACAGGTGAATACAATGTATTACTATCTGTTATCAGCCATGTCAGGAATGGAGAGGATGACTGTAGGACAGGGGAATACAATCTATTACTCTCTGTTATCAGCCATGTCAGGAGAAGAGAGGATGACTGTAGGACAGGTGAATACAATCTATTACTATCTGTTATCAGCCATGTCAGGAGAGGAGAGGCTGACTGTAGGACAGGTGAATACAATGTATTACTATCTGTTATCAGCCATGTCAGGAATGGAGAGGATGACTGTAGGACAGGGGAATACAATCTATTACTCTCTGTTATCAGCCATGTCAGGAGAGGAGAGGATGACTGTAGGACAGGTGAATACAATCTATTACTATCTGTTATCAGCCATGTCAGGAATGGAGAGGATGACTGTAGGACAGGGGAATACAATCTATTACTATCTGTTATCAGCCATGTCAGGAGAGGAGAGGCTGACTGTAGGACAGGTGAATACAATGTATTACTAGCTGTTATCAGCCATGTCAGGAGGGGAGAGGCCGACTGTAGGACGGGGGAATACAATCTATTACTATCTGTTATCAGCCATGTCAGGAATGGAGAGGATGACTGTAGGACGGGGGAATACAATCTATTACTATCTGTTATCAGCCATGTCAGGAATGGAGAGGATGACTGTAGGACAGGTGAATACAATCTATTACTATCTGTTATCAGCCATGTCAGGAGAGGAGAGGCTGACTGTAGGACAGGTGAATACAACCTATTACTATCTGGTATCAGCCATGTCGGGAGAGGAGAGGCTGACTGTAGGACAGGTGAATACAATCTATTACTATCTGTTATCAGCCATGTCAGGAGAGGAGAGGCTGACTGTAGGACAGGTGAATACAATCTATTACTATCTGGTATCAGCCATGTCAGGAGAGGAGAGGCTGACTGTAGGACAGGTGAATACAATCTATTACTATCTGTTATCAGCCATGTCAGGAATGGAGAGGATGACTGTAGGACAGGTGAATACAATCTATTACTATCTGGTATCAGCCATGTCAGGAGAGGAGAGGCTGACTGTAGGACAGGTGAATACAATCTATTACTATCTGTTATCAGCCATGTCAGGAATGGAGAGGATGACTGTAGGACAGGTGAATACAATCTATTACTATCTGGTATCAGCCATGTCAGGAGGGGAGAGGCTGACTGTAGGAGAGGTGAATACAATCTATTACTATCTGTTATCAGCCATGTCAGGAGAGGAGAGGATGACTGTAGGACAGGTGAATACAATCTATTACTATCTGTTATCAGCCATGTCAGGAATGGAGAGGATGACTGTAGGACAGGTGAATACAATCTATTACTATCTGGTATCAGCCATGTCAGGAGAGGAGAGGCTGACTGTAGGACAGGGGAATACAATCTATTACTCTCTGTTATCAGCCATGTCAGGAGAGGAGAGGCTGACTGTAGGACAGGGGAATACAATCTATTACTCTCTGTTATCAGCCATGTCAGGAGAGGAGAGGCTGACTGTAGGACAGGTGAATACAATCTATTACTCTCTGTTATCAGCCATGTCAGGAGAGGAGAGGCTGACTGTAGGACAGGGGAATACAATCTATTACTATCTGTTATCAGCCATGTCAGGAGAGGCTATCAGAGCCACTGCTGTACCCGGAGATAGTGGAGAGAATTGGTACAGTGATGATACATCAACAGATAGTAATGCTCAGCTTAGATTTCTTACCATCACTACAATGGCAGACACCACCTTGGCTGATGACCACTGACACCGCAGACTCCGGATCTGGCCGCCATTACACAAAGCAGACGTTCTGTCCCCTCACAGGTCACTGGTGCAGATAAAGCGCGGTCTCACCAGATTCCTATAATCACCAGCGACTGAGCTCCAGCCCCTCATCTGCATCCAGGGTTGTCATAGGTGACACCGATGTAAATAGTGACCCTGACCATGCAGAGGGGCTGTCACAGGGGCAGGGGGCAGAGTCATCATTACTGGGCAGGGTATCAGGTAGGATAGGGGCAACAATTAGGTTGTAAGGGGCAGATAGAAGGACAAATAAGCCAGGTTCCAGGGGCAAATAGGAAATATGGGGCAGATAAGAAGCTGGAGAGGATAGTTACAGGAGCAGATAGAAGGAAGGAGAGAGATACCTGGCTACAGGGATAGGTAGAGGGATAGAGGGGCAATTCCTGGGGCAGATAAGCTTGAGGGGCAGTTGAACACAGGCCTGTACACGTCTCTCTCACCAGCCCAGTGAAGGATACTCTCCATATTAGACATGTCGGCTCCGTTTCTCTCGGTTTCTTCGCTCCGGCTCTGAACTCTTCCGGGTTCTTCCGGTTATCGCAGCGCTCCGCTTCCTGTTGATAGGTGACGTCACCAGCTTCTCAACCAATAAGACTCAGCTATGGGTATCGAGGGTGCGGCTAGGTAAGGGGCGTGGTGATGACGTCGCTGGGCCGCTTCTATAGCGTCAGTGTCTTGTGACCGTGAGATCACGCTGCTGGAGGGGGCGGAGACTCGGGCAGTGGGGCACAGATCGCTAGTAGAGAAATTTACATGTCTCCGCCCATTCTTCAAGGGGCTTTCCATAAATAGGGCTCAGGCTTTGATACCTGTGAAAAATGCAAAACAATTATTGTGGCTGCCATATTGTGACACCTGTAACTTTTTTTTTATATTTCCATCAGGAGTCAGTGATTCAGCTATTTAGATTTTATTTCTCCCACTATGGTGATCCAAGATCTTTTTCAATGTGTTTATTGTTATTTTTATTAATTATTTATCGATAATTATTCGCGCATTATTCTACAAACAACGAAATATCAGGATGAGGCTTTGTTCACATCTGCGCCGGGTGAATCCATCTTCATTCTGAACATGTGCAGAGAAGAATGAAGAGGGAAAAACGGACACACTTTACTATCCGCTAGTAAGGGCTCGTTCACACATTGTGGTGTCCGTACTGCAGGTTTCCGTTTCCTGCCTAAAACAGAGGCAGAAGACGGAAACCTGCAGGAGTCTCTCTCACCCATTCATTTGAATGGGTGAGAGAGATGTGCGGCGGTGAGTGTTTTGCGCTCTCCGCCGCGAAACCGGGTTTTATAATCCGGACACAGAGTCGGACATGCAGTACTCTGTGTCCGGATAAAAAAATCCGGTTTCGCGGCGGAGAGCCTAAAACGCTCACCGCCGCTCACGGCCGGACCCGGTCTGTGCTTTCCGTCTTCTGGCATGCAGAAGACGGAAAGCACAGAACGGAAAGAAGAACGCAGGTGTGAACCTAGCGTAATCTGTTTTTGTCCGCCTTCCATAGACTTTAATGTTAGAAAACAGATTTGTTGCCGTACATCAGGTATCCTTATTGTTTTGGGCGGAGTCTGATTTTGGTCTCCGTCTAAAAGAGCGGATACATGGCGGTTGGTTTTAAACCATTGAAGCCAAACGACCCGTTCTAATCAGTTAATTGTGATCTTTCGATGAATCACAGAATCGGATTACCTGCGCTGACACCAACGTGGATGTGACCCAGCCTATCCTGATAGGTCAATAACCAAAAACTGTCATCCATATATAGACATAGATATATTCCGTATATTCCATAAATCGGGTTTATACTGTATATCACAGTGCACCAAAAATGCGCCGTTGGCCACTTTCATGGCACATCCAGCATGATAAATATGGGCCATTATCCCCGAGCTATGTTCATGCAGTGGTCACTGACTGCTTCCTGCTGCTCCTACCGATGGTTCAACATATACAAGGTTTCTGCAAGTCCAGGAGGGCGGGCGTAGCCACATTTGCACATAAGTTTTCCCGTATGAAAATTGGGAAGCTGTGCCCTAGCACCTTTTATTGAGGGGAGCCACCTATAAATCATAACTATGACTTACCATAGGTGGCGCAGTTTTCCTTTTACCTGAGTTTACAGTTTTCCTTTTCACCCCAGAATTAATAGCAGAACATACCTGGTATTACCGACTCCTCGATCCAAGGTGCACCCGGACGCCATGCCAAGCATTATAGCACCTGCTCTGTATACATCACCATCAGGTACCAGCCTGAGTTCAAGACCCACAGCACATAAAATAAGACTTTAAATAAATGGTGTGGATCCCTTCTGTAATTTCCTATTTAATATGTATTTAGAAATGACATTTGGAATCGCCATAATTGTTACGAACGACACAATAAACGCAATATTTACTCTGTGTTTGGTAATGGCGAAAACAAACATGGCACGATTGTTTATTTTATCCAACCAGTAACAATATGGGGTCTCATATTAACGGCCATGACTACTTTTGCCATAAAATGAGATTCGTGTTGTGTCTTAAAGGGGCTCTATCAGCAAAATCATGCTGATAGAGCCCCACATATGCGTGAATAGCCTTTAAAAAGGCTATTCAGGCACCGGTAAAGTTATATTAAACTACCCCCCCAGTTTTAAAATAAAACCCTAAAAAAGAATGTTATCTACTTACGCATCGTGCACTGTGGGCGGACATTCAGGGTGTGTCTTCTTCTTCATCCACGCCTCTTCTTCCTCCGATGTCCTCGGGTTCCGTCCTCCTCCGGCGCTCACAAACTGACACTGATATAAAAAAAATGGCCTGGGTGCATGCGCAGTAGCATGCGGCTTCTACTACGGCTAGTGCGCCGTAGTAGATTTTGCTGATAGAGCCCCTTTAATCGGCACAATATGGCGGCATTCATGGTTGGGCCTTATATAATGAGTATGAGCACTATGATATCACAATCCTGTATCGAGTGTTTGTAAGATTGTACTGGCAAAATTGGAACTACTAGGGGGCGGCATGTACCAATCGAGTGTGACATCCAGTGCTCCGTTCTGATGCTCATAGAGCAGGTCCTATCCTGCTCCATTACATAATAACTAGAGATGAGCGAACACTGTTCAGAACAGCTGTTCCGAACAGCACGCTCCCATAGAAATGAATGGACGTAGCCGGCATGCGGGGGGTTAAGCGACCGGCCGCCGGCAAAGTGTACGTGCCAGCTGCTTCCATTCATTTCTATGGGAGTGTGCTGTTCGGAACGGCTGATCCGAACAGTGTTCGCTCATTTCTAAAATAACAGAACAAAACCCCCCATTGATTTTCACTGGGGGACGGAAGAAACTCAGATGTCATCCATGTGCATTCTGCTATAAAATCGGTGCAACCTCGCAGAGTATATCATCTGCACCTTCATTTACTAGAAGTCATGTGTGAACATGTCCTGAATGGGGGACATGAACTCCAAAAGCTCTATACCCTGATACAATGTAATAGCAGTGGCCCCTGAACCCAGAGACGTAGCTATAGGGGGAACAGTGGTAGCAGTCCCTGGATACATGGAGACCCAAAAGGTTCCTCTGCCACATAAAATATAGCACTATTCTAAATGACCCAAGGCATTTAGGGGTCCCATTATAGATTTTGCGTTGCCTCCCAAGAGCTTCAAGTTACCTCTCTGCCTGCACCCCCTCCTTTAGATCAGTGGTTCTCAACAATTTCAAGCGAAGTGAGTGAGAAAATGTCCCAATCAAGTACCCTCAAAGTAGCGATCACTTATAAATGTTAATAAAATAAGGCTTATATAGAAGCTTTCATTAACTATTGTGTAAAGGCCCCCTAAGTGCCCCCCACACTCAGTATAATGGCATCACCAGTTCCCCCACATGTAGTATAATGGCTCTCACACTTCAGTGCCCCTACCGGGGAAGCAGCGGAGGGAGCTGCCACAGGGCCCAGGACATTAGGGGGCCGGCGACAGCTGCTACCGCTGCGTTTTTTTTTTTTCATAGGCCGTTACCGGCTGGAGTTACTCCAGCCGATAACGGGCCCTACTTACTTACCGATCCTGGCAGGGGCCCGGATCAGTAAATGACACTGCGGGCCCCGCAAATATCATTATTATACTCAGGGGTCTTTTCGGGGGGGGGGGGGGGGGGAATTGGTCGGGGGGGCCCCATGTCAAAGGTTTGCTACGGGGCCCCGCCATTCCTAGTTACGCCACTGATGTGGGGGACACTGTGGGGTTCATTATATTACATGTGGGGCACAGAGATTTCAGCTATTTGCAGTTTTGCTGATAAAGCCTGGTCTGTTATCCTCTATGTAAACACACAGATAACGCAGATGCTGCTAAGACACTGAGATAGGAAAACCCCTTTCATCTATGTGCGGAGATGTAGCAGAGCTGGATATGCTGTCCATATGCAGAGATGTAGATATAGCTGGGTATGCTGTGCATATGCAGAGATGTAGCAGAGTCGAAACTCCGAAGCAGGTGGATCATCGACAGCAGCAAACTGTTGAATATAGGCGGATCATCGACGCCAACAATACGCAGTAAAAGTCGCGGGCAGAAGCTTGTCAAACATAAAAACAGTGTTATTTACTTACTCCTGGACTTCAGCGTAATGACGCATACGCTACGCGACCGCCTGCTGACATCATCTCTGTGGGTCGGAGCAGTAGGGAAGACGCGCTGGAGCCCAGGACAGGTAGTATCCCTAGTAGTATGCGTACTGCGGCTTGTGAACCACTGCTCTAGAGCCTCCCATACAGCTGGTGGTATATACCAAAGGTCCAGTCTGGGATAGATCTGGAGTCAATGCAGTGAAACATTATGGGGGGTAACAAGAAGCCAACAAGATGGATGAGTAATGCTTCTGAGATCAGATGTAACTTATCTACACCCAAAAGTCAGTACATAGCGTGCTGCTACAATCTATTATTCTCTGCGATCAGCCATGTCAGGAGGGAAGAAGCCGAACGTAGGACAGGTGAATACAATCTATTGCTCTCTGCTATCAGCCATGTCAGGAGAGGAGAGGCTGACTGTAGGACAGGTGAATACAATCTATTACTATCTGTTATCAGCCATGTCAGGAGGGGAGAGGCCGACTGTAGGACAGGTGAATACAATCTATTACTATCTGTTATCAACCATTTGAGACCTCTGCCCCTCAGCTCTGGGATGTCTGTGTGAGCGGCTCCTTTAAGAAGAAGTAATTTTCTTCTATCAGTGCTGGATTGATGATTGTCATTCCACTAATTTATTACACATCAGCAGGGGATGCTGGGAAATTCCCTGTTCATAGTTGAAAGCTTTTAAATTCCTGTCCACAGAGAACATTATGAGCGTCAGACCCGGTCGTGATGGTGACAGAGTCCTAGAAGATCGGAGCCCATGGTAATGAAGCATGAGTCACCGGTGACATCAACGGCTCATTCATTCCTGCTCTGCCCTTTCCATTCACAAAGCAGTGAATTAATAGAGACAATAAATAAAATACAGAACCCAAGAAAGTGAAATGTCAGTAAAATGAAAAGTCAGACACAACAGAGCAGGAAATCTGATCCTGGACACCAGATGGCACCACCAATACATAAAAATACAGGGAAGACTGTAATGGATACAGCGAAGAGAAACACAAAAATAATTACTGTATTTCTACTGTGAAAATGAGACAAGATAACCCATAGAATAAATAGATGTGCATAGAATGCAGTATTATAGTAGTTATATTCTTGTACATAGTAGCAGTATTATAGTAGTTATATTCTTGTACATAGGAGCAGTATTATAGTAGTTATATTCTTGTACATAGGAGCAGTATTATAGTAGTTATATTCTTGTACATAGGAGCAGTATTATAGTAGTTATATTCTTGTACATAGGAGCAGTATTATAGTAGTTATATTCTTGTACATAGGAGCAGTATTATAGTAGTTATATTCTTGTACATAGGAGCAGTATTATAGTAGTTATATTCTTGTACATAGGAGAAGTATTATAGTAGTTATATTCTTGTACATAGAAGGCAGTATTATAATAGTTATATTCTTGTATATAGAAGGCAGTATTATAGTAGTTATATTCTTGTATATAGGAGCAGTAGTATAGTAGTTATATTCTTGTACATAGGAGTAGTATTATAGTAGTTATATTCTTGTACATAGGAGTAGTATTATAGCAGTTATATTCTTGTACATAGGAGCAGTATTATAGTAGTTATTCTTGTACATAGGAGTAGTATTATAGTAGTTATATTCTTGTACATAGGAACAGTATTATAGTAGTTATATTCTTGTACATAGGAGCAGTATTATGGTAGTTATTCTTGTACATAGGAGTAGTATTATAGTAGTTATATTCTTGTACTTAGGAGCAGTATTATAGTAGTTATATTCTTGTACATAGTAGCAGTATTATAGTAGTTATATTCTTGTACATAGGAGCAGTATTATAGTAGTTATATTCTTGTACATAGAAGGCAGCATTATAGTAGTTATATTCTTGTACATAGGAGCAGTGTTATAGTAGTTATATTCTTGTACATAGGAGCAGTATTATAGTTATATTTTTGTACATAGGAGCAGTATTATAGTTATATTTTTGTACATAGGAGCAGTATTCTAGTAGTTATATTCTTGTACATGGGAACAGTATTATAGTAGTTATATTCTTGCACATATGAGGCAATATTATAGTAGTTATATTTATTGTACATGGCATAATAGTATAGTATTTATATTGTAGTATATAGGGACTTGTGATTTTGTACTTATATTTTGTCTGTTTTGTAATCCACTCTAAGATTAGAGCTACCTTACACATTCTGTCCTGTCTATGTCGTACATGATTGGGTTCGGTTATACATCATATTCGGTTTGGCAGGACACAATTAGATCCTCCGGTCTCTCAGTCCTGTGATATAAATAGCAGCAGGTCTCTGTAATAAATGTCTTTGATCTCTGGACTCAGGTTCATTGATCTTCTGTCTTACATTTGGTGTCAGGGAGTGATTATTAGTAATGGCTCTCAGAGTGATTGGCAGTCGGTTTTTTTTACCGTTTATCTTGTCAACAGATTAATTAATGTCCTTAATATCTTGTCCTGGTAATGCCAACAATTTCCTTTTCTCACAGACATCTACAATAAGGAAGGTATCCTGGACCCGGGGGCGTGGGGATATCGGCAGATGATCCATTGCTCAATTATTCCTGATCAATAACTTATATATAAATGTCATCACAGGGTAGAAAGATCTTCGGTCGTGATCCGTTGATGTGCACCACAATTACCCAGGAGACAATGGCAAGTCTTATTGTAATTATGGATATATCAGGAGTAGATTTGGATATGTCACCTCCAGCCCTGTTTTAATTATATAAGGTGTTATATTGTTAAATTTTATTGTCTTGCAGTGGTTAATGGCACTGAAGATATTGTGACTGGCATGGAGGACATTGTGATGGGCACTGGGGACACTATTTGGCATGTCAATGTTAGGAGTTATGTAATACTGTATTTAAGAGCTTGCAATGAAATATTATTTGTTGTCTGCAGTACTGTACAGCACAGCACAGATTCGTTACATTGTAATATGTTTCTCTAGCGTTAGTGTTAGATAAGACTCGTTCGTGTCACGGAGGGTTCACAGCCATTAATGCCACTCGATGCAGAAAGCTTCATATCTGGCTTGCCATTTGTGATAGTGTCCCAGTGAAGCTTTCTGGTTATGGTCTCCTCCTGGAACATGGAACAATAACACCCTCCATCTCCATACAATGTCCTGAAATATTCATGACCACAGATGGCTCTGAGTGAGATTCATTGTGAGCGCTGCTCATTAGGACATATAAGTGCCATGATGGCGGCGGTGATAGAGTTTGGCGTTGCACAGTTCTGTCAGGTTCCAATATGAAGCTTCTATACAATAATCACATTGATGACAAATAGTGGATCTCCTGGAGCCGTGCCAGAGAATACAATCCACATCCACAACATCTGTGTGAGGTTTTACAATATTTACCTTTTGCTTATTTTCTGCTCCCTTATTGTATTGTCATCCTCTGCCAGAATTATCACACCCTTGTGGGGTGTCCTACCCCTTCTTTATATAACTTTCCTCTGTCCTGTGATGTTGGTCCTTGCTATAGTCGTAGCCCTATTGCTGATGCCCAGAGGCCACACTCACCGCTGTGATAGATGACGGGTCATCTCTGGGGTCATTTTAATTACCAATACTCGTCACTGTGTAATGAAGAGAATGTAAATGCCACTGCCTCAGTGTCAGTGTGTCAGGCGTTTGTACATATATGTATAGATAGATTACGTGGTGATGGCATCCTCTGAGCTGCAGTGCAACTCTATTGTAAGTGAGAGAGTCACAAGCCAACCTGACCAACTTTGGTTGCACGACGTGAGTCATAGTAAAACTCTCTGTTAGCCCTAGGCTAAAGATTAAAACACTGAACAGAACCATTAACATTCATAGGATAGGATTAATAGTAGCAGATGCAGCTATAGCACCCAATGCCAGGTAGCTGCTGCAAAGCCAAACCAAATACTGAAAGGCATCTGAAAAGTTGCAGATACTCAGAGTGCTCAAGGAATGAAGGTCGAAGTAAGAGAAAAATGGATGAGCCACGTGAGACACACAGGATAGTTGTGACTGCAAAGAATGACAAGGAATGTAAAAACTCAGACGTAAACAGAAAGACAATGGAGTGAAATGCAATGTGTTGTTTTTAGTGGACAATCCGTCACAGACATTGAATTGGGAACCAGATGAAGCTTCTGAAAGTGAGTCTATCAGTTCTGATAACCCTGTTAGACCAAGCCTTGGCCCATGTAGATTAATAAGGCAGAAGCACCTTTTTATCCCAACAATGTAAAGAATTCTTATTTTTATTCTAGGGCCTCCAGTGATAAGAAACTTTTCATAAATGACTAAACCAGGTAAATAGGGAGACAGTGCCTCTGTTATGCTGCCCTCTATAGGAAACACCCTGAACATCATGCCCAACTTTCCCAGAAGCCTTTACTGCATAATGTGGGATTTTTACTAAGTCATTTTCTCAGCTACCAACAGCCGTTTCGGTCTGGTAGGACCTCATCAGCGCAGCGTAGAGAGAACTGACTTGGTAGAAGTGAGAGGCAGAGAGACCAGATTATGGAGATAATGTCACTCCTTAAAGGGGTTGTCCCATCACAAGGTTCCTAGCTATACTGCTTGTTAATGTGGATGTAAGACTTTTCCTAAATACACTGCTTCAGCAAAACTGCTTTGTTTGTCCACTATCTTACTTTATTCAATTCTTTGTTGACACAGCCCTTGACTTATCTACTCAAAAGTCAAGTGATGTATCTGCCTGCTCTCAGGGGGGAGGGAGGAGGGGCTAAGTGCACGGGAGAAAGCCTGTGTTTCTAGCTATTCCTGTGTCTACACCACGTGACCTAGCTCCCTGCTCTCAGATAGATTAGGGGAGCTGCTTTCATTTCTAAATTCGTCTTCTGTTCTCCCAGTTATCAGGATAGCTAATTCAATTGTCTTCATTATGGCAGAGACAGGCAATCTCTGTATGTAACACAGAATGGAGTTGCTCCTGCCTGTACTTCATAGTCCAATATTGTGCATATAGTGTTGTTTGAGGACCTTTGATGACATTACAGGCCCTTCAGTCACCCCATAGGATCACGCTATGCGGTGGGCGGAGCTAAACGGCAGGTTGCATGTGAAACCCCGCCCACCAAATGACACAAGAAACCAGGAAGAAAGAAGATTTTACAGCGGTGAAGACTGGTGAGTATGCGACATGGGAATACCCGTTTAAGGAGAGACCACCTATTAGGTGTGTGGAGACTTAAACAGCCATAGTCGCTCCACTGTAAGGGATCATGGGAGGAATATGCAAATCTGTCTCCCAAGATGTAAATAGGGAGACAGTGCCTCTGTTATGCTGCCCTCTATAGGAAGCACACTGAACATCATGCCGACTTTCCCAGAAGCCTTTACTGCATAATGTGGGATTTTTACCAAGTCAGTTTCTCAGCTACGAACAGCCGTTTTGGTCTGGATGGACCTCGTCAGTGCAGTGTAGAGAGAACTGACTAGGTAGAAGTGAGAGGCAGAGAGACCAGATTATGGGGATAATGTCACTCCTTAAGGAGAGACCACCTATTAGGTGTGTGGAGACTTATACAGCCATAGTCGCTCCACTGTAAGGGATCATGGGAGGAATATGCAAATCTCCCAAGCCTCTCACTTCTACCAAGTCAGCTCTCTCTACTACGGTGTGCTGATGAGGTCCAACCAGATCGAAACGGCCGTCCATAGCTGAGAAACTGGAAGGAGTTGGCAGCTCTGTTTCCTCTTCCACTTATTAGACTGCTGCTTCTTATCTTCACTCAGACTGTTTGTTTACATAGAATCACCTATCCTGCAAACACATAGAGCTCTATGGAGATGAGCGGGGGATGGGAGGATGTTAATTGATTTATTGCCTCTTATCTCTATTACAGCAATAAGATAAGAGATAAGATAATCCTTTAATTGTCCCACCATGGGGAAATTTCAGTGTGTTACAGCAGCATGATAATACGGGTACAAGATAATAACAAGTAATAAATTACAGAAGGAGACACACATAAGCTCAGAATAACAGACAGGAGAAAAATATTAGGAATCATAGCAGCTAAAGAAAAAAGAAAGAAAAGAAGACTTCAGGATCATTTAGGTCTCTCTTTGCTTGGTCTGATGTAGATTATGTAGCCTGAGAGGAAGGACCTCCGATAGTGCTCCTTCTCACACTTGGGGTGAAGTAGTCAGTCCTTTACAGTGCTGTCAAGTGCCATCAAGGTCTCATACATGGGGTGGGATTTATTCTTCAGCATGGAGCTCACCACGGACAATATTCTTCTGTCACCCACCACCTGTACTGGGTCCAGGGGACTCCCCAAGACAGAGCTGGCCCTTCTAATCAGCCTGTCGAGCAATAACTCAATTTGATAAATGGAAAAGTAGACATATTTGTAATCATATTACAAAGTTTCTTATTATTACATGTACTATTAAGTACTGAAAAGTTGTTTAAGGCTTAGTTCACACGGGGGGCGGAAAGGTGGATTTTGGCACCGAGAGTGACGCGGGGAGCCACGTCACTCTCGGGCCAAAATCCGCCTGCCATGACTGTCGCGGCTTTTCCCTCTTGAGCAGACTCAAATGAATGGATGCTGCTGCGAGGCGGACGCCACGGCTCAACGAGCCGCAGAATCCGCCTGAAGAAAAGGCAGCTCGCTTCTTTTTTCCGCTAGCGGAAAAAAAGAACGCTAGCGGTCTCCATAGACCACCATTGTGAGGGGGCGGATTATGACGTGCATTCCGCTCCATAATCCTCCCCCTCTGTGCCCATGTGAACGGGCCCTTATAATTGGAGTTTCCCTTTAAATGTAAGCAAAGTGGTTGGTACATTGGGGGCATGTATTCAAAGGCCAAAGCCACATCAGTCATGCTGTCTCTCCACCCAGTACCCCCCTGCGACCACCACACTGACACCAGCTTGATGTTATCTCCAGCAATTGGCACAACAACAGCAGGGCAGGAGAGGAGAGGCAGCATGACTGGTGGTACTCCTGCCTGAGAATACACGACAGCCCTTGAAGCTCCAAACATCTCAATTATACCAAGATTAAAAATAAGGATCCTGTCCATGGCCAGGATACCGAAATGGACTGATGGTACTTGTGCCCTATGGGGCTATGCCTAGTATAGCTGGGTTTCCTTAGCTGATAGACCTCTTTTAAGATCTGTCTGTACCTGTGCAGACCTTACACAGCTGATCAGAGAGGGCTTCTACTTCATGGTTATCCTCCTCTATGGTGGACAAAGACCCAAAACAAGAATTTAAAAGTTCTTTTCATCTCTTGATTATTTATAGGAAAGTTGTTTTTTTTCAGGCTTAATAATTAATGAGCTATCCTTAATATAGGACATCAATTAAAGACTGTCAGGGGTGCAACACCTGGGTTCCTGACCGATCAGCTGTTTGAAGAGGCTGCATTCTTCACTAACCAAAGACAATGCCATATATTGTGTAGTGGTTGTGTTTGGTATTGCAGCCCAGTCCATTCACTTGAATGGGACGGAGCTGTGGGTAAGCCATGTGACGATGAGTGTGATGTCACAAGAAATGTCCCTTCCTCTTCATCCAGTTGATCTAAAGGGTCCTGGGTCTGTCCTGAGGATAGGCAACAGCTTTCAATGTCATAATTATTTTCAGCAGGAGAAAACCTCTGAGAAACAAACACATGAAACCTAAGGGGGCGTTCGCACTACCGTCTGTGTCCGACAGGTAGTGTCCGCTCAAAATCTGGCACGGACATTAGGAGCGGACACTACCTGTGTCCGTGACACCTGTCATTTATTTAAATGGGCATCGGGTGCGTTCTTTTGCACTCCGTGCCCTTCCTTCCCTGTCCGCAAGTGAAGATGTCCGACTTCTCAAGCGGACAGAAGAACCCTACATGTCGGGTTTTTCACGTCAGATGAGGACCCCTCACAAACAAGATAAAGATTCAAAATTCAGAGAAAACACCAAAAGCTGTAAGAGCAGTCACACTATGGAGCTATGTACTGTAAGAGCGGTCACACTATGGATCTATATACTGTAAGAGCGGTCACACTATGGAGCCATATACTGTAGGAGCGGTCACACTATGGAGCCATATACTGTAAGAGCGGTCACACTATGGATCTACAGTATATACTGTAAGAGCGGTCTCACTATGGATCTGTATACTGTAAGAGCGGTCACACTATGGATCTGTATACTGTAAGAGCGGTCACACTATGGATCTGTATACTGTAAGAGCGGTCACACTATGGATCTGTATACTGTAAGAGCGGTCACACTATGGAGCCATATACTGTAAGAGCGGTCACACTATGGAGCCGTATACTGTAAGAGCGGTCACACTATGGAGCCATATACTGTAGGAGCGGTCACACTATGGAGCCATATACTGTAAGAGCGGTCACACTATGGATCTGTATACTGTAAGAGCGGTCACACTATGGAGCCATATACTGTAAGAGCGGTCACACTATGGAGCCATATACTGTAAGAGCGGTCACACTATGGAGCCGTATACTGTAAGAGCGGTCACACTATGGAGCCATATACTGTAGGAGCGGTCACACTATGGAGCCATATACTGTAAGAGCGGTCACACTATGGATCTGTATACTGTAAGAGCGGTCACACTATGGAGCCATATACTGTAAGAGCGGTCACACTATGGATCTATATACTGTAAGAGCGGTCTCACTATGGATCTGTATACTGTAAGAGCGGTCACACTATGGATCTGTATACTGTAAGAGCGGTCACACTATGGAGCCATATACTGTAAGAGCGGTCACACTATGGAGCCATATACTGTAAGAGCGGTCACACTATGGAGCCATATACTGTAAGAGCGGTCACACTATGGAGCCATATACTGTAAGAGCGGTCACACTATGGATCTATATACTGTAAGAGCGGTCTCACTATGGATCTGTATACTGAAAGAGCGGTCACACTATGGATCTGTATACTGTAAGAGCAGTCACACTATGGAGCTGTATACTGTAAGAGCGGTCTCACTATGGATCTGTATACTGTAAGAGCGGTCACACTATGGATCTGTATACTGTAAGAGCGGTCACACTATGGAGCCATATACTGTAAGAGCGGTCACACTATGGAGCCATATACTGTAAGAGCGGTCACACTATGGAGCCATATACTGTAAGAGCGGTCACACTATGGAGCCATATACTGTAAGAGCGGTCACACTATGGATCTATATACTGTAAGAGCGGTCTCACTATGGATCTGTATACTGAAAGAGCGGTCACACTATGGATCTGTATACTGTAAGAGCAGTCACACTATGGAGCTGTATACTGTAAGAGCGGTCACACTATGGATCTGTATACTGTAAGAGCGGTCACACTATGGATCTGTATACTGTAAGAGCGGTCACACTATGGAGCCATATACTGTAAGAGTGGTCACACTATGGATCTGTATACTGTAAGAGCAGTCACACTATGGAGCCGTATACTGTAAGAGCGGTCACACTATGGATCTGTATACTGTAAGAGCGGTCACACTATGGATCTGTATACTGTAAGAGCGGTCACACTATGGAGCCATATACTGTAAGAGCGGTCACACTATGGATCTGTATACTGTAAGAGCAGTCACACAATGGAGCTGTATACTGTAAGATCAGTAGCACGATGTAGCTGTATACTGTAAGAGCGGTGACACTATGGAGCTGTATACTGTAAGAGAGGTCACACTATGGAGCTGTATACTGTAAGAGCGGTCACACTATGGATCTGTATACTGTAAGAGCAGTCACACTATGGATCTGTATACTGTAAGATCAGTAGCACGATGTAGCTGTATACTGTAAGAGAGGTCACACTATGGAGCTGTATACTGTAAGAGCGGTCACACTATGGATCTGTATACTGTAAGAGCGGTCACACTATGGAGCCATATACTGTAAGAGCAGTCACACTATGGAGCCATATACTGTAAGAGCGGTCACACTATGGAGCCGTATACTGTAAGAGCGGTCACACTATGGAGCCATATACTGTAGGAGCGGTCACACTATGGAGCCATATACTGTAAGAGCGGTCACACTATGGATCTGTATACTGTAAGAGCGGTCACACTATGGATCTGTATACTGTAAGAGCAGTCACACAATGGAGCTGTATACTGTAAGATCAGTAGCACGATGTAGCTGTATACTGTAAGAGCGGTCACACTATGGAGCTGTATACTGTAAGAGCGGTCACACTATGGATCTGTATACTGTAAGAGCGGTCACACTATGGATCTGTATACTGTAAGAGCGGTCACACTATGGAGCCATATACTGTAAGAGCGGTCACACTATGGAGCCATATACTGTAAGAGCGGTCACACTATGGATCTATATACTGTAAGAGCGGTCTCACTATGGAGCCATATACTGTAAGAGCGGTCACACTATGGAGCCATATACTGTAAGAGCAGTCACACTATGGAGCCGTATACTGTAAGAGCGGTCACACTATGGAGTCATATACTGTAAGAGCGGTCACACTATGGATCTGTATACTGTAAGAGCGGTCACACTATGGAGCCATATACTGTAAGAGCGGTCACACTATGGAGCCATATACTGTAAGAGCAGTCACACTATGGAGCTGTATACTGTAAGAGCGGTCACACTATGGATCTATATACTGTAAGAGCGGTCTCACTATGGATCTGTATACTGAAAGAGCGGTCACACTATGGATCTGTATACTGTAAGAGCAGTCACACTATGGAGCTGTATACTGTAAGAGCGGTCACACTATGGATCTGTATACTGTAAGAGCGGTCACACTATGGATCTGTATACTGTAAGAGCGGTCACACTATGGAGCCATATACTGTAAGAGCGGTCACACTATGGATCTGTATACTGTAAGAGCAGTCACACTATGGAGCTGTATACTGTAAGAGCGGTCACACTATGGATCTGTATACTGTAAGAGCGGTCACACTATGGATCTGTATACTGTAAGAACGGTCACACTATGGAGCCATATACTGTAAGAGCGGTCACACTATGGATCTGTATACTGTAAGAGCAGTCACACAATGGAGCTGTATACTGTAAGATCAGTAGCACGATGTAGCTGTATACTGTAAGAGCGGTCACACTATGGAGCTGTATACTGTAAGAGAGGTCACACTATGGAGCTGTATACTGTAAGAGCGGTCACACTATGGATCTGTATACTGTAAGAGCAGTCACACTATGGATCTGTATACTGTAAGATCAGTAGCACGATGTAGCTGTATACTGTAAGAGGTCACACTATGGAGCTGTATACTGTAAGAGCAGTCACGCTATGGATCTGTATACGGTAAGAGCAGTAACACGATGTAGCTGTATACTGTAAGAACGATCACACTTCAGAGCTGTATACTGTAAGAGTGGTCAGACTACGGTGCTGTATACTGTAAGCTCCATGGATGAATTGATTATTCGATGTAATTATAAACCCTATATGTGCCAGCAGTGTCAGAGTGGACATGAGGCTGTGACAGCTAGCACAGAGTTAATGTGACCGGACCACAGATGATTCCCTTCTTTTGATGCCGCTTTCATAGATGGGTGACCTATATAAGAATTAATGGAAACAGAGATGTAAATGGTGTGGTCCCTGCAGCCCCCTCTATGAGTCATCAGCAGCCGCCGCCATGAATTCCCTCTGCACACTGTGACTTTCCATAAATTCATTGCATTAAACTCGGTGATGCTGCAGGCGATGTATGGAAGTCTGGGGAGAGTGTGTGGGTGAGTGGGGGCGGGAAGCACGGTCTCTCCCAAAGCTAAAATCAGAAACAGAGGATGTGCCCCTCCTTCCCCCGACGATAAGAGAACTCTGGGAATGAGATAAAGGAGGCAGAATATTGTATAATATGCGATGTAACATATAATGCCCTATAATGCAATACCCCGTCTATAAAGGGGGACCCCCAACTTTTCATACACCTTGAATAATCTGCACTGTATAATTATAATTGAATGATTTTAATAACTTTGTGATTAGATATGAGATCCACACACCTTATACTACGGTACAGCTATTCACCTATTACTACTGACAACCACCTGTATATATCATGTCTGAAAGGTTGTCACAGCTCCATTACTGATATAATAAAATTCCATATGATCAGACATGAGATAAGATAAGCTCTGATAGCGCTCCTTCTCACACTTGGGATGGAGCAGTTGGTTACTTATAGTAGTGCCCAGTGCTATCACGGTCTCATGCATGGGATGGGAGTTGTTCTCCAACATGAAGCTCACCACGGACAGTATCCTTCTGTCACCCACCACCTGCACTGGGTCCAGGGGGCTCCCCAGGACAGAGATGGCCCTTCTGATCAGCCTGTCAAGTCTATTTCTGTCCCTGGCTGATATGCTACTCCCCCAGCAGGCCAATCCGGAGAAGATGGCTGATGCTACTACAGAGTTGAAGAAAGCCCTAAGAAGTGCCCACTGGACTCCAAAGGCCGCTAGCCTCCTGAGCAGGTAGAGCCTGCTGTGGCCCTTTCTGTGCAGCACATCCAGGTGATCAGCCCAGTCCAACTTATTATTAAGGAGCACACCCAGGTACTTATAGGTGTTGACTAATGTCTGTCCCCTGGATTTGGGGCACTCCTCTGCTTATTAAAGTCCACCACCTTCTCCTCGGTCTTCCCAGCATTAATCCTGAGGTGGTTCCACTGGCACCATTCCACAAAATCCTGGTTTAAGTCTCTGTACTCCCTGTCATCTCCGTCTGTGATGAGTCCTACTGTTGCAGTCATCGGAGTACTTCTGTAAGTAACAGCTGGATGAGTTGCACCTAAAGTCAGCAGTGTACAATGTGAAGAGGAAAGGGGCAAGAACTGCACCTTGTGGTGCCCTGTACTACAGATCACAGTGTCAGACACAGTCCTGGGCTCTCACATACTGAGGGCGGTTTGTGAGGTAGTCTAGGATCCAGTTGGATAGGTAATGGCCACTCCAACAAGGTCCAGCTTGTCTCTCAGTATGGTGAATGGTGATATCTGGTTCTGTAAATCCTGCACTCATAGCTTGTCTGGCACCTCCACTAGTCCCATAAATACTTGACCTGCAATAAATCTGGTGCCTGGGCAGTCCAAGGAAGTGTAGCAATCTGATGGGAGACATTCCTGGGATGCCCTTGCTGTGTTTGGGCGAAAATTATTATAATGAAAAATGACAGTTGTCCGACCTGTTATGAGGGGTACCACGTGGTCATAGGATGCCCTGCACATATTACTGAGCTGTTAGTGTCCAATATATCACTACCGGTGATGTTATATGCAATGGTCTCTTGATCATCACACCAGCAGGGGGCAGTGTGTCGCTCCACAGCAAAGGCAGGATTGAAGCGCTCAACAAGAGGCTTCCATACTCCAACATGACTGTTGTCGGATCCCAAAGAGACCCTGGACTGCTTGCGAAAGATGTTACGGTATGTTCACACTGAATTTTTTGGCAACGGATTTTGAGGCGGAATGCGCCTCAAAATCCGCCTCCAAAAACGGCTCCCATTAACTTCAATGGGAGCTGCTTGCTTTTGCGTTTCCGTACTTTGGATCAGCAAAAAACGGAAACTATCCACTTAAAAAGTGGTTGCACGTACCTTATACATCATAATGGGGTCCACCCAAAATCAGCGGAGAGAAAGGTCGTCATCTACCACCATGTCCCCAGGGTAGACTTAAAATGAAAAAAACTATTGAAAAATAATTACCTTTTACCTCACGAAGACCCTTATATAACCCAACCTACATGTGACATGACTACGCCAATAATGACCTGAGCGATACCTGGGCTATCCCGTATGCGGTGACCTATGCTATTCACCTCATACCACAAGAAGTATAGAAACACACAATGGTTATGGCTCCCACTACACAGGATGGAAAGGGAAAAAAAGAATGCATTAAATAGGCCAAAACTGTCTCTGGCAGTGAAGGGTTAAGAGTCCAGCGCTGGCAATGACCTAGACTGTGCACAAGGCACAATGGCGGCGGCTCTCCTCCACCTCACACTCCGGCTCTCCTCCACCTCACACTCCGGCTCTCTCACACACACTTTTCCCGCTCTCTCGAGTCTCAGTGGGCGGAATAACTGGTGACGCCACGAGGAGGCGGTACGTCTTGATGACGTACAGAGGTAGGCGGTCTCTGTGAAATGGGCGGGATCAGAGGGATGTGACGTCACGTTGCCATGGAGACAAGATTACGCCGAACAGATGATGAGGTAGATGAGGTGGAGGCTCCGCTATTATAGCGCTTCACGCTCCGCGGATACACAGCGCACGGACCTGCTCCTGACCAGTCCGGCCACCGCTGGCCCGAAAACAACCCCGGGGTACCGCACATTTCACCCGACAGGCGGAGATACTGCGGGGAGGTTTGTGGGGGCTGACAACAGGTGAGACTAAGGAGCTACTACTGGTACCTCATTATACCTCAGAAGTAGTGCCTCATACTTCATTATACCTCATATCTGAGCAGTAACACCACCACATTACCTCAGTATACCTCATACCTGAGCAGTAATGCCTCAGTATACCTCATACCTGAGCAGTAATACCTCAGTATACCTCATACCTGAGCAGTAATGCCTCAGTATACCTCATACCTGAGCAGTAATACCTCAGTATACCTCATACCTGAGCAGTAATGCCTCAGTATACCTCATACCTGAGCAGTAATACCTCAGTATACCTCATACCTGAGCAGTAATGCCTCAGTATACCTCATACCTGAGCAGTAATGCCTCAGTATACCTCATACCTGAGCAGTAATGCCTCAGTATACCTCATACCTGAGCAGTAATGCCTCAGTATACCTCATACCTGAGCAGTAATACCTCAGTATACCTCATACCTGAGCAGTAATACCTCAGTATACCTCATACCTGAGCAGTAATACCTCAGTATACCTCATACCTGAGCAGTAATGCCTCAGTATACCTCATACCTGAGCAGTAATGCCTCAGTATACCTCATACCTGAGCAGTAATACCTCAGTATACCTCATACCTGAGCAGTAATGCCTCAGTATACCTCATACCTGAGCAGTAATGCCTCAGTATACCTCATACCTGAGCAGTAATGCCTCAGTATACCTCATACCTGAGCAGTAATGCCTCAGTATACCTCATACCTGAGCAGTAATACCTCAGTATACCTCATACCTGAGCAGTAATACCACCACATTACCTCAGTATACGTCATACCTGAGCAGTAATACCTCATACCTGAGCAGTAATGCCTCAGTATACCTCATACCTGAGCAGTAATACCTCAGTATACCTCATACCTGAGCAGTAATACCTCAGTATACCTCATACCTGAGCAGTAATACCTCAGTATACCTCATACCTGAGCAGTAATACCTCAGTATACGTCATACCTGAGCAGTAATACCTCAGTATACCTCATACCTGAGCAGTAATACCTCAGTATACCTCATACCTGAGCAGTAATACCTCAGTATACCTCATACCTGAGCAATAATGCCTCAGTATACCTCATACCTGAGCAGTAATACCTCATTACCTCAGTATACCTCATACCTGAGCAGTAATACCTCATTACCTCAGTATACCTCATACCTGAGCAGTAATACCTCATTACCTCAGTATACCTCATACCTGAGCAGTAATGCCTCAGTATACCTCATACCTGAGCAGTAATGCCTCAGTATACCTCATACCTGAGCAGTAACACCACCACATTACCTCAGTATACGTCATACCTGAGCAGTAATACCTCAGTATACCTCATACCTGAGCAGTAACACCACCACATTACCTCAGTATACCTCATACCTGAGCAGTAATACCTCAGTATACCTCATACCTGAGCAGTAATACCACCACATTACCTCAGTATACCTCATACCTGAGCAGTAATACCTCAGTATACCTCATACCTGAGCAGTAATGCCTCAGTATACCTCATACCTGAGCAGTAATACCTCAGTAATACCTCAGTATACCTCATACCTGAGCAGTAATACCTCAGTATACCTCATACCTGAGCAGTAATACCTCAGTATACCTCATACCTGAGCAGTAATACCTCAGTAATACCTCAGTATACCTCATACCTGAGCAGTAATACCTCAGTATACCTCATACCTGAGCAGTAATGCCTCAGTATACCTCATACCTGAGCAGTAATGCCTCAGTATACCTCATACCTGAGCAGTAATGCCTCAGTATACCTCATACCTGAGCAGTAATGCCTCAGTATACCTCATACCTGAGCAGTAATACCTCATTACCTCAGTATACGTCATACCTGAGCAGTAATACCTCAGTATACCTCATACCTGAGCAGTAATACCTCAGTATATGTCATACCTGAGCAGTAATTCCTCATTACCTCAGTATAACTCATACCTGAGTAGTAACACCACCTCATTATCCAATATACATCATACCTGAGCAGTAATTTCTCATTATTTCAGTTTATTTCATACCTGAGCAGTAATACCTCATTACCACAGCATATATCATACCTGAGGATATCATGTACATGGGTAACATGTATACATGATGTAAGATGACACGCCGCAGTCTCTATACAGCTGGTGGTCACATGTTCGCATTGTTTGCTGTGCTGTATCAGTCTCTGAAGAGTTAAATACCAGCGCTGCAAGTAAATAGTCGTATGGATCGTGCAAGGCTGCTTACTGATAAACTTCAAGCCTATAATAGAGGAGTGATTCATAATACTGCTGGGATGTGACGTCTGATCTCTGACCGAAGCCGAAACAATCTGACCGCGAATGGCAATTATTAATATCCGCTGCGTCTTTGTTTTGCGTCAGCGCAAAAACCACCGACACCGACAACTCTATTTTTCCATAGACCAAATCCTTCAAGAGTGGCCCTCAGTTTTGTCCTGATTCTAACTTCACCCAAGAATGGTCTTGACCCCAACTCCACAGCACTGTCCTGTGGGTCGCTGTATTTGGGAAGATTGATTGTCGCTGGAGTTGTTTACTCCATTTTTCTCTATTAGTGGACGATTGTCCTGACTAAGTCTGCCACTGACTAAGTCTGACTAAGTCTGCCATGTGTGTGAGCAGGCGTATGACGCCACCGTCACCTTCATCATATAGATACTGGGTACAAGTATAATGCAGGATTTGTGCAGCTGCCATTTTTACCAAAATTTATGAGCTGCCTCCTCCTAGCTGTGACCAAGCATGTTAAAGAAACAGTCACAAACAGCAAGAAATTCATGTTTCCAGACTCAGTGGTGAACAGTCCCTGTGTAGTTCTGTAGACCTCTCTCCATAGACGAGATATAACAGTGGTACAGCCCTGTATATTGTCTATAATGATATTGGTAGCCGTAATGCAGCCCTGTGTATTATTTATTTGATATAATAGTGGCAGCAGTGCCCTGTGTAGAATTATCTATATGATATAATAGTGGCAGCAGTGGTGCAGCCCTGTGTATTATTTATTTGATATAATAGTGGCAGCAGTGCCCTGTGTAGAATTATCTATATGATATAATAGTGGCAGCAGTGCCCTGTGTATTATTATCTATATGATATAATATTGGCAGCTGCAGCGCTTGTTTGCATCAGTTTTCAGATCTGCTGCTTGTCATTGTTGATGAATGTTGTGCCCGCGCTGTGTTATAGTCTGTTGCTGCTGGATCTGTGAATGAGCCGTATGTTATTGTAACAACACAGGGACTTTCTCCAGAAGCTGCTGGCTCCGTCCCATGCGAGCTGGATATTAATGACAGCAGTGTTGGATTGTATCAGTGATCTGTTCTAGAGTCAACGGACTGTGAAATGACGCTGCCAGCGCTCGTAGTACTTCATTGAGGGCAGTTGATGCCAGGGACGCCCACTCCTCCTTCGCTGCAGCTCTGGGAAGATCACTGCATAAACCTTTGCCAGTTTTCAGATTTTAGAATATTCCAACCCAGAATATGGATCCTAAACACACCAACAGACCGGGGTCTCATCAGTGCAGCCTGGGAGCTTCTAGTAACTGAGCATGTTTGGACCTGTATTAATACCAAGTGGATTTTGGGATATTTTCTCCTGAAGCGCAGAGAGCTGGAAGTGTGTGGAGAAGATAAGGAGAGTAGAGTGATCAATCTATGAGGAGACAGAACATCTCCTGCAGTGCGATCTAACCAGGAATGACAGCGCTGAGGGGAGGTCGGCACAGGTGACCTAAACTTAAATCCAGCCAGACATTTCCCAGCAGCATGGTAGGCATTGGCTGTAGGCTCTGAACTCTTCTATAAAAGTTCTAAAGAATTGTGTCCACAGCCCCAGATGACCATGCAGACACAGTTAGGAAATTGCTTCATTACTGGGGTGCCACTGCCAACACTATATTAGGACCTGCTGCAGATTGCTATCTGTGTGTACTCGCACCAGAGGAGAGAAGGGCTCTTCTTCACTTGTGGTTCCTGGTTATTATTGTTCCTTCCCGCCATTGTTGGGGAACCTCAAGACTGGCTCAATACTCAATACTCATATCAGTGTAGATAATCCGGTGTGAACTAAATGCATCAGCAACACCATAAAATCTCCCTTCTTTCCTTATTTCAGTCCAATAGCTCTCATCTACACTGATACATTGTAACAAACCTCTCAACCCCTGTGATGTATAATGGGGAATGTTCTTGAATGGAAACTCATTTCCTGGCCACAGCTGTGTATTAGACAATTGCAGAACATGTCATTATATAATATACAGACCCTTAGATCAGGGACCGGAATGAGGACAGATGCTTTTCTCACAGGACTGTGTGCCAGATTTTATGGCTCCTGTGTCTTAAGGTTTTCGATCTCCTTTACAGGTTGTGGGTGATTTAAAGTGCACACCTGGATGTAGACGTCTCCTTATAGACGAGTGTATGTTACAGGGGATGTATAATACATAAGGCAGTGATGGCTGATCGTTTTTCGTCAGGTTATTAGGGCCGGGTAGGGAAATCAATACTGACGATGAAATGTCAACGAAGGAGGAGGCAGGTGGCGTGTGAGCGCCTCTACGGATCACATCGCCTCAATACAGCAGGGATGATGAATGATAGAAACAGAAATTCATATGTAAACCCCAAAGACCCTGTGAGTTGAGTGGTGTGTTGGGGGAGACAATACACAATACAGGGTAAATCCATCATTTATTGTGATGTTTCATCACAGTATTGTTATTATATTGGAAATCATCCATTTGATGTTTTGATCTCTGCAAAGAAAATGAAGCGTTATCAGTGTATGAGGAAAATTCAATAGACTTTGTGTTCTTCATCAGATCCCTGCCTGTTGTAAGTTAGCAGAAACACTTAATTTGGCTTAAACTCGTCCTGACCTAAAGGTGTTCATTTACATTAGGTGACCACTGGCCATTTTGCATAGGGTTGTCCTGACTCTTGCCTGTTGACAGAATTAGAATTTTAGCTGCCTCTTTTTTGTTTTTTGATGATAATCGGCCATCACAGGTGTTTGAAGGGAAAATAGGGGTCTTACAGTGGCAAATAGCTTCCTATTGAGAACAGACTAAGGGGTGTTCAGCTTACAGTTGTGTAAGGTGTATAGCCACATCATGTATCATCCATGTGCTGTATGTGCCATTTCACCACGAACTGGTGCATGGGCCTGTAGCCTTACAGTTATTGTCCCTTATATCCAGAGCGTTTTGTGCAGTTCTGTCCCCTGTGGGTTATGGTGAGATCTGGGGGACAGTTTTCATAAACATGTTTAGAATCTTGACTAAACCAATATCTACCTATAATTCAGGTGCCATATTATCAGGAGGTTGTAAGGAGGAACAGCAGCAATGTGAGCATTGACACTAACGCAAATCTGCTGTCTCGCAGTCTTCTCCCCTGTGCTCGACGTCTGTCTTACTTTGTCTTCTTGTCTCCCTGCAGGTGTCTCCTGTTTATATGTGACATGAAGAGAATCTCATTGAGCTTCACATGAGTCATCAGACTAATCTCCCCGCTAAGCAGCGAGCAACAGAAAAGTCTCCGGTGAGTGTCAAATGTTGCAAGTATCAGGACACAGACATTTAGTCAGTTTCTGCCTCCAGCCTCATGTTACGGGCAGGCATATTAATGGCGTATCCTCAATAAAACTTCTTTCTTTATATGATATGGATGTTAAATCCTGTAGCCTTATACCTGGTGGTCCAGTGCATTATCCCAGGTCAGATTAATTGGAGTTTACCTGATAAATTTAGGCTAAGACTCCACATTGTGGACACGCAACTTTTTTTGTTGCAGGTTCTGCTGCGGTGTTTTGAGTCAAAGACAAGAGTGGCTGGAAAATGGGAAATATATAGGAAGTTCTTATACTTCCGCCTTCTGCTCAATCCACTCTTGGCTTTGGCTCATAAAACCGCAACAAAATCTGCAACAAAAAAGCGGAGTTTCTGCAATGAGGGGCCTTAGCCTAAAACCAGTTGCAGACAACCATCCTATGAGTCAGTGTGCTGTACATATATTTCACGGAGCGCACACTGACCCATTCTTTTGTATGGGCCCGTACACGTGACCCTGACTTTCATGGCCCCGTGTGTGGGCCGACATTCTGGGCTGCATCAGGTAGGACACGTCTTATTTTGCGGCCCATGCTTCCATGGCTCTCTTTCATTTAATGAAAGTAGCCGCCGAACCCCTGTCCATGCACATGCGGCACATCCCCGTGTCCCCAGTGTGCAGCGCATGCAACTGACCTAAGGCTGCTTTCACACGGCAGTGTTTGTAAAAGAAAAAATATCCTTGTACCGTGTTAGCCAGTGGATATGAAATGAACAAAATTTTTTGAGAGAAGTCCTCAGTAGTTGATACCTTTTTTAATGGCTAACTTAAAAAGTTTTTTGATGACATATCGAGCTTTCGAGACTATAGAGGTCTCGTCATCAGGATGGTAACGGCAGTGTTTGGTCAGTGATTTTGTTCACTGATTGTGAGCCAAAATGAGGAGTGGAGACTACACGGAGATCAGATATAATAGACATATTTTTACCTGTTCAGTGTTTTTAACCCATGCCTAGTTTTGGCACACAATCACTGATGAAAATCACTGACCAAACACTGCCGTGTGAAAGCGGCCTAAGGCCTAAAGCCTGATGTTACGGAAACGCTGTTTTCCAGTACCTGCAAAGTGAATGGGATTCTGGCTTGCAGAAAAAAAATCTAAAGTGGAAAAGTTGTATTTTCAAAAATGTTTACGTGTCAATTATTACATGGCAATTATACCTGTGGAAATGCCGACATTTTCTGTATAGGTATTATAGGGACAAAGTCTGCAGATCAAAACTCGGCGAAATTACAGTGAAAAACGCTGTGGTAAAAAAAATGAGACCCGTTTATCAATTAGAAATCAGCAGAGGTCTAACATGTGGAATACCTGCAAATTTAGGTCACATGGCTCCAACTTTACAGGTCATGTTCATTAGTCACATAGCCTGTTTGCAACTCAGTTCCATTCAATGTATGGCACTTGTGCTTGGTTTATTGTGAAGAGGCCACAGTGCTCTTTCATATACTGTGGTCTCTTCAAACCATGGATTGGCTGTGGGCCGCTGCTGATCTGCTTTTTCCTCTGTTTTCCCTTAAATTTATAGGGAAACTTATTGCTATTTTGCAGCTAAAATTAACTTGCTGCATTAATCTAAATCTCATTCCCTTTGCTGATATTGTAAAACACATTGTTTTTTCTATTGTGTTTCCACAGCAGCCAAAAATGCTCCCTCTCCACAATCTGGGTACTTGGCCTTAATGTTTTTAATGATTCTACTGAATTAGTAAGGTAATAGTGGTTGTGCGAGTCTCAGTGTCGCACATTCCCATCATGGTGAAGGTTGAGGGTGATGTTGCCCAGCTTCGCTGCTCCAGACCTTGTAGCGGGTTAAGCAGCGCAGCCCCCAGGGCCCAGGTATCAGCGGAGCTCATACATTGCCTCTCATTAACCTGTAATTATCTGCAGACACCAGGGAGCGAATCCGCTATTTAGATCTCGCTCAGCACTGTCCTCTGCCTCCAAGGGATGAAGTTCACTCTTCTCTAAATGCTTCAGGACAAAATTGTTTATCAGCTCTGGTCAGAGTGTTCTTGCTCACACTGGGGAGAATTTATCAAGGCTTCTGCTTCCTGTGCCAGTCTTAATTCCCTGTGAGCTGGGGTGGAGACAGATGCCTCTTTATAACTGATGTGCATCTTCTTCTCTCCATTGATGTCAGCTAGAAGCTATCATAGATTTTGGCTATAATTTCACCGTATGCCAGATGAAGACTGATGTAGATACTTTTATTCCCCCCATTGTGTCTAGAAATCCATTGTCTCTAGTGTGGATGGTAAAAACAGCTCAGGAGCAGATGCTGAGATTTAGAAAAACACATCATGACTAATCGTGTATCATTTTTTATTTTTTTTTTTCTGTAAAGCTGGTGGTTTGCTACGGTGGCCTGCCTTCTGTACGCTGTTAGCTACAGTAGCCTGCCTTCTGTACGCTGTCAGCTACTTGCAAAATCCCCAGTATTTGGTCCTATTCATATGGTGATTCCTCTCTACTCCTCTGTATACCTTATCAAATATTCCATTCAGAATTGTAGCAAAGTAGGACCATGACCTCCTATGAGACCTGTTCTGCTGCAACCATAGTAGTTGCCACCCAGTTTTTCCAGAAACAGATGTAATTATAATAGCACTGGATACACCTGTCCAGGAGTTGTGTGTCATGCAGATATTACTTGCTCAATGTAAGGATAAATTCTCTTTGCTTGGAAGGTCATTCTTGATGCTTCTCCGGTTCTGTACAGACGATACTAACTCTTGTGATGCTTTTCTTCCACACAGTTGTACCACTGACCGTCCACCATGACTGAACAGTCAGAATGCAGATTCAGCAATCTGAGCCAGGATCAAATTACCATCCTCAATCAGGTTCTAACAGAGATCATCCCCATCCACGGCAGAGGGAACTTTCCAACTATGGAGGTGAAACCCAAAGACATTATCCATGTGGTGAAAGAGCAGCTCAAAAAGAAGAAAATCGCTATACGAGACATTCGCCTGAATGGCTCCACAGCTAGTCACATCCTCATGCAGCAGAACGGGACCAGCTGCAAGGACTTGGACATCATTTTTGGTGTGGAGCTTCCAGATGAGCAGGCCTTCCAGACAGTCAAAGAGATTGTCTTGGATTCCCTATTAGACTTTCTTCCCAAATGTGTCAACAAGGAGAAGATCACTGCTCTAACCATGAATGAGGCGTATGTTCAGAAGATGGTGAAGGTGTCTTCAGACCATGACCGCTGGAGTTTAATCTCACTTTCCAACAATAGCGGTAAGAACGTGGAACTTAAGTTTGTCAACTCTCTCCGGAGACAGTTTGAGTTTAGCGTAGACTCCTTCCAGATAATCCTTGACTCCATACTTGATGTCTACAATGATGAGGACAGTGAGCTGACCCCAGACACCTACCCCACTATCGTAGCTGAGAGCATGTACGGAGATTTCCAGGAAGCTATGGAACATCTTAGGTGCAAGCTTATCGCTACAAGGAACCCAGAAGAAATCCGAGGTGGTGGACTTCTAAAATACAGCAACCTCTTAGTTCGTGAATACAAGCCAGCCTGTGAGACGGAAATAAAGTCTCTGGAGCGCTACATGTGTTCCAGGTTCTTCATTGACTTTCCAGATGTAGCTGAGCAGCAGAGGAAAATCGAGTCTTACCTGCGCAATCATTTCATTGGAGAAGAGAAGAGCAAATATGACTATCTGATGACCTTGCGCTCTGTGGTCAATGAGAGCACGGTGTGTTTGATGGGTCACGAGCGCAGGCAGACTCTTAATATGATCACCATCCTAGCATTGAAAGTGCTCGGAGAACAGAACATCATCCCAAACACGGCCAACGTGACATGTTATTACCAGCCAGCCCCCTACATGAGCGACAGGAACTTCAGCAACTATTACATCCCTCAAGGGCAGTCTGCTTTCTTCTACCAGCCCTACCAGTTCCACATACACCTGCAGAGTGGGCTAGTGTAGGAGGCCGAGCTTAAAACTGTGAAATAAAGATTTCCCTGAGTGCACATTGGGAAATGACTCTTCTGCAAATGATCACTTTATGTAAAGACTTGGATGGCATTATACAGGTCAAACATATAGAATAAACTGAGGAGCCCCTCTATACATATGTTATATCTTGTGCAGATCATACACAAGAGCTTGATGGGTAGGGGCATCAGCTAATATAAAGATGACACTGAATAAGCAGGGCAGGTCCCTCTATCCCACTGTCTCTATGGCCACTATGTTAGTATTGTACTCTGCCATTAATATTATAAAGTACAACACCATGGAATTAATATAATAATGTACAGAGCACTGTGGGATTAATGTGCTCTAAAAATATCAATAAAATGCAGGGAATGCTGACACATTTCAGATTATACTTCAGAGCTGTACTAATTGTTCTACAGATTCTAAGTAACTTATGTACATGCTGACTGCTGTTTACGGAGATAAGTTTTATATGTGACCTGTATAATGTTGATCATAACTGAGCCTGTTTTCTTGTCTTTTTGTTTTTATTTTTAATATTGCTGCTCCCTATCTGTTGATAGTGGAGGAGGCCTTTGCTGTGGGGGGACATCTTCAGTCCATCCTGAGATGATGCTGTGACAGTACAAACAGTTTGTGAGAAAAAAAAACAAAACTCTGGAACCTCGATGAAGCGAGTGCCAATGCTGCAGTGTCATGAGAAGCTGATGATACAAAGGACTTTGTATCATTACTAGTTTTCCTATGTCGATATTTTGCTGTTTGTGATTTTCTATTTTAGATCAGAATCTTGGTGTTGTGTTTTTTGCAGTGGGGGACATTGAATGGTGACTGTGCCGCCAGCACTAGAGATTTTTGACCACTTCTGAGTGGTTGCTTAGGCTACCCATACACCTTCAATAGTTATCGCCTAAACTCTGCATTGGTAGACAGCCATTCTTCCTCACCTGCCCCCTTCACCTCATACATTTACATTTTCATGCATAAGTTTCTAAGAGATAGAGGGAAGAAAGCTGTATTCAGACACCTCCATATGTCCAGGGAGAATCAGCCATTGACATAATACATGCTCAGTCCTTCTTTTTTCTTCAAGACAGATCATGTCAGGGTGATGTCCTACACATCTGACTTAATGTATGGGGGCCTTTAGCCTACACCTGGACATGGATGAGCCACTTTGTAAATCGTCCATTTAACTTCTGTTACTCCAATCAAATTCCATCTGTAGTCCCCACCAGAGCTGCAGTCACAATTTTGCAGGCTTTCTGCTTGCATGACCTCTCAAGTTTCCCAGTGGGTTAAGTGCTGGTACTGAACATGTTGTGCTTAGGTGCATCATGGGGAAGTAATGATTATCAGGACATTATATCATCTCCTCCAAGCAGGTCAAGATGGCTCACTTAGCACAGTGTTGACAGATTCCAGGTAGCAGCAACCGGCAGACTTATGGATGATGCTCAAGATGTGACTAAAGTTTGAGACCGGATACAACTCTACATAAGCACAGCAGACTTGGGCTCAGGCCCCACATAGCAAATCGTTTTAGATGGGGTTTTTTTCTTCCCCTATTAAATATATAGCGAAAACATTTGTCATTTTACAGCTCGAATTAACTTGCTGTGTTTTTCAAAAACAGCTTTTCAGCTCTTTTTCTCCTCAGTGTGCAGATGAGATTAATAAAATCTAATTCACTTTGCTGCTCCTCTAAGGCCCAGTTCACATCTGCACATGGGTTTCCATACAGATAGTCCGCTTGGGGACCCTCCAAATGGAAACCTATAAAGTATAAAAAAAGCAGTTACCTTAGGAAACCCGCAGACCTCATGGACTATAATAGGGTTCGTGTGGTCTCTGCACGGAAAATGCGCAAAGAAAAGTGCTGCTCCAGAATATTCTGTGCAGGCAGGGACCCTGGAGGTTTTGAAGAGTGGAGAGTGATGGCTTCTCATTGATTGGGGGGGGGGGGGCATTCTTTAATTTTGTATCTGGAGTGGATCAGCGCCAGCAGAGTGGTCACCTGGGTTTGTTAGAAGCGACACAGCTGACTATAAATCCTATATTACAGACTAACTTTTTACGGCTCCGGAGAAGCCCTTTAGTCCTCCATAACCCCGATTCCATCTGCCAGCTGATATAACTGGACCCTTTGTTTAGTTTTTGTTTGCCAAAGAAAAATTTCTGAAGGTAGAAGTGCCTGTGTGCCCCTTACCTGGAGCCCGTTACCCATATTCAGTGTCCAAGATTCCAGGATCATATCTGTGGGTTTATGTCCTTGAGGTCTTCTCTGCTGAAACAATGTGAATATTTCTACTCTTTCTATAGTCTATAGAAACCTGTAATGCCGACCTGTATAGAATTCTACACAAGCTATTTTTCTATGGACAATGAATGTGCTGTCTTGAGCGGTCTTACTTCTGTAGATGTTTATTCCAATGTTAATGTTCTGTAACAGATTTTGCAACATTTTACCCTCTGAATTTACAGTAAGTAACTGTCTTAGGGATATTATGTATTCTACTCCATTTACATCCAAAGCTGCTGGTCACACATTTGTTTAGCTTTCCCTGTTGATATGTGAACTCTGTTTTACGCTAGGTTCAGACTTCAGTTATTTGTGATTCATCGATAGATCAGAACAATGGACTCAATATTGGAAATCTGCCCCTAGCCTTACTATCATCTACATTCCCATATTGGACTCTCCTGTAACTTGAGACCAGTAGGATTGTGACTGCAGCTCTGGATGTGATTAGAGTATAAAACATGATGTGATTTAGGATTAGTCAAGGATTTACACAAGCTCAGTTTTTATGGAGATATTAGGGTATATTCACATGTGGCATATTTCTTGTAGACTGAAGATCAGAGGTCAGCTCTTTACATCTGAGGTTTTCTTTTTGCAGCAGGTGCAGGGATTCGGGGAAACCTTCTTCAGATGATCACTGAAGTTTAGAGATCACGATAGAGCAAGCAGGTATTTTGTAGTTTTGTTGCGTGTAAACTTATGATTCTTCTGTCTTGGTTGTGGGTTTGGGGAAGGGGGTTGTTTATATAAAGGGGTTATCCAGTTAATGACACATATTCCCTGTCTACAAGGTAGGGTATGTGTCATATTGCAGTGGGTCAGGTCTCTGAATCCCCCAGCAGTCAGGCGGACGGGACTGAAAATGCCACCTGCATCTTCCATGTGAATGAAGGCCAGTGGGGGAGGTCGGATTCCGTGTGAGCTGACACTTTTGCCTTATTCTGTGGGACAGCCCTTTCAATGTAAGGGAGCCTTCACACGGAGTTTACGCTCCACTCATTCAGACACGTAAACATTTGTCAAAGTGACCGCTGTAAAACACAATCCCCTAGACTTCAATGTGTGCCGCACTTACACACGCTACACATTGAAATCAATGGGTTTAAAAGCCTCCCAGTGATTTCAGTGTGTAGTGCGCGTAAAACCGGCACACATTGAAGTCTATGGGATTTTGTTTTACAGCAGTCACTTTTTGACACGTGTTTACGCGTCTGAATGAGCGGAGCATAAACTCCGTGTGAAGGCTCCCTGAATCTGAATGGTAGGAGGATGTAATCAATGTATTTCCCAAATTCCTAAGTAGTGAGAAAAATCAGGGGTATCACCACCCTCAAGGCTGAGGCCCCACGTTGTGGAAAAGCTGCATTTTTGTTGTTGCAGATTTTGCTCAGTTTTTTTTTTTTTTTTTTTTTTTTCAAACAAATCCAAGAGTGAGCTCAACAGGAATGGGAAGGCTTTCTTTCGCGGAATTTCTGATACTATTATATCTACGGGGAAATCGCCAGCATTTCCGTAGATAGAATTGACATGCTGCGATTTCCAAAAACAGTTTTGGAAATCGCAGCGTGTCCGCACCACGGTTTTTACTGCAGAGTTGGCATGGGATTTGCTAGAATCCCATCTACTTTACCTGTACTGTAAAATTCTGCGATTTTTTTTTTTTTTTTTTTCCTGAAGCGTTTCTGGCCTAAGGGTATGTTCACAAAGGACCAAAACCGCAGCAAAATCTGCAACAAAAAAAGCTGCGTTTCTGCAACGTGGAATCTCAGCCTTAAGAAGGGTTCTTAGTTTAGCCATTCTTGGCTTTGGCTCAAAAAAATGCAGCAAAATCATCAACAAAAAAAGCAGCTTAACTGCAATGTGTGGCCTCAGACTAAAGGGTTTTTTAAAGAAACCTATACATAAGGTGATTGACAGAGGTGAGAGTCGGAGGAAACTTTTTGTATAATTAACTGCTGTAGAAATTCCGGAAACTTTGGCAATTCCGTAACTTTTTGATGAATCTTGTTGCAACATTGTACTTCTATGTAGCAGTATGACCTTCATGTCCATGATGAATGGTGCGGAGACCATACCTGTGGCTGTAGCATGTTGTAATTGTGAAATGAGGTACATGAGGTTACATTGTATCTGAAAGGTCCACCACATGGTTACATTCTCTCTGGAGGCGTCCATAGCATGTTTACAGCGCCTCTATCGGATTCACTGTATGGTTACATCGTCTTTAGTGTATTGAACTTTTGGTTACATTATATTTGCTGGGTTGACCACACGGTTACATTGTCTCTGGTGGTTTCACTATTTGACGTGTCCACCTTTTGACTACATTGTCTTTTGTGTAATGACTATATGGTTACGTTGTTTATGACTGGTTCCCTGCATGGTTACATTGTTTTTGGCAGGTTGATGTACATTAGGCCTCAGTATTTTGAGCCTTTACACGTTGCATTTGTCAGTTTGTTTGTTGTAGCGACTGATCTGCACCTTAACTTCCTGCACAGGGAATATGACTCCTGTATATATCCTGTGAAGATTTCTCAGATATTGTTGTACGAAATCTGATTTATACTGAGCTGATAATAAAGCTTTAAGACAAACATCTGGACTGTATTGGGATTATTGCAATTTGGTCTGTGCCCTTTACAAAACAGTTTATGCATGGTCTCGTGCATCCTCCTTACTTCTGACCTCATAATCTGGATTTGCACTGCTACCCTTAAACTAATCTGCACTGGCAGCGTAATCTTATAAAACAACTTGTGCCGGAGTATCACTCATGTGACAGAATCCTATAATATGTGGTGTCCTGTGCGAGAAGTTCTGGCTGTATCCTCAGTGGTGCACACAGTGAATGGATAAGAACCTTAATTATATGGCAGTGAGCAGGCTCCAGCTTGTGCTGGTCTCCTGGGCCGCAGACTTGCGTGTCTTGAAATAACTGCACCCTGTACACGAGGACTCTGCGCATAATTGTGCGACCATAGAGAGAAGCTCAAAGCAGAAACCCTGGAGACAACCTGATGACTACCCAGAACAACCAACTGTACTGAAATGTCTAAAGTAAGACCCTAGAGGCAGCACATCATGAGAATTAGACACAAACCCAGAGTGCCTCCATACATAACAATAACCAGAGTGCCTCCATACATACTGATGGGTAGAACTAGTTATATATATAATGTATATGAGAGAGAGCGAGCGCGCTGGTGGAATAATACAGACGACTCCACAGATCTAGAGTAATACTAATCGCAGTGGTGTAACATTTGACGTGGGGGGGCTCCCACCCCCCATGTACACACTAACCGCATTTCTGCAGACACTATTATGCCCCATAGTGGCCCCTGCACACAGTATTATGCCTCATTTTGGATGACCCATGAACAATTATTATACTCTGGAGTCTTTTCCAACCCCAGAGTATAATGATTGGAGACTCAGGGGAGGATACAAACATAAAAGACACTGTCACTTACCTTTCCTGGGCTCCGGTGCACTCCCCGCTGATGTCGGCCATCTCCAATGATGGACTGAATGTCACATGAGCCGGGCTTGCGTCGCAGCATGTAATAACGCAGGCCCGACCCACGTGATGTCTGGGACGTCACCAAATGGGCCCGAAGCCTTCCAGAGCGCAGAAGAGGTAAGTAACAGTGTATTTTATGTTCCCTCACCTTTCCTAGTTCTCCAATCATTGTACTCGGGGGGATGGGGTGTTTGTGGGGTTCGCAGCTGCGCGGCCTCAATTACCTATCCTCCCTCCGGGGAAGCACCAGTGGCTGTGATTAGGAGCAAGGATCGGTAAGTAAATAAGGCCCATTACCTGCTGGAGTTACTATTTAAAAAAAACAAAATGACCCCCTAATGACCCAGGCCCTGTGGCAGCTGCTGCCGCTGTTATCCCGGTAGTTACGCCCCTGACTAATTGCCATATAAGTGTCTGCTTTAAGTGCAGCTGAATTCCCAGTATGATGAATAATTAGAAAGGTGTCAGAGCAGTGTGAACTTGGCCCTGTACTTCCTCACTGTCATCCTGAAGCTACAGCGTGCTGTGCATAGACCTCAGAAGCTGCTGAACCCAGGATAAGTAATCTATATACACAGTGACTACACCAGCAGAATAGTGAGTGCAGCTCTGGAGTATAATACAGGATGTAACTCAGGATCAGTACAGGATAAGTAATGTAATGTATGTACACAGTGACTGCACCAGCAGAATAGTGAGTGCAGCTCTAGAGTATAATACAGGATGTAACTCAGGATCAGTACAGGAGAAGTAATGTATGTACACAGTGACTGTACTAGCAGAATAGTGAGTGCAGCTCTGGAGTATAATACAGGATGTAACTCAGGATCAGTACAGGATAAGTAATGTAATGTATGTACACAGTGACTGCACCAGCAGAATAGTGAGCGCAGCTCTGGAGTATAATACAGGATGTAACTCAGGATCAGTACAGGATAAGTAGTGTAATGTATGTACACAGTGACTGTACCAGCAGAATAGTGACTGCAGCTCTGGAGTATAATACAAGATATAACTCAGGATCAGTAAAGTATCTCTTTGCTGATTATTTTGGAATAAGTCTAAGGAAACTGCAAATAGTTCCTGAATTAATTCTCTATGAGGTATCTGTGGTAGAGATAGGGTTACTTTCCATCCCTCTATATAGATGTAATTTGCAGGAATATGATATTATTTTTTTTTTGGGGGGGGGAGGTCACTGAGTTTATAGTTTAGGGTCTATAAGAAAAATGACAGGTGATCAGCTAACAGAATGGAAATTAAGCTTGTTGGGTGTCACCACTGCCGCTCCTAGATAGAAGCTGCCGGCAGCCATTACTGGACTTTGTCCTTTGTTCAGAAAAAAAAAGATGATGGTCAAGGATGATGGGAGTGCTACATTGTGATTGTACAGTAACATTACATCACTGGAGTGTTCATTCTTGCAGATAAGGTTGTTTTGGACTCTATGGAAACCACATTGTGTGTATGAGAGAGAGTGTGTGTGTGTATATACATGTATATAATATATATATATAATTTTGTTCTTCTGTTTATTTTTTGTTGTCTTGGAAACAAAGCGATACTAAAAGATATGACTTCAGCACAGTTAATTATGTCATTAGCGTCAGGACATTGAATGAGTCACACAGACCCTTCACTGGGCGAACGCCTGCCACGTTGTCATGGGGATGACGCCGCGACTGGTTATTTTACATGTTGACTCCAAATTCTTTAGGTTAAACGCAGAGAAATCAGATGGGACAAGAAGAACCCATGGAAGATGGGTATAGTATTGTGTTGAAGTACATCAAGGGTATACCTATATGGGTTGCAGAGGTGGCGGTCAGGGATGTAGAAACAGGAGGTGTAGAGGTGGTGGTCAGGGGTGTAAATAAAGAAGGCATAGAAGTAATCGTGAAACACAGCACACGTCAGCTGCACCAGAAGACCTTTAAGACGCTAGAAAAGAACAAAAGTAGAAAACACATCTAAGCTTAGTGCTTCTGGGAGTCACAAAGCTCCCTGTTTCACATAGGAGGACATTAGAACCATAAGCAATATATTATTTGATAGGACCTGTACAGATTTTTCTTCTGTACCCTGTGGTGTCTGTAAGAGGTTGCAGACACTAGTGGATGGCTCACTAATGGAGGTGGAAACAGTGCAGTTTAATGGAGCAGAACTTTAGTTCTGCTGGAGTGCAACGTGTGAAGCTTATAAACAGTGACACTTAACTTGGTGGTTATAGTCTCAATTGTGTACACAGCTTGGTGGTTACACTCTGTGATGACTACATACAGTGTTGGCCAAATGTATTGGCACCCCTGCAATTCTGTCAGATAATACTCATTTTCTTCCAGAAAATGATTGCAATCACAAATTCTTTGGTATTATTATCTTCATTTAATTTGTCTTCAATGGAAAACCACAAAAAGAATTGTCAAAAAGCCAAATTGGATATAATTCAACAGCAAACATAAAAAAGGGGGTGGACAAAAGTATTGGCACTGTTTGAAAAATCATGTGATGCTTCTCTAATTTGTGTAATTAACAGCACCTGTTACTTACCTGAGGCACCTAAAAGGTGGTGGCAATAACTAAATCACACTTGCAGCCAGTTGAAATGGATTAAAGTTGACTCAACCTCTGTCCTGTGTCCTTGTGTGTACCACATTGAGCATGGAGAAAAGAAAGAAGACCAAAGAACTGTCTGAGGACTTGAGATGCAAAATTGTGAGGAAGCATGAGCAATCTCTAGGCTACAAGTCCATCTCCAAAGACCTGAATGTTCCTGTGTCTACCGTGCGCAGTGTCATCAAGAAGTGTAAAGCCCATGGCACTGTGGCTAACCTCCCTAGAGGTGGACGGAAAAGAAACATTGACGAGAGATTTCAACGCAAGATTGTGCGGATGGTGGGTAAAGAACCTCGACTAACATCCAAACAAGTTCAAGCTGCCCTGCAGTCCGAGGGTACAACAGTGTCACCCCGTACTATCTGTCGGCGTCTGAATGAAACGGGACTGTATGGTAGGAGACCCAGGAAGACCCCACTTCTTACCCAGAGACATAAAAAAGCCAGGCTGGAGTTTGCCAAAACTTACCTGAGAAAGCCAAAAACGTTTTGGAAGAATGTTCTCTGGTCAGATGAGACAAAAGTAGGAAAAGGCATCAACATAGAGTTTACAGGGAAAAAAAAAGAGGCCTTCAAAGAAAAGAACACGGTCCCTACAGTCAAACATGGCGGAGGTTCCCTGATGTTTCGGGGTTGCTTTGCTTTTGCTGCCTCTGGCACTGGACTGCTTGACCATGTGCATGGCATTATGAAGTTTGAAGACTACCATCACATTGTGCAGCATAATGTAGGGCCCAGTGTGAGAAAGCTGGGTCTCCCTCAGAGGTCATGGGTCTTCCAGCAGGACAATGACCCAAAACACACTTCAGGTCAGCACTAGAAAATGGTTTGAGAGAAAGCCCTGGAGACTTGTAAAGTGGCCAGCAATGAGTCCAGACCTGAATCCCATAGAATACCTGTGGAGAGATCTCTTGATGGCAGTTTGGAGAAGGCCCCCTTCACATCTCAGGGGGGACCTGGAGCAGTTTGCCAAAGAAGAATGGTCTACAATTCCAGCAGAGCATTGTAAGAAACTCATTGATGGTTACTGGAAGTGGTTGTTCGCAGTTATTTTGTCTAAAGGTTGTGCTACCAAGTGTTAGGCTGACGGTGCCAATACTTTTGTCCGGCGCATTTTTGGAGCTTTATGTAAAATTATCAATGATTTGACTTTTTTTTCATTCTCTTTTGTGTTTTTTTTTTTTTTTTATTGCAAGCAAAATAAATGAAGATATTACAGTAATACCAAAGAGTTTATGCTTGCAATAATTTTCTGGAAGAAAATGAGTATTATCTGACAGAATTGCAGGGGTGCTAATACTTTTGGCCAACACTGTAACTTGACATTTACAGTCTCTGATGGATACACACCTTGGTGGTTATAATCTCTGTTGAGTATGCAGCTTGATAGTTACAATCTCTGATGGATATACTGCTTGATGGTTCCTGACTCTGATGGGTACACACCTTGGTGGTTCCTGACTCCCGATGGGTACACACCTTGGTGGTTCCTGACTCTGATGGGTACACACCTTGGTGGTTCCTGACTCTGATGGGTACACAGCTTGACAATTCTAATGTCTAATGGAGATAAAAATTGGCCGTTACAATCTCTGTTAGGTACTGAGTTTGACAATTACAGTCTGTGATAGGGATACAAACTGGGGTTTACAATCTCTGATGGGTACACAGCTTAGTGGTTGCAATCTCTGATGGTAATAGGGGATAACCATGCTGTGTAGGTTGAGATTTCTGTTCGGCTGGGAGAGGATCTCAGCGGTCTTTTACTCAGGTTTGCTCTAACAAATTCTCCCCATTTTAGAGCTAGGGTTAGTCTATTCTCTTTACTTCACCCATGGACATGCCACCTGTGGGATTTCATGAATGAGTCTGAATCGGAGTGATCTGTTCCTGTGAGAATGCCTGAGCAGCAGGCTCTCTATTGTCAGCATGAGCTCGCAGGAATGTATAGATTTTATTATCACAAAAGTCCTGAGGTCTCGGGTCATTTCTTATATTTTCTCTTTTACATGGTACTGAAACGTCTCCAACGTGTTTTGTTACTGGCACTCCTTGGTTCCATATTCAGGCTTACAAGAAAATGTATTGGTAATATTGTTCTGTTTTGCTAGTCTGGCTTGAGCAGTGACCCTGGGGTGCAAGACATTACGCAGGAGGTCAGAAGAGGACTGAGAGAGTGCGCTGGATGCGGCAAAGGATGCCTAGAATAGGTGAGGGAAGGTGAGTATAAGTGTTTGTTATTTCTTTACACCTTTCCTGGGCCTCTACCTATTCTAGTCTAAAGAGAGCCCACAGTATATTAATTTTACTTCTGGTTCTATCAGAACAAGTTTGGAGGGTCGACTCACCTAAACAGCAATGAATCTTCAGTGGGGTTGAGCGGATCTTGAGATTTTAGGATCGATTTTAAAATCCAATTTCCGATCATTTTCCAGCTGATCATGATCATCAAATCTGCTCAATCGCTGATCGGATTCCGATCTTTTCCGATTCCGATCGCTCAACCCTATTGATGATATATACAGGAATAGGTTTGAGCCAATCTTGAGGTAACCTCTGACCTCGATCCCGCCGGAAAAGATCGGGATCGCTCAACCCTAATCTTCATAGGTTTGCACATCTCTAGACCCAACTCCTCTCTACTGACCTTTTCCAGATCCTACAGTGTCTATCCTGTACACTACTTATTTCACACCTGACAGCTCTCTGTTGTGTTACTCTTCCATGAGATGAGTGACACCCTTAATTTATAGTACAGATTCTGTGTGACTACTGCCCACGTGCCCCCCTGAATACAATGCACACATCCATTAAGCACATCTCCTGCACCTCTCGCTTCCTCTGTGCTTGACTTGGTGTGACCTGCAGAACAAAGTCCACGGCGCTGAGGCTTCACATAGAATTGTTAGCGTCTCCTCATTATAAGTAATGATTGTTCTGCCTTTTCGGAAACCAGGACAAGAGCTTGTATATGGTTCAAACTTCACAAGTTATAAAGGGGCAGTGCCTGCAAATAAAAGTTACCATCACATTGGCAAGATATAAAACTATAACAGGAAAGTCCAGTTACCCTCACTGGGGTAACAGAGGCAAGGCATGAGTCCAGTGTAAGTTGTGCTAGCTAATAACCTGGATATGATGCTTTGTGTCACTTTATCGATAATGTACGTTGTTCCTTACAGTTCACCTCCTGCACTTTTCGACATTTTTTGCATCTTTCACATGTAACACTGTATTATGGGGTAAAGGTTTCTCTCTGTATAAGATTAGGACGTCATATAGGACCCCTCCCCTGGACGGATAAGGGTCACCTCCAAAAGTTCCCATTAGAAGGAGCTGTGTGACTGGGTTACTTGGCAACGTTTTTGTGTTTACCGTTGAACCTGTGCTTTAAGCTGTCTCTAATATATTCGCAGTCAGCGCCGGTCACCTCGATGCCGTCAAATAACGACATGTTAACGAGAGCATACTCCGAACCAACACGTATACCCCAGCGGCTGATAATGAAGGCACGGAGACGTCACCGCAGCGCATTATACTAAACACAGGCAACATAATGATTTGGCTTTGATTCCATGGCACAGGCTTGTTACCAGTGAGAAGGGAGAGACGCATCTCATTTACATAGTTTAGCTAATTAATGACTAATGTGTAACTATTGTGACAGATAAATGGGATGTTTGTGGGCACCCATGATGTGGATACATTACTGTCATCATCCTGGTAAATGAACACTTAGTCTGGCTTCACACAGGGGTATTCTGCCTACAAAATACAGACCCAATATTAGCCATATTTCCCTAAGCGAACCCGAACTCCAAGCATCATAGCCATCTCTTAAGCTAATAATCCCTACATCCCCACATCTCTGATGTTATATACTGTATACAGTGTGAGGGAAGAGAACTGCAGGGACTCCTATTGTTATGGATGACCACAGAGACTCCTTATAGTCACGTCAGAGTACTACCAGTAATAGTCACAGCAGAGTTCTCCCATTAATAAAAAAAAATAAATTAAAAAGGATACAAGGAAGCCAGGCACCAATACCACAGCACTTCTATAAAAAGTATAAGAATTAAGTATAAAAAAATTTCTCAAATAAATAAAATGAATCCACTTCCATATATATATATATATATATATATATATATATATATATATATATATATATATATACACTAGCAGTACCCGTGACCTCGTCTGCAGAACCCTGACCCCCTGCACGGCCCACCTGTAGCGCCACGCAGGCTTCTTCCTTTGCCTTGTGTCCACAGCGGCTCACTTTTCCCCATCTTCCCCCTGGCACCCGCCAACCCCCTTTTTTCCTACCCATTCCCTCATGTGCTCGCTTCTTTCTCCTACCCCGCGCCCCTTTTCCCCCCTAGCCCCATGTCCCCTTCCCCCGTGTTACCTACCCCGTGCCCCCTTTTTCCCACCACCCCATGCCCCCTTCCCTGTCTTACCTACCCAGTGACCCCTTTTCCCCCCCCCCAGACCCTGTGTCACCTTCCCCCCCACCAACCTGTGCCCACGGCCTCACCAAACCCCGGGCTACCAATGCACTGATGTTACAGGGGTGTCTATGAGGGTCCCCCTCCTGCGGCAAGCCATGTGCCCCCATTCCATCTGTGGGCGCTGTGGCGGCCTTGTCCCCATCCCCCTTCCAGGGGCCCCCGGGTTTACCTGCCCAGGCCCGCATCCCCCACTGGACCGGCAACCTCCTCACTCCCAACACTCCACCCCTCTCCCTTCTCAAAGTCCCCTAACTCGCCTGTCGTCACAACCCTTTTCCTGCGGCCGAATGACACTGTAGATAGCCCTGAGCAGACATGGGCGACATCCCCGACGGACATGCAGAGTCCAGAGGCCGCAGCCGCCACGGGACAGCAGACCGAAACGGCGTTCCAGACTGCAGCGCAGGCGACCCCCTGTCCGGCCACGGCAGAGCACTGCGGTCCTGTGGTAAGCCCGCACAGGCGGGGCAGCGTACGCACTTCTCGCTGCCCCAGAGTACAGGCGCTGGTTCAGGACGCTCTGGACCTCTGAGAGCCGCCATATTCTTGCGGACGCCGGCCGGCCAATAGCTTCGCCCACATAGAGAAGCGGCACCCATCCAGGTGAGCTGCTGATGGGGCTGGGATGACGTCATCCCAGGTCTTACAGCGTCCCAGGTCCTGCAGCGAATTCAAAAGTGAAAAGCACCGGTCACGGGAGTGAATTGCGGTGGTGTACGGGAATTCCATGTAGCCTATCGTTCAATCCGGGACCCAAGGTGTGTATGTGCGCAATTTCAGCCAAATCCGTTCACCCGTCTAGGTGTCATTGCGTCCTCTTTCCAACCCCCCTCCCCCCCCCCCCCCTCCTGACCCCTTTGCACCCACCCCTGCAATCTCAGCCTCGGCCTCCTCCCCTGCCTGGGGTTAGGAGCTAGGCCCGAGAGGGCAATAGGGAGTTTGTGACTTGCTATGCTAAAAAGTTTGTGGGATTGCAGAGCTGGTGGTATGAGTTGTGGTTTTGGGGGGGTCCTGGCAAAAACGTATGTCTGCGATTGTGTCGAAAAGTAGCCTCTCGTTCAATCCTTGTTGAAAATTTGAACCAAATCAGTTGAGCGGTTTTTGTGTGATTGAGGAACAAACATCCAAACACACATACTTTCACATTTATAACATTAGTAGGATAGAGAGAGAGGGGGGGGGGGGGAACAACAAACAATCAAACACTTAGGTGCCAGTCCCTGCTATTATCTTATAGGTAGACCATATCACACATCAGATATCACATCCAGTGACTAAAACTCTTGTTACAACACATTAGTACCAGTATTGGATAACCGCTCGAGTTATGAACACTGGAGCACCATCAATATGTAGTTCACACATCCAGTCATACACATGTAACCACACAAGCACAAGAAAGATAGAAAGTGTGAGAACACATAGTGTCACACTACCAGTTGTAACAATCACTGCAGCAGAGTATATAAACGCAATCACAAGACGACAGTGACCATATCCATCAGTGTAAATTCTAGTAGCGGAGGAGCAGGGGCCTGATACCATTCCTGACACACATTTCGGTTTGTACCTTCATCTAGGATTGGTATCAGATGACCCAAGTAATCCTTTTATAAGGGTACATGTGTGGGTGCAAATTCAACTGGTGCAGCTCGCCTCGGAGGTCACAGATAAAGCAGAATCAGCAACAGAGAGGGTAACCAGAAGAACAAGTCAAAATCAGTGAACACAGTACTACCGGGTGGAGATGGGCGACGCGACTCGTACCCAGCCAGGATCAATCCGAGTATTCCAAATTGTTTGTTTGTTTCTTGGTGAAACTGAACAAATGGAGATTCATCTTAGGTGAACTAAAATGGCTGTTGCATTATAATGTGGGGTCTCTTCATAATAGGTGGAGGCCCAGGGGAGGTGTAAAAATATAAAAAAAAACATTCATACTCGCCTTACCTCATCGCTTTTTGGGCCTCTTTGTGGCATCTGGTGCCACCGTGCGCCCAGGGTCACCGCTGAGTCCTGTGATTGGGCCACCTGTGGTCACATAGGCATGTCAAGTGTTATGACATCAGTGCAGAGCATGAGAAAGAGCGCTAGATGCTTAGAAATATGGCTCAGACGACCACTGGCTGGAGCAGTGATCTGCCTTAGCAAATGACTGCCAGAAATTCATCTCCAAGTACAGGAGGCTGAGGGATCAGAGTGGCATGGAATCGGAGGAAGGTAACATTTCATTATTCCTATATATTTGGGGCCCTTCAGACTACAGTAATTACTGCCTCTGCACCTCCTATAGCTACACCCCTGGATAGATACAGTGTTGGCCAAAAGTATTGGCACCCCTGCAATTCTGTCAGATAATACTCATTTTCTTCCAGAAAATTATTGCAATCAAAAATTCTTTGGTATTATCTTCATTTAATTTGTCTTCAATGGAAAACCACAAAAAGAATTGTCAAAAAGCCAAATTGGATATAATTCAACAGCAAACATAAAAAAGGGGGTGGACAAAAGTATTGATACTGTTCGAAAAATCATGTGATGCTTCTCTAATTTGTGTAATTAACAGCACCTGTTACTTACCTGAGGCACCTAACAGGTGGTGGCAATAACTAAATCACACTTGCAGCCAGTTGAAATGGGTTAAAGTTGACTCAACCTCTGTCCTGTGTCCTTGTGTGTACCACATTGAGCATGGAGAAAAGAAAGAAGACCAAAGAACTGTCTGAGGACTTGAGAAGCAAAATTGTGAGGAAGCATGAGAAATCTCAAGGCTACAAGCCCATCTCCAAAGACCTGAATGTTCCTGTGTCTACCGTGCGCAGTGTCATCAAGAAGTGTAAAGCCCATGGCACTGTGGCTAACCTCCCTAGAGGTGGACGGAAAAGAAACATTGACGAGAGATTTCAACGCAAGATTGTGCGGATGGTGGATAAAGAACCTCGACTAACATTCAAACAAGTTCAAGCTGCCCTGCAGTCCGAGGGTACAAACAGTGTCACCCCGTACTATCCGTCAGCGTCTGAATGAGAAGGGACTGTATGGTAGGAGACCCAGGAATACCCCACTTCTTACCCAGAGACTAAGAAAGCCAGGCTGGAGTTTGCCAAAAAACGTTTTGGAAGAATGTTCTCTGGTCAGATGAGACAAAAGTAGAGCTTTTTGGGGAAAGGCATCAACATAGAGTTTACAGGAAAAAAAAGAGGCCTTCAAAGAAAAGAACACGGTCCCTACAGTCAAACATGGCGGAGGTTCCCTGATGTTTTGGGGTTGCTTTGCTGCCTCTGGCACTGGACTGCTTGACCGTGTGCATGGCATTATGAAGACTAGCAACACATTTTGCAGCATAATGTAGGGCCCAGTGTGAGAAAGCTGGGTCTCCCTCAGAGGTCAGGGGTCGTCCAGCAGGACAATGACCCAAAACACACTTCAAAAAGCACTAGAAAATGATTTGAGAGAAAGCACTGGAGACTTCTAATGTGGCAGCAATGAGTCCAGACCTGAATCCCATAGAACACCTGTCTTGATGGCAGTTTGGAGAAGGCCCCCTTCACATCTCAGAGACCTGGAGCAGTTTGCCAAAGAAGAATGGTCTAAAATTCCAGCAGAGCCTTGTAAGAAACTCATTGCTGGTTACCGGAAGCGGTTGTTCCCAGTTATTTTGTCTAAAGTTTGTGATACCATGTATTAGGCTGAGGGTACCAATATTTTTGTCCGGCCCATTTTTGGAGTTTTGTGTAAAATGATCAATGATTTGACTTTTTTTTCATTCTCTTTTGTGTTTTTTCATTGCAAGCAAAATAAATGAAGATATTAATACCAAAGAGTTTGTGCTTGCAATCATTTTCTGGAATAAAGGAGTATTATCTGACAGAATTGCAGGGGGACCAATACTTTTGGCCAACACTGTGGCTTATTATACCTGTAAGGTAGCTAGGAGATACGCAGTGGATCCTATGAAGAGAAACCTCACCATGTACAGAATCTGCTACGGACAGACTCTTTCTACCTCATGCACATTAATCAGTCAATTATGATTTCTAGAATAGCGAGAATTATCCAGATGTTGGAGATGATTCATACTGAATCACTGACTATAAAAAGCGACACGTGACAAGATAAAGAAAGTGATCTCAGCTGACAGAACATGAAGAGGGTATGTATATGTGATGCATAAAGGATATAAGGATGTGTATAATGTATATATGATATAAAGATGTGTATAGTGTATATATAATATGATATAAAGATGTGTGTAATGTATATGATATAAAAATGTGTATAATGTGTTTATATAAGACATATATGATAATGTGTATAATCTATACATGATGTAATGATGTATATATTGTGTGACATGATGTAGATGTGAGTAGCGATAAGCAAAACTCTTTTTTTTGTCGGGTTCATTTCAGCATATTTGGAAATCGGATTAGCTTCAATCTGAAGGATTTTATTCTGAATCAGATGTGCCCCAAAGTCACCAAAATGTTTAGTATGAGCCTCTGAGGGCGCCTAAATCTCTATCTAACCCCGTTCAAGCTCTTTAATTCCAACACAGCCTTAGCAAAGTGACTGCAAACGTATGGTAGTTGAAGGTATGAGACAGCCTGGGCAATAATATTCCACTCTGGATGATTTTTACATTTTATGATATTAAAACTGGTAAAAAAAAAAGATCCCTTTGTGGGGGCAGAAGTAGAGGCAAAACTTGAAGCTCCTGGACCCCAATTCAAAATCTGTAATAGGGTAATAGTGATGTCTTCTAATGTTGTAGAGAGGACTTTGGAGGCTCCGGGGCCTTATAGAGATGGCTGCCTCTGCATCTTCTATAGCTGTTCCTTGGGTAGATAAATGTTGGAGGTATTGGAAAAACAAAAGCTTTACAAGCTGTCACAAAAGTATCTTTGTTTGGGGGTGTAGGAACAGGTTTCCAGCAGAGGGGACCCAACATTACTGCTGCTACTACTTCCACTATCGAGATGCTTCCTTGGACCCAAACCACCTGAACCCGAAACAAATCAAATCTTGAGAGGTTCACCCATCTCTATCGGCTCCCTTACTCCTTTGCACCCCACTCTGTATTACCTAGTCCCCCATCATTCTATATCATTTAGCTTTCTGTACTAGCAATAAGAAAAACCGACATATCACACTTGGGAATGTGCTTTTTATTTGCAGCTGCTACCTATATTGCTCAAGTTCCCGACTATGTTTTTAACTCGTGACATTTCAGATTATTTACTTGACATTAACGTCTATAGGATAGTGCTGCAGTACCTACACATTGTGGGGTGGGGCGAGTGAGCAGAACATAGACACTTTGAGCCTGTACAGTGGATGGGGGGGGGGACGTCCCAGGTGTCGAATCTCTGCAGATGTAATATTGATATCTTATCCTGAGGATAAACCACCAGTACTAGAAAGTGGATAATCCCTTTAAGTATATTACAAAAATGTTCACTCAAACCCCCCGACGCAATAGTAAAAATAATTAAAGGTAAAGGTATTTATGGCCATGAGGAGGGGTTTAATACATTTAATTAAAACCTGTGATTGTAGGAATTGAAGAACCGCAAGGATAGAACAGGTAGACATGGGGTTCTGTGAGAAGGGTTTGTATGACCTCATTTAAAAGACCTCAGTTAGGAAGCTAGGATGGAAGCCCTCTGGAACAGGATATTGTGAGACAGGAGAATTTTCCAATATTCATTCTTCAAGAACTCTTACAACAGATGGAGCCATGCCTTCCTTGGCCAGTATGGAGCTATCAGAATAGCAGAGCTTGATCCGCTTTGATCAGTGGTGTAACTACCGCCGTAGCAGCAGAGGCAGCTGCCACAGGGCCTGGGACATTAGGGGCCCGACAACAGCCGCTACCACTGCTATCATTATACTCAGGGGTCTTATCGAGTGTAATGATCAGCAGCCCGGGAGAGGTAAGAAACATAAAAAACACTGTTACCTACCTCTCCACGATCCGGGCAGGCTTCGGTCTAGTTGTCTGACGTCTCATGACCCCGGCCTGCGTCCTGGGTCATGTGACGTCTGACGTAATTGAAGATGGACTACTTCGGAGGCCGACAGCGTAGGAGCTGGGAGATATGTGAGCGACAGAGTTTATTTTTTTTCAAGTTTTTCTCCCCCTGGGTCTCCATTTATTATACTCTGGGGTCTGAAAAGACCCCAGAGTATAATAATTGTTTATGGTTGTCCACAGTGGGACATAATACTGTGTTCAGGGGCCAATATGGGGTACAATACTGTGTGCAGGGGGCACTATGGGGGATAATACTGTGTGGAGGGGCCACTGAGGGACATAATACTGTGTGCAGGGGCCACTAAGGGACATAATACTGTGTGCAGGGGCCACTATGGGGTATAATACCATTTGAAGGGGCAAGTATGGGGCATAATAGAGCGCACAGGAATGCGTAGGAGGGGGTCGGTCGAGGTCTTCGGATGGAGGGCATGTCAAAATTTTGCCACGTGGGCCCCGCCATTCCTAGTTACGTCACTGGCTTTGATACTTCCTGTGGATTAATATGATTGAGAGAAAGGCGTAAATAATCTTGTAACCTTACGAAATTAAGAGACTGACCAGCATCATTGGATGATTGAGTTGATTGGCTGTAAAGAGAAGTGGTTCATCTATGGAGAGCAGACCCATCTGGCAAATAGGAGCTTTAAGCTATTGGAATTGAGGTTCCACTCGCATGGACGCAAGGTTTTCCTGCTTAGTCAATCTGTCAATAATGACAAGTAGTTTATTGGATTAAGATGATGCGTTTCGGGGTAACGGTGTCAAACAGAGAGCACCACCTCTTCTTCAGATCTTTGTAATTTCAGACCCAGTGTTGTATATAGACCTCTACAATATTAGGTAATGGTGGACCAAACAAGCCTTCTGGTTGGAAAGGCAACAAGCAAAAGACAGAAGATCACCATGCCACTGTTTTAGCCACAAAGACCTCCTGATCACATTAGCTCCATTTGTTTAGAAGAGATCCTGAGTGTATCTAGAGAAAAGTCGCACATGAAATCTGCCATCAGAACCAGAGATTGTAGCCGGTCACCCATGCTTGTAGCGACTGTGATCTGACAAGGGCAGGTACATTCAGCTAACAATGGCCGTTGGTTGTGGCCGTCGAGATAGAGTGGAGTAATTTTTTCTGTAGGATGCTCTCTTGGATATCTTTGTTCAGCTGACTGATAACAATGCTTAAGGCTCTAGCCACTGGACCAGTAGCCATAGAAGCCCTACACATGGAAGAGCTCAAATAGTAAGCACACTTCAAAAGAGAGTTCCTTTTATGGTCCATTGGCTCTTTAAGTGTAAGAAGTTTAATCCACCTTAGTGTGGTGAGAGTAATCTGTGGTCTCCTTGGTTTATGGGCCAGATGGAAGCTGCAATCTCAATACTGATGCCAGTGTTTATGGGCCCCCTAAGGCTCCTGGGCCCTGGTGTGACTGCACCCTCTGAACCCCCTCAAGTATACGCCCCTGGGGTCTAGCATGTAAACCGATCTAAATCTGGTGCCTGGAACTAGCTCCTTTTCTGGAGCAGATGAGTTGTCTGAGGAGCCAGCAGGAATGAATCTGAAAAATCTTCCTCTTTATATGAGCAGAAGTAACCTCAGAAAATGCCTAAGAAAACTGGGTTCTGAACCAGCTAAAGACTTGTTTTGGCCTCAGAAGAGACAGATGGATCTTTAGGTACAGACATCAGTGTCTGCATTATCAGGTACAGGTGGTGCACACCCAGGGGTGAACCTGCCTGTCTCGGCGCCCGAGGCGGACGACAGAAAGCCCCCCCCAGGAGAAGGGGGCGGAGCGAAGGGGGCAGAGCGAAGTGGGCGGGGCGGAGCGGCATTAGCAGGCACGGAGAGGACCTGCTCTCTGCCTGAGCGTGAGGGGAGGCCGCTGGAGCAGCGCTGCTCCAGCGGCCTCCCCAATCCACCGCTCGGTGACGCTAAGCCAGTCCAGGACAGCTTGTCCTGGACTGGCTTAGGAGGAAAAATGCTGCCCTTCCCGGGGCCCTGGCATAGCGCCGCCTCATGGGAGGTGCGGCGCTGTGCACACCCTCTGCTTAAATCTGCTCTTTCTTTTGGCAGACATCTACCATGCAAAGAAACTGTAAATGCAGAATCACTCTGCAGGGACACAACAGCCAGGACAGAGACTTCAGAATCACTCTGCAGAGACACAACAGCCAGGACAGAGACAACTTTTTTTTTTTAATGTAGATTGTGAGCCGCATATAGGGATCACAATGTACTTTTTTTTTCCCCATCAGTATGTCTTTTATTGAATGGGAGGAAATCCATGCAAACACGGGGAGAATATACAAACTCCTTGCAGATGTTGTTCCTGGCGGATTCAAACCCAGGACTCCACTGCTGCAAGGCTGCAGTGCTAACCACTGAGCCACCACATTGCCCCAACAAAGACCACTTCAGAATCACTCTGCAAGGACACAACAGCCAGAACAGAGGCAACTTCAGAATCACTTTGCGAGGACACAACAGCCAGGACTGAGGCAACTGCAGAATCGCTCTGCAAGGACACAACAGCCAGGACAGAGACAACTTCAGAATCACTCTGCAAGGACACAACAGCCAGAAAGAGGTACAGGGAGGTTGAGAGAATAACTCTGTAGGGAAACTCTGAGCTGATACATAAGACAAATAAGAGGCAGGAAACACATTCTGCAACTTATAGTACTCTCTTTCCACCCCTACTCTTCAAAATAGACTCTGAGGGCATGAAGCATTCAGAGAACGGCTGCCCTCCTGAGATGTAGAGCGCACTTTGAAAGATAAGAAGGCAGGAGATATCTCATGGCCATGTTGAAAACTGGAGAATAAGAAGGTATAGAACTTACCGGAACAAGTGTGCTTAGCAGTCGCCTGAAAGATTTGTAAGGGATCTTTCCTGGGGTTGAACCCAAAGGACCAGAAGTGTCGGTAAACTTGTTTTCAGTAGAGGATCTACCTATGGCTCGGTTCATATCTGCATAAAAAAGCACTTACCTTAGGAGACCCCATAGTCTATAATGGGGTCCATGTGGTTTACGCACAAAAAATGTGGAGAGAAAAGTGCTGCTTGCAGAATATATACTGGGTATACTTGCCCAGTTTTGGCACAACTAAACAGGGAGGTTGTTCCCACCATCTTGGAGAACTAAGCACAGATCTTCTGTGGATTTTGCCTTGCTCGGTATATGTATACAGTATATATATTTATTTGCAGTGAAATGCTGGATTATATAAAGTGAAGATCAGAGAATCCTAATTATTATCAGTGGGGACAGCAGCGCAGTCAAGACAATAAGTGGTGGAGTTATAAATCTGCAGGAAGTCAGGACGCTCCATTATCCTGGGGCTGCCAAGATAGTTGGAGACATTATTGGGAATTATACCTAATTTGCGGCTGAAGGTGATGAATCAAGGACTGGAATGATCCTGGTTTTTGCCGTCCTTCTGATCATGTTATGTAAATTGCATCACTTTAGACCTAAAACGTAATTGTCGCCATCTCGGCGGTGGCGGTCCTTTAATGAGGAGATTTTGTGCCATCTCTATATTATTCTATCTCTCGAGCCCAGGCGGCCACACAGTGACTCACGGCTCGCTCACTGGCCTGCTGCGCAGTTTAATACAGGCGACGCTTGCCGTCTTCTAGAACTGCCTGGAAGTTTAAGAAATGGATTGAAATCATCCCTCAGAAAAGCTATTATCAAGAATACAAGTTATCTGATACTAATGTGAATGAGCCGGCACCAGCCCCAGTCTGTCAGGAGGGGACACTGCCGAAATAGAAATGAATATAAATCTATTGCCCTCACCACCGAGAGAAAGAATCACACAGATCAATCCTGACAATGAAACCGTAACAGACAGATAAGAAAATTGACGTAGCCGCAACAAAGTGAATGAAATTAACTCGTATGACAAATAGATTTGACATAGACAGACAGACAGACAGACAGACAGACAGACAGACAGACAGACAGACAGATAGATAGATAGATAGATAGATAGATAGATAGAAAGAAAGATAGATAGACAGGTTTTATATTATATATATATAGAGAGAGAGAGAGAGAGAGAGAGAGATACATGAAATAGATAATGGATGGATAGATAGATATGAAATGGATAGATAGATAGATAGATAGATAGATAGATAGATAGATAGATAGATAGATAGATAGATAGATATGAGAAATAATATAGATACTTTACATAGATAAATAGATATGGGATAGACATAGATGAAACATAATATAGATACTGTACATAGATTGATATGAGGTGGAGATAGATAGATAGATAGATAGATAGATAGATAGATAGATAGATAGATAGATAGATAGGAGACATAATATAGAGCAGTGGTTCTTAACCTTGTTTGAGGTACCGAATCCACCAGTTTCATATGCACATTCACCGAACCCTTCTTTAGTGATAAATCAAATATGATTTTATTCCCCAAATTCAAGACACAGGTATATGTTTTTTTTTTACTGGTACACAAAATGAACTGTGTATATGGCCTAAATAGATATGGGATAGATATAGATGAAACTTAATATAGATACTTGTACAAAAAGAGAAAAACATGGCTCGCACATCCCAACCTTATACATTGATCTAGTGCTTCTCAGCAAATTTTACAATACCGAACATGAGGTTCTTAGTATTCTGCAAAAAGGGACCCACCTACTAGCTATCAGTCCTCTGACTGGGGCAATATGGTAAGGTGAATTTTTTAGATCTGTTCACACGGTGCGGTGCTGCGTGGTGTCTGCTGCTCCTGTGGCGCTGTGCCCGTGGGGCGGTGGCAGGGGTGTTGCCAGACCACTGGGTCGCTCGCCCTGCGGGCGCTGTGTTGCAGTTGTGGCGGTCGTTGTGCAGCGCCGCGCACAGTAGAGTAGGGACCCACTATAAAGAGGTCGCCGTGAAGTGGCTAGTGGGCTTATGCACATTGACCAATATGTATACTAAAAACCTCATGTTCGGTATTGTAAAATTTGCTGAGAAGCACTAGATCAATGTATTAGGTTGGGATGTGCGGGCCATGTTTTTTGCTCTTTTTGTACACATATAATATAGATACTGTACATAGATTGATATGAGGTGGATATAGATTAGATAGATAGATAGATAGATAGATAGATAGATAGATAGATAGATAGAGCTTCTCCCCTGTGTTTCGGACTTGCACATCATACGTTTGATTCTGACACAATTAGGACTCTTTGAGGATAAATAATAATAAGAACCTCCATCTGTTTCTTCATTGCCTCAAGGCTGAATCCATGAACATGAAGCTGTGGCCGGCCTGGCTGATATTTCTCTGCTGACCTTGTCAGTATATTCTGCATCTCTGGATTATTTACCGTGTTCTGCAGCTTTTGCTGTGACCCTGAGAAAACCTCAAATTTCTCCAGTTTTGCTCCTCAATGTTCCTTCTCTTTTATCTTTTATTAAAGTGACCTCTAATTCTAAAATAACTTTCCATAAATGCTTAGTGAATGTGAATGTAAGAAACATTAGATACTCTCTATTATTGAAGAAGAATTCCTTTTTCCTAATTCCTTTCCCTTTTTCATTTACCGGTATCAGGCTTTTTACCTAGAGGTCTATGGAGAGGGGTGGGGATGGTTGCTGGAAAAGACATACAAATGCCTGCTGCTTCTAAACACTGCTACACTGTAAATGAAAGCTCGACTGACCCTGCTGCATCTCAAGACTCTAACACTATACAGAGAAATGCAATAAATCTGTTATCAACTTGCTCCTCCCCCTAGCCTCTCCATAGACTACTGTTTGTGAACACACCTTAATGAGTGGTGAAGGAAGCAGATTTCTTAAAAGGGGTTTTCCAGGCTTATTAATTGATGACCTACCCTATCGGCAGAGGTCTGTACCTGGTCCCCCATTTACTCAGGTGAGCTCCTTAACCCAGCCCCACCATATCTCCCACCAAGGCTCCATTTAGATAAGTGGAATGTGAGGTACAGAACTTGATAAGTCTCCATTTTTTTGTAAAAAACTGACCTTTTCACACCATGTACACCAGTTTTATTGCACGTCAGTTCCCTTGTTCATATACTTCTTTCCCATCGAGCTGCTATTTCTATATACAGTTGACTCCTGATGAAGTGAATTGGTTTAATGCCTGTTGAGGCTGACGCTGCTCGTGTGTCACCAGGTTGTGTGTCGTGTAGTCAGGTTCAGGATACTCAGTGCTAAGTATAGAAATCCTCGTCTAATATAATTATACCAACTTGTACAGTCATTAGAGGGTTTATTCCCCACCGGTATACAGATGACGTGTTTTCTGGGCTTGTAACAGTATTTATATAAACTACCAGCATCTGCCCACGACTTCGTCTGCGGGTTGGTGTTGGCGCTGAGCCGCTTATATTTAGCCAATTGCTGTTGTGGATGATCAGCCTGCTCCCGCGTCTTGGCTCTCCTACATCACTTCATATGTGCAGCATACTCATTTGTATGTACATTTCTGCATATGGAGAATGTACTCAGCTGTGCTACAGCTCTGCCTAAGCTCTGCTACATCTGGCCATTTGGATTAGAGGGGTGTTCTTATGTCAGTGTCTGAGCAGCTTCTGTGTTGGAAACGGCTGAATGGATGTTGCAGAAATTTGCCACAGTTTGATCAGCCTGCTCCCGCGTCTCGGCTCTGCTACATCACTGCATATGCATAGGATACCCAGCTGTATGTACATGTTTGCATATAGAGAGCCTATAGAGGTGTGCTACAGCGCTGCCTACACTCTGCTACATCAGGCAATTGTGATTACGGGAGTTTGGTTATGTGACTGTCTGAGCAGCTTCTGGGCTGATCGGATGTTGCTGAAATGTGGCAAAGTTCTTCCCCCTCCCCTATCAGAGGCAGAACAACACATTCCCTGTAGTACTCACTGAAACTCTACACCCGATATAGTCCTCTTGCCTAGACACAGCCTGCATGTTCTTAGTCTCCTGATCTTCTATGAGACTCAATTTTTTTCAGCTTTCATACTGTCCAGCTTCATCCTATATAGCTCCACCCACAAAATAGCATGAAGGTCCGCCCACTGGCTAGGATGATCCTATCTGAGAATGGCTCAAGGACCTGCGATGACGTCATCACAGGTCCTTTAGTGTTGTGTGAACCTAAATTCCTTCACTGCGGTTGTGTAGTGACATCATTTACCAGGATAAAAAGTAGCCTGTTTTAATCGGGGTTCCTATCTATGTATGTGGCAAATTTCTCGCAAATCCTTTCAGCTGTTTTTGCGTGATTGAGGAACAAACATCCAAACTCTTTATAATATTAGTGGGACTACATAGCGGCTGCGCCATTGATTGTTGTGGACTGTAGATTGTTTCTTCCAAAACAATCTATTATTGCTGATAGTGAATGTTATCTTCACTTTCTGCTGGGGATTTGTGACTCGAGTGTTATTAGGGTCAAACAAATAAAAATACTCAATAACACATATTTTCAACCCAATACTCTCTGTAGTATATACATTCACATCAAACACCAACAAACAGTACATAAATATGTAGAACAAGTTTGCACATCTTAAATTGATCACAGGGTTAATATAAAACAGTGGTAAAACTCCCTTTTATATAGGGACCAGTCATAGCCAAAGTATGGCAGAATTCCGGAATCAAAAATACAAATTTGTGGCTTTTAGGGTTCATTTACACAAATATTTTGCAACATTTCACCCTTTTAAGTCACTCATTTTTGAAAAATGGGTGGTATACAGGGTCGTAACGTGCAGAGGGTGCAGTCGCAGCCCTGGAGCCTTAGGGGGGCCCATAAGCACTGGCATCCGTATTGAGATTGCAGCTTCCATCTGGCCAATAGGCCAAGGAGACCCACAGATTACCCTAACCACACTAAGGTTCATTAACCTCCTTAGCACCCGTAACCTTCACTATCAATAATTAGCTGTCTGGATGAGTTAGGGTGCCCTGGACAAAAGATTGCATCGGGGCCCAATGTAGCTTTTAAAATGTGGCTTTTCCAATGTGGCTTTCAAAAAGTTGCAAAAAATTGTTGTAATCCTATGCCAGTAGAGGACAATATAGAAAATAAAATTTTTGACGAATATGGTATAATTCACTTTGGCAGGTTATCTAACTTTTTTTTTTTTAACTGTGTTGAATTGTTAAACGGTTTTCATGAAATGTTGAGATCTGTGCAGGGTCTTGCTTTGCTATCTGTTCTACAGCTCTATGTATAAGCCTCATACATGGTGTCATCTATCAGTTTTTCTACTGTTAATAATCACATTATGGCTGCAGCACATTAGTTTTCTCCCTAAAGTTGTTGGCATGTATCATACAGATCAGTTTGTTCCACCCTACCCCCATCCATTACTACTATTACTGGTTTCTGTATATGTAATTCTGCCAGGAGTGACTGTAAAATAGCAAACAAATTCTCTTTTAAGTTTATTGTAATAAAGGGGATCTGGGAACACTGAACTGCAAATACAGATTATGACAGAGCTAGAAAAAGAGCTGTGCACAATAAGAAAAGCTGCTAGTCAGAAGTAGATACCAGTGCATAATAGATTTTTCTTATATTGTATTGAACAAGATGCTGCAGAATCCTCTCAGTACAGTGCACGGATAAAGCTGAGTGCAGATATATACATACTGTGAAGAGGGCCTCCCCTCTCCATTAACTGTGTACAGAAAACCAGCCCCTCCTCATTCCACCTACTATGAACCTGTCTTCATTTTTAAGGTAACTAAAGACAAAACTTCGCTAGTAACAAGGAGTGAGAAGCAAATTAGCTAGAAGGAAGAAAACTAACGACAGGAACGTTAGACAGGATTTTTAGTCAGAAAATAGCAACATTTTTAAATAAAGTGCCAACTGTTTTGTCTTATATTACAAGTTGTCTGAACTGAAAACTTAGTGACTATTTGAGATGTACACTTGACTTTTCAAGATAGGCTAATATGTGTGTGTACATGAGAGATAACACTATGTTCACTTATTATATGAATTATATTCTGCAGTTTTTAGCAATTTTCCCCTTTATCTGTATTTTGCAGTTCTCCCTGAGCTGGTCACTGGAGACAAGCTGACATATACTGCATACAGTGAATAGTGGAGAATCCGACCCATAACTGTCTCTCTCACTCAGGAACAGCCCTAGGACCACTCGAGAAGCACTGATCTGTAATAATGTACTTTGGTTGTGATACAAAGCTCCTATTTTGCACCAGCATCAGAATAAGCCTGTCTTTCATATATCGTTTCCATTTCCTCTGTATCAGATGTAACAAAAGCAGAAAACCAGCCGATGAGAGGAGAGAAAAGCTTTTTACTCTGACAAGATATACAGAAGGACAAGGTTTTTATGACTATCTGTGCTATTCATTCATGTATGTGATGGGGACTATTTAAATGTTGCAAGGTTTTTTAGCACATAGACTGAAAAAGTCACAAATTACCATTTTGTGATTCCAGAATTCTATAGTTCATGGCTAAATACATTGACAGCAAAAGTGACTAGTGATAAATTACATACAGCAACACGGAACACATGGAGCATTAAAGCGGTTGTCCAGGTATCTCAGTCCTTGGCAGGAGGCCGGGGAAGGCGCAACATAAAAAAATTATACTCAACTGTACCTGAGACAGGAGACTGGGACAGTTGAGTATGACTTTTTTATATTTCACCTTCCCCGGTCTCCTGCCCAAGTACTGAGATTCCTGGACAACCCCTTTTAAGGGGCTTAACAACAGAGTATACAAACATGACACAGCACAAACAGCACGACATCTACAGAATATGACTAAGCATATGCAACATAACCACATATACAAACATGACACAGCATAAAAACCATAACTACAGAATATGACTAAGCATATACAACATAACCACATATACAAACATGATACAGCATAAAGAGCATAACTACAGAATATGACTAAGCATATAAAACATAACCACATATACAAACATGACACAGCACAAAGAGCATAACATCTACAGAATATGACTAAGCATATGCAACATAACCACATATACAAACATGACACAGCATAAAAACCATAACTACAGAATATGACTAAGCACATAAAACATAATCAAATATCCAAACATGACACAGCACGAAGAGCATAACAACAATAGAGTATGACTAAAGCCTGGTTCACATCTGCGTTTGGTATTCCATTGGGAATCCCGCATGGGTCTCCCCCGAACTGAATACTGAACGTTTTGACAAGTGGTGAGCTTATGAAAGCACACGGACCCCATAGACTATAATGGGGTCCGTATGTTTTCCGCACACAATCACTCCTGATATGTTTCTGTCTAAAATTCTAATTATGCAAATATGTAATGTCTTCTGTATCACGTCCTCCTCTGTATCATGTCCTCACTCTGTATCTTGTTGTCTCTCTGTATCTCTTCCTCTTCTACATCTCATCCTCCCTCTGTATCTCATCCTCTTCTGTATCTTGTCTTCCCTTTGTATCACTTCTACAATTCACATGACAAAGGGGTGTGGCTACATGGAAATGGGAGTGGCTTTGTGTGACTAGGAGGTGTAAAGTGATGACAGCAGACTACACTTTAGGACTGTCTGGTCTCTGTTTGCACATTTGTCAAAAAACCTGCCCCAGTGGATACAACAAACCCCACATTACCACTGACTCCAAGGATTGGCCATTCTGAGGGTAAATCTAATAAGCCTAGGATATATCCTGATAGAAGATTGCATGGCTTATACATTCCCTTCCTGCCACAGACAATTTTGGGGTTTATCAAAATATCTATTGGGGTGTGTATAACTTATTGACTAAATTTTATTAACTTTGGGGGGATAAAATGAATATGAATTCTAGCTCTATCTCTGCAAAGATCGCTCCCAGTCCCCTGCTTTACATTGATGCAAGGCAATAACCCCAGAACAGTCTGTGGATGCAGCTTTCTTGCTATTACTATTGCTTGCTATGTTCTGGTTTGGCTTCAATCTCAGTTCATGGCACTAGGGTTCAGGAAAAATAGGCATTGATTGATAGGGAGCTCCTTCCAAAAGATGGCGCTAGAGCTAGTTCCCCCTCTTCTGCCAAGACTTCTTTGCGTATAGAACAGTATATTACACTGTGCCTGATGGTGCAAGAGCCCCATCTATGGGTAGGTGTCAGTAAATGGGCTGCAAACATGTTAATACTATTTTGCTAGACTTTGGTCCATTTAGAGTAGAGGTCCCCAGTGATAGGGCTGAGGACCATTCCCGGGCTGTAGATCATTTGGTACAGAGCCGGCCCAATCATTGGGGATCTCTGTGGGCTACTAAGTGAGAGCTGATGCGCCTATGCAGTGTGTAATATGCAGCATACAAGCATCGTCCGACACCTAGTAAGTGTCCACAGGACCCATCTGCTGGCTTAGGCCACACCAGCAGATCACTGTCCACTTACTTGGTTACTAATGCAACTACCAGGACCTGTTCTTGTACACAGGATCTTCTATTCAGCTCCCAAAACTTTCACTTTGGTTCCACTGGTGCCGGGGAGCAGAATAGAAGATGCACATCCTGTGTACAAGGACTTGTCCTGGGAGTGGCATTAGTAACCAAGTATTACCTGTGGGGGGCACTATAACTGTAATGGTGCTCTAGTACGACCCAAAAGATGGAGACCCTGTCCGCTTAAAAAAACGGTTACATGCAGAAAGACTATATTAGGATCCACCAGGTTTCTGCCAATCGCACCAACTGTGCCCGGCCCCTTAAACCCCATCCCAGACCCTGCATCCTGTCAGGCCACAAGAAAATTGGCCTACATGTAAGTGATCCTTGGTACAAAAAAGGTTGGGGAGATCTGGTCTACAGTAGCTGAGATAATCATATGTGGTAACTAGGTGGTACCAGCCATTCCCTTATACAGGACCTGCAGGTTATGACATCATCAGTGGTTCTTCACTCCTGTAGGAAATAACAACTACATGAAAGGATGTATTTTATCTGGTGGACCAGTTATAATGTTGTGGGGTAGGAGGGCAGCCCCCTAAGGTAATCTCTGGAATCTGCCCACCAACATCAAGGACATAGTCACATCTCCTATGAGTACTTGGAGTGACCCACTAGAGAATCTGCCCGTGGCCCCACGGTAGTCTGTCAATGTTATGGAGCGGTTTCACAGCACTGAAGCAGAACACAATCCCGTCTGACACCGATTTAGGAGCAGATTATTCAGACTTCGGGCTAATTCACCAAAATATCTCCATTGATAATGAGATATTGAGGGGTAATGGCGGCAGAGATTACCCACAACACAGGACTGAGTTTGATCCCCCCCATTGTTCTGCAGTATCCATACAAAAGATAGGACACTTATTAATTTATGGCCCTTCACCCCAGTCCTGCAGACCCATAATTAATGATAATGAGCCCCTCCCCCCACCAGGCCACACAAATCCTACGGATACAGATAATAAGTGACTCGGTGCCAGAGAGAACCTGGAAAACCCAACCGGCCGCATTCCAGGACCTTGACATCAGGTGAAGAGAGATCATGGAATTTTATACAGCCGCCTTGTAAATCTCTGTGGATAATCCACTCATGGTGTATAAGGTGTCTAAGACGTCAGCAAAAGAGAGAACAATACTGGTTGTACACGGCCCGACCTGTGATCATATGGTCATACATGGCCCCAGCCTGGCCTGACCTGTGTTCATACTGGTCATACACAGTCCAAACCTGACCCGATTTGCGATCATAGTGGTCATATAAGGCCCCAGACTGACCTTATCTTTGATTATACTGGTCATACACTGCCCAAACCTGACCCGACCTGTGATAATACTGATCATACACAGCCCAAACCTGACCTGACCTGTGATAACACTCGTCATACACAGCCCCAGCCTGACCTTACCTATGATCATACTGGTCATATACAGTGTTGGCCAAAAGTATTGGCACCCCTGCAGTTCTTTCAGATAATACTAATTTTATTCCAGAAAATGATTGCAATCACAAATTCTTTGGTATTATTATCTTCATTTAATTTGTCTTCAATGGAAAACCACAAAAAGAATTGTCAAAAAGCCAAATTGGATATAATTCAACAGCTAACATAAAAAGGGGGTGGACAAAGGTATTGGCACTGTTTGAAAAATCATGTGATGCTTCTCTAATTTGTGTAATTAACAGCACCTGTTACTTACCTGAGGCACCTAACAGGTGGTGGCAATAACTAAATCACACTTGCAGCCAGTTGAAATGGATTAAAGTTGACTCAACCTCTGTCCTGTGTCCTTGTGTGTACCACATTGAGCATGGAGAAAAGAAAGAAGACCAAAGAACTGTCTGAGGACTTGAGAAGCAAAATTGTGAGGAAGTATGAGCAATCTCAAGGCTACAAGTCCATCTCCAAAGACCTGAATGTTCCTGTGTCTACCGTGCGCAGTGTCATCAAGAAGTGTAAAGCCCATGGCACTGTGGCTAACCTCCCTAGATGTGGACGGAAAAGAAAAATTGACAAGAGATTTCAACGCAACGAAAAAGTCAGGCTGGAGTTTGCCAAAACTTACCTGAGAAAGCCAAAAACGTTTTGAAAGAATGTTCTCTGGTCAGATGAGACAAAAGTAGGAAAAGGCATCAACATAGAGTTTACAGGGAAAAAAAGAGGCCTTCAAAGAAAAGAACACGGTCCCTACAGTCAAACATGGCGGAGGTTCCCTGATGTTTTGGGGTTGCTTTGCTGCCTCTGGCACTGGACTGCTTGACCGTGTGCATGGCATTATGAAGTCTGAAGACTACCAACACATTGTGCAGCATAATGTAGGGCCCAGTGTGAGAAAGCTGGGTCTCCCTCAGAGGTCATGGGTCTTCCAGCAGGACAATGACCCAAAACACACTTCAGGTCAGCACTAGAAAATGGTTTGAGAGAAAGCCCTGGAGACTTGTAAAGTGGCCAGCAATGAGTCCAGCCCTGAATCCCATAGAACACCTGTGGAGAGGTCTCTTGATGGCAGTTTGGAGAAGGCCCCCTTCACATCTCAGGGACCTGGAGCAGTTTGCCCAAGAAGAATGGTCTAAAATTCCATCAGAGCCTTGTAAGAAACTCATTGCTGGTTACCGGAAGCGGTTGTGTGCAGTTATTTTGTCTAAAGGTTGTGCTACCAAGTATTAGGCTGAGGGGGCCAATACTTTTGTCTGACCCATTTTTGGAGTTTTGTGTAAAATGCAAATAAGAAAAATAGTGAACACTGCAACTCACCATATATTGAGTCCCGAAGGGGTGCATGACCTGTGAATTCTTCGGACTTTAAGAGAAATGTGTATTTTTTGTGTAAAATGATCAATGATTTTACTTTTTTTTTCATTCTTTTTTGTGTTTTTTCATTGCAAGCAAAATAAATGAAGATATTAATACCAAAGAGTTTGTGCTTGCAATCATTTTCTGGAAGAAACTGAGTATTATCTGACAGAATTGCAGGGGTGCCAATACTTTTAGCCAACACTGTAAGGCCCTATCCTGGCCTAACTTGTGATCATACTGGACATACACAGTCCCAGCCTGATCCGACATGCAATCATATTGGGCTATACACAGCCCAAACCTGAACCAACCTGCAATCATACTGGTCATACTCAGTATATGTATTAGCTAACAGCCACAATGTAGGGGGCAACTTCCGGGATTGGTCCCCAAACTGATACAAGGGGCCCTGTGCTCTGTAGTGAGAGGGTTATCAGTTTATCACAAATTTGATATCATCCCGGTAATCCCGCTCAGTGACTCCTCAGGTAAATATTTAGTATGTTGCCCAGATACCGCAGTGTGCCGCGGTCATTATTTGATCACCTGAGATCATTTTATTTGCGCGCTGAGACGATCTGGTGACATATTACATCCAATGTCTATATTCCAGACTACTTGATAATCCGGCATCTGTCAGGGCCCCAGATCAGTCCAGAACACCAAAAATACCACCAGTAAGCCTGCACTGCACCACACTGGATATAGCAGAGCCTGCGCAATCTGCCATATACAATGCATACTGTATAGAGCGTATACAGATTATATAACACATAAAGCATATATAGAATATTTACTAAATTTACCATATATAATGTACCTACCTTGTATAACATACACAGTGTTTATACCACATAAAGCATATACAGTGTATCTACCACGTACAATATATACAGCATACCTCCCAGCTTTCAAAGAACAGAAAGAGGGACAAAATGTGCAGCGCTATGTGCACCACGGCAAATTTAGCTCCACCCACTTCTACATTGACTCCGCCGATTCTCATCCAGTTTATATGCCCCCACATTATAATGTTCCCTTCCAACTGCCCCACAGTAGTAAGTCTCTCTCCTGATGTCCCAGTTTAAACTGGGGGAAACTAGAGGGGACATGAAACTGGGGCAGCTGGAGGGGGGCATTAAACCGTGGGGGTAGTTGGAGGGGGACAATAAATTAATGGCAGCTGGAGTGGGACATTAAATTGGGGGCAACTAGAGGGGACATTAAACTCAGGCAGCTGGAAGGTGACATTAAACATAGGGGTAGCTGAAGGAAGATATTAAACTGGGGGCAACTAGAGGTAGACTGATTCCCCTCCAGCTACTCCCACGGTTTAATGTCCTCCTCCAGTGACCCCCTTGTTTAATGTCCATCTCCAGTTGTCCCCAGTTAAATGTCGCTCTTAATATCCCCCCAGTTTAAGTGCCCCCTTCATCTGCCCTCAGTTTAATGTCCCTCCTCCATCTGCCACCAGTTTAATATCCCCCTCCATCTGCCACCAGTTTAATATCCTCCTCCATCTGCCCCCCCTTCATCTGCCCCTAGTTTCATGTGCTGTTCCCCCTAAATTTGCCCTCAAAGTTTAACATAAAAAAACACTGGATATTCACCTTTCCTCAATCCCCTGCTGCTCTGTCTGCAGTCTCAGTTGCGGACTGTTCTTGGAGCTGTAGGCGCGATGTGAGTGACTCCATCACATCGTACCTACAGCTTCTGGGGCCAGAGCACAGTGGTGAAACAGGAGCTGTCTGCCGACAGCGACTGCTTCATTCACCAGTGTATTCAACTCATCTGCGTCCTCTAACTGCAGATGAGTTGAAACTGGAGCATATCTCCTGCCGACCGGGACTACGGGACAGAACCCACAATCTGGTAATGTCCCGAAGAATCCGGGGTGGTTGGGAGGTATGTATACAGTGTATATACTACATATAACATATACTGTGTATTTACCACATATGTTGTATATTGTCTGTAACATATAGTGTATACAATGTATCTACCACATACACAACATATACAATGTATCTACTACATATGGTGTATACACTGTATCTACCGCTTGCATTAAATAGATTGGGCCATATTTTTTAAGGCCCGGTTCACAACTACATTCAGTAGTCCATAAGGGGAGTCTGCTTGGGGACCCCCTGAATGGAATACTGAATGCATTAAAAGCGGTTAGCTAAGAAACCACACGGACCCTAAAGACTATAATGGGGTCCATTTGGTTCCTGCTGGGTTTCCACACAAAACATGCAGAGGGAAAAGTGCTGTTTACAGCACTTTGCTCTCTGGATAATTTGTGCGAATACCGACGGGAAACCACACGGACCCCATTATAGTCTTTGGGGTCCTGTGGTTTCTTAGCTAACCGCTTTTAATGTGTTCAGTATTCCGTGCAGGGGGTCCCCAAGCAGACTCCCCGTATGGACTACTGAATGTAGTTGTGAATCGGGCCTACAACTGGCATTTCATATGCCAGTCTAAATAAAAGCCCCTATAGGCGCAGGCACGTCTATATATACGTTAGCATACATGTACAGCCATCATATACATCATCCTGCTCAACATGATGAGAAAAAACGCCAAAGATTATTCATATATATCACAGAAATTTTACTTTATCAAAATAACAGAAATATCACCAAATATACTCAGAATATAAATATCATCCAAGCAGCAAGAAACAGAGAACAACATTGCATCAGAGTCATCTCACCGCCAGACTGTACTGTACAGGTGATACAATCTATTACTATCTGTTATCAGCCATGTCAGGAGGGGAGAGGCTGACTGTAGGACAGGTGAATACAATCTATTACTCTCTGTTATCAGCCATGTCAGGAGAGGAGAGGCTGACTGTAGGACAGGTGAATACAATCTATTACTCTCTGATATCAGCCATGTCAGGAGGGGAGAGGCTGACTGTAATGTCCTTTAATGGGATGAGTGACATGGAGTGTCGGACCCTCGCTAACACCATCATCACTACTTTGCCGCATATCTCCAGTGAGATAACCTCCAGAGACATTGACATCATGTGTGTGACAGATATCAGATGCTCCTCTTATTAGGTTCCAGCACTGCAGAGTTACCGGCCCTTTAACTAAAATATATTATCTCCCTACACAGGAATAACTGCAGCCTCAGGACATTACCGCACGGCTCCAGACATACAGGACAGACAGGTACAACATGCACAGAGTCCTAGCACAGCAGATATGGCAGCGGCAATGCGTGACTGTCTCTGGTACTTCAGTGCCTTCTTCACTTGTTCCTTGGACTGCGAGATGTAGTCCATGGTGTTCAGGACATTGTACTCTATATTATTTATCACATCTTCCTGTTCCGATACCAACAAATCCAGCTGGATAAAGAGGGAGTGCAGCTCTGTTATCTGGACCTCCAGGTCCAGCAGCTGCTTGTGCCTCTCCTGGGCCATGGCCAGATGTTGCTTTGCTTTAAGAATCTCGAGGTCATGGCCGACAATCTGAGGAGCCTTCGGACTCCCGATCAGTTCATTGATTTCCTCTTCCTGGAGTTCCAGGCCGGCTAGCTCCGCTTGTCTCACAATCTGGTCCTTCAATTTCCCCACATACCGGGTCTCGTTGATGTAATGCTGGGTCATGATCTCCCGGAATCTGTTGGTTAAGACGGTAAATTGACTTTGCCGTATTCGGTGTTCCACCATCCAGTTCTTATTGTCTTGGGCTAGGCTGTTCTTCATCAGGCTGAGTTGGGATTGCAGGGTCTTGGCCTCGGTCGTGAGCAGGTTCTTCATGACCCCTAACTCCTTCTTGCCCTCACAGATTTTGGCTTCGGTGGTGCTGCAGAGTACTTCCTCTTGTTTGTTTTCAATGGTTTCGGCCAACGTTTTTAGCTTCTTCAGGGCCTGGGACAGGTTGGAGATCTCCTGGAAGAATATGTCCATATCGTTAGTCTCACCATCCTGGAAGACGGGGTTATCAAAGGCCAGGTGTTCATTATAGTCCAAGAGGTCATCATTATGAATTCTGTTCTTCAGTTCCTCCAGCCTGTCCTTCATGGTGAAGACATGTGTCACCGTAGGGGCCACACTCTCAGCTTTTCCATGAGCTCATCTTACTAAAAGCTTCCACCTCTGTTGCGTCAAACAGAGCTGCGGAGAAGTTTTTCCTCCCAGACCTGACAAATATTGACTGAGGTTGTCTTGGCTCTGGGATGATTTGCTCTGCTGGTCACATGTCTTACGTTTCAGGCTGAGTTGCAGTAGATGCCAGAAGTGGGTGGTACTCAAGTAGCTTGGGGCGAGATTTTGTGTTTTAGAGCAGGTGCTTAGGATTGGAGCAGAAGGAATTAACCTGTGAACGTGGAGCCGAGATGTCATAATCCTGCAAAACCTTCCTTCCTGTTACCTACCCAGAGCCTGAGGCACAGCTATAGGGGCGGAGGTGACAACAGGTGACCCTCACATCTCTGCACTTCTCTTAAAGGGTTTGCTCCCTATGGATGTCATAGATGGGGCCATAATGGAGAGTTGTTCTTGCAGACCTGGCTTGTCTATTCATATATATGGCTGCAGGTCAGTGGGGCTATCCTATTAACCCCTTAAGAACACAGTCAGTCAATTTTCTTTCTTTCAGCTTTTTATTCCCTGCCTTCCATTAATATTTCCATATATGGACTTGGTTTTTGCCGAATGAGTTGTATTTCTTGCGGACAACATTCAATATAATTTACTTAAATATGGCAAAAAGTGAAGTGGAACAGGCGTATATATTTTGATACTTAGAAAATAAAATGTTAAAAAAAAACAAAAACAAAAAAACTTTACATTGCCATGTAAGGGCTTATTTTTTGTGGGGTGGGAAGTAGTTTTTCTTGGCATTTGACACCTTTTTGGGGTCAGGGTTGCCTCAATAACCAATTGGCACTCCGCAATCTTGACTGACTCCCATAGTTACTACTGACTGCAGCATCAGAGGGATGAAAAATCATTGATCAGAGTATAACTCCCATCATGGATACTGCTGCTGGATCAACGGCACTGATGTGGGCTCATCACTATAGCCAGCAACAAATTACCATGTTCTGATCCATCGTGCATGTACAGCAAATGTTACCAAGGGGTTAAAGACCATGAGACAAAACATGAGGCTGGCCAGCTGGCTGCCTATGGCTGTCCTGTGGTATTTGTGCTGCTGACCATCACTCCTTTCCTCTAGGAGATGATTTACAGATAGTGGCTGAAGAACTGGATCTACAAGGATGTGAGAGTAGCAGGGGAGGGATCCACATCCGAGAACATCGGAAACATTGCACACTCCAGTCTCACTGACCCCGGGTTCTCTCCATCTGTTCCCGTTTGTTGGACTCACCAGGCCCCTGTTCTCACTAGGGCCCCACCTCTTTAGGCCTCATACCTAGGCCTTGCATTTGTCAATAGTTACTTTTGTAGCATTCTATTCATGAAGCAGGAGGTGCAGGATGAACAGAGCTTTATGTATAGAGTTGGGCTCATTCCTCTCTGCAGCGGAGAGGTTCTTGCTCCTTATAACGAGAAGTTATCGGTGACTGAGGAAATATTCAGGAGATTTTATTACAGCAGGTTCTGGCTGAAATGCTCCCCAAATATCTTTGTATATGGGTCATGACATAAGACTAGAAGCTTGTGCAGGGGTCACTGCCAAGACGTGAGCACCCCCTCTTTCTATACTTGCAGCATCCGGATTGTGATCTGTGCACCTGTAAGGAGCGGATTGTCTCCAAGGTCCTGGCAGGGCTGAGCGTGACTCATCGTTGGTCGTGCGTCATTGCTGAGCAAACACCGAGACAGGAGAGAATGCTGGGAATATAAACAACTACTTCCTCATCATCCGCTGCATGAAATTATAAAGAGAGATCAGAGGCAAAAATTAAGAGAATGGTAGTCCTGGCATAGGTGGGATGGGCCCCTCCTAAAATTGGCATCCACAGAGCTCCCATACACATAGCACAATGACATGTTCTATTCCAGCACACATGCAGAGCGAGGCGCCTTCATGGGCAGACTTCAAACACTGGTGTAGTCTGGTCCGCTAGACATGTGACCTCTCGGGATCATGCACCTGATGGCGGCGGCATTGTACATGGGTGCAGCAGTGCGTGTCAGGAGACTTCAGCCTCCAGTAATCCCTCCATAAGCGGGACATTATAATTATATTCAGCAGGGCAGACCCCAGACCCACAGTGAGCGCTGCTAATCACGAGACTCCCCTCCGTCTCTGACATAAAGAATCTGTGTTTTAGGCCTCATCCTTTAGATCACATCACACGGAGATCAGCACCATATGGGAAATTTGACCTTCCAGACACTAGCCGCGTGGAATGTTTATACGTGGAATGCAAATTCCGCCGTGTGAACATACCCTTTTACTGTGTTGCAGCCAAGGGTAGGATGTTAAAGAGGACCTTTCATCACTTCCACCAATTCTAGTTCTTCGCCTATATTAACAGGTATCACTCCACTGATTCCAGCACAGTTGGAACTTTCTCTTTAGTCCCCACCATTCCTGAACAAGCATAGTTAATTTTGTCACCTGAAACACTATGTTAGCTCTGTGACGTCAAGCAGGGGGCGTGATTCAGGGCTCCAGTCACAGGCAGCCAGTGTCAGACTTCCACCCCCTTGTCTGCTCCTGCCTGACACCACCCACCCGACAGTACAGAGCCTAATCAACACTGTAGGGGAGTGTAGGGATATAGGTTGGACTTGATGGACAAAAATCAGCAATAAAGCATATTGCATGGACTTGATGGACTGCTGTCTTTATCCAACCTCATCTACTATGTAACTATGTAAATAGTATATCAGACACCAAAACTAACAGCAGTGATTGCTCAGGAATGGAAGATTATGAATGATAATCTGTTTTCCCTTAGCCCAAACAGCAGCACAACTGGGGTATTTCTGCCCCTGTGAGCTGTTAGGACAGGTGGAACTTTTAATTAACTAACAGCTTTAACCCCCTATAAGAGGCCGACAGACCTCCTCCCCCCTGTGTTAGCACCAAAGTATGATTTACAAAACAGAATTTTACAATAGATACGACTGGGAGGGAGACTTGTGCTGCTATTTGGGCTAAGGGAAAACAGATTATCATTCATAATCTTCCATTCCCCCTACGCCCAACCAGCAGCACAACTGGGGATTTAGCAAGTATAGCTTTACCCTAGGGCGGGTGATCTTGGCAGACCGATGCCAATACAGAATGTCCAAATGCTGTGGAATCCACCGGACGCCAGTCCAGCCTGTAGTGCCTGGCGAAGGTCAGCTGCGAACTCCAGGAGGCAGTGGCACATATCTGTTGCATGGAAAGGAAACGTCTTTCAGCCCAGGACGTCGCCACTGCTCTGGTGGCATGGGCACGGACAAACTCTGGTACCGGAAGGTCTTGAGCACGCAGGGAGCAGGTGATGGCTTCCCTGATCCACCTTGACAGGGTTACTTTTGATGCTTTGGCGCCCCTGTTGTGGCCAAACACATTGACCAATAGATTTTCCGACCTTCGGAAAGGGGCTGTACAGTCTAGGTAAATACGCAGTGCTCTGACCAAGTCCAGCTTGTGCATCTTCTCTTCCCACTCAGAAGTGGGAGAGGGAAAGAAGGCCGGTAAGGAAATTACCTGGTTGATGTTCTGAAGTGTAGGTACCTTTGGCAAGAATCCTGGGACGAACCTTAGTTGTACTCTGTCCGGGAAGAAGGTTATAAAGGGTTCCGAGGCCGCTAGGGCCTGTAGTTCTCCAACCCTCTTGGCGGAGGTTATTGCCAATAGAAAGGTAACCTTGTATGACAGGTACTTCCAATCCACTTCAGACAAAGGTTCGAAGGGGGGAGAGCAAAGCCCCTGTAGAACCGCAGCCAAGTCCCACTTAGGGACTGGAGGTTGTACCTGGGGGCGGAGCCTGACGGCCCCTCTTAGGAATTGCCCGATTAGAGGATCCTGTGATAGTCGAGTCTCCAGGAGAGCGGACAGAGCTGAAACTTGAACCTTCAGGGTGGCTGGTGCAAGCCCCCTCTCTAGGCCAGCTTGAAGGAATTCCATGACCGAATTTCTATCCAAGCTGCGCTGGTTATCCGTACACCAACCTTGGAATATCCGGGCGATCCTTTGGTAGCTCCGGTTGGTAGATTCCGCTCTTGAATGGGCTAAAGTCCTTAGCACTCCCTGGGACAATCCTCTATCTTCACATACGGCGCGGTTAACCTCCAGGCAGTGAGGTTGAACCTTTCCAGGTCCTGGCAGAGCTGTCTGTTTAGAGTTACCAGGTTGTGGACTGATGGAAGCCTCCAGTAGGTCCCTCGACTCATTAGGATGAGGTGGGTAAACCATGCCCTCTTTGGCCACAACGGCATGATCACTATTGCCGAGGTCTGGTCCTGCCTGAGTTTCGCCAATACCTTCGGAATCATCGGAATAGGAGGAAAGACGTACGCCAGTCTGAACCTCCAAGGTATTGACAGGGCATCCACCGTCAAAGGGTTGTCTTCCCGGTACAGGGAGCAAAACCTTTCTACTTTGGCGTTGTATTGGGTGGCCATCAGATCCACCTCGGGGAGACCCCACATCTCGGTGAGCTGGTGAAAGATGTCTGGATTCAGGGACCATTCGCCTGACGTCACTAGGCCTCTGCTGAGCTGATCCGCAAGGATATTCAAACGTCCTCGGATATGAACTGCTGACAACTGGGACAGATTTTTCTCTGCCCAGGCAAATATTAAGTTGGTTACCTGCAGGAGAGAGGGGGATCTGGTTCCCCCTTGCTTGTTGATGTAATGGACTGCTGTTAAGTTGTCCGTTCTTATCTTCACAGCTTGTCCCTGCAGGAGAGCAGCAAACATCAGAAGTGCACGGTGAACTGCCGTAAGCTCGCGCCAATTGGATGAGCGTGTTTTCTCCAGACGATTCCATGTACCTTGTACCGGGGTCTCCCCCAGATGCACCCCCCATCCTGTGAGGGAGGCATCTGTTGTCAACAGGATCCAGGAGGTCTGGACCGTGGACTTCCCGTCCTGAAGATGGGACTACCAAACCAGTGATCGACGGGTACTGATGGATAACTGGATAGGCTGCTGTAGTCCTGAAGGACTGTGGTTCCAGACTCTCAAGATCTCGCTTTGTAATGGGCGCATGTGCCACAGGGTCCAAGGAACTGCCTCGATGGTGGCAGACATAAGACCTAGGACTTTCATGGCCGTCCTGATAGTAACCTTCTGGGTGATGGACAGGTGATGAGCCGCTCGACCAATCTTCTCCTTGCGAGGAGAGGGCAGGGGGATCGTCATACTGAGAGAGTCCAAGATAAATCCCAGGAACTGGATCCGGGTTGATGGAACCACTACCGACTTCTGCCAGTTTATTAGCCAGCCCAGCTCGTTTAATAACGCCACTGTGATGGCGAGGACCTCCTTTGACTGGGCTTTTAGGAGCCAGTCATCTAGATATGGGACTATGAAGATCCCCTGGAGGCGCAGGGCGGCTGCGACCGGAGCCACTACCTTTGTGAAGGTGTGGGGGGCCAAGGATATGCCGAATGGGAGAGCCATAAACTGGAAGTGAGGCAGTTTTCCCTTTAGGTGTACAGCAATTCTCAGGAACTTCCTGTATTCCAGAAGAATAGGTACGTGGAGGTATGCGTCCCTTAGATCCAAGGTGACGAAGTGATCTCAGACTTGAAGGAAGGACCGACTTGATGGTTTCCATGCGGAACCGTACCTTGTGAATGAATCGATTCAAGTATCTGAGGTCGATAATCATCCGCCTGACGGCTTGGGAACAAGGAAGACCGGAGAATAAACGCCTTGGCCGTGTTCTGAGCGGGGAACCGGCTCCAATGCGGCTTTGTCCACGTACTCTCGGACGGATTCTTCTAGATGAAGTTGTTTTGTGCCCTGAAAAGGGCGAGTTGTTACAAACTTGTCTGTAGGATATGAGATGAACTTTATCCTGTATCCTTCTTGGATCACTTGCAGGACCCAGGGGTCTTGCACATGACGAATCCACGCCAACATATGGTGGGAGAGTCGGACGCCAACAGTCGCGGGGGCGCGGGGAGGGAGGGTCAGATAGTCAGAAGGAAAAGCGCTTCTGTTGGTCACGGGAAGCACCGCGACCTCCACCTCTGGACTGAGGACCAGGGCGTCTCTGGCCCCTAGAACCACTTCTGGGAAACCTGCGGCCCCGAAAGGAAGGTCTTCTGCTGCTGCTGGAAGGTTGAGGGAGATTCTTCCCTTTAGAATCAGCCAGACCCTCCATTATCCGATCCAATTCCCTGCCGAACAACTTGCCGGGTTCGAAGGGGAGGGCGCACAGGCCTTATTTGGAGGCATTGTCAGCTCTCCAAGGCTTTAACCATAGGGGGCGTCTGGCCGCGGTGGAAAGCGCCATTGCCCTGGCAGCCAGTTTTGTCTGGTAAAATGTGGCCTCAGACAAATGGTCAACCATTAGGTTAATATCTGACATCGCTGTCAAAAGGTCATCTCGGTGTATGCCAGAATCAATGTCCCTTGCTAGGTACGACAGCTCGGCCTTTAGGCCCGACACCACCTCACTGGCGGAGATGCCCACGGAGGCCTGGGCAGAGGAGGCTGCATAAATTCACCTGAGTGACCCTTCAACTCGGCGGTCCATGGGATCCTGCAAGTTGGACCCATCCTCCGAGGGTACTACGGTGCGCCTGGATAGTTTGGCTACCGCCATATCCACCTTCGGGGGGAAACCCCAGGCTCCCTGCTGGGACTCTGTGACCGGAAACAGAGCCTTGAAGCGTCTGGAGGGGTTGAATGCTTTTTCAGGGCGTCTCCACTCAGCTTCGATTTTGCGGACCAGGTCAGAGTCCGCCCTAAAGGACCTGGATCTTCGGCTCGTCCCTTCACCGCTGTCACGGTCCCTGGACCTAATGGCCTTTAGCAGCCTAGGCATTTTCTCGGCAGGAAAAATGGCCTTCTCTGCTTCCGGCTCATCCTCGGATGAGTCAACCTCCCCAATATGGAGGTCTTCCAGAGGGGGAAGGGAGAGCTCGGTGGGCTCCATGCGGGGCCTCTTTGCCAGGTGGGAGATGGAATCTTTCACTTCCCTCATGGACTGATGTACAAAGTCCTTCACCCAGCCAACCACGTCCCGAAGGGGGGTATCGTCAGATGGGGGACCCCTGCAGCCCTGGCAAAATCGATATTCATATGCATCCGCCAAAGGGATCCTGCATTTGCCACAGGCAAAATGCTTCCTTTTTGAAGACATGCTGAGAAAAGAATTTAACATAAAGTTAGTAGGTCCCAGCAGCAACAAGCCAGAAGCCCGCCTTCCCCCCTGCCCACCTAGTAAGAATAGCTTGTTTAGCCCAAATTCCTGAGTACAAACCGACAGCTTGACACCCAGACAGTGGCAAGCAAAGACTAGGCGGCAGGAGGGGCTTTATAAAGCCAGGAGGAATAAGGGGGCGGGGTAGGTCAAGACCCCGCCTACCCACGGGCAGCCGCCGTGAAATTGCCCCCCAAACCTGCCCCAAACAGGGCACCAGGGCAAGCAGGCCAGTATATCATCCTCTCTCCCTGAAGAAACAATAGAGGGAGAGAAGGAGACCTAAAGAAACCCAAAAAATCTGCGGCAAGCGCCGGCGCGCATGCGCGGCAACCCCGGAAGCGGAAGTTCCGCCGGATGGGGAGAACACAGCCGCGAGCCGAAGTTTCCGCTCCGACCGCCGGAGAACAAAGGTTCCTACCCGCCCGGATCCCCGCGGAGGGCCGGCAAAACACGCGCCGGCCTCTCAGACCGGCAGGGAAGCAAGGCAGGTAGTCACCATTAAGGTAAAAAGAAATCTGGAAGTATAGGGGAGAGGGACCCCCTCTAAGAGGACGATACACTTCTCCCCCCTCCACCTGTCCTGTCCTGCACAGGACAGAAAAAAAACACAGGGGGGAGGAGGTCTGTCAGCCTCTTATAGGGGGTTAAATTAGTTAGTTAATTAAAAGTTCCACCTGTCCTAACAGCTCACAGGGGCAGAAATACCCCAGTTGTGCTGCTGGTTGGGCGTAGGGGGAATGATGGGGGCTAGAGAAAAAATTTCAACTGTGCTGGAATCAGCAGAGCAGGCGCTGTTAAATGGTTGAAAGAGCCGGACTTGCTGGAGGTAGTGAGAGGTCCTCTTTAAGCTACAGCTCTAACCCCACCCGATGCACTCATGAAGTAATAGCGCCCTTCTCTGCATTGATATACAGGTAGTCCTCGACTTACAACGTTGATCCGTTCTTACGTGGCGTCGTAAACTGAATTTAAGTCGGAAACATGTACCATACGATGCCGCGTAGGAACGGATCAACGTGATTTGGTGTGCAGCAGCTCAGAACCGAGGAAGACACTACCATATACAGTACAGTACAGTCTTCCTCGGTACCGAGCCGCTGCACACTAAATCACGTACTGTATAGGGAGAGCTGGCAGCTGCCAGCTCTCCCAGCTAGCAAAGACGAGCCTGCGGCAAATCAACGCTGGTTCTGCAGCAGGCTCTTCCTTGCTAGTCGGGAGAGCTGGCAGCTTGCTGTTACAAGGGAGCTGACTTTTTCCTCATAGGAATGCATTGACCAGTGTACAGCATTCGGCCAATCAACGCTGGTTCTGCCGGAGGCTCGTCTGTGAGGAGGCGGAGTCTAAGATCGGACCACAGCAGTCTCCATTGTGGTCCGATTTTAGGCTCCACCTCCTTACAGACGAGCCTTCGGCAGAACCAGCGTTGATTGGCCGAATGCTGTACACTGGCCAATCAACGCTGGTCAATGCATTCCTATGAGAAAAAGTCAGCTCCCGCATAAATGCAAGCTGCCAGCTCTCCTGACTAGCAAGGACCTACTCGCTCATCTCTAGTCGTAACCACGAAACAAGGACTACCTGTACATTCTCATATATCAGTCACCTCAATAGCCATTCAAGTGCCCATCCTTCATTGGAAGAATGTGTGCTCTTCTCTGCGTACCATCAATGCGGCCTCCTAGCGCTCCCACACTTTCATAGTTTCCTTTTTGTGTGGCACACAGTAGGAATCCTCAGGTCCCCATACAGTGGCATGCCTAATGGCACCAAACATTGTAATGCCCCTTTAGTTCTCCCTACAGTATATCTCTTTGTGCTCTCTTGACAGATCAATGTCCCTTTAGTTCCCCTACAGAATCTCCCTTAGTGTCCTCACATTACCAATTACCATTAATTCTCCATGTGGGTGCCTGCGCCCAGTATAACTCCCCCTTACTCCACAAAACGATACATCAACCTGTATAATGCCGAAAATATTAGACTTCACACTTTTTTTTTTTTTTTTTTACAGAAATCTTTAATTTAAAAAAAACAAATAAATAAATCATGAACAAAATAAAAAAAAAAAAAAAGTGTAAAAAAAAACAGGAATTCAAGGGAATAAAACAAGCGTTTACCAATTCACCCAAAAACTGGCAAATCATTCACAGAGCGACTCTGGTCCACTAAATCACGAGGAGAGAACATTATACGAGAGACTCACTGATGGGGGAGGGCCACCTTGACAAGTTCAGGTAAAAAAAACAACTTGTATTTTTCTAATCTTTTCAGGATTTTTTCCACCATAGTCCAGGACACACAATGATGTTTGGCAGTCTAGACCCTGAAGAACAGAATCCAAGTTTCGCAGGCCACAGTCAATTCAATTTATATATTTATTTTAGATGAACCTCCTAAATTTACAGGATGAGAAGTTTTTGGAGGCATCTCCTGCTCTTCTCATCTCAAAATCTAAACTAAAATCTCATCCTTTTTTTTTTTTTTTTGGGGGGGGGGGGGAAAGAAAAGTGTACAAAAAAAAACAAAGATCTAGAAAACGCGACTTTACAAATGTACAATGTTCTTTACAATACAAAACAACTACAGCTCATTGCATATAAATAGAACATTTGGTGCGGCCCACACGGCCATAAAAAAAATCCCTGAATTATTAAGAACCTGAGACAGCGAGACGTACAGCAGAGATGCCAAAAAACGGCTCCCCAAGAATAAACGATGCAAAAGGTCCAACCCACGCAATGACGCCGCATGTGCTAGACCGGTGTCTAGAGCAGATAGGGAGCACCGCGAGTGCACAAATACTGTGGTCAAGATGGGAGACAGAGCAGCTCCCCGAAATCTATCCCCACCCCATTAAATGACCCTATAAATAAAACCTACGAGCCTCGCTCTATGGTAATGTCATCGAGCAACAGAAACCGCTGACTGACATCACAAGGAGACTCCTCATATCTGACCACAAGCCGCAATACGAATCTAAACATGCAGCCCCATCAGATACAAACTCAACAATGGTACAAGAAAATAGAAAGTCTAATGCTAGGAAATGCATGCCTGTGGGGTGCGGCAGAGAATGGGGCGAAGCAATTCCCACCTCTCCAGTACATAACAAACTCTACTAGTTCTGTCCGTTTCTGTCCTCTTGCTTGTGTTTCTATGCTTCTTGTGTGGGAGGGATATGCAGCAAGAAAGGTAGTCTACTGTATAGTTCTGTGCAGTACAAAGTGACCAGTCTACCGTACAGCAGAGTACGCACATCTGTGCAGCACAGAGCGGAAGTCTACTGTACAGCAGCCAGCACATCTGTGTATTGTGGAAAGGAAGAGATCCTGCATCTGTACAGAACAGAGGGGCAGTCTAATGTAGGACAGGAAACATCTGTATGTTCAGCACGGAATGGCAGTCTACTGTAGAGCAGAAAACATCTGCCTTGCAAGGAGTGGCAGTCTATTGTATAGCAGAACTTCCCATGACCATTTCAGCACATGCAGCTACACAACATTGTATGTGGCCACCTCCAATAAATAGAGGACTCTATAGTGACCAGTCAATATTTCCCATGTGCCTGGATTTTTGTCACTTTGCTAAAAAGTCAAAAAGAAAAAACATACCGGCTCAGTCACTGACACAGTCATACGCATTGCTGGTGCACCAACCACAGCACAGAACATGGCAGCTTCTACAGTTATTGCTTTTTCTGGAGGAGCTCGTGAATGAAGGATGTGGAGAACTGAGATATTCCTGACTGTATATTATATCAGCACCACAACCCCATCCTCCACAATATCAAACACAATGCAACAGGAGGCGACCTCCACCAATGTGAGGGATACCAGTGCGCCCCTGGTTACCCTACACAATGCACCAGGTGGAGACCCCTGCCAATGTAAATGAAACAAGGTATCATGCACCCCTGCTCTTGGAGGAGATACCAGCGCCCCTCTAGATCATCACTTACGATTGCTCAGAAGACCCCCATCAGTGTAAGAGATACCAGGTTTTGGATATGGCAATAAACCCATTGGCACAAATAAAAGTAACATGAAACAAAGCAGGGAATGACATTTACAACCGATCCAACCATGTCCAGGTCGGAGCACATAACAATACTGATGCAGGATCCTCAACTAGGGGCCACAACCACAAAACATAGAGCTCCTATGATGACTGTTCCCATGCTAGCCTGAATCCATGCTTTGCTGGTGCGCTCCTGAATACACTTGGCTCATCTTCTCCCCCCCCTCCCCCTTACTAAGTCACACCTCACTGTTGACATTCCTAAGCGGTAAAGTGTTGTGACTGAAATAAAATTGCTCCTTCTTTCTGTTCTTTATTTTAAAGCTTGGTTTGCTTTAAAAGTTAATATTTTAACCCCTTCATTCCTCTCTTCCTAGATCCGTGATGGCATCCTGTGATATCATACAGTGGTCCACCCCCAGCTACAGCGCAACCAGTCCATGTGATAATTTTGGCAACTGCAGATTGCCAGTGGTTCTAATTTAGTGGAAGGAAACCTCCATGTTCGAGATAAAAATATCCACAGGAAAACATAATTTACTATACTTCTACTCCAGTCACACTCAAAGCTGTGTACACAACTCTGGTGGTTTAGAGGAAAAATACACTGCTGCATTACATTCTGGAAGATGAAGCGTCTTCTACATCAGAGCAGAGGTTTTGCATCAACAGGAGACTGGCTGCCCTGTACCCGACTAGACAATATGCCCCGATCTGACAGAACTATGGGTGCAGCTCTGGCTGTTACTAAAGAACAAGACACGACGTAAAGATTTCCAATTACGTGACGATCAAAAGTGAAATCTAAAAAAGGAGGGAAGCGGGGAAAAGTGAGGAACACAACCATCAGCAGGACATCTTTTCAGTTAAAATTGGGGAGGGGGGGTTCTGGGCCCCAAATGAACCAAAATCGGTGCGGATATAGCAGAACAGAGCGTCACAAGCGCAGCAAAGGACCCGCAGAAAATGGATGAAATATTGGTCACCTGGTGGAGGTGGAAGGATCAGGAAGCCCTTGACAATGAGAACAAAGACTCATGTTAAGCACCGAGTGGTGGTGGCGTCAGCCGATATGGCCGCTGCGATACAATCAGGAGTGTAAACCGAACGCCCCGAGATTCCTGGTGAAAGGCGACAATGGCTGTCTGAGAACTGGAGCCGACTACAGACTGTAAACTCAGACATCGCTTAATGGGAGGGGGCTCATTTGATGCTATGGGAACATATAAGCATTGTATGGGAACCTGATTGGTCACAGAATTGGCGATTGATCTTCGCGCCCTCACCACCTAATGCATCTCACCGGCCCCAGTATGTTTCCAAATATCATCAGTTGCTATTGTTACATCTCTGACCGGGTCAAGGGGAAGATAAGATTCTCATAATCCTGGGAAAAGGAGCGAGGGTGCCACCGGCAGGAAAGTATACAATGGAGGCGACTAGAACCTTTATAAGCCAGAGAGGAGCACCAGGCCCAGTCGTCTAACACAAGGTACAATAAATATCCACTTAATGCAACAGTACGATGGGCAGCTCTGGAGTGCAAAACACAGTGACTCCCCCCTTCACCCCATGATCTAGTACTGCTCCCATTATACCCCACCCTTCACAAATCTACAGCGGCTTTATACCCCACCCCTTTCCCAACCCTAAAACACCGCTGAAAACTTTCAGTAACAGGAACAACTCCTTCGTCCCAACCTAGTCCTTGTGTGTTCACAGTAGCAAAAGACGCGTCAGAGGTAGTTTGAAGCTGCCAACGCAAAAGGTAAAATGGCTACAGAACTTCCAGTATCCACCAAGCGCAACGCTGAGGGGGCAAAAAACATATTTACGAAGGCACAGCCAAAAAACAAACACAGAAGAGAACTGACCCATGGGCGCTAATACATTTGGCATTGGAAAATTTGTATATTGTGATACCCCTCCCTCCCCCAAACCCAACCAAAATGTAAGAACTGTAAACATTTAGGAGCTGCCATCGGGGTTGGAGTCTTGTGCAAAAAATATGAATTTCTGTACTTTAAGCATAAAGTCACAAAACCATATAAAATCTCTATAAAAGGTGCTTAACGCTATAATACACACAAAGCTGTCGCCACGATCATTAGAAAATAAAAGCCGGCAGCGTGGAGTTCATGTAGTGCAGGATGCTGCACCCCAAAATCTGTAGTGTTGGATTTCTGTGGCTGTAAATCGTCTTAAGACCTCATGAATAAGGCTGATGGGGCGTGAATACTTTGATAACAGCATCGAAAAAAAGCACCAAGTAAAACAATCCGACCAAAAACCCTACATGGAATTATCTTCCGGTAAAATCCCTGCAGTATAAAGAATCCTTGGGAGTGTTGGCCGCCATCAGCCGTTCCAGCCCATCAGGTGGCTGACCCTGGCCTTTTCTGTCATCTTCCTCACTCTTCCCGATCTGGAGGTGCCAAGATTTAATGGGTCATCGATCTGCAGCAGGCCGTCGGGCTCGTTGTCTGAGTCGTCGTCGTTGTACAAGACTGTTCTCCTGCCCTGGTTTCGTGTGTTGATCCGGGGTTTCTTCCTCTCTTGCTCTATGAAGTCGCTCTCATCTCCGTCATCGTCCTCACAGTGGTCCTCGTCGACGTCCTCATCTGACAACTGTTTCAAAGCCGGGCTGTGAGGAGGCTCCTTTTTGGGGGTTCCCCTCCCTCTGCCTCGACCTTTTCCCTTTTTGTTCTCGGCACCTCTTAGGTGGTAACTCTTTGCTCGGCCTCGTCCCCTGCCCCTCCCTCGTCCCCGCCCCTTCCCTTTAGATTTGTTGTCACTGGCAGTGCTGGCTCGTTTCCTTTTCAGCTTTGTCCGTGACACTTTGGTGTAATCGTGGTCGCCATCCACATAGTCCTGGTCAGATTTGGCAGAAGAGTCGGGGTCTGAGCTGCACTCTGACTCGGATGCGCTTTTTGAACTTAGGCTCGAATCGGAGTGGCTTGCAGAGGGGGAGTGGGGAGTTTTATTGGTTTCTTCTTCCTCCTCCTCTTTATCTTGCTCCACTTTATCTTCATTTTCTCCTTGGCTTTCATCTTCGGAAGAACTCAACAGCTTTCTCCTGGGTTTAGGTGTGTTGTCTCTGTCTCCGTTTGTTAGAGGTCCATTAGTCTGTTCAGCTGTGGAGAAACAAAACACATTTGTAAGTGGAGTCTGGACGGTGACAAGACATCAGAGGGGTCTGACTGATGAAGTCAAGAAGAAAGCGATCACTGATGTCACATATGGTCACCACTTTATAGCGCTCAATGGGTGACAGTGACAAAACAGAGTAGATGAAAACCCCTGACGGCCTTCCTTACCTGTCACTGGGGAAGGTTTGGTCTTGGAGCTGCTTGCCGATTCCTCTTCACTGTCGCTCTTGTTCTGGGTGTTTGGTCTGGAAGACGATGGCTGCTCATCCATATCCTCATCTGCAGAGATGTGGCCAGGCTCCAGCGGAGAATCTGACACTAGAACACAAATCAGAATTTATCTTGGGGGCAACAAGGCTCAGTGGTTAGCACTGGTTAGTGGTGACTCAGTGGTTAGCACTGCAGCCTTGCAGCGCTGGAGTCCTGGGTTCAAATCCTGCCAGGAGCAACATCTGCAAGGAGTTTGTATGTTCTCCCCGTGTTTGCGTGGATTTCCTCTCATTCTAAAAAGACATACTGATAGGAAAAAAAATGTACATTGTGATCCCTATATGGGGCTCACAATCTACACAAAAAAAAATTTAAAATCTGAATTTATCGTAATGGACTTGGAATGTGACCGACTGGAGGCTGGATGAATGGCCAAACCAGTCCTGCAACTCACATCATCTCACTAGAATAATTGTATCTAAGGAGAAGGAGCTGCCTGGCAAATCTGCCGCCAATCACCTGAAGAAAGCAAACACCATGTAACTTTTCATCATACGCATCATATCAGCTGATCCTGAAGAAAATGGCGGGAGGTAGAAATACATATTATGTATCCTCCCTGCGTATATATGTATGAGTACTAAGCTTCTGTACAGTATGTGTGGATGGAAATGCAATAATGGTTTATTACACTAGTATGTGTATTATACGTGTATCCATATACCTGTATTATGTGTATAATATCACTGAATCCATACAAGTTATACGCGTGTACATCTGTACTAAACAGGGGAGTGTGCCATGTCATCTGTATATGACGTGTGTGTGTGTGTGTGTGTGCTATATACAGTAGGTGCATAGTATGAGTGTATGATGTGTTTGCATATAATGTGCATTGTATATGTATATTACTATATCCAGGTATCTATCATTTGTATTATATACACGTATATCTGTACTATTATAAACGTCTGTTGTATATCTGTATTGAATACGTGTGTCACATCTGTATTATATATGTATCACTATATATGTTTATTGTAGTTCTGTATTACATATGTGTATCCTACCTGTATTATTATATACCGTATGTAGGCATGTATTTGTACTCTGTGTATGAAGCTTACCGCAGATCAGTAGAATGTAGTACATGGTGAACACATCAACAGGTTATATGCGTGTAATTGCACATTTACTAGGGAGAACACCAATTCTGAGTAACACTATCTTACTTTCTGATGTGGAGGAAGAGGAGGAGGAAGATGAGGAGGATGATGATGAGCTACTTCGGAGTAGGGGGAGGGGTGCACTCTGGGGGATCCGCTGCTGAATCTTCCGTGGTTTCCCTTTTGGACTAGAAAAGAAACAAGTTTTTATCACCAAAACTATCCAGCAAAAGTCTGATGAATATGTGACGGGGGGCGCTTGTACCTCGTGGCTCTGCTGGAGGCAGAAGAACTGCTGCTGCTGCTGCGGATCCTCTTTCTGTAGCGCTGTCTCTTCCTCTGCTGCAGCTGCATGGCGAGTTTGTAGTCCGAGATGATGTCCTTGATGTAGGTTTCACACAGAGCAGATAATCGGAGTGTCATACTGTAAATCTACAGAGAGAGAAGCCGCCAGGAGTTAGACAAGATGGCCACCGTGTCATGTGGCCGCAGAACAGTATTGGAGAGCCCCTGCACTTAATATTATACAGTGGGTAGACAGAGATTATGTATAACATTAAGAGAGAGTCCCTGCACTTCATATCATACAGTAGACAGATTATGTTAAACATTAAGAGAGGGCCCCTGCACTTCACATTATAAAGTAGACAGATTATGTAACTCACCCTGGACTTTTTGTTTGGAGTATAGGCTTTGGAGTTACTAAAAATAAGTCTGACATCCTGCCCAAATTCCAGTGGATCACTGTAGTCTCCGGCCTCTAGTTTAGACTTGACGGTGCTGAAATCCATTGGATTATCAATTATGTCCTGGTAATCCTAAAACAATGACATCATAAAAATACTGAACCTTGGGCAGCAAAGCAAAGTCCAATGGAGGAACCCTGTTATATACAACGCACTACCCTCAACTATGTATAACACAGCAGAGAAATTCTGGGCATAAATGAAGCACAGAGGAGGAAACCCGACCATAAAAAACATGTGGCAGAATCCCCCAGCTATATGTGATGCACAGCACGCACACAGAAGAACGCCCAGCCATATATGATGTACAGAAGAGGAACTCCAACCATAAATAACACATAGCAGAACTACCCCAGCCATATACAGTCATGGCAGAAAGTGTTGGCAACCCTGAAATTTTTCCAGAATATGATGCAACACATGGACTACACATGATCCAGCTAATATATGTGGTTCTGTGCATGCTCTAGCACAGGGGTAGGGAACGTGCGGCTCTCCAGCTGTTGCAAAACTACAACTCCCAGCATGCACACTTGCTCTGCTGTTCTTGGAACTCCCATGGAAGTGTATGGAGCATGATGGGAGTTGTAGTTTCACAGCAGCTGGAGAGCCGAAGGTTCCCTATCCCTGCTCTAGCACATGATCTACGGTTCTATGGATGGTCCAGAACATGACGCATGAGAGCTACGCTTCTATGCTCTGGTTACATGATCTATATATGTACCAGCTATGTATATGAGAGGTCCCCTGACCCATTCCCTACTTACAGGATATGAGACCCTATTGACTGGCTGTCTGAAGGGTTCGGAGTCCTCCCGCTCATAGATCAGGTCCAGCAGCTCCTTGCACTTATCCTTCCATGAATCAGGATTAGATCTCAGCAGATCCCTCTTTGTACGGCGTGTGATCTAGTGAGATACATTATGATCAGTATGGAGATAAGCTGGACACAGCTAGGACAATTATTATATGATGAACCATCTACTGACCAGAGGTTTACTAACTACTCGACCCGTGGAGGTCCCAGGCCCGTCTGACTCCATATCAGCTGCTGCACTCTGCTGCAGAAGACAAAGTGTGAGTTCACGAATACAAGGCTCAGATGCGAGGACACTACAAGTCTCTGTCTCACCTCGCCCTCCTCCTCCACATCACTGACCCACTCGCTCTTCACCTGGTTGTAAATCTCCAAGATGTCTGCACAGTTGTCATCTCTAGAAACAGAAGAGAATTGGTGAAGGTGCGACCAATCATAGCAGAGAGGTTGCGATGTGGTGGTGGCACAACACACTTACCTGATGTATCGCAGCAGCACATCCGTCACAATCTTGGCAGCTTTCACAATGGGAGAATTGGGCTCGTTGAACGTCCGGGCATTGTGTTCGATGTAACGCACTTCCCACATCAGTGCAGAGATCCTCCTGTGAGATAGGTGCAAGAAAAACCAAATGTGAGAAAATCTGACACCTTCCAAGACAATAACAACTCACAGAGTGACCCTTAATGGTTTCTGTATTTGGGCAAGCTGTGTAATGACTGACATATCCATCAAAGGCAGCGTTACCTAGCTTTCCCAAGCTCCTGAACATGGAACATTTTGGGAATGTCTGATTATTTTTTGACCACGTATTGGCTCGGTTTGTTCCCTACTACAGCGTTTGGACGCAGGGATACTGAGTGTATGTGTATTATATGGATTGGTTTTATACCTGATCTAATGTAAAGGGGGCGATTTGGACTATTATACTATAGAATGACAAGTAATAACAAGCCTCAGTGCCTTCAACAGGCTCCCAGCTATTACGGTAACATATTGCCAGCCCAAATTTCATTCCAGGGAACAGAGATCATCCCCAAAATAATGTCACCGATTGTGATTATTGCTGTGGGGTCTCCGCTGTATAATACAGCAGGAACCCGTCTGCTTCTCAGTTCCTGATTGGTCGCCATATTAAAAGACTTCACATCCTCCGCACTATTACAGGGACAAGGTTAATCAATGAATGTTCCCGTTCACAGACATCGAGAAGATGTCCATTGAAGCTGTGCAGCTCTCACCTGTAGAAGCGACTCTCCAGCCTCTTCCTCACCGTGCTCAGGTCTGTCGGATAGGCCACGACAGTGCAGTATAGAGGATAGGCGCGTAGATCCACAGGAGCACTAAACGGGCTGGCAAATTCTGAGAACAGAAACCCAAGCAAATCATCATTACCACCGCCACATGATCTACATCTATATATCTCTATCTATCCTTCCACATATGGGATATCATACTAGGATACGCACCAAGAGCAAGTAGCAGGTCAATCCCCCGGATCACTCGCTCACACACCTCATCTCGAGACTTCACCCCCCACTCTCCTTCCTGTGGTTTATAATGGAGAGCGGTCAGCTCATCTGCAGTGACCGGTACGCCAGCGCCGACCTCGTCTGGGAGGGAAACTGCAGAGTGGAGTTAATCACATGTGATGTCATATAGACTGCCTGATCATACCACCAACATACGAGGGCACTCACACCAAGTCATACAGGCTCACTCATGTGCGCCCCTTCTACAAGCACACTCACACTTGTTAGGTTTACATTCAAAGTTTAGCACATAAATAAATCCACACAAATACACCCCCCCACCCCCATACTTGTATACCGTGAGCATATATACCTGCACCCTCCACCCCAATACTTATTTTATACTGTGAGCATATATACATACACCCCCCCACACACACTTATTGTATAATGTGAACATACTGTCTTCTGGGATCGGCTCCATGTCCCAAGGGCTCATGTTTTCCCTTTCGTTGTTGTCCCAACTGGAAGCAGAAAATGCAGCAATAAGAATTCACACACAGCTCAGTGAGGCTCATTTATCATCATGGCTGGGCTCGCGTTCTGGGTATTTTGTACCTACTACATTTTGGGTAGAATCCACTATGAAATTTATTAAATGAACGAACCAACAAGAACAGATGTTACTAACACAACTCCTTTCACGAGAGTCTAGTTAATTGGGCGTGGCTTGATGGGAAATGGGGCGTGGCTTGTGGATATAGCCACACCGCACCAAGCTTTAATGAATAAAAATTAGGCGCCACCTACGTATGTCTAAAGAGTTATCTCTCTGGAGCCACTGTGATAGGTTTTACATAGTCTGCCTAGACTACACCTGCAGAGTATTCCATCAGAGCTCTATCCCTGCAGAGTATCACACCACAGCCTGCAGCTGCACTTACTGGACGCTGTAACACTGGAACAGACTGTCCGGGTACTCCATCTGGAAAGGCTGCTGACTCTCCACCGTCCCAAACCACCAGGCGTCATCGATGATGCTGCGGAAGCGATCACCTAGAGAGCAAATAATATCAGCAGGTTAACCACAGAGCAGCGGGAGCGACATCTGTAAATACCGCAGGACACGCATCACACGCACCGATCTGCCAATTACGCTCCTTCGCTTCCTTATAGAACTGATGGAGGATGAGAAAGTCAATCACATCCGGCATATCGTGATATCTAGGAGACAGAACAACATTGTGATAATCATATAGCGCAATATATCAATCATATACTAACCCTAAGGCCAATATACCAACCACATACCACCCCCAAACACAATATTACCAATCCTTCCCCTGCCCTCACAACCTCAATATATCAATTACCCCCTACAATATTCTGTAAGCTCCTGTGGATGATACTGACCAGTCTGAATTGGTCCTGTACCCATAGATGCTACATTGTCAGGATACAGACATAATAATCCAATGTTCAGTAATCCTATTTATTAAAGGAGCTATACCACAAGGAATAACTATCCAGAGATATCTGATCAGTGGGAGTTTGATCGCTGAGGTATCCCCCCTACCCCATGGTGCATTCAGCGTGACCATAGACAGGCTGAATGAAGGCATGTTACTTGGTGGACAGTGCTCCCATTCATTTCAATAGGAGCACAGGAGATAGCGATGCAATTTTTCTGATCCTATTCTGACTTAATTGTAACTGCATCACAACTGTGCCAAGCTAAACCATCCGACACTTCCCACCAAGAAGATATATATCATATCAGGTCTCATCTTTTACCATCACCAGGTTCCTCAGTGGCTGAACACACGGTGTATGCTCCCCCAGACATATACCGTAATAATGCTCTCCCTAGTGGCCCCCAGACACACAATAATGCTCCCCAAAGTTGCTCCCACACTGAAGTTGTGCCACATAAATAAACGATCAGTAACTCTTTCTCATCCGCATTCTCCCGGAGCCGATGCAGCAGGTCTGAGCCAAAGACATCACTAGTAGATGCCTGAAGGGTGGAGCAGGAGGCTTAAGGCTTTGTGCTCACCATTCTATTCAAACTAACTCAACATCCTAAGGACACCACTGTAGTTAGAAGATATGCCGCCATTTTCCCTTTGGGTTAGTGGGGCACCCTGGTTGGGAATCGCTGATCTACAGCTCAGTCTTACACAAAACACTTCAATCTAACAGTTTCAGACGATAATCTACGAGGTGGAGACTTACTTGAGTGAGAACGACTCTCCACTCATCTGACCAGATGTGGGGTCCAGGAAGGCAAGCTTCAAGCAGCAGAGAGTAGGGGGTCCCACCTCATATTTAATCCCCACAACTTTCAATAATTCTTGTTCCTAAGAAAGGAAATGAATAGTCAGTCAGTGAGTCAAGGGGCAGAGATTTATCTCATGACAGTCGCCCAGAAGATCACAATCTCCCCAAAGTGGTCTGTGAGCTGCACACTATGAGCAGCGTTAAGTTCATCATTAGAAGTGTCATGGTGGGGAGACGCTGCACCCTATCAGGGGTGTAGACAGGGGCTATGCTCTAACATGAGCTTCAGCGCCATCTGCTGGTCATAGAACATTTAGGCTGGATTAATCCACAGCATTTTCAGGGGGTTTTAATTTATTTTAACTATATGTAGATGTGTATGTTTATCTCTGTCTACATACACAGCACACCTGTTTGTAGCATGCTAAGGCTGTGGCCTTTATAAAACTTCAATAATTGCGGTTTTATATACTGTTAGAAAGCCAACAGTGCGCTGAATTCAGCGCAATATCGTCTTTCCCGTAATGTGCCCCGGGTGAAGAGCTATTGGTGTTGTTACCTAGTTCTTCAGTGTCAAAAGGGCATTTCTGACAGTCTATGAGGAACTTCCCTCCTGACAGTAGAGTCCATAGCGCTGTACTGTAAGAGGAGGCGTTCTTTACCGCCCATCCTCCTGACAGTACTCATCCATAGGCTGGTACTGGAGGGGGAGGTTGGGGTGTTCCTCACCGCTCAGCGTCATTGCTGGGCAGTAAGGAACGGCCCCTCTGACAGTACAGTGCTATGGACTCTATTGTCAAGAAGGACGTCCCTCACAAACTGTCAAACTCCCTTTTGACACTGAAGAGCTATGGTAACGGCAACGATATCTCTTCACCCGGGCCACATAATGGGAAAAGACAGTTCGCTGTGTGGATGGGGCTATCCCACTGCAAGTACACAGAGATCTTAAAAAGGAAATGGAATGCAAAGTCTAATGGAAAGTTCTAGAATGTCTCTTAATACAAGGATTGAAATTTACTTAAAGGGGCTCTATCAGCAAAATTTTGCTGTATGAGCCCCACATATGTGTGAATAGCCTTTAAAAAGGCTATTCAGGCACCGCTAATTTTATTTTAAACCCCGTCCTGTTTTAAAATAAAACTATAAAAACATATAGGTAAATCATACTTGAACATGCACCTTGGGTGTTGATGCACGATCCGACGTCATCTTCTGGCACGCCTACCTCTTCTTTCGGCGACGCCCTCTGGTCCTGGCTCTTCCCCGGCTTCATCTTCATCCTCTTCCAGCGGCTCAAATACGATTGGTTGAAACCTGGCGTGTGCACAGTAGCACTCCCTCCGGAGCTACTGCGCACACTCCGGTGCCATTTTTCTCAATGGCAGTGCCACTAGAGTGTGCGCAGCAGCTCCAGAGGGAGCGCTACTGCGCACGCGCCGGATTTCAACCATTCGGATTTGAACCGCTGGAAGAGGATGAAGATGAAGCCGGGGAAGAGCCAGGACCAGAGGGCGCCGCCGAAAGAAGAAAAAAGAAGAGGTAGGCATGCCAGAAGATGACATCGGATCGTGCCTCACCGCCCAGGGTGCACGTTCAAGTATGATTTACATATATGTTTTTATAGTTTTATTTTAAAACGGGACGGGGGTGTAAAATAAGATTAGTGGTGCCTGAATAGCCTTTTTAAAGGCTATTCACGCATATGTGGGGCTCATACAGCAAAATTCTGCTGATACAGCCTCTTTAAGAGAAAATGTCTCCTCCAGAGATTTATATCAGGAGGAGAAAAACCACTCTGGGCAAGCTGGTAGCACAACAAGTCACAGCATGCTCTACAAGGTTCCACAGAGTTATCCTCTGTACAGCCTCCTGTATTAAAGCTGCCGCACCCACAGTAACCAGAACGCACTGAACACTGATCTAGCTTATTGAATCTTACCCTGATCTCCGTCTTATTCCATGGCTGTTTCTGCATGTTGACGCTGTAGATTTTCGCTTTCTTCACGGCACGAACATACGCTTCATGGCCTTGCTTAAAATAGATGACCTGCGAGATGAAGGACAGTAGCAATGAGGATTAAATATCTACAAGGCAGAGAAATGACAGAAGAAAACCTGTGCCAGAGCAAAGAAATGCCCCAAAACATGGAGTCTTCTATTAACATGAGGAAATCTGTGTATGGAAAAGTTGGGTGGGAAACATGGCTGTCAATAAAGGAGACATAAAAGCAGTCACCCAGCTTTCCAAGTTTCCTGAATGGCACCTACAGTGCTGCCCCTACTCCCCCTAGATCTAGGCAAGCTGCTGTTACATGGTTTAGTTCTATAGGGGTCTGTGTAGCTTTCCAAAAGCTTTGAAAGGCACATAAGCCTGGTTATGGCGTAATAGCAAGGACAGTCTGCGCAGATCTACTACTATATACACACGTATACATTCTGTATATCATGTCAGCTTTCCTCACATTAATATATTCTGCTCCATTGGACATATAAACCTTTATTGTCCTGCCAGCAAAGCACAGTCCAGAGCTCTGCAATTTGTCATAATTCTACAACACCAAGCAGGACATAAGAGCTGCAGAATGACTGGACATGCGGGTCCCTACATACCTCGTCTCCCATCTGAGGGACAAAAGGAGAGCGGCGGGGAATGGTGTCCAGAATCCACTGGGGTGGAATCCATTCTTCACTGGGCTCCCCTTCCATAGACAGGAACTCGTTCTGCTTCTAAAGGTTCAGAGAAGAAAAAGGTTAAAAAAAAAAAAAAAAAAAAAAAAGGATCGTCCATTGATCACTGGGACAGTAAGTCAGGAAGAGCAGCCAAGACATCCCTAGGGAGAGCAAGTCAAGTCAACACCTGAATATACATTAAAATTCTGTTTCACCCAACTGTAAGAACCTTTCTCCGGGTCTGTTTGCGTTTCCGTTGCCGCTCCTCCTCCTTGGCCGGGTTCTCATCCTCAGAACTGCTGCACATCTTCCGTGTCGTCTGCCGCGTTTGTCTCTTCGGGGGTTGGAGATTAATACCGGCATCTGCCGTCCAATCAGAATAATCGCTGGAAGTGTCACTACAACAACAGGGGAGGAAGATGAGGGCAAAGTCATGGTAGGGGATACCCTACTCGCTATCCACCTTGAGCTAGATACATCACAGAGGGAGATTCCATCCCTGCTAACACTCCCCCCCGCCCTACAGAGGTCATCGCTGATAGGTACCTGGAGGAGCTCTCAGTCTGCCACGGAGCGGCCGCTTCACCATCAGAGGCATCACTAGACGCACGCGACTCCTCATCCTACAATTGAAGAGGAAAGCAAAAAGTCATTACAACAGATCCTTAATGAAGTGACCCGCCCACTTGTCCACAAAGCCTCATCCTGCTATAATGAACAGTCCTGCCGCTTACTGACTGTCTTTCTCATCTTTGCTGTCAGTGAATAAACACATTAACTATTTATATCCATGGTTAAATCCACAGTGCAACTCACACATAACAGACAGTCTGTTACAATGTGTCAGCTGAGGTTACTGCCAGGTAGATAGCAGTTACCTATACGGATACATTGCAGCAGGATTGTGACAGTTCTGTATAAGGATCAGTTCTTGACCTCTGAATATGAACAATAGATTCCATTCACTGAAAGCAGAGATCAACACAAAATGTATAAGAATGCTGCAGAACGTTTCCTTTCCCACTGATGTAGCTTCACAGACCAGATCCAGCCCTTATCCTGCCGCACTCCCACTACGTCCTAGTAGAACAGTTACCTCCGGAGAGCTCTGGGAATCTTCTCCATTGGTTGTAGCAGTGCTGGTCTGAGAATCATGCTCCATGTTGGATCGGGTTTGATAAGCATGAGGACGCTTCTTCTGGACTCTCCGCAGGGAGCGCCCACTGCACACCTGATATTCACTCTGGAAGAGAAAGCACAAGGAGATGTGGTGAGCCGGCCCATCAAATCCCAACAGATACTGATACAACTCCCTTTACTTACCCGCTGCGCTGGGTGGGAGGGCTTCCTCCTCTTCTCTGTGGAGTAAAGATGGACTTCCATATCACCCTTAGCAGTTCGGATTTCCTCCTGGACCCTGCAATAAAGGACAAATCAGATTAACATTAAAGGGATATTCCCATGTACATAATTATTTTTACATTTGTAGATAATTAAAAGTTAAACATTTTTGGGAATATAAGTAATTAAATATTTTGTAGAGTTTTAAAGATTTTCTCTAAATATCTTGTGGTCTTGATCGGTTGCCAGTGGATACGACCATGAATGCAGGAACTTTCTAAAGGTCAGAAAATCAGCCATGATGTCCTTATTGTGGCCGGGATATCTTCTGATACATTTAGTGTCCCTGACTGATATCCCAGCTACAAGTCCCAGACCATAGAAAGTACAGTCACTGTGTACATACATTACATTACTTATCCTGTACTGATCCTGAGTTACATCCTGTATTATACTCCAGAGCTGCACTCACTATTCTGCTGGTGCAGTCACTGTGTACATACATCACATTACTTATCCTGTACTGATCCTGAGTTACATCCTGTATTATACTCCAGAGCTGCACTCACTATTCTGCTGGTACAGTCACTGTGTACATACATTACATTACTTATCCTGTACTGATCCTGAGTTACATCCTGTATTATACTCCAGAGCTGCGCTCACTATTCTGCTGGTGCAGTCACTGTGTACATACATTACATTACTTATCCTGTACTGATCCTGAGTTACATCCTGTATTATACTCCAGAGCTCCGCTCACTATTCTGCTGGTGCAGTCACTGTGTACATACATTACTTATCCTGTACTGATCCTGAGTTACATCCTGTATTATACTCCAGAGCTGCGCTCACTATTCTGCTGGTACAGTCACTGTGTACATACATTACATTACTTATCCTGTACTGATCCTGAGTTACATCCTGTATTATACCCCAGAGCTGCACTCACTATTCTGCTGGTGCAGTCACTGTGTACATACATTAATTATCTAGAATTAGCTAAGTATAACAGTGGCCCATAAAGCCACCAATCAGATTACATATTTGCTCTGGATTGGCTAGATTTCAGTGACATCATACTGACTTTTCAAAACACACTAGTTTACCTGCTGACACCAGGATGTAGCTCGTTCACCACCACCCTTCTCCTCCATGCCATCAGATCTCGCTCCGTTGCCATCTGGCTTCTTGGGGCGTTGTCGTGCATTTGTCGGACTCCTTCAATCTGTCCGCTGCGTCGTAGGCCGACGTTAGGTGGTGAAGACAAATCCAGACTCTGACTTCTGACAACTGGAACAAATAAGAAAGTGAATGTGGGACATATCAGTAAATGGGGGAGAAGTGAGAGCAGCAAACTGTCAATAATAAGATGGACTGTAGGAAATAAGATGGAAGACTTATCAGATGTATGTACAGGTGGATGCATTGTTGGGCCCCCAGGCTGCCCATCCTGAAGAACCACAGACATCACCACTTGTATACAGAGCAGGGGTAGCCGTACACTCAGCACCACTGCCATCCCAGGATATGTGGGATGACAACTTCAGTGGATTTGATGAACTGGAGCCCATGTGATAGGGTGACAGGTTGGTGGGTTACACACAACTCATATTTTGGGGCGCTCGTCTGCCCCTTTAGTAGTTTAGGAAAGAAGCATAAGCGCTTGTATCCACCTCCAGCCCTTATAAATATTACTGGTGGGGACCAGCACAGCCAGATTTCTGTACAACGTGTAAGGTATAGGTGTGTGCATGATGACTGCTGTAAGGCGACACATGACACTCACATCCGCTGCTGATTGATGGGGGGTTGTCTTCAGGCTGCCCATCCTCCGTCTGCCTCTGGTCCTGTTCTCTCTGGAGTTCTCGGATAAGCCCATCCAGTATGCTTTCCTCGTGACCGGCCGTCTGCTGCCCGATGACTTGCTCCACTACATCTCCGTTACCTGACCAGAGAGATGGAATAATGTATTTACATATATAACATGATGATGATATGTGAACCGCATCCTGATATGAGAGAAGGGAGTTTGGATCTACACACACCGCACAGTTACAACCATTTGATGCCATTAAAGGGTTTTCCAAGCCTAATAATTGATGACCTATCATTAGGATAGGACATTATTTGAAGATTGTCAGAGGTCTAAAACCAAGGACCACCTGAAAACAGCTATTTGAAGAGGCTGCAATGCTCAGGTGAGTAGTGCACCCTCCTCATTACTTACCAAGCACAGCGCTACATACTACATAGTGGTTGTGTTTGGTATTGCAGATTAACCCATTCAACTGAATGGGAAAGATGAATAAACAGTTCATGTGACCGATGATGGTGTTGTCACATGTCTGCAAAACAAAAGATCTGTGGGAGTCCTGGGGGGGGGTCACACCCCTATTGATATTCAATTAAGGGCATAGTCTAAAAATAGGTCACTAAATAACAAGTCCAAGAAAACCCTTTAATACATGAACCTCAATGTGCGAAATTAAGAGCCCTACACAGATCCCCATGAAGGGTTCCCACAAGCACTAACCACACGACTTCTTACCGTTGGATACGTATCCGAGTTGCGGGATCAGTTGTTCATCTTTGCAGTTCTCCCTTCCTGGTACAAGGCGCTGGAAGCGGGTGGGGTGCGGATTTCCATCTACGTCTACCAGAAATGGTGGGGGCATGAGGTGCGGGGCCTGCTGTGTCTGCTCATCCAGCACGTAATTATTGGCATCTCGAATAAGTGGTCGGAAGTCGGTGTGGAAGAACATCTGCTCTGGGATCTGCACACATGAAGACATAAAGACATGGCTGTCACCTCAGGAGAAACAGCAAACACCAGGGCTACATCCTGCTCAGGCCGCCCATCACTCACCTTCTCATAACCTTTACTGCACCCAAAACCAAACAACAGGAGGTGCCCGTGGGAGTCTGTGCAGGCGAAGTGCTGTCCATCAGGTGAGAACTTGCAGTCAAACACCGCGCCATGCCCCTGACCTTCAATCTGGAATACAGGAGAGTGTTACAACGTCCCAGACAGCAGGACCAGGAGTGACAGCAAGCAGAGATCTTACAAAGGTGAAGACCAAAGACCAAGTCTGTTTAAGGATTTGCTGCAGAAGATTCCGTTTCATCTACAGAAAATAACAGAGATCACCCAGATCCTCACCATGTTGAAATAATTCCGGATCTTCGTTCCTTTCTCCAGATCCCAGACAAAAATATTCCCATCATGGCCGGCAGAGAGAAGGATCCTGGAGTCAAAGGGGTGCGCTTCCAGAACGAACACCTCATCATCGTGACCCTGAAGTGACACAAAGTGATGACATCAGGATCTCGCACAGATAAGAGCTTGTTACAGTGGATCACCCTGGAGCTCAGGACAAACAGGGACAATAGCAAAACAGAAAGAGAAACAAAACTATTCTAGAACAGGGGCTCTGAACTGTACCAAATCTCTAATCAATGTGAGCCTGGGCAGTCAGACCACCGCTGGTTTACAAGCCATCCCCTATCCTATAGGCCAGGGGTGCTCACACTCTCAGCATACAAGCTACTTATAAAATGACCAAGTCAAAAGATCTACTACCCACTTCTTGAGGGCGGGGCCTGGGCCGCAGCATTGTCAGATTGACATCAGATCCCGGAGAGGTAAGTAACATTGTTTATTATGTTCTCTCACCTCCCCTGGGGCTCCGATTATTATACTCTAAAAAGACCCCCGAATATAATAATAGTGGTAGTGGGATCGCGGCCTGGCCCGGGCCTATTCACTACTGCCCGCTGCGGCCTATAGTACAAGGGGAAGTGGGGGCGGCAGTGAGCAGGTCCGGGGAGGTTGGTAAATAGGCCGCTACCTGCTGGGAATACTCCAGCAGGTAACGGCCTATTATAAAACAAACATGTACATAAAGTTCTCATACTTATTGACCTCGATGGTGCTGTTGCTCCCGTATCCTTTTCTCCTGACAGACGTCTGCGTATCAGCTTAGGCGGCATGATGACGCCGCTTACGCTGAAACGCAGACGTCTGAACCAGCGCAAGGAGAGCGGTAGCTCTCCTGCGCTGGTTCAAACAAAAAAAAATTTAAAATGTCACACGATCAACCCATACTTCCTTTGCGATCGACCGGTAGATCGCGATCGACGTATTGGGCACCACTGCTATAGACAGTGGGTAACTTTAGGCTGAGGCACCACCCTGAGCTGATTTTTTTGTTGCAGATTTCCTGCCTTTTTTGAGCCAAATCTAGAAATATCTACAGAAGGAATGGGAAATTTCTTGGAAGTTCTTATACTTTTCCCTTCTGCTCAACCAACTCCTGGCTTTCGTTCAAAAAACTGCAGCAAGATTTGACAAAAAGGAGCAGCTTTATCACAACGTAGGGCCTCGGTCTTAAAGGATTGTTTTTGGGACTTACTACGATAGGTAACTAATTAAAGGGGCTCCATCAGCAAAATCATGCTGATAGAGCCCCACATATGCATGAATAGCCTTTAAAAAGGCTATTCAGGCACCATAAATGTTATATTAAACTACCCCCCAGTTTTAAAATAAAACCCTAAAAAAGAATGTTATCTACTTACGCATTGTGCACGCTGGGCGGGCATTCAGGGTGCGACGTCTTCTTCATCCACGCCTCTTCTTCCTCCGATGTCCTCGGGTCCCGTCCTCCTCCGGCGCTCACAAACTGAGACTGATAAAAAAAAAAAAAAAATGGCCTGGGCGCCTGCGCAGTAGCCGTGGTAGAAGCCGCATGCTACTGCGCATGCGCCCAGGCCATTTTTTTTATATCAATGTCAATTCGCGAGTGCCGGAGGACGGGACTGGAGGACATCGGAGGAAGAAGAGGCGTGGATGAAGAAGAAGACACACCCTGAATGCCCGCCCACAGTGAAAGATGCGTAAGTAGATCACATTCTTTTTTAGAGTTTTATTTTAAAACTGGGGGGTAGTTTAATATAACTTTTACGGTGCCTGAATAGCCTTTTTAAAGGCTATTCACGCATATGTGGGGCTCTATCAGCATGATTTTGCTGATAGAGCCCCTTTAAAGATCATGGGGGTTGGACAACAGGAACTTCCAGATTAGAAGGGTGAAATGGCTAATTTACCTGAACACCAAGCACAGCGCCATACATATCATAGGAGTTATGCTGTTATTGCAGCTCAGCCCAATTCACTTGAATGGGACTGAGCTGCTATTGTACCCTGTGACCTGTCAATGTGAGTTTTTAATCTGGATTGAGGATAACCTGCTGATCAATGGGATTCTGATTGCTAAGAATAAATAGCCCAACACAGCCACATTCTCAGCCAGCACTAGATGACATGTTGCATGTTGTCATCACTCACAGATAAGATGTGGAGGAGTTGCCCGCTATGGGAATGCCACACTTTTAACAGGAAGTTGTTGACGGCGGTGATGACTGTGGTGTCGGAGCGGTCCCAGGCCACCATGGTCACTTTCAGCTTGGTCCCTTTGTCCTCGGTGCTGGACGAGCTGCTCCTGTAAATAGAATATTCAGACTGAAGATGTTGCTGGATTTCTATATTGTCTTCCATAACTTCTTGTGTGCAGCGGCGTCTCTTACCCTGCCATCCTGGTGCTCATGTCCAGCACAATCATCCTCCATTCCTGCTGCTGATACTGCCAGAGCCGCGCCGTGCCATCTCTGCTGCCGCTGACAAAGCTCAAGCTACAGAATAAGAAAGAGCACGTCATGAACACCGGGAGCCCCTCATCATACACCCCCCCCCCCCCCCAGTTAACACAAAGATTAACCTCCAACCTCTTATCATGCATAAAACCCCCCCTCACTCCCTATATGAAGGAGTATGAACAGTACACACAGGATAACTCCCCCGCTCATTATACATACAAGGTTTACCCCTCTCAGCTCACTTCTATGTCTCTGACGTTTCCTATATTTTGGGTTTACACCCCTCAGGGCTGATTCACATCTGCGTCAGTAATCTGGGCAGAAAATTAGTTCATGATCTACTTTCCTGTCCGTATGACTTGTGCGGAAAGCACATGGACCCCATTATAGTCTATGGGGTCCATGTGCCCTCAATGCACACCAACGCGTTCAATAGTCTGTTTGAGGGAGGGGGGGGGGGGGAGTTTGTAGGGGTCCCCATGGAGGCTACCCTGAACGGATTACCGACACAGATGTGAACCAGGCCTCAGCTCACTGCTATGTCACTGACCCTTCCTATATTTGGAGTTTGCCCCTCTTTGGTTCACTGTCGCAGACACTCACCGGTCTCCATTATTACAAAACTGAACAGCGACCACCTTGTCCTGAAAACAAAGCAGAGGGGAGGTTAGGATGACGACAAAGCTGCCGGATTCTCTAATTCTAAGAATCAAATGGAAAAGAGTACAGCTGTCTGACAAGAGAGAATGGACAGTGGCCCTACCACAGAGGTGCTCTGTACTACAGCAACTCAAAGCATCACATGACCCGGGAAGGGGGGGGGGGGCGTCAGAAGGCTATACTCTACAGGGAACTGAAGAGAGTATCAGGAAACTGCTGCACACACATTAAGGAAATAAGTTTGACAAAGGGGAGGGTCCTTGTTAAGGGATAGAGTGTGAACGGCAGATTCAGGTATACATGGTGATCTTACCAGATGTGCCTCCAGCTCTGCGATCTTCTCTGGCTCATCAGAGCCCAGGTAATACACTCTGATAATGTGATCTGTGCTGCCTGTAGCTATGAACATCCCACCTAGAGGAGGAGAAAAAGAGACTGAGTGAGCGGTACATGAGCAAGCGGCACATGAGGAAGCGCAACACATCAACAATCATCACATTACTACTACAGTGAGGTGTGAAACAGGGAATACCTGAACTGAAGGAAGAGCAGGAGATCTGGACGCCCGGTCTGGAGCGCTCTGCAAACTTCAGGGGCCGATCACTGCAGAGAGAAAGCTGCATTACCTTTCATGCAATACCAGTCAAAAAAGACACAGAGGTCAATGCCCAGACCACAGATTAAGAAGTCCTGTATGTAACTTGCACATAAACCATTGCATTCTGAAACTATAAGGGCTAGTTCACACGGGGTCTTTTGGCAGCGGATTTTGATGCGGAATCTGCCTCAAAATCTGCTGCCAAAAATGGCTCCCATTGACTTCAATGGGAGGCTTCTGCTGCTGCTGATTCATTAGCCTTCCCCACTCTCACCTCCCCCGTTTACACAGATCACACAGAGCATAGCAGATACTTCCGGGTGCACGAATTAGCATATACATAAAAGCAAGCTAATTCAAAAACTCCTTGGAGGATTACTAAACAAAAGGTATGTCTGGAATAGCCTTTCTAAAGTCTATGCAAATATATGCTTAGTTAAAAATCACTATAGCCAATGATAGAATCCCTTTAAAGGGGACTGGATACATAGTAACACATTATCATTCGTAAGCAGGACAATGTCAGGATGGGCTTTCAGCCTTTAGATGCAACCAAGAAGGACTCCATTCGCTGACAGAAAGCAAAAATCTTGGAATTGTGAAGCCTGCTGCAAAGCATTGTACCAGTACAATCCCATATGCGCATGTATCCCCAGCTGCCATCTTACTTAAATGTCATGTTGTCCACGTTCCATTGCCAGAAGCAGATGGTTCCATCAGCACCAGTGGATGTGAGGTATCGAGTTTTACCTTTAGTTGACGGACAGAACTGCAAAAAAATAAATATAAATAAATAGGCATTAGAAATTCTGTGGCCACAAAATCAACAGACCTTGAGCTGAGTCCTGTACAAAGTATAGAAGTGAGTGCAGGATGAAAGCTGTTCGTATAAATATTGCGTTTTGGGGCTGCCTTTGGGTAAGTCATGTGAAGAAATGCAAACTCGTATATAATGGTATAAATAACGGGATTAGAAACACTTTGCTTCTAGGAGACCCCAACCAGGAATGACTGAGATGGTAATGGCTACATGGACTGCGCCCCCCCATCATAAAAGCCCCAGCAGCTCCATAATGTGATCTAGGGAGTTGATTCTCCAATAACAAAGAGATCTGTCTATGTCGATCCAGGGGATTTGTATAATGTGGTGAAGTCACCCAGCTTTCCTAGGGTTAGATAGAGCAATAACTGAACAGTTGGCCTCCCCTATCTTGACCACAACTTGTATTTGCACTGTCGCCATGTTCTCCTGGAAAATCTGCTACAGAGTCTTCAGGACACCCACATGTACCCTGGCAATGGTCCAGCCATCCCACTGCTGGCACAGGAATATACAGACCCTTATTCACCGAGCCCAGACGCTCAACACGCCTCTGTGCCCCCACAATGGAAATTACCAAAGCATCAAGGAATTCTGCAACCCCCAGTATATAACGGAGGGAGACTGCACAGAAGATGTACTGGGGGAAATATCCTTTAGGGCCATCTTCTAATTAAAGGGCCACAGTCTGGAGCTAAACAGTGCAGGAGCAAATAGACTACAGAGACTTTGGCCATTGTATGAGTAACAGATGACACTGTGCGGCCAACTTCACCACAACTAATGAAAGCGAATGAGGTCACACGGCCTGATGGCTAAAAGGAAATCCATGCACTCTATATTTTTTCTTACTATCGTGTTGCAGTTGTGGCAGTCACTACGAGACCGCAATCACCTTCATTAGCTACAATGCAAGCGGCTTCATGGCTGACAAAAATGGCTAATAACAGGGAGTAATAGTTTGTATTCACTTGTCCTACAATCAGCCTCTCCTCACCCCTTAAATGGCTGAACAAAAGACAGAAATCAAAGCAGCATTAGTACATATGCTTGACTCGTGCACCACATGTGCAGGTGCATAACCTCTTTGTTCATCCATTACAGCACATGTTGAAGCCCTTGGGACGGGGATTCTCAAATTTTGACTCTGCCTCACCAGTCAGTCAATTTGTTCTGATGCTGCAGCCTCATACCCAAATACATGCTACTGTGCTGTACACATAGAACCCCCACCGGTGGCCACCACATACCACAGTATAGCATATAATACCTGTATCAACACCAAATACCACACAAACACATAATAGCTCCCCAGCAGTGCCAAGTACCAGCGCCCAGCAGAAAATTCCTCCCAGAAGAGCCAGACACCACAGCGTAGCACATAATACTCCTCAGAATGAGCCAAGCACCACAGCACAGCGTCACTGCTAGCAGCTCTGCCCCCAACCTTCCCCTCTCCTAATAGAAGGCACGGTTTCATACTTTCCACCTCCGGCCTATTGGCAGCAGCATTTTCCCTAAATAAAACCTTCCAAACTTGCCGCAAATCATTCCTCTGTCCTGTGACCCCACAACAAAGAGAGAAGAGAAGAGAAGAACCTCCAACCTTCACTAACCAGCCTAGGATGTCTCTGACTCCATATTATGGTCAGCACGGGTCCTTTAACCTTTCTAGCCAATGGAGGCTAAACTTATAATGCAAGCCTATCATCAGTATAGTCTTTACAATGGTAGGGACCCATGTTTCACCAGTCAGTGAGCTGCACTTTAACATTGAGACCGGGTACACTGTACCCCCACAGCTGCCCCTGACGGCACAGCCCTGAGGCAACCAGATGCAAGCATCACTGGCTGTCACCCAGCTTTCCTCGATTCCACTCCATGACAACCCATGAAGGAGAAATAATGGTGACAATGAGGGTTGTCACCCATCTTTCCCACATGCAGATCTATCTGAACACCAGCAAATATAATCCTAATCTATAAAGTCACCAATGATCTTGAGATGATCTGTGACCCTGCAGACAGTTTTAGAGGTGTCTCATGAATCATTATGCGCCCCCTCTCATTACATTACAGTATTAGGGTTCAAGTGTCACTTCATACGTGGCAGGGGTACAAGTCATATCACCCATCCCGAATCAGTCCGTCTTATTCAGTACAGTGAGTCAGTGAAGACCCTCTTATTTTTGGGCACCACCCCTTTCCCTCTTCTCGTGGTTTTCTTGGTATTCTGCAGCCCTAGCCCAGGGTGTTGTAGGTTAGGATCCGTGTCTCGCCTGAGGACTGCCTCACAGTTTGAGAAGGACTGCCCTTGGACATCAGACTAAAGAAAATTTCTGAAAATGGCTGTTTACCTGTATAGAAGTAATGGATGCTGTGTGACCCTGCAGCACGGCCACTGGGGCGCAGGTTCGCAGACACCAGACACGCACCACTTTGTCACAGCTGCCAGCCGCTATCAGCGTATTCTCATAGTTTACGGCCATGTCGGAGATCTCAGCCGAATGACCGCGCAACGTGGCAAGGAGTCGCCCGTCGTCGGTGGCCCAGATTTTCACTAAACAGTCATCGGATCCCTAAAAATACAAATAATTACAGGAGCGGCAGGGAAGAAACGTTACAGGGCGTCTGCAGAGTCAATGCAAAACTTACGGTGAAGATCCGCCTCCCACTGCGATCAAACGCCACACAGTACACCGATGAGAGGTGACCAAGAATCCTCTTGTGCATTTTCATGTGCTGATATGAAGAACAGGGGAAGATATACTGGAAGCGGGTGCAGCCGGTCAGCGCCCGGGATGAGGCAACTCTTACTGGAAATCAGAGAGAAAAGAAGTGTGTGATCATTGCTAGAAACTCATCGGCCACATGGGGACCTTTTTTTTTTTTTTTTTTTTTAAATATACATTACAAAGAAAATCATTTCACACAATGAGACTGAGGGCCCTGCTCGCAAGAGCTTACAATCTATGAGGTAGAGGGGGTGACACAAGAGGTAGCAGGGTCGGCATTGCTTATGCAGAGGTTAGACACTTTTGTAATAGAGGTGACTGTCATTACACAAACATAAAACTGTAGGAGCCGTCACTAGTGGTGTCCTGTAACATGTGGATGGAGCTTGGACCTATAAAGTTATCCTGAGATGACATCATGTGGGGTAATGTGGGAGCGGGGACAGAGGAGGGTTAAGGGTTTACGTTAGACATTGTGATAGGCCTGTCTGAAAAGATGCGTCTTTAGTTTGCGTTTGAAACTGTAGAAATTGGGAGTTAATCTGATTGTCCGGGGTAGAGCATTCCAGAGAAGTGGTGCAACTCGGGAGAAGTCTTGTATACGAGCGTGGGAGGTTCTGATAATAGAGGATACCCAATGTGAAGACTTCTGATAGCAGTCAGTAATTGGGAGAGTTGTTGGAGGAAGAAAGTTAGATGAGTTGGAGTCCGAGGGTCAGTAGGAATGGCAGAAACCTGAAAACTGTTGACATTTTGGTTGATGACCTGCCATCTTTGGACCTGCCCATTGCAGCATCGCCCAGACACTACTGATAGACCCATGCAACTTACCCACACTGAGAGGTCTCCCATAGTTGGTGGGAAGTTCTGGGGGCCGACCCCGATGCAGAGCCGCATATCCTGATGGCTTCCATGATGAATTTCTAAATTCTGCAGAATGTAACACAATAACCTCAGTAAGTATCAGCTCTGCCCCATTTCCTCCTCTCTCTCTCCTCCCTCCCTCATTACCTTTTGCTCTCCGTAAAAGCGACTGCTTCCCCACACCCAGAAGGCTGCAGACCCCTGGGACGCTCTGTGGGATCTCCTGGTCTAGGATAGGTCCGATGCGCTCACAGATCTTCAGCAGGTAGTTCGAAGGAATATGAGAGTTAGAGGCCACCTGGATGGGTGAGAGTGGCATCAGGGAAGTGGCTTTAAGGCAAATTCACACAGAGCACCAGATGTAAAGTGGACAGGGGGCACATACTTATCAGGTAGGCAACATCAGCATATTCCTCATGTAATATTATCGTATTGTCAGCAACACAGCGACCAGCAAGCATGGACTATCACCTGCAGCAGAACTGTCCTTTACCTATATATCACCAAGGGAACTGCAAGGCAGATACAGGGAGAATCCGACATCCCCATCACACATTAGATACAGCGAGTATATGATACCAGCCTCATGTTAGATACAGCCCATGTAGGGAGTAGCCAACACCAACATTACATGTTAGATACAGCCTGCCATAGTGAGGATATGACTACCCAGTCATCACAGCAATGCACACTACAAGGTGTCAGAGACTGCATCCCACTCCTCATACACAGATCAAACTCCAGAGAGAAGCAGTCACCCCCGAAGAGCGCTGTTAGTTTAAATCCTTCAGTCCGTTTCTAATTTTATCTATTGGGGAAGATGGGCGGCCACCAATGACTACCATAACCCAAGGTGGGGCACCACAGCGTCCAGGCCACAGCCTGCCATCCAGTGAGGCGGAAGCAAACTCTCCTCTGATGTGACACTTTAGCTCTGCTCTCTTGGGTCAGGGCTGTGGCTATGGCCTGGCTACCGAACCTGAGAAGTACATCAGACTAATGAAGGAACTGTAGCCAGGCCGTAGTCCTAGCTCTACCGGGATAGTACTAATAATAATACTCTCCAAGTGATCCCTTTAAGTGACCAACAGATTGCATCAGTAATAAAACAAGACCCAACTTCAGAAGGTTGTGCACCCCAATGTTGTAGCACGACTCTGTGCAGGCCTGGATGTGCTATTACTTCATGTTATCAGCCACTACAGCCTGAATGCTGGAGGACGGCAGGCGAAATCGGGGTCACTAAACTGGGGGGCTGATACCGGCTGAAAAACATCTCCTCTTTTCAAAGAGACGCCATATGGGGGTGGGGGCAGGTGCCCCTGGAGCTAAGACATGAGAGGGGTCTTCACCCTGGTTCACTGCCACATACACAGCACTCCACCACTGCCCGACCCCAGAGACCCATGCACAGTAATCACCCAGCTTTACCAGACTCCTGAATAACATTGATCAATGGATAGCTGAGTGACAACCCCTGAAAGAGAAATAGTGGTGGCCATGAGGGCTGTCACCCAGCTTTCCAAGATAGTGTAGTTGAATCTGTAAGGTCATCTTAGGGTAACCTGTGACACTGCAGACATTTTGGGGGTGTCAGCTCCTCTCATCACATTTTAGTATTTTGCAGTCGGGTCACAATCATATCACCCGTCCCTGATCATTCCTGCTTATTTTAGGCCTCTATAGTGTGTCAGTGAAGTCCCTGTTTTCACCGGGCACCACCCCCTCCCCCGTTTCCCGGTGTTCTGCAGCCCGAGCCCGGTCCGGGTTATTATGAGGTACGGACCAATCACAGGCCTCGTCTTATAGCAGTCACATGTAAGCGGAGAGGCTATTGGCCCAGGCGGCGATGACGTCACAGCATGCAGCTGCCCTCACATGACCCTCCGGTATCACAATGGACACTATTAGTGAGTGACCCGGACACCCGGTACACCCGACACCCCCCTCCCAGGGCTTACCAGGTCCGGGTAGGTCCTCTGGTGCCGGCTTCCCTGCCAGTCCAGGCGCTCCGGGATCAGCTACGGAGAAAAGGGAAACGGTGATACCGGCAAAGACCGCAGAACCGACCCTCACCCCCCCCCCTCCCCCAACACCCGCCCAGATGGGCCCCCTTACCTGATGCTCCTCCAACTCCTCCGCTAACGCCTGCAAAACACAAACACACGGCCGTTACCGGGCGGCTCAGCGGGAACCGGGCGTAATAAACGGGTGTGAAGTGACCCGACATCGGGTGTCATGTGTGAGCGGGCGGAGAGACCCGGTATGGCTGTGTGATGGAATATAGTCATGTGAGGTAACCGGGGACGAAGTGTCTGGAATAATCGGGTCATCAGGAAGGTGACCCGGATTAGTTACCCGGTACAATCCGGGCGTATGTGACCCGGATCGGGTGATACAGGATGAGATGAGAGTAGGGTGATATGGAATGATCGAGTGAGGTGACCCAGATAATGTAAGCGGATGTAAGAGTGACCCGGTTCGGGTGTGTAGCGATCCGGGCTCGGGTGAGTTGTGAGGTGACTCGGTCCGGGTGATATAAAGAAGGGTGAGGCGGGTGTACGGTGGTGATGAGGCGATGTGGCCCGTTTCGGGTGTTATGTAGAGGAGTAAAGGGGGGGGGGGGTGAGGTGACCCTATTCGGGTGTTGTCCGGTCTCACCTGAGCAGATCTCCGGCACGGTCCTGACTGCAGGAAGCGGGCGATGAGGAAGTAAAGCTCTGCGGGAGACACCGGGGTTAGTGACACCGGGCGGCAGCGGAGCCCGCCACAGCTCCCCCCTCCCACCGTACCTCCCCCTGTGCCCGGTACTCACCGGCCTCCATGGCACCTGCTGCTCTGGGCTGTGCGGGGATCACGGTGCCGGGGAGCCCATAGAGGCCTCGGGGACTCAGCGCATCGCTCTCCCCGGGTACACGGAGCCCCCTCCGGCCTTGCACTGAGCACACAACACAGCGCCGCGCTCCTCCGGAGACAGGGGGCGCTGTGGGCACCGAGCGGCAGTCTACACTCTGTCCGCCCGCGGCTCTATAGTCACGGACCGACAGCTCTTGCTCATTCAGGGCGCTGCGCTCTTCTCCAGACAGAGGGCGCTGTGTAGTTGTGAGGAGACCAAAAGAGCGTCACCATAGAGTCGCAGATCCTGAAACTTGTTCCTGCTGTGCCAGCATCTCGATGGTACCAGGAGCGGTCCTAGCGTGGAGCGCATCATGGAACGCACAGATGTCTACCAGTCCAGACTGGCAGCTGCGGGAGGACAACAAGTCCCAGGAGGTTCTTACAATGAAGCATAAACAGCGCTCCCGGCATGCAGTGCGCTAATCACTGCCTCACACAAAAGATGAAAAGTAAAAGTCTAAAGTAGTTGATATCCCAGGTCTCCTCATCAGACATGGGGCGCATTAAAGGGGTTGTCCACAAATTTTAGAAACCCGAGAGGAGGCTGGGATAGGGGAAACTTTTAAATAATAATAATAATTATCTGTTCCTGGCGCTCCGTTGCTGCTGTCCGGTCCAGTATGCATTGGTGCCTGTACTGGTGAAAGTCGTGCGATACACGTGACTGGCTTCAGCGCTATAGGAAAGATACCGGTGACATGCACAATCCCTTTAAGGAATGTTTACACTGTGGAATTTGCTGCTGATTTTGAGGCAGATTCCACCTAAAAATCACCACGTTCCATCCTGGATCTGTTTTATATAACGCTAGAAAGCTGAATTCAGAACACTTTCCTGTTATGTGCCCCGGGGGAAGAGATATAGGTGCAACTACTGAGAGCCCTTCACCATCAGAAGGGCGTTCCTGACAGTCTGTGAAGAACTCCCCTCCTGATGGTACTTGCCGTAGCGCTATACTGTCAGAGTGGGCGTTCCTCACCACTCAACGTGTGCCTTAATATCATCACTTCTATGGTGAGTTCCCCTTAAAGAGAACCTTTCACCATTTGGGGCACATGAGATTTAACACACCGCTAAAAAGCCGACAGTGCACTGAATTCAGTGCACTGTTGGCTTTCCCTTTCTGTGCCCCCGGTGAAGAATTATCGGTGCCGGTACCGTAGCTCTTCACTGTCAGAAGGGCGTTTCTGACAGTCAGTCAGGAACGCCCTCCCTCACAATAGCGTCTATTGCGCTGTACTGTGAGAGGAGACGTTGCTTACCACCCAGTGATGATGCTGAGCAGTGAGGCACGCTCCCCCCAGTGACAAGTACTGTGAGGAGAGGGAGGGGGCGTTTCTCCCCGCTCACACTGTACAGCGCTATAGGCACTACTGTGAAGAAAGACGTACCTGATTGACTGTCAGAAACGCCCTTCTGACAGTGAAAAGCTACGGTACCGGCACCGATAGCTCTTCAGCAGGGGCTTAGAACAGGAAAGCTGATAGTGCACTGAATTCAGCACACTGTCTGCTTTCTAGCGGTGTATTACACCGCATGTGCCCCAGGAGGTGTAATAATGTGTATAAAGTGATGTCAGTATAAGGAGAGGATGAACAGAGTACAGATATGGAGGATGAAAGCTTTGCTGTCGCCTGGTTAAAGGGGTGGTCCAGGATTTGTGGGGCCTGGATACCAAAAGTCCTGTGTCCCATGTGACCACTGAGATCAATTGCTGACCTCAGCAGTCTCTGGTAAGGACCTGGTGCCGTATGAGAGTGATGTTACCGATCCCTCTCTAGTAACCTTTGAGGACGCTGATTGGTCTCAGCAGTCACATGGGTCACAGAGCGAGACTGAACAGACAGTAACAGTAGACTGCAGAGCGCTGGGGACAGGTGAATATGCTTTTCTTTTACGCATTACACACAATTCCTGGACCACCCCTTTAAGATCTGGTCCATGGTTATGGCGCCCCCAGCAGGTCTGAGGACACATACCTTCAGTGATGTAGAATGATGTGAATCCACGAGATATGTAAATCCCTGTTTTAAGATCTACTGGCTGTTGGGGATTTGGTCTCTGTGAGATCTGAAGTTTCCTTTTAATACCAATATTCTCATGTCCTGCATGTTGTGGTCAGGGCTGGAGGCATCTGTGAGCACATGAAGGTCCGTCCTCTTCTCTTTAACTGTATACCAATATGAGTTCAGCCTCATTCTAAGCTTCTGTCATTTCTCTGACATATAGACCACCAGTAGGCCATTACTACACGTAGACCACCATTAGGCCATTACTATACTTAGACCATCAGTAGGAGATTACTACATGTACACCACCAATACGCCATTGTTACATATAGAACACCAGTAGGACATTACTACTCGTAGGCCACCAGTAGGACATTATAACATATAGACCACCAGTAGGACATTACTACACGGAGAGAACCTGTAGGACATCTGGTACTTAGAATGAAATACACCTCATTTCTTCCATGTGATGATACCTGACATCATGTAATCCTGATGTAAGTCTCCAAGTACACAGGGCCATCGTGTGCCTGGAAGCAGCAGGACTGGACCGTACTGGGAGACACCGGACCACCAGGGGAAGGTGAGTATGGTTTGTTTTTTTAATTTTTTTACCTCCCCGGCCTAATAAAAAAAATATGGACAACCCCTTTAACACTAAACCGCTTTAATAACGTTTCTAGATACTGTGATAAAAATAGAGAACATCGAGCCCTCCTTGTACCAGACGACAAGTGACTGATATATTGATGTGACAGTTCTCACCCTACATACATGAAGAACTCCATTGTCTTGAGTCATGTGATCAGATACAGTCTCATATGTTCTATCCCTGCAGATATGGACAAACACCTTGATCCTCTCCAAAGAACATTTTTGAGAGTTTCCATGTAAGAACAGCAGAAAACCAAATAGCCGGAGTCACCAGAATACTAAGAGGTGAGTTATTACTATATAGAAGTAGACATAGAAACAATCGGGAGCTTGGGGCTGTCAGCTACTACCCTCACCTTGGGTTACTGAAGGGGGGTGCCGGAATCTGCATCCACTGCATAGAATTAATATTTCTAGATTGTCTCCTTGGCGTGGTGGCTCAGTGGTTATTACTGTTGCGTTGCAGCACTGGGGTTGTGAGTGTGAATCTGGCTAAGGTCAACATCTGTATGGAGTTTATACGTTCTCTCTGTGTGTTTCCTTCAAAAGATTGTGATCCCTATATTGGCAATGTCTGAAGTACGAGAAATAAATAGGCAGCCCTTAAATCTTAAGAACCTCATTGTCAAGAACCCTCCCGTCACCTCCATAGGTAGTGAGCAGGTCCCAGATGTCCTATTTGTGGTTTATATGTAGGAGAAACAAGGCAAAAATTTAGATGGAGGAAAAATTCTTATCATCGTGCAATAAATGCAAGGACGGCAATGTAATAATGCCATCAGAAATGGAAGGGTTAATAGGTTAACTCTATTTGGTATGACCTTTGCCCTTTGGAGTCCTGGAAGTGATGATACAGATATAGCCCTGATCATCCAGTCTGTCTGGGATGACATGAAGAGACAGAAGGATTGGAGCAAGCCTACATCCACAGAAGGTGTGCGCTTAGTTCTCCAAGATGGTGGTGGGAAAAACCTCCCTGCCGAGTTCTGCCAAAAACTTCTGTACAGAAGGCAAAGGTCATTAATAGAGATGAGCGAACACTATTCGAAACAGCCGCTTCGAATAGCACGCTTCCATAGAAATGAACGGAAGTGGCCGGCATGCAGACTTTGCCGGTGGCCGGCCACTTAACCACCGTGTGCCAGCTACGTCCATACATTTCTATTGCAGCGTGCTATTCGAAACGGCTGTTTCGAATAGTGTTCACTCATCTCTAGTCATTAACCCTTCTATTTCTGAAAGCACTCGTATTTTACATCATTTTCTCCACACCTGCCTAAAACTTTTGCCCAGTATATATACTGACTTTTTTTTATTTTTTATTATCATTTCTAGCAAGAGTAAAATGACCTACAGCACAGGCATGTGACCACTTGGTGGCAATAACAGTTCATACAATGGACACTGCAGTACAGGTATGTGACCACTTGGTGGCAGTAATACTTTATACAATGGACACTGCAGCACAGGTATGTGACCAATTGGTGGCAGTAACACTACATACAATTGTCCCTCTGCAGTACAGGCCTGCGACCACATGGAGGCATAACACTTCATACAATGGACACTCTGCAGCACAGGTATGTGACCACATGGTGGCAATAACAGTTCATACAATGGACACTGCAGCACAGGTATGTGACCACTTGGTGGCAATAACAGTTCATACAATGGACACTGCAGTACAGGTATGTGACCACTTGGTGGCAGTAATACTTTATACAATGGACACTGCAGCACAGGTATGTGACCAATTGGTGGCAGTAACACTACATACAATTGTCCCTCTGCAGTACAGGCCTGCGACCACATGGAGGCATAACACTTCATACAATGGACACTCTGCAGCACAGGTATGTGACCACATGGTGGCAGTAACATGTCATACACTTTGTACAGCCTGCACTACGTGTCATGGGGACTGTTGTAACATCCATAAATCAGCAGCGTGTTCACACAGGACTTTCATGTGGCATTTATTCATTTTCGTTTAATATTGCAGCCTGGGTGGGTTGTTACTTGTCAGTAATCTATGGTGGCGTTGACGCACAGCGCAGTTAATCACGTGTTTTCGGTTTACACTTCGCCTGGTTTTGGACTTGGCACCTTCTTGCTAGATTTTGGTGAGAACATTGTAACTACTGTAAATCACAATGTGACAGATCAGAAAGAATCCTCTTTATGTTACCCCTGGCATTACCTGGAGTGTGGAGCAGCGCTGCAGGGTAAAGCAGCATGCAGGTTCCCTTAGCATTAACATCTGATCATGGGCCTTCTCAGGAATGTGGCCCCTGAATTCTCTCCAGGAAAGTAGACAAGCTATGGTTCTACAATGGCAGCCGCAGGCACATCACACCTCGTACCTCATCAGTTTGTAGGTCACAATGTCTGCTTTGTTATGCAGTTGGCACGTGGCTCTGCTCCACCCGTATCAGTGAGTGTTCACACAGGACAAGCATCACGCCCGAAGCCACTCCGATAAGTGAGGGCGGAGTCCACAAAAGAGGCCAAGATGCAGTGTATCTGTGCAGACAATCCTCTGTGAGAAGTACAGTCTCACCTCTGTCATGGACTCTACACTGATAGCTTTTATCTACACTGATACACTGTGACAAATCCTCAGCTATGTGAAGGCACAGTCTCACCCTTGTCCTGGACTCCATACTGATATGTTGTAACCTACACTGATACACTGTGACAAATCCTCAGCTGTGAAGGCAGCACAAACTCACCCATGTTCTACACCCCAGGATAATAGCTTTTATTTGTTCTGATACACTGTAACAAAACCTAAGCTGTATGAGCAGCACAGTCTCACCCCTATCCCGGACTCCATATTGATATTTTTTACTTACACTGATACACAGTACCAAATCTTCAGCTGTGAGGGCAGCACTAGATCTAGGCAGTCTGTGTTTAGCTCACATAATACTGAATGTTCCAGTTCACTGACAGCAGATCCTCAGACATTGTAACGAATCCTGAGAACGTTTCATTATCTCAGGTCGCAGCTTCATTTATTGGATTTATTTGCTGGACCGTCCCTTTAAGCAGACATAGGCGTTCACCCGATTTAGCTGGAGATGTTTGTCGTCTGCTCAGAGCTGCCAAGATGCAAAATAAACAAGATGATGCCGAAAATCACAGCGGCGAGGACCATGAGAACCTCTGGTGTAACCCGCCCTATCACTGGAGAAATAGGCCACTCTCCCAGCTACCGTCATCCAGCTTTCCTAAACTCCTGAAGAGCAGATCTGCCCATCAACTCAGTATTTGGCTTCGGATTATTATGTGCTAGGGTAGAGCGCTGTCTTCAGGGAAGTGATAATATTCTACCACCTGCGGTCACCACCAGGGGGTGCTCCTGTATATGGTCACGTACAGAACTCCATGGCAGCTGCTGTACAGCAGGGGAGATGCTTTAGTATTGGCTCCTCCCCCAGGGCCCTATAGCAGCTGCCTGTCTCTTTATTGACAGTCGCTGACTATTGCGTGACACTGCGGCCCCGCCTCATTTACAATGCAAATTCATCACCAAAAGCCGCAGCATTTATAGAGGCTTCAGGCAAATCTGCCCAACGCGCCGCTCCGTAGGGGTCATGTGATCGAGGTGTAAAGAGATAGCAGGACACAGGCCGCTGCCCACAACTCATCACTCACATCCCATCTCATCACCGCTGAAGGTTTGTCACAATTGTATCCAATCTACAGTCAGGATTTCACACCCATAATCTTTAACTGTACTGATACATTGTAACAAACTGTCCTGGCAGGAGAGGATAAGTTCATATCCATTGGAGATTCTGCCAAAAAACAGTTTTTCAGTTTTGACACCTGGTGGACCCCATTATAGTCAGTGGGGCTTGTGGTGTCGGTGGGTAACTGCTAAAACAGCGGTCTAGCTCTGGCCCCCTGCAGACCTGAAATGCAGAGAGAATTTTGCTGTGTTTAGTGGACACGGGATACATTGTAACAAATCCTCAGCTGTGAGAAGTATTAAGTAAGGCCCTGTACACATCTGCGTTCGGGTTTCCGTTCAGGAAGTCCACTTTGCGACCCCCTGGAACAGAAACCTATACGCACTAAAGAGCGGTTACCGGAGAAACCCGCGGACCCCATAGACTATAATGGGATCATACAAAGAGAAAAGTGCTGCAAGTAATACTTTTCTCTCCACATGATTCGTGCGGAAATCACATGAACCTCATTGTAGTGTATGGGGGTCCTTGTGGTTTCCTTAGATAACCACTTTATAATGCATATAGGTTTCTGTTCAGGGGACCCCAAGTGGACTCCCCGAACGGAAACCCGAAAGCAGATGTGAACCGGGCCTTAGCACAGGGGAAAGATCTCCTCCAAGTTTTGCTTCACCCAAGGCAAGGGGTCAGTTTGCTGGCCTAGCCCTGGCATCCAGGGGGGTAGATTTAGGGGGTGCAGAGGTAATTGTCGATACCAGGACACTAAGGGGCACCAAGGTCCCACTGTCACATTAAATATACCACTATTCTAAATGGAACAAGGTAGGGGCTCCATTACAGATATTGTACTTTAAGTTACGCCTCTGCTGACAACAGATACCTGGGTGTCATTGTAACAAACCCTCAGCTGTGAGAAGGGTCAGGATGACTTTCAGCCTCTGTTTTCTGATTTACTAACAACAGGTCCACAAAATATATTAGAAATCTGCAGACCCTTTGCCCTGCGCTGGTGTCCAGTCTGCGCCCTCCACCCACATGATAATGGCAGTCATCCCCTTGTAGTGTGAGGATGATGGGAGTGAGGAACTATGTTATCTCATCCAGGACACACAAAGGGAGGAGCCCTGCGGCTCCACCAATGTGCCCTGAATGAGTTAATGCCACCAGACAGGCTCCTCCCAGGCACTGAGGGGTTAACCACGAATAAAGAAATTCTTCCTGGAAATTTCCAAGAGCAGCAAGAAGTCTGTGCAGCTGCTGGTGAAATAAAGTTTATTGAAGAAAAAACCACAGAACCTCCCTGTTTGCAGAGCAAGAGCAGCAGCAGAACATTGCAGAGCATCGCAGAGAGCGAGCGGCCCAGCATCAGCCCCACAGCCAGGATGGTCATCAAAGTTTATATCGCAAGTTGTTCTGGATCCACATCGGTGAGGAGGGAGAGGATGATATAATGGGGGGCACTGCTGTGTGGATACGTAGTGATTAATATAATGGGGGGGGGCACTGCTGTGTGGATATGTACAGAATGATATAATGGGGGGTGGGCACCGCTCTGTGGATACGTATGAGATGATATTATGGTGGGGCCACACTCTGTGGATACGTAGAGGATAATATAATGGAGTGGGGGGGCACTGCTGTGTGGATATGTACAGAATGATATAATGGGGGGTGGGCACCGCTCTGTGGATACGTATGAGATGATATTATGGTGGGGCCACACTCTGTGGATACGTAGAGGATAATATAATGGAGTGGGGGGGGCACTGCTGTGTGGATATGTACAGAATGATATAATGGGGGGGTGGGCATCGCTCTGTGGTTACGTATGAGATGATATTATGTTGGATGATATAATGGGGGGCACCACTCTGTGGCTGTATACAGGATGATATAATGGGGGGCACCACTCTGTGGCTGTATACAGAATGATATAATGGGGGCACCACTCTGTGGCTGTATACAGAATGATATAATGGGGGGGCACTGCTTTGTGGCTGTATACAGAATTATATAATGGGGGGCACTGCTTTGTGGGTATATACAGGATGATATAATGGGGGGCACTGCTTTGTGGCTGTATACAGAATGATATAATGGGGGGCACTGCTTTGTGGCTGTATACAGAATTATATAATGGGGGCACTGCTTTGTGGGTATATACAGGATGATATAATGGGGGGCACTGCTTTGTGGGTGTATACAGGATGATATAATGAGGGGGCACTGCTGTGTGAACGTGTACAGTATGATATAATTGTGGGCACTGCTGTGTACATTTATACAAGATGATATAATGGGGGCACTGCTATGTGGATATATACTGGATGATATAATGGGGGGCATTGCTGTGTGGATAAGTACAGGATAATATTATGGGGGCACTGCTATGTGGTTATATACAAGATGATATAATGGGGGCAGTGCTCTGTGATTACTGTATGTAAAGGATGATATAATGGGGGACTGTGCTCTGTGTGTATGTGTATATATTTATATATGATGATGTAATTGGTTACATATGGACTAATATAATAGGGGGATTCCCTTCTGTGTATATGTGCGTGGTGAAATAATGGAGGCCACAGTGTGTGGGTATATATGAACCGATATAACGGGTGAACCCTGCTTTGTGGATATGTACAGGACGATATAAGGGGGGGGGGAGAGTTACCGAATGTCAGTTCTGTCTAGAACAGAGGAGAGATTATTTGCTGCTGCGGATGGTGGGAGTTATTAACCCCTGCAGTACAGTAGTGGGCGCTGTATTGTACTGCCATATACTCCTCAGTGTACACCGTGCAGTGGTGTTATACATGTCGTAGTTCCGGCGGATTATTCAGGAGCTGCGTCCTTGCAGTTTTCCATAGAATTGAAGTTCTGGAGCCTTATCCAGATCTCTGTTTGCTGCAAATGAATGGAAACTGTTCCCCATTTAATGTTCTGGACCCTCCATTGCTGTCCTCTGTGTGGGGCCCTTGCTGTCTTTGTGGCCCCTGTCCTCAGTGCGTGTGTCAGTTTATTCATGGGCTGGGCGCCCATAAAACCTCATGTGACTTTGTTTCAGTCAGTGACGTTTAGGGAGCAGTAAAGCGCTGCTGATCCCTATAAAGTGCGGGCGGTGGTGGCAGCGCCTGTAAATCAGCAGTGACAGCGAGGATGTGGCCGCCATCGTCATCACCACTGCCGAGGGAGCAGACTGTGCCAATCCAGCTGCCCAAGCAGCGACTGCGGTTGTTATGGCTATAAAATGTCTTGAGTACATTTGTTGGTATTATAATGTTTCCAAGCATCTGCTTCTGGGAAAGCTGAGTGACCCCCTCGCACTTTGCCTATTAACCTCTAGTAGATGTAATGACAGACATATCGATTATCACCCAGCTTTCCCAGGAGCAGATAGATACTACAGACTAGAATCTGACAGAAGAGTCAGGACTTCTGACATCTGCCATGAATTCCAGGCCCTTCATAGTCACCAGGCTGGGGGACAGCCCCCTCCCCCTCTCCCAGCTGTGGCTTGGCTTTTGGGCATCAGTTTTCACATCTGGAAAGAAGCTGGGGATTGCTGGGCGGTCGGTCATGGGAGATCCCAATCTACAACAGACAGTGAGGTGGCAGGGGACGCTGGCTTGAAGGCCAAATGTGTAAGGGGAGGGTTAGCGAGGGCCAGGGGCCAAGTAGGGGACAACTATTTATGTTACCTGGAGATTATAATAGGGCCAGAGTGTAATACCAGGAGCAGCCGAAATCAGTAACTATGCAGAGGGCAGGGACGTTACTACACCTCCTGGCACACGTTCCTCTGATGAACACTACAGTCAGCCTCTCCTCTCCTGACATGGCTGATAACGGAGAGTAATAGATTGTATTCACCTGTCCTACAGTCAGCCTCTCCTCTCCTGACATGGCTGATAACAGATAGTAATAGATTGTATTCACCTGTCCTACAGTCAGCCTCTCCCCTCCTGACATGGCTGATAACGGAGAGTAATAGATTGTATTCACCTCTCCTACAGTCAGCCTCTCCCCTCCTGACATGGCTGATAACAGAGAGTAATAGATTGTATTCACCTGTCCTACAGTCCGCCTCTCCTCTCCTGACATGGCTGATATCAGATAGTAATAGATTGTATTCACCTGTCCTACAGTCAGCCTCTCCTCTCCTGACATGGCTGATAACAGATAGTAATAGATTGTATTCACCTGTCCTACAGTCCGCCTCTCCTCTCCTGACATGGCTGATATCAGATAGTAATAGATTGTATTCACCTGTCCTACAGTCAGCCTCTCCCCTCCTGACATGGCTGATAACAGATAGTAATAGATTGTATTCACCTGTCCTACAGTCAGCCTCTCCTCTCCTGACATGGCTGATACCAGATAGTAATAGATTGTGTTCACCTGTCCTACAGTCAGCCTCTCCTCTCCTGACATGGCTGATACCAGATAGTAATAGATTGTGTTCACCTGTCCTACAGTCAGCCTCTCCTCTCCTGACATGGCTGATAACAGATAGTAATTGTATTCACCTGTCCTACAGTCGGCCTCTCCCCTCCTGACATGGCTGATAACAGATAGTAATAGATTGTATTCACCTGTCCTACAGTCGGCCTCTCCTCTCCTGACATGGCTGATAACAGATAGTAATAGATTGTATTCACCTGTCCTACAGTCAGCCTCTCCTCTCCTGACATGGCTGATAACAGATAGTAATAGATTGTATTCACCTGTCCTACAGTCAGCCTCTCCTCTCCTGACATGGCTGATACCAGATAGTAATAGATTGTACTCACCTCTCCTACAGTCAGCCTCTCCTCTCCGGACATGGCTGATAACAGATAGTAATTGTATTCACCTGTCCTACAGTCGGCCTCTCCCCTCCTGACATGGCTGATAACAGATAGTAATAGATTGTATTCACCTGTCCTACAGTCACCCTCTCTCCTCCTGACATGGCTGATACCAGATAGTAATAGATTGTACTCACCTGTCCTACAGTCGGCCTCTCCGCCCTGTTCTTGTTTATTTGATGTTAATCCCCATTGGTAGCTGAGGTTTTGTTACAATGTCTCTGTGTTATTAGCCTAGATAGAAGGTTTGTGCGGCTGTTCTCCTCACAGAGGATTGTCTATTGTGTACATAGTAACAGACCCTCCGCTGTGAGCTGTAGTAGGCTGTAGCGTTACCTGCAGGGACCTGCTGCGCTGTGGGCGGGGCCGTCCTGTCTTTGTCGCTATCACCTGTATTTACTTGGCAAACAGAAGAACATAACATACAGAGAGAACATCTGCCGATCCACCCGCACGCATCGGCCACGGCTCTGAACAGTCCATGAGAAGGAGAACTCCCATTGTGGCCACCACTACCACTCTGACATTAGTTGTCACCCAGCTTTCCCAAGCCCCTAAATGCCAGACTCCCCCAACCCCGTCCCTCTTAATTCCCACAGTGTCCTGATTGTTGGTTGTTGCCTCGTTTTTGGTCTTTTTAGAGTTTGGTGATGTTCTTATTTTTTTGGAAATCCAAATGATGATGTCATCAAACCTGGTCATGTGATCTATGACTTCACTCCTCACTGACATTCCTTGTTGTCGTTAGTTATGTATGCTGTGAGGTCATGTCTGGAGGTGCACAGTACTACTTCTCATCTCCGCTCCCATGTCTGGAGGTGCACAGTACTACTTCTCATCTCCGCTCCCATGTCTGGAGGTGCACAGTACTACTTCTCATCTCCGCTCCCATGTCTGGAGGTGCACAGTACTACTCCTCATCTCCGCTCTCATGTCTGGAGGTGCACAGTACTACTCCTCATCTCTGTTCTCATGTCTGGAGGTGCACAGTACTACTCCTCATCTCTGTTCTCATGTCTGGAGGTGCACAGTACTACTCCTCATCTCCGCTCTCATGTCTGGAGGTTCACAGTACTACTCCTCATCTCTGTTCTCATGTCTGGAGGTGCACAGTACTACTGTACTCCTCATCTCCGCTCTCATGTCTGGAGGTGGACAGTACTACTTCTCATCTCCGCTCCCATGTCTGGAGGTGCACAGTACTACTCCTCATCTCTGTTCTCATGTCTGGAGGTGCACAGTACTACTCCTCATCTCCGCTCTCATGTCTGGAGGTGCACAGTACTACTCCTCATCTCTGCTCTCATGTCTGGAGGTGCACAGTACTACTCCTCATCTCCGCTCCCATGTCTGGAGGTGCACAGTACTACTGTACTCCTCATCTCCGCTCTCATGTCTGGAGGTGGACAGTACTACTTCTCATCTCCGCTCCCATGTCTGGAGGTGCACAGTACTACTCCTCATCTCTGTTCTCATGTCTGGAGGTGCACAGTACTACTCCTCATCTCCGCTCTCATGTCTGGAGGTGCACAGTACTACTCCTCATCTCTGTTCTCATGTCTGGAGGTGCACAGTACTACTTCTCATCTCCGCTCTCATGTCTGGAGGTTCACAGTACTACTCCTCATCTCTGTTCTCATGTCTGGAGGTGCACAGTACTACTCCTCATCTCCACTCCCATGTCTGGAGGTGCACAGTACTACTGTACTCCTCATCTCCGCTCTCATGTCTGGAGGTGCACAGTACTACTCCTCATCTCTGTTCTCATGTCTGGAGGTGCACAGTACTACTCCTCATCTCCGCTCTCATGTCTGGAGGTGCACAGTACTACTCCTCATCTCTGTTCTCATGTCTGGAGGTGCACAGTACTACTCCTCATCTCCGCTCTCATGTCTGGAGGTTCACAGTACTACTCCTCATCTCTGTTCTCATGTCTGGAGGTGCACAGTACTACTCCTCATCTCCGCTCCCATGTCTGGAGGTGCACAGTACTACTCCTCATCTCTGTTCTCATGTCTGGAGGTGCACAGTACTACTCCTCATCTCCGCTCCCATGTCTGGAGGTGCACAGTACTACTCCTCATCTCTGTTCTCATGTCTGGAGGTGCACAGTACTACTGTACTCCTCATCTCCGCTCTCATGTCTGGAGGTGCACAGTACTACTCCTCATCTCTGTTCTCATGTCTGGAGGTGCACAGTACTACTTCTCATCTCCGCTCTCATGTCTGGAGGTGCACAGTACTACTCCTCATCTCCGCTCCCATGTCTGGAAGTGCACAGTACTACTGTACTCCTCATCTCCGCTCTCATGTCTGGAGGTGCACAGTACTACTCCTCATCTCCGCTCCCATGTCTGGAAGTGCACAGTACTACTGTACTCCTCATCTCCGCTCTCATGTCTGGAGGTGCACAGTACTACTCCTCATCTCCGCTCTCATGTCTGGAGGTGCACAGTACTACTCCTCATCTCCGCTCTCATGTCTGGAGGTGCACAGTACTACTCCTCATCTTCGCTCTCATGTCTGGAGGTGCACAGTACTACTCCTCATCTCTGTTCTCATGTCTGGAGGTGCACAGTACTACTGTGCTCCTCATCTCCGCTCTCATGTCTGGAGGTGCACAGTACTACTCCTCATCTCTGCTCTCATGTCTGGAGGTGCACAGTACTACTCCTCATCTCCGCTCCCATGTCTGGAGGTGCACAGTACTACTGTACTCCTCATCTCTGCTCTCATGTCTGGAGGTGCACAGTACTACTCCTCATCTCCGCTCTCATGTCTGGAGGTGCACAGTACTACTCCTCATCTCCGCTCCCATGTCTGGAGCTGCACAGTACTACTCCCCATCTCTGTTCTCATGTCTGGAGGTGCACAGTACTACTCCTCATCTCCGCTCCCATGTATGGAGGTGCACAGTACTACTCATCTGTTCTCATGTCTGGAGGTGCACAGTACTACTCCTCATCTCCGCTCTCATGTCTGGAGGTGCACAGTACTACTCCTCATCTCTGCTCTAATGTCTGGAGGTGCACAGTACTACTCCCCATCTCTGTTCTCATGTCTGGAGGTGCACAGTACTACTCCTCATCTCCGCTCTCATGTCTGGAGGTGCACAGTACTACTCCTCATCTCTGCTCTAATGTCTGGAGGTGCACAGTACTACTCCTCATCTCTGTTCTCATGTCTGGAGGTGCACAGTACTACTCCTCATCTCTGCTCTAATGTCTGGAGGTGCACAGTACTACTCCCCATCTCTGTTCTCATGTCTAGAGGTGCACAGTACTACTACTCATCTCCGCTCCCATGTCTGGAGGTTCACAGTACTACTTCTCCTCTCCGCTCCCATGTCGGGAGGTGCACAGTACTACTTCTCATCTCTGCTCCCATGTCTGGAGGTGCACAGTACTACTTCTCCTCTCCGCTCCCATGTCTGGAGGTGCACAGTACTACTTCTCCTCTCCGCTCCCATGTCGGGAGGTGCACAGTACTACTTCTCCTCTCCGCTCCCATGTCGGGAGGTGCACAGTACTACTTCTCATCTCCGCTCCCATGTCTGGAGGTGCACAGTACTACTTCTCATCTCCGCTCTCCTGTATGGAGGTGCACAGTACTACTACTCATCTCCGCTCCCATGTCTGGAGGTTCACAGTACTACTTCTCCTCTCCGCTCCCATGTCGGGAGGTGCACAGTACTACTTCTCATCTCCACTCCCATGTCTGGAGGTGCACAGTACTACTTCTCATCTCCGCTCCCATGTCTGGAGGTGCACAGTACTACTTCTCATCTCCGCTCCCATGTCTGGAGGTGCACAGTACTACTTCTCATCTCTGCTCCCATGTCTGTGGAGGTGCACAGTACTACTTCTCATCTCCGCTCCCATGTCTGGAAGTGCACAGTACTACTCCTCATCTCCGCTCCCATGTCTGGAGGTGCACAGTACAGCTTCCTGTGTCTGCAGTGGACTGTAGTGTCTCCTTATTAGGTTGTGAGCCTCGCGCCTCAGTCTGTATGAGGAAGGAGGGGGAGGGGGATCCTGTCCCTATAAGGGAAATCTGCCATGTACCAAACCAGGAGAGTCTCATTATAACCGCACAGGATACGTGATGCTCTGCAGAAGCCAAGACCACTGGCTTCTGACCATTCAGGCCAAACCAGAACTGCCATTATTATGTCACTATATCATACATTATACTGTGTGCAGGGGCCGCTATGGGACATAATACTGTGTGCAGGGGCCGCTATGGGACATAATACTGTGTGCAGGGGCCACTATGGGACATTATACTGTGTGCGGCGGTCACTATAGGACATTATACTGTGTGCAAGGGCCGCTATGGGACATTATACTGTGTGGGGGGGGCTGCTATGGGACATTATAATGTGTGCAAGGGCCGTTATGGGACTTTATACTGTGTGTGTGTGTGGGGGGGGGCTGCTATGGGACATTATACTGTTTGCAGGGGCTGCTATGGGACATTATACTGTGTGTGGGGGGGCTGCTATGGGACATTATACTGTGTGCAAGGGCCGCTATGAGACATTATACTGTGTGGGGGGGCTGCTATGGGACATTATACTGTTTGCAGGGGCTGCTATGGGGCATTATACTCTGTGTGTGTGTGTGGGGGGCTGCTATGGGACATTATACTGTTTGCAGGGGCTACTATGGGACATTATACTGTGTGCAAGGGCCGCTATGGGACATTATACTGTGTACAGGGGCCGCTATGGGGCATTATACTGTGTGTGTGGGGGGGGCTGCTATGGGACATTATACTGTGTGCAAGGGCCGCTATGGGACATTATACTGTTTGCAGGGGTCGCTATGGGACATTATACTGTTTGCAGGGGCCGCTATGGGGCATTATACTGTGTGGGGGGGGGCTGCTATGGGACATTATACTGTTTGCAGGGGTCGCTATGGGACATTATACTGTGTACAGGGGCCGCTATGGGGCATTATACTGTGTGTGTGTGTGTGGGGGGGCTGCTATGGGACATTATACTGTTTGCAGGGGTCGCTATGGGACATTATACTGTGTGCAAGGGCCGCTATGGGACATTATACTGTGTGTGTGTGTGGGGGGCTGCTATGGGACATTATACTGTTTGCAGGGGCCGCTATGGGACATTATACTGTGTACAGGGGCCGCTATGGGGCATTATACTGTGTGTGTGTGTGTGTGGGGGGGCTGCTATGGGACATAATACTGTGTGCAGGGGCCGCTATGGGACATTATACTGCCGCAGGGATCTTTGACACTTTCTGAACATCCTGGGGCCCATGGTACTTTCAGTCTGCCGCTGTTCACACCTCCTTCCTTTCTGCCTTGCTCTTGTGTCAGATTAAGAAGCAGCAGACCGCCATTACCGGCCTTCTCGATGCCATGAGGATTGAGTACGAGGAGATGGACATCGCTGCCAACGAGGAAAACCGAAAATGGATGAGGGAGAATGTTCCAGAGCATTGCAGGCCTGCGAGTGGCATCCCGCTGCCCCCCCAAATCTTCAGAGACAACTGCTACCTCGGGGTAAGACCTCATATAATGTGTTATCCCTCCGAGCATCACAAGCCACCCACATATCACAGCTGAGAGTTTGTTACAGTTTGTCATGACAGTGGATTGTCTATATTGATGCATTGTAACAAATCCTCAGTTGTAAGGCCCGGTTCACATTTTCGTTTGGTATTCTGTTCGGGGACTCTGTTTGGGGACCTCCGAACGAAACAGCAAACACATTAACAAGCAGTGAGCAATGAAAGCACACGGACCCCCTAGACTATAATGGGCTCCATGTGTTTTCCACACGGTGTCTACATGAATGACGCGGAGAGGAAAGTAGTTCTTGAAATACTTTTCTCTCCGCATGTTTCATGCAGACAGTACACGGAAAACACACGGACCCCATCATAGTCTGTGGGGTCCATGTGCTTTCATAAGCTCACTGCTTGTCAATGTTTTCAGTATTCCGTTCCTGGGATCCCCAAGTAGACTCCCTGTACGGAATACCGAATGCAGATGTGTAACGGGCCTAAGAAGTATTAAGTCAGGAGACCTCAGAGGTGGGATCCTGGCCCTACAATGTATTAGAAAGCTGCAGAACCCCCTCACTACCCATTTCCTGCCCCGTCACTCATACCCCTCTTGCCCATTTCCAGAACTGTGCCCCTCCTTCTGTCTTCCTGCTCATGAACATTGGCTTTGGTAGCCTGACTTGTTGGTGTCCCCCAGTTTCTCCGGGCACTGCGGCCTCTCATAGCTGATACTTTTTCCTATTCACTGACAGGGGGCAGAGTTCTTGTATTTCTAATGGATTGAAGCCCTATGTCCAGACACCATTTAGTTCCCAGCTCCAGAGGTCGCCCACTCACAGTCTCATTTCTCGCCCTCAGGGTTACGAAGACTTCTTTGAAGCCAGAGAGAATAATACGGTGTACACTTTCCTGGGCCTGACGCCCCCTCCGGGATCAAAGGTAAAGGCTCAGGGTGTGGGGCAGTATGGAGGGTCCTGGAATCAGGGTGGGGGGTGCGAACAGAGGCCTCATGATTTCTGTTAACGATGGGGTCCGGGGGGGGGGGTCTGGGGACGCTGATCCCAGGCCTGTACAGAGCCTTCTGTTCTGAGGGTTAGGTGGGTAAATGCTGGACTGAGTCCACATCTACATTTTTGCAGCCATTGGATGACACATGAATGAACAGAGGCATGGCTCTAAAGACTGGGGAGTGGGGGAGGGGCAGGTGATTGCACCTCCAGTTCAAGGTTGAGTTTTTCTTCTGTTTCTTCCTTGAAGGAATATTAACCCTGTCATGTCTAAGGCAGACACGTCTGCACCATGCTCAGTGTGTATTCAGAGCCCCATTCACATATGAGGCTGATTTGAGCAGGGTCACTCCTCGGGGGCAATTAATTATGATGCCCCCACGCAACAGTGAAGAGCATGGAGAGGAATTCATTGCTTTTTTCTCGTATCTCGGAAAGTTGGGTGACCTCATTCAAAGATTTGCGTTGCGTTGCTCTCACTTTTGTCTTCTTTCCTCTCTGTCTGTAGGAAGCCGAGGCTTTGGAGAAGCAGAACGCGTGAAACCGCCATTTCTCCTCCTCGGACCAGAACTTTCCGAGCCTTCAAGGGCGTCTCCGATGCTTCGCTCCTAGAGTCTTAACTTCTCTCCTTGCAGCAATGATTCGCTGTCCGGCTGACACGAGTCCTGCCCCCACCTGTGTCCTAACATCATCACCACCTGTGCCAAAATTATTGCCAATGGAGACCGAAGAGAGGGAAGAATTTAATTTGTAGACATTTGTCTTCCATTTCCTGCAGCGCCCTCCGGTGGTCCGGGCAGACCAAGTGACGTTTCCACTTCTGCAGTGATCATCTGGTCCGAGATTGTTTCATAGTTGTGATTTACTGAATTACTGATGTCTGATGAGGGCGGAGCATTCCAGGTACAAGCCCCTCCCCTCTGTAAGACCACCCCCTATTTTCCCAGGTGCCTTTAATATATGTACAATATGGATCATGGTGGATGAGGAAGACGCTGCGCCACATTGAGCTTAAAGAGACAGTCGCCTACCATAAGATCAGTGAGATGATCTGAATGATTCTCTTTTGTGGGTGACTGTCTCTTTAAATCTACAGACTATCTCCAGGGTCACGTAATGAGTTGCGACAATCTTTTCCTACCATGAAGTTGCAGTTGCCAAAAATCCTCCACTTAATGATTTTTCCAGCAGATGCTGATGTCCTCACATACCACCACGTCGTCTCCAATGCAGACATTCCCCAAACCACGATGGGGCGGCCATGCTATTGGATAGATGATTGGTACGGGTTTATATGGTGCCAGTTACCAGGCCTGATCGGAAGAGCTTACACTCAGCAGACAGAGGGGAGGGAACAGCCCAGGCCACAATTACTCATGTGCTTTATTGTTTTATGAGCTGTGGATTAGTCATAGAGGGGAAGAAAAATATTGCGAAAGCTACAATGTGAGACACCATCATGTGTGTGATAAAAGCGCCATCTGGTGGTAGCACAGAGAAGCTGTGTGTGCGTGTCTGATCACAGCACCATCTGGGGGCAGTATAAAGAAACCATCATGTATAATCACTGCGCCATCTGGTGGTAGTACAAATAACCATTGCATGTGTGTAATCACAGTACCAACTGGTGGTATTACAAAGAACCTTCATATGTGTGCTAACAGCGCCATTTGGGGGTAGTACAAATAACCATCGTGTGTAATCACAGCGCCATCCAGTGGTGTACAAAGAACCAGCATGTGTAATCACAACGCTATATGGGGTAGTACAAACAACCAATGTGTGTGTGCGTGCGTGCACGCGCACGCGTGTAATCACAATGCCATCCAGTGGTAATACAAAAAACCATCATGTGTAATCACAGCACTATCTGGGGGTAGTACAAAGAACCATCGCGTGTGATAACAGCGCCATCATGATGGTAGAGTGATGATAAATCACTACATATTATAACAGCGCCACCTGGTGGTAGTGCAAAGAACTATCATGTGTAATGATAGCGCCATCTGGGGACAGGGAAGATTCCTTATCACATAATATAACAGCGCCATCTGGTGGTAAGGAGATAGTAATACAAGTCACCCACAATTTTCATGGCCTGTACTGCACACACTCCTCTCCCCTGTAGGATTTTCTCATGTACATTCAGGACGATCCACATCTCCATGGGTTGGGTTAGTAAGGGGATAATGTGGCGGACTCTCCGGTACGATGAAATTGCTGCATCTTAATATTTATAAAGTGTCAGTCGCATCAGAAATCTCTATGTAATAATCAGTAATCTGGTCACAAGGTCCCGACTAGTGTCTGCTCAGAACTACAACCCCCAGCATGCCCTGACTGACATTCCTAAACTGCAGGTGATCTGTCACAGGCTGTTTGTGTAGTCCCTTGCGGATGTCGCCCTCGCTGTGGTGTTGCGTCTTGCTGCACTTTTCTCTTATTCGCCAGGTATTTTGTCACTAATCTTTATGTGTAATAAAAAGTCTTAAAAATGTATTTTGTTTTTCTTGTTTTTGCAAAATCTTCAATAAAAAGAAATTGAAAATCCGGAAAATGATTCCAGAGTCTTCAGTAACCAGTTCTGTAATTCTAGATGACGAAATAACCGACAGGAACAAGACCATGTCACAAGAAGTGTAGCCACCAATGTCCTGTAGAACTAAAGCCAGCAGAATAGTGAGTGCAGCTCTGGAGTGTAATACAGAATGTAACTCAGGATCAGTGCAGGATAAGTAATGTAGTGTATGTACACAGTGACTGCACCAGCAGAATAATGAGCACAGCTCTGGGGTATAATACAGGATGTAACTCAGGATCATTACAGGATAAATAATGTAATGTATGTACACAGTGACTGTACCAGCAGAATAGTGAGCGCAGCTCTGGAGTATAATACAGGATATAACTCAGGATCAGTACTGGATAAGTAATGTAATGTATGTACACAGTGACTGTACCAGCAGAATAGTGAGCACAGCTCTGGAGTATAATACAGGATGTAACTCAGGATCAGTATAGGATAAGTAATGTAATGTATGTACACAGTGACTGTACCAGCAGAATAGTGAGCGCAGCTCTGGAGTATAATACAGGATGTAACTCAGGGTCAGTGCAGGATAAGTAATGTATGTATACAGTGACTGCACCAGCAGAATAGTGAGTGCAGCTCTGGAGTATAATACAGGATGTAACTCAGGATCAGTACAGGATAAGTAATGTAATGTATGTACACAGTGACTGCACCAGCAGAATAGTGAGCGCAGCTCTGGAATATAATACAGGATGTAACTCAGGATCAGTACAGGATAAGTAATGTAATGTATGTACACAGTGACTGTACCAGCAGAATAGTGAGCGCAGCTCTGGAGTATAATACAGGATGTAACTCAGGGTCAGTGCAGGATAAGTAATGTATGTATACAGTGACTGCACCAGCAGAATAGTGAGTGCAGCTCTGGAGTATAATACAGGATGTAACTCAGGATCAGTACAGGATAAGTAATGTAATGTATGTACACAGTGACTGCACCAGCAGAATAGTGAGCGCAGCTCTGGAGTATAATACAGGATGTAACTCAGGATCAGTACAGGATAAGTAATGTAATGTATGTACACAGTGACTGTACCAGCAGAATAGTGAGCGCAGCTCTGGAGTATAATACAGGATGTAACTCAGGATCAGTACAGGATAAGTAATGTAATGTATATACACAGTATATACACCAGCAGAATAGTGAGTGCAGCTCTGCATCTTTTACATATTGTGGTTCATCGATGATCAGACAGAACTGTAGTTATTTTTGCCCATTAATAGAAGTATCTTAGATACAAATCTTCATGGCCTTCACCCTGTAAAATGTGACTTCAGTCATCCCCTGATGCCCTCCTCCAGTGCCCACTTCCCCATGTAAGATGGATGGAGATATAAAAATTGTATTCTGGTTCCATCTTCAGAGATGTTATTGGGATTTTATACGAGCAGCCATAAAATTTTCGGTACGGATCACTGACAATGGATATAAAGTGGTGACGGGTGATGAGGCTGCGAAACGCATGAGAGAACACGATGAGAAAATACAGAAGGAGACCATTTCCTGGAGCAGTGGTATATATGGCGAATATTCAGTTCCCTTAAAGAGAGCTTTTTATTGTCAGAGGAGACCCCACAAAACGTCCAATGGGTCACAAACTAGAGAGACCTTATGTGTATGTACAAAATGGCTCTATAGTGATACAATGGAGGGGAGTATTACAAGGAAGTTGCATGGCAGTATATATGTACATATGACAGTATTGTATGTGTATATACAGTATTATGTTAATATATATGTATAGTGTGGCAGAATTATATCTGTATATATTGTGTCAGTATTGTTTGTGTATGTATTATGATAGTATTATGTGTGTACTGTGTGGCTGTATTATATGTTTGTTGTGTAGAAGTATAATGCATTTATATATTATGACAGTATTATATGTGGGTTATATTGTATGGCAGTATTACAGTATATGGACATTATGGGTAAGTTTATGTTAGTATTGTATACAAAAACAACAACGGTTTCTTTATTGATTTGTAACACAACTGAGAAATCACATGGACAAAGGGAAGTCCCACTGATAATAATATATTAAAGGGATGGTTACGCTGCATCTGAGTCAGCCCCTCCACTCTTGACATGGCTGATAACAGATAGTAATAGGCTCATAACAGAGAGTAATAGATTGTATTCCCCTGTCCTACAGTCGGCCTCTCCCCTCCTGACATGGCTGATAACAGATAGTAATAGATTGTACTCACCTCTCCTACAGTCAGCCTCTCCTCTCCTGACATGGCTGATAACGGATAGTAATAGATTGTATTCACCTGTTCTACAGTCAGCCTCTCCTCTCCTGACATGGCTGATAACGGATAGTAATAGATTGTATTCACCTGTCCTACAGTCGCCTCTCCTCTCCTGACATGGCTGATAACAGATAGTAATAGATTGTAGTCACCTTCCCTACAGTCAGCCTCTCCTCTCCTGACATGGCTGATAACAGATAGTAATAGATTGTATTCACCTGTCCTACAGTCAGCCTCTCCCTCCTGACATGGCTGATAACAGATAGTAATAGATTGTATTCACCTGTCCTACAGTCGCCTCTCCTCTCCTGACATGGCTGATAATAGATAGTTATAGATTGTATTCCCCTGTCCTACAGTCGGCCTCTCCTGACATGGCTGATAACAGATAGTAATAGATTGTATTCCCCTGTCCTACAGTCAGCCTCTCCCCTCCTGACATGGCTGATATCAGATAGTAATAGATTGTATTCACCTGTCCTACAGTCAGCCTCTCCCCTCCTGACATGGCTGATAACAGATAGTAATAGATTGTATTCACCTGTCCTACAGTCAGCCTCTCCTCTCCTCTCCTGACATGGCTGATAACAGATAGTAATAGATTGTATTCACCTGTCCTACAGTCGGCCTCTCCCCTCCTGACATGGCTGATAACAGATAGTAATAGATTGTATTCACCTGTCCTACAGTCAGCCTCTCCTCTCCTGACATGGCTGATAACAGATAGTAATAGATTGTATTCACCTATCCTTATGCACAGTTCAGTGCTGAATAGATTCATTATCTGTTACTGGACTCAAATTCAAGAACAGCAGTGCAGACTGACACCTGTGGATTAGCAATATGGGAAGGGCATCTACATAGCAGTTCAAATGTACACACCTTTCTGGGATGAGGAAAGCTGGGTGACAACCTCTGTCTACTCCCCCAGCTGTGGTCGGATATATGCCCTCCTCCCCCACTCCCGCAGGACAATGTGACTGAAATAACCAGCAATTCGTCATTTCTTCTGGTGAACTGAATCTTGCAGAATGACTTCTCCTTTTTAACCGAAGATCTGGAAAATGAAAAGGGGAAGATCGAAGGCTTGATACTCGGGATCAGCGAGAAAGACGGCACAGGCTGCAGGACCTCGATCTGACCGAATGGTACGGGGGCCCCGCCGGCAGGTCTGATGAGCGAGCAGCATAGTGGCGGCAGATGGAAAGGTAATAAGAATATGAGTGTATGGAAGTAACACATGATGTATGGCCGCTGCTACATTGTATTGAGTGCCCCTTTGCAGGCTTTGACGTGGCCCCTACCCCATCCCTATGGCTTATTCTTGATAGAGTGGTTATGGGTGTTGCAGAAGGGTCCTATAGACCTGATAGGGGTATAATAGCTGTTATATCCACACCCGCTGGTATCACAAATATAGTAAGTGAGCAGCGCGGCAATAATGTGGCGGTCTGAATTTTCTGGAAACAGCTGATCAGCAACAGCCCTGACAGTCAGACCCCACATCTAAGACTGATGACCTATCTGTTAACCATCAAAAGGTGGAAAACCCCTCCAGGCTGAGGCCCCGCATTATGGAAACTCGCAGCGTAGTAAAGTGAGGGAGAGTCTGACACATTGCGGGAAAGCAGAATTATCAGAAACGCGGCAAGTCCATTATAGCTGCAGAAATGCAATAAAAAACATTGCGGAAAAAATTGCAATTTGCTACATGGGAGGGTTCTTTAGCCTTAAAGCTGTGTTTCAGGTCCTTGCTCTTGATGACCTATCGTAAGGTCATCAATATGGAATCAGAGGAGGTTCCCTGCTCATCAGCTATTTGAAGGGACTTCGATGCTTGTGTGCGCCCTGTGACCCCTTCACTTTATACATTGCACCCATATGTTTTATAGTGACCGTGCAATGTAATTACAACCTATTCACTATTATAGGACGAGGCTGTAATTATATTGCATGACTGCTAAAAAACAGATGACATGCAGTGAAAATAGTGAAGGGGTCACGGAACGGGCATCGTGGTTACATCAAACAGTTGAGTGCAACTGATCACTTATCCTGAAGATTGGTCATCAATCGTAGGTGTGATCAGAGAGGTTGCCCACATAGGGATCAGCTCGACAGCTTCATAAATATAATACACCTCCAGCAGCACAGATGAGGCCGATTTTGGCCAAGGGAGGGGGGGGGGGATGGTCTTTACAGGGGAGGCAGCGGTCAGGGTCTCAAGCTTCCATGACCACGGTCTTGATGCTGTGGAGCTCCGGCCATCTTCATCTTGCTGTTGACCCCCTACCCCTCAAGGCCTGGTTACACCCCCTGCAACAGTGATCCTTGCATCCTTGCCAGAGGGGCGCATGCTCCTTTATAATAGAGTTATATACCAGGGCAATGACTGATCTGCTGGTCGTCCTAAGAAAACCGGCGTCCACCCTGTAAGAATTCTCCAATTTTAGTAGAAACGTCTTCTGCTTAGGTCTTAAAATTTGTTAAATCCAATCTCAGATGAAAAACATACAACGAGATTCTACCAGGTCATTATTTACCAAAAACTAAACCATAACGGAAAAGCCAGTTATGCTAACCTTGAGACAACTTCACCCCCCCACTACATTTTCTGTATGATTATATCAGTCTCTTCCAACGTTCTGGAGAGAAAAGTCCTGCTTGCAAGACTTCTGCCATGTTCTTTTTACATAGAAGAAGCTTTCTCACCATAGAAAGATGGACCTCAGTTTGTTTGGAAATGGCCTTATAACCCTTCCCAGACTGAAAGGAAGCAACAATTACTTTTCTAAGATCATTGCTGATGTCTTTTCTCCTTGGCACGGTGTTAACACACACCTGGCCAGCAAACTGCCAAAACTTCTTGTTTTACAGAGGCGCTCACACCTGACTGCTACTTACCCTCCTTTCTATGGCAGGGGTAAGGGTGTACTTAGAATTTCAGTTATTGCTTCTCCCCCCCTCAAACCCCCTCCCCCTTGTGTATCCATACCAGGCCCTGCAGACCAATGCTATAATATACATGTATAGGTGACACAATGCTGCCCTTACTGACTGCAGCCACCACTAGAAGGTGCTCACTGCATATGGGTAGTATGGAACAAATGTAAACATTAAAGGGAGTCTGTCAGCAGTAAAATTGGTATCAGACTAATGACAGTACCTTGTAGAAGACTTCTACACTTTCCCAATATAGCTTTCTTATTCTGCATTGCAGTTCCATTTTCATAAAAATCAGGATTTTATTCAGGTGTAAATTAGCTGAAGAGCTTTAGGAGCATGGCCTCTCCTGGGGCTTCTACTCAATATAATTGCCCCTAACTACAGGGTAAGTGGGAGATGTCACTTAAAGGAGCAGTTAGAGGAGCAAATACCTAGAGTGGAAGAAAAAGCCCCAGCAGGAGAAAAAACAACCGAAATCCATTCTCAGCTAATTTGCACATGGATAGAATATTGATTTTCATAAAAATGGAGCTGCAATGCAGAACTAGAAAGACATTTTTGGAAAGTGTAGATGCCGCCTACAAGGTACTGTCATTAGTCTGATACCGATTTTCCTGCTATGTGCAAAGAGCTCCCATTGTGATAGCTCCAAAATCTGTATGTAGTGTGCTGCCCCTAGTGTGACTGTATAATCTGTATGTAATGAGCTCCCTCTAGTGGTGACTATATAATCTGCATGTAGTGCGTCCCCCCTAGTGGTGACTGTATAATCTGTATATAGTGAGCTCCCTTTAGTGGTGACTATATAATCTGTATGTAGTGAGCTCCCTCTAGTGGTGACTGTATAATCTGTATATAGTGAGCACCCTCTTGTGGTGACTGTATAATCTCTAAGAGCTCCCTCTAGTGGTGACTATATAATCTGTATATTGTGAGCACCCTCTAGTGGTGACTGTATAATCTGTATATTGTGAGCACCCTCTAGTGGTGACTGTATAATCTGTATGTTGTGAGCTCCCTCTAGTGGTGACTGTATAATCTGTATGTATTGAGCTCCCTCTGCAGGCAGTTTTCTGTCAGGCGCTTTTGTAATTTTGCGCCCGTCCCTATGGTAGATACATCACTGAATAGTTTCTTTCCTAATAATTCCACTTCCCTTTGTGCCTAATGACCACCATTCTCCTGGTTCAGATCTTAAAAGGGGAATGTGGCACTAGAATATCCTGCTTTCACTTTATTCTTCTCTGGACCCTGCAGTACCCACAGTTGGAGGTGACTGTAGTGCTGCGCGGACCCTATGGCTGAACTCAGGGTTACCACTAAATCTCACTTCCTTATTCTCATAAATACATCCCAAGGAAAGAGGAACACAGAGAAGGATGACGTGAATGTCACATGACAGGAGGAAGGGGAGCCTAGTGACCGGTCAGTTATTAACACTGGGAGGACTACAAGTCCCAGCATCAGATCTGCAGCATTAGTTAGGATGACAATGCTCTTGTGTTATGTGGATAATAATGAGAAGTTGTGGTGATGATAATGGTGGTCGTCTATTAACCCTTTGACTGCTTATACTGCAATGTGAAAAAGCACGTCTAGACATGGCAGCATCTGTGCATGGTGAGAACATGACCGAGGTGGCTGCTGTAAACTACTGAACATTGGCAGCTGTCCTGAGATGGCGCTCTTGAACCTAAACATTATCCATGTTCCTTTAAAGACTTATACTGCATCTTGCTACAATGTTCTGCTCCACAGCGCTTACCTGTTTGAGTAGGACCTATGTTAGTGTTCAGCCAGAGCCTCCTGGTTTATGATCAGATTGATACGAATACAGTAAAGACTGAAACTGAAATACATGTGTAAGGTTAAAGGACAATGCCAATTGTAAGATTAGATACTATAACCAAGTGTAAGGTTCAGGGCGAGGCACAGGGAAGGTCACACAGACACCGGATGGTTTAAAGCAGGGGTAGGGAACCTTTGGCTCTCCAGCTGCTATGAAACTACAACTCCCAGCATGCTCCATTCACTTCCATGGGAGTTCCAAGAACAGCAGAGCAAGTTTGCATGCTGGGAGTTGTAGTTTTGCAACAGCTGGAGAGCCGTACGTTCCCTACCCCTGGTTTAAAGCAAGAGCAGTTTCTTTCTTTTGCAAAACTACAGCTCTTTCCTAGTGCGGACAGTCTGACAGATCAGATCAGCAGATCACAGTTGTTAAATGCAGTCTTTCTCTTCTCAATCACAAAGAGGTTCCAACACAGACTCCAGCTGCAGGTACCCAGCTGTCTCTCTAGTCTGACTCTATGCAGCTGCCTCTTAACAGCTTCTGACTAGAGATGAGCGAACAGTGTTCTATCGAACACATGTTCGATCGGATATCAGGCTGTTCGATGTGTTCGATTCGAATCGAACATCACGTGGCAAACTCCCAAAAACAGGGGCGGATCCAGGGCCGGGCGAGCCGGGCAACCGCCCGGGGCCCCGCGCTTAGCGGGGCCCCGCGGCCCGGCCCTAACAAAATGGTCCCGGTCAGCCTCGGAGTCGGCATAGTCGGGCAAGTGCCGGGGCCCACAGAGCCTCTGGGGGCCCCCCGGCACTTGCCTGTCACGATTTCAGCTCATCGGCGTCCGTCCGCCGATGAGCTGGAATACACACGCGATGCAGGAGCTGTGAGATCAGCTCCTGCTTTAAAGCTACGGCCCGGCTTGCGTGTGTAGGCGCGATGACGTCATCACATCACGCTTACACACGCAAGCCGGGCCGCAGCTAAGCAGGAGCTGAGGTCACAGCTCCTGCATCGCGTATGTGACTGGAGTGAGAGAGAGGAGCGTCGGGTGAGTGATGGAAGGTGAGTGTGTTTGTTTTGTATTAAATATTAAGGTGGAACATAATGAAGGGGGCCCATGAAACTGGGGGGCAAATGAAGGGGAGGGGGGGAACGGCATGACACTGGAGAACATGAAGGTGGTCGGGAGAGAACGGCATGAAACTGGGGACAGAGATGGAGGGGGCCCAAAGAAACTGGGGGGCAAATGAAGGGGAGGGGGGAACAGCATGACACTGGGGCAGATGGAGGGGGGGCGAGAACAGCATGACACTGGGGCAGATGGAGGGGGGAGAACAGCATGACATTGGGGCAGATGGAGGGGGGGGAGAACAGCATGACATTGGGGCAGATGGAGGGGGGGAGAACAGCATGACATTGGGGCAGATGGAGGGGGGGGAGAACAGCATGACATTGGGGCAGATGGAGGGGGGGAGAACAGCATGACACTGGGGCAGATGGAGGGGGGGGAGAACAGCATGACATTGGGGCAGATGGAGGGGGGGGAGAACAGCATGACACTGGGGCAGATGGAGGAGGGGAGAACAGCATGACACTGGGGCAAATGGAGGGGGGGAGAACGGCATGACACTGGGGCAGATGAAGAGGGGAGAACGGCATGACACTGGGGCAGATGGAGGGGGGGGAGAACAGCATGACATTGGGGCAGATGGAGGGGGGGGGAGAACAGCATGACACTGGGGCAGATGGAGGAGGGGAGAACAGCATGACACTGGGGCAAATGGAGGGGGGGAGAACGGCATGACACTGGGGCAGATGAAGAGGGGAGAACGGCATGACACTGGGGCAGATGGAGGGGGAGAACGGCATGACACTGGGGCAGATGGAGGGGGGGAGAACAGCATGACACTGGGGCAGATGAAGGGGGGAGAACGGCATGACACTGGGGCAGATGGAGGGGGAGAACAGCATGACACTGGGGCAGATGAAGGGGGGGGAGAACGGCATGACACTGGGGCAAATGAAGGGGCGAGAACGGCATGACACTGGGGCAAATGAAGGGGGAGAGAACGGCATGACACTGGGGCAAATGAAGGGGGGAGAACGGCATGACACTGGGGCAGATGGAGGGGGAGAACGGCATGACACTGGGGCAGATGGAGGGGGGGAGAACAGCATGACACTGGGGCAGATGAAGGGGGGAGAACGGCATGACACTGGGGCAGATGGAGGGGGAGAACAGCATGACACTGGGGCAGATGAAGGGGGGGGAGAACGGCATGACACTGGGGCAAATGAAGGGGCGAGAACGGCATGACACTGGGGCAAATGAAGGGGGAGAGAACGGCATGACACTGGGGCAAATGAAGGGGGGGGAGAACGGCATGACACTGAGGCAGATGAAGGGGGAGAATGGCATGATACTGGGGCAGATGAAGGGGGGGAGAATGGCATGACACAGGGGCAGATGAAGGGGGGGAGAATGGCATGACACAGGGGCAGATGAAGGGGGGAGAATGGCATGACACTGGGGCAGATGAAGGGGGGGAGAATGGCATGACATTGGGGCAGATGAAGGGGGGAGAACGGCATGACACTGGGGCAGAGACGGGGGGGGGACATGAAACTGTGGGCAGATAAAGGGGGAGAATGGCATGAAACTGGGGACAGAGATAGAGGGGGGGACATAAAACTAGGGGTAGATGAAGGGTGTATATGAAAATGGGGAGAGATGGAGGGGGAACATATAATTTACGGGTGACTGTAGGAGGATTATACTGTGTGGAATCACATGAAAAATGAATGAGAATGGGCGGAGTCAACATAAAAGTGGGCGCAAACCCTGGATCCGCCACTGCCCAAAAAATTCGATTCCCCTCCCACCTTCCCTGGCGCTTTTTTTGCACCAATAAAAGTGCAGGGGAGGTGGGACAGGAACTATGACACCGGAGGCATCGAAAAAAATCGGAAAAAAGTCATTGACCCCCATTTTAGACGAATAGTGGATTTCAGATCCGGGTCATATGAGACTGTGAACTTTGTGACTATGAGACAGGGATAGCTGTACAGGCAGGGATAGCTAGGGATAACCTTTATTTAGGTAGGAATGTTATTAAAAATAACTTTTTGGGGCTCTATCGGGTATGTAATTGTGATTTTTGTGAGATAAACTTTTTCCCATAGGAATGCATTGGCCAGCGCTGATTGGCCAGAGTTCATAATTCGGCCAATCAGCGCTGGCTCTGCTGGAGGAGGCAGAGTCTAAGATCGCTCCACACCAGTCTCCATTCTGGTCCGACCTTAGACTCCACCTCCTCCAGCAGAGCCAGCGCTGATTGGCCGAATTATGTACTCTGGCCAATCAGCGCTAGCCAATGCATTCTATTGGCGTGATAAAGCAGAGCTGAATGTGTGTGCTGAGCTCAACTACGCCGGTGGCGTAGCCGAGAGTTCAGTGCACAGCCAGCTCTGCTATGCCGGAGATTGAACTCTCAACTACGCCGGTGACGTAGCCGAGAGTTCAGTGCACGGCCAGCTCTGCTATGCCGGAGATTGAGCAGAGTTGGCTGTGCACTCCGGTGGTGTAGCAGAGCCGAAGGTGCAGAAGGGTTCAAGAGCACCCTCGGCTCTGATGTAGCAGAGCCGAGGGTGCAGAAGGATTCAAGTGCACCCTCGGCTCTGATGTAGCAGAGCCGAGAGTGCAGAAGGATTCAAGTGTACCCTCAGCTCTGATGTAGCAGAGCTGTGTGTGCACAAGGGTTAGAGCGCACACTCCATCCGGAGATGTAGCCGTGCTGATGCTGTCAACACTGCTACATCTGATATCGGAACACAATGGAGACTGCTGTGGAGTCCACAGCAGTCTCCATTGTGTTCCGATATCAGATGTAGCAGTGTTGACAGCATCAGCACGGCTACATCTCCGAGGGTGCACTTGAATCCTTGAAGGATTCAAGCGCACACTCGGCTCTAATGTAGCAGAGCCGAGGGTGCAGAAGGATTCAAATGCACCCTCGGCTCTGATGTAGCAGAGCCGAGGGTGCAGAAGGATTCAAGTGCACCCTCGGCTCTGATGTAGCAGAGCCGAGAGTGCAGAAGGATTCAAGTGTACCCTCAGCTCTGATGTAGCAGAGCCGAGGGTGCAGAAGGATTCAAGTGCACCCTTGGCTCTGATGTAGCAGAGCCGAGGGTGCAGAAGGATTCAAGTGCACCCTCGGCTCTGATGTAGCAGAGCCGAGGGTGCAGAAGGATTCAAGTGCACCCTCGGAGATGTAGCCGTGCTGATGCTGTCAACACTGCTACATCTGATATCGGAACACAATGGAGACTGCTGTGGACTCCACAGCAGTCTCCATTGTGTTCCGATATCAGATGTAGCAGTGTTGACAGCATCAGCACGGCTACATCTCCGGATGGAGTGTGCGCTCTAACCCTTGTGCACACACAGCTCTGCTACATCAGAGCCGAGGGTGCACTTGAACCCTTCTGCACCCTCGGCTCTGCTACACCACCGGAGCGCACGGCCAACTCTGCTCAATCACCGGCATAGCAGAGCTGGCTGTGCACTGAACTCTTGGCTACACCACCGGTGTAGTTGAGAGCTCAATCTCCGGCATAGCAGAGCTGGCCGTGCACTGAACTCCCGGCTACACCACCGGCGTAGTTGAGCTCAGCACACACATTCAGCTCTGCTTCATCACGCCAATAGAATGCATTGGCCAGCGCTGATTGGCCAGTTTACAGAATTCGGCCAATCAACGCTGGCTCTGTTGGAGGAGGCGGAGTCTAAGGTCGGACCTGAATGGAGACTGGTGTGGAGCGATCTTAGACTCCGCCTCCTCCGGCAGAGCCAGCGCTGATTGGCCGAATTCTGTAAACTGCCAATCAGCGCTGGCCAATGCATTCCTATTGGAAAAAGTTAGCTTGCGAAAATCGCAAGCTGACAGGGATTTCCATGTAATAAAGTGACTTATATGCCCCCAGACATGCTTCCCCTGCTGTCCCAGTGTCATTCCAGGGTGTTGGCATCATTTCCTGGGGTGTCATAGTGGACTTGGTGACCCTCCAGAGACAGATTTGGGTTTCCCCCTTAACGAGTATATGTTCCCTATAGACTATAATGGGGTTCGAAACCCGTTCAAACAGTTGAACAGTGAGTGACTGTTCGAATCGGATATCGAACATTTTGGTGTTCGCTCATCTCTACTTCTGACTCCTAAAAGCTTGCCCTGCCCTCACACTCCTGGTGAGCTCTGAGAGTCTCACAGATCAGCAGATCATGGCTGTCAGTCACACTTTTGCTCTTCTCAATCACAGAGAGGTTGTTGCACAGGCTCCAGCTGCAGGTAACCAGCTTTGTCTCTAGTCTGACTCTGTGCAGCTGCCTCCTAACAACTTCTGACCTTAAAACTCTGGTTCTGACCTGATCTCTATCTCTGTCCTTCTTTCAGTCTCTGCTGGCAGCTCCAGTGCTATATTATCCCCCCCCCCCAACGCACTGCACTCCCTGTGGATCTGGTCTTACTCCTTCTAGCAGCTCCTGGCCATACTGTATTGATGTGACTGAACCCAAACTAGACCCCAGTGTGATGGGAATCCTGCCCTTATATCTCCTCCATTACCCCACCTCTATGTGTAATGTAGTCATAAATCTTGCGTCCCTGCAGTGTAAGGGTCTTTCCAATCTCCACCTCTGTGGTTGATGCAGCCCCTGTGTCCGGTGTCCCCATGTTAGCATGGCTGCCCAATCTGGGGCTGATCTGCTCCCTCTGGTACTAAAATTCTCTTTATGTCACAGCCGGGCAGCTGAAATGCTGCAGATTAAAGGCACAGAATTCAGCATGCCTGACCATGCAAAATAAGCACAAAATATTTTTAAAGGCACAGTAATAGTTAGTAGGTGTAAGCTCCACATTAACCCCTTACAGGCACAAGTCGGCAGTTTGTATGTATTGCAGATTTCTCAGTATATTTTTGCTTATCTTATCAGTCTGTTCCATCTTGTTATATCTCTGCAGACTTCCCCAGTCGCCGCCATGTTGTCCGAGTCGTTCCTGTGCACAGCGTTCTATAGGCAACTGATGAACTTTGAGGAGCAAAAGGATGGAGAGGAGGAGAAAACTCTAGAGAGGACATCTTCTGGGAAGTCAAGGGCCAAACTTGTGGGTAGCAAAGTGTCCAATCACAGGGATCGGGGATTTGAGCCACTGCATCACAGTGAACCCCCTGGAACATTATCACAAGCCTTATGTATCCCGAGGCGCGAGGCACAGAGTGACGACTCCTTAGACCTGTACACATCGTGGTCCAGCCGCTGTGGAAGCATCTACAAGAACTACCCTGATCTTCACATCGCTGGCGATCACATCCTCCATAACGTGGTGGACTCTGGATGTATCTTAGATGGTGACTGTGAGGACGGTCCCGTGCTGGTCTCAGCAGACATTGATAGCAGCAGTCCTCCAAATGAAAATCCAGGAAGGTTCCTCGAAGGAGGGGGGGCCCCCAGTGTAGAGAGCCACATTTTACCCTCCGCCCCTTTCTCCAATTCTGTCCTGAACGGTTTCATAGAGAATAAGATGCAGGAGCTATACAAGCAATTCTTTGAGGAGAATCTGACGGCAGGCACCTCGCCACACCCCCAGATGTGGTCCGCCATCCTCATGCACAATGTGCACCAGATTAGCCTACAGATTTCGCAGGAGCAGAATGTTGATTGTTCCAAGGCCAAGGAGGCCGTCCTGCAATGTCTCTTCAGCACAACCAGCGGGGGGAGCTCTGAATTCATCACCCCAATTCTACACATTTCTAGCCAAGACAACAAGGCAATACCCAAAGTGTTCTCAAGCAACTCGTCCTTTATCACGAGCCGGCAGAATAAAAAGTGACCTGGAGCTATATTACATCTTTAGGCCGGGGCTCCATGTAGTGTAAACACCGTGACTTTGCCATGGTGTAAACGCTGCAGCAAAAACTGTGGTATTTTACGGTCCCTTTAAAGTGGATAGGAATCTAGTTAATTCCATCCACACATTACAGAAAATAATCCACAATGTTCATGTTTTTGCAAATCGCAGCATCTCGATTATACCTACGGAAATGCTGACAGTTTCCCTATAGATATAATGGAAGCAGGAACTCCCCAGCACTTTTTGGATGTGGCCTGCTACGTGGAGCCTTTGCCTAAGTCTACATAGAATAATGAGTAACTGTGTCAGTCATGTTACTCTAGTTACACCCAAAGCTGCAGTCACACCTCTGTGGAACCTCAACTCTTAGTGACTGCTGCCTCCTGCAGGTTCAGTTTATGTGTAGAATTTACTGTATGAAATGTAAGTGTATTGTACCATATTCTGATGCAGATAATATAATAATAGATACTTGGACAAGAGAAGCGGTTTCTGGAAGAATGTTGACAGGGTTGGGACTGTACCTATGAGGGTGTGCTAAAGAGATAGCTGTTTTCCTTCCGGTGTAGAGCTATACTCCATTGTTCAGCAACCAATGGATTAACGTCTGAAGAGTTGCAAACAATGAGCAGCACTAAATAAAATAAAATAAAACCGTGTCTTGTGCCGTCTGAATTGTCGATCAGTGAAAGAAAGTCCCAGATCTATAGGAAATCCCAGACGAGCCCCCATAAAACGAATTGTCAGATGACATCAGCCTAAAGCAAAGATTATAAAGATGACTGCAAAAATATTACATCTGGCCAGGAAAGACCTTTTAAGCCTTACTACATGGTGATGTATAGAGCTCCTGCATCTGGGCCCTGTAACACTCTGCATGTAATGTATCTATATAGTGGCCCCCAGGACCAGTGTGAACCAAAGATTCTGGATTTTATCATGTGATGGCCTCTAAAACTATGAGAAAAATAAAGTACATGCTTAAATACAGATACATATACATAGATATACATGGAAACATATACAGGTACATATACAGATATATAAATATATAGATACATATATAATACACACAAGCATACAGATACATATACAGTAGACACAGAGATACAGTATACAGGAGATATACAGTAGGTGCACACACATACATATAGATAAATGCACATTGCACATAGAAACATATACAGTACACATATACATACATAATGTATACAGATAATATATACAGTGGGCACACACTAGATACATATATAGTAGACATTTATATACATATACATTAGCATAGTCCTGCTGTGTCCTGTGCACTGAGCTGCATGCTGAAGATGTTAGCTCAATTCCTTCTTACTCAGCAGAAGAAACCCTGGAAGTGTCAGATCAGAGCAGCTCACACTCCAGATGTCACATCACTGCCCAACAGACTCCTTAATATAGACAGCAACTATTCTAAAAATGTCTGTATTTACTTAGCTCCAGCACCAGTTACTGGAAAAATACTGGCTATATCTACACAGGAGCAAATCCACAACTAACCTGTAACATCTTTGCTTGTTCGGGTCTCTCCATCACCCTCCACTTTCACGCTGCGGTGCAGGAGACATGTTCAGTTATGATTCCTTGCTTTTGGTTCTTGTTGCTATGCCTGAACATTGCTCTATTCCTTTCATCTTTGTCATTGATTTTCCTCCACACCCATCTCTTACACTTTGGTTTCCCTCTGCTCCTCAAATATTTAATCTTAGCCTTACCTGTGTGATTGACAACCTATCAGCAAATTAAGCCTGGGTCAGGTTCTGGACTTCCTATAAACAGGTCATCAGTTTGTCCTTGCTAAGTGGTTTGGATTATGATTTAGTACTGCTTTGCCTCTCTGGCTTTGACTTTTGCCTTGCTGACTCCTCTTCTGTGTTGTTTTATCTTTTCTGCATTCTGTGTTTACACTTATTTAGGGGAAGGGACTGTCGCCCAGTTGTCTCTGTCATTAGGACAGTTGAGGTAAGTAGGTAGGGACAGCTTTAAGACTCACTGTCTCTGTCTTTCCCTTCCTCCCAGGTTTCAGCATGCTCAACTGGCAAAACCCTTAAATAACCTGAGAGAAAATCAGTAATACTATTAATGCTACAGAAATACTTAAAATAATATGTGATAAAGAGAACAAAACCTCAAGGTGGAATCCCTTATCTCACTACAAGGAATGTACAAGAATATAGCTACTATAATACTGCTCCTATGTACAAGAATATAACTACTATAATACTACTCCTATGTACAAGAATATAATTACTATAATACTGCTCCTATGTACAAGAATATAACTACTATAATACTGCTCCTATGTACATGAATATAACTACTATAATACTGCTCCTATGTACAAGAATATAACTACTATAATACTGCTCCTATGTACATGAATATAACTACTATAATACTGCTCCTATGTACAAGAATATAACTACTATAATACTACCTCCTATGTACAAGAAAATAACTACTATAATACTGTCTCCTATGTACAAGAATATAACTATTATAATACTGCTCCTATGTACAAGAATATAACTACTATAATACTGCTGCTATGTACAAGAATATAACTACTATAATACTGCTCCTATGTACAAGAATATAACTACTATAATACTGCTCCTATGTACATGAATATAACTACTATAATACTGCTCCTATGTACAAGAATATAACTACTATAATACTGCTCCTATATACAAGAATATAACTACTATAATACTTCTCCTATGTACAAGAATATAACTACTATAATACTGCTCCTATGTACATGAATATAACTACTATAATACTGCTCCTATGTACATGAATATAACTACTATAATACTGCTCCTATGTACAAGAATATAACTACTATAATACTGCTCCTATGTACAAGAATATAACTACTATAATACTGTCTCCTATGTACAAGAATATAACTATTATAATACTGCTCCTATGTACAAGAATATAACTACTATAATACTACCTCCTATGTACAAGAAAATAACTACTATAATACTGTCTCCTATGTACAAGAATATAACTATTATAATACTGCTCCTATGTACAAGAATATAACTACTATAATACTGCTCCTATGTACATGAATATAACTACTATAATACTGCTCCTATGTACAAGAATATAACTACTATAATACTGCTCCTATGTACATGAATATAACTACTATAATACTGCTCCTATGTACTAGAATATAACTACTATAATACTGCTCCTATGTACAAGAATATAACTACTATAATACCACTCCTATGTACAAGAATAGAACTACTATAATACTGCTCCTATGTACAAGAATATACTGTAACTACTATAATACTGCAGTAAGGTTGGTCTTACGTTTCTAATAGTGTTTTTGGTCTTGTGATTCTCTCTTGCACTACTATGTGGGGGTTTTCCTTGTTGTTCTCCATATTTCTGCTACTCTTCTATATTTCATGATCTTGGGTTTCTTCTCACTGTAAATTATTCACGGTGTGAGCCTTCTGGGGATTGATCCATTATTGGGGGATGTTCTTTGTCTTGTTACTGGAGATGACGTTGCTTCCTCTACTGTTATTTTTGTAGGTTTTTCTGTGTTTTAATGCAGGAACAGTTTCATACATTACAAAGCTTCATTTATTACATCACCATTGATAGTCTTGTAGGGGGTGTCGGCACTGACCAAGGACCTGGTGGAAAATGACTGATGGGTTCAGCCGATGGTCGGTGACAGATCCAAGATGGCAAATGGCCTATCCACAGACTGTTCATGGTACTTCTATTTTCCACCAAATGCCATTGGCATATACTGTATATGAGGTGGATTCACTGGTGTAGATGATGGAATTGTTTTCCAGGGGAGCACCCTAGTGGTAGTCTTCTGACTTAAGGATGGTGTGATGATCTTGATGTTAGTTGTGAATAATAGGCAGGAGAGCCACAGTAATGTAACAGGCATAGCTTGTGGTCTCTTTACTTTAGGTATTGTCTAGTCACATAACATGGAGGCGCAGTATGTGGGGGTGCAGAATCCATTTCTAAGCACATACTGTATACAGGAGTGACGTTCACTCTTCATGTCCTTCATCACTCCCCGTCCTTGAGTCCTTTACTCTGTGGGGAATATGACGCGACCCTGGCTCCAGGACTTTGACATACAGTCACTATAGGTGAAATACTGGGTACACTTTAGCCATGGTAACCGGTCATCACTGGTCATCATTAGTAATCACTGGTCATCATTGCTTATCAACAGTCATCATTGGTTATCACTGGTCATCACTAGCCATCGCTGGTCAACATTAGTCATCAATGTTCATCATGGCTTATCACTGATCATCACTGGACATCACCGGTCATAATTGGTTATTACTGGTCATCATTGGTTATCACTGGTCATCACTAGCCATCACTGGTCAACATTAGTCATCACTGGAGATCTTCTCAACAAGCATCGAATAATATTTGCCAGCTTCTTGGGACTCAATGATGAGGGTCAGCCTGTGTTAGGATAACTGGTCAAATGTCACTAAATTGGGGCACACAACTGCTCCCTAACTGGTTGGTTTAACTAACTGGCTAAGGGGTTACAACGCTCTATCTTTAGCTCCTCCCACCTTCTGGAACAAGCAAAGGAAATGCCATGCCCACAGATAACTCGACAGCATGAAACATCATTTTTCTCTCTTAGGCTGGGGCCCCACGTTGCAGAAATAAAGCTTTTTTTGTTGCAGATTTTGTTGCAGTTTTTTGAGCCAAAGCCAGGACTAGAATTAGCAGACGTTAGAAGAATTGATAGTCTAGTAGGGCGCTCCAGCATTGATAGTCTATTAGGGGGCTCCAGCATTGATAGTCTAGTAGGGGGCTCCAGCATTGATAGTCTAGTAGGGCACTCCAGCATTGATAGTCTAGTAGGGCACTCCAGCATTGATAGTCTAGTAGGTTGCTCCAGCATTGATAGTCTAGTAGGGTGCTCCAGCATTGATAGTCTAGTAGGGCGCTCCAGCATTGATAGTCTAGTAGGGGGCTCCAGCATTGATAGTCTAGTAGGGCACTCCAGCATTGATAGTCTAGTAGGGTGCTCCAGCATTGATAGTCTATTAGGGGGCTCCAGCATTGATAGTCTAGTAGGGTGCTCCAGCATTGATAGTCTAGTAGGATGCTCCAGCATTGATAGTCTATTAGGGGGCTCCAGCATTGATAGTCTATTAGGGGGCTCTAGTACTGATAGTCCAATAGAAGACTCCAGCAATCACATAGATCACTGTTCACAATATATCCTGCTCCCCATGACTTGGTCACTAAATTAACAATGGTAATAATGGGGAGCTCCAACTTTCATTCTGAGATTACAAGATACCACCACACTGCCCCTTACGAGCTTCAACCTCCTACTACCAATACATCTGGTTGTGCCCCTGAACTGAGATTACTGAACTGATTCATGGCAGTGCCTGTCCCTGGCGCTATAAGTGTGTAATTCCCACGTGTGGCTGCAGATCTGAATGATTTGCTTCATTGTGTAATTAACCAGAGGAGATAATGGTTTTCTTCTCTGTAAATCAGTTGATTTGTGGAATTTTCCAGAGGGGAGGCTCTGGAGTAGGTCCAGGGATTGTACATGGGACACTTCAAAGCTAATCTAGTGTCAGGAGAAGACTGTGCTGAAGAATCTGTCTGATGAAAGCCAGCACAAGACGTGAAGATGATGAGAGTTCTTGTCCTGGTCCTCAGCACTTACCTGCTATCAGCATCGGCCACAGAGCTTACTTCTCAGGAGTCCAATGTGTCCAGCAATGAGTTCCAGCTGAAGATCTTCTCCATGGGTTATCATCATGTGCAGGTGCCCTTTGAGATCACCATGGCCATCATGCTGGCCTCACTGGTTAAGATTGGTAAGAAGAGGCAGATTTAATATTTCATACAGCTAAAGGTTTGTTACAATGTATCAGTGAAGACAATCCTGAGCTAAACACAGCATCAGTTCTCTGTTATCCTGGACTCCAGGCTCATGGTAACAAACCCTCAGCTGTGTGAGCAGGATGCTGTCAGGGTGGGATTTCATCCTCTGCATGTGTCTTATTTCTAGCCTGATATTAAACAGATGACTTTCTTCCTCTTGCAGGATTCCATTTTTCCCCCCGGGTGCGGACCGTGGTCCCAGAAAGTTGTATCCTCATCATTCTGGGCCTCATTATAGGGGGGATCATATATGTTGCAAGTAAAAAGGACCCGGTGATGAACAACAATATCTTCTTCCTCTACCTTCTACCCCCCATAGTCTTGGACGCTGGTTACTTTCTCCCTATTCGACCCTTCTTTGAGAACCTGGGTCCCATCTTGTGGTATGCCATCCTGGGTACTCTGTGGAACATCTTTGGGATTGGAGTTTCCCTCTATGGGATCTGCCAAGTGCCAGCATTTGGACTGACCAACGTCTCACTGCTGCATAATCTGTGGTTCGGGAGTCTGATCGCTGCTGTTGATCCGGTCGCCGTTTTGTCGGTGTTTGAGGAGATTCACGTGAATGAGAAACTTTATATCTTGGTGTTTGGAGAATCCCTGCTCAACGATGCAGTAACTGTGGTGAGTGCATGACTGGGGGCAAATCAGGGGGCAAGACTCGAGGGAGCAGAGGCCTAGTCAGATTTAGAGAACTAGAGCCTAGTCAGGCTGAGGAGGCAGAGGCCTAGTCAGGCTGAGGGAGCAGAGGCCTAGTCAGGCTGAGGAGGCAGAGGCCTAGTCAGGCTGAGGGAGCAGAGGCCTAACCAGATTTAGAGAACCAGAGCCTAGTCAGGCTGAGGGAGCAGAGGCCTAGTCAGACTGAGGGAGCAGAGGTCTAGTTAGAATGAGTAAGGAGAGGCCTAGTCAGACTTAGGGAGCAGAGGCCTAGTTAGGCTGAGGAGGTAGAGGCCTAGATAGGCTTAGGGGCAGAGAACTAGTCAGAATGAGTGAGGAGAGACCTAATCAGAATGAGTGAAGAGAGGCCTAGTCAGACTGAGGGAGCAGAGGTCTAGTCAGGCTAAAGAGGTAGAGGCCTAGTTAGGCTTAGGGAGCAGAGGCCTAGTCAGACTGAGGGAGCAGAGGTCTAGTCAGGCTAAAGGGGTAGAGGCCTAGTTAGGCTTAGGGAGCAGAGGCCTAGTCAGGCTAAAGGGGTAGAGGCCTAGTTAGGCTTAGGGAGCAGAGGCCTAGTCAGACTGAAGGAGCAGAGCCCTATTTAGGCTTAGGTATCAGAGCCCTAGTTAGGCTTAGGGAGCAGAGGCCTAGTCAGAATGAGGGAGAGAAGGTCTAACCATTATGAAGGAACGGAAGCATAGCCAGGATGAGGAAACAGTGTAGTACTAGTTGGACATTACTTCAGCTGGTGCAGAGATTCAGTGACATGATTGCTATAATCACTTCTTTGACCCCTCATTTCTGCAGCCATCTCTCAAATCTATAACAACACAACTTGTACAAACATGTGACCCTTAGGCCAGATAACTGATGTAAATAGTTATACAATTCCCCCCATGTCTTTCATAGGACCTCAGGCTCAGACTACACAGGGTTTGCATGTGTCTGTTACCATAGAGACATAGAACTATGCACAGGGGCTGTATACATGTTTAATAAAAGCAATGAAGATACATTGACGCAATTAAAAATATATGGTTATGTAGTAAAGAAATCCTTTAGACTTTTAAATTCTCATTATTTCAAAATCTCTGCTTGCTGTCAGTGAGTGAGAAATCTATCCTGACCTAGTTCTGCTCTCACAGCTGACTTGTAGCAATGTACAGTTATACAACAGGATATATCTATAATCTATGGCTCCAGTCACGATACTCATGGTCACAGGTTATATCTATAATCTCCATCTCTCCGTGCTATGCTCAAGGTCACTGGTTATATCTATAATCTCCTTGTCCGGGCGCTATTGTCACGGTTTCTGTTCGGGAGCTGCCTTCCTATTAATACTTTATTATTGCTGCTTTTCTTGGAAGCCGCTGATCATTGTTGCATTACTCTGCATTATCTGATCCCTGGGGTGTTGTGCAATTGTCTCTGAGAAGATGATACAATTGTACATGGAGGGTGTGGTGGCCATAAACCTCTGGCTGCAGGCTATCAGACTGGGCAGGGTGGACATTATTTATCTGGGTGCTGTATGGTACAGTATAAGCAGTGTGGGCACTATATATTCATTCTCTCATCTCTCAGTATGAATAATGTTAGCACTATATATCTGGGTGCTGTATGGCACAGTATGAGCCGTGTGGGCACTATATATCTGGGTGCTGTATGATACAGTATGAGCAGTGTGGGCACTATTTATCTGGATGCTGTATGGCACAGTATGAGCAGTGTGGGTACTATATATCTGGTTGCTGTATTGTACAGTATGAGCAGTGTGGGTACTATTTATCTAGATGCTGTATGGCACAGTATGAGCAGTGTGGGAACTATATATCTGGGTGCTGTACAGCACAATATGAGCAGTGCGTACACTTTATCTGGTTGCTGTATGGCACAGTATGAGCAGTGTGGGTACTATATATCTGGTTGCTGTATTGTATAGTATGAGCAGTGTGGGTACTATAGATCTGGGTGCTCTATGGCACAGTATGAGCAGTGTGGGTACTATATATCTGGGTGCTCTATGGCACAGTATGAGCAGTGTGGGCACTATATATCTGGGTGCTGTATGGTACAGTATATGCAGTATGGGCACTATATATCTGGGTGCTGTACAGCACAGTATGAGTGGTGTGGTCACTATATATCTGGGTGCTATATGATACAGTATGAGCAGTGTGGGCACTATATATCTGGATGTTGTACAGTATAAGCAGTGTGTACACTATCTGGTTGCTGTATGGCACAGTATGAGCAGTGTGGTTGCTGTATGGCACAGTATGAGCAGTGTGGTTACTATATATCTGGGTGCTGTATGGTACAGTATATGCAGTATGGGCACTATATACTGTATCTGGGTGCTGTATAATGCAGTATTGACACTATATATCTGGTTGCTGTATTGTACAGTATGAGCAGTGTGGGTACTATATACTGTATCTGGGTGCGGTATGATAGAGTATATGCAGTATGGGCACTATACATCTGGTTACTGTATTGTACAGTATGAGCAGTGTGGGCACTATATATCTGGGTGCTGTATGGTACAGTATATGCAGTATGGGCACTATATATCTAGGTGCTGTACAGCACAGTATGAGCGGTGTGGTCACTATATCTGGGTGCTGTATGGTACAGTATGAACAGTGTGGGCACTATATATCTGTTCTCTCATCACTCAGATGCAATGATTGCTATTGCTTGGGTAAAACTGTGTGTTCCGACTCTGGCAGCTTGTAACGGGTCCTGGCTGTTTAATACACCTGAGACATGGAAGCCATGATGCAGGTCCAACTCATGTGTCTGCAGCATTACAGCATCGTATTATTATGGTACTGAGCGTTAAATATATGCTTAGCACAATGTAATACTCAGTGATGACGTGAATGAATGTTGTAATGTATTTACCAATAGATTTTGCCTCCTTTCCTTGCAATCCTTTGGTTTTTTTAATTATTTCACCTGTTTCTCACCGGCTGAAATCCTGTTCACTGGAGTTGGGGTGTTCGGGCTCTTATATAATGCAGGGAAGCCGAGTCCGGCAGGACATCTGAACCAGTTACATCTCAGAGATATCACTAGTTGAGAACACACAGATTAGCATATTTATAGACAGCTTCTCCCAATCCTAACTGTGTTTTTAATTTCTGATATCTGTAGAAGCAGGGAATCTCATCTCTTACCCCTTCCTGTACCCTACGATTACATTACACTATGTGTATACTTAACACTCACTACCATTATAGGACGCAGCCATCATAGAATTGTGTGTTATTTCACATGGACCCCCAAAAAATGTAAATAAAAGCTAATCAAAACCTTACATGTGCTCCAAAAAGGTACAAATGAAAGTACAACTCATCACGCAAAGAATAAGCCCTCACATATGTCGACAGAAAAATAAAAAGTTCTTAATTTTGAAAGGCAGAAAAGGAAAATGTGAAAAAATTTGACGAGCATTAACGTACAGACTACCCTGTGTCCTTAAGGGGTTAAATCATATCTAAAGTTTTATGACAATAATAAATATTGTAATGTAATTTATGAAGGAGATCTCAGTATCCGGAGATGAGATACACGTTACAATTCTGTTCTTATTTTCCACTTTTCCTTAGGTTCTGTATAATCTCTTCAAAGCCTTCAATGACATGGCGGAGATCCTGCCCATGGACATCCTTCTCGGAGCTGCCACCATCTTTGTAGTCGGCCTCGGGGGCATTCTGGTGGGCCTGATATTTGGGTTTATAGCGGCCTTTACAACGCGCTTCACAGAGCACATCCGTGTCATCGAACCGCTCTTTGTTTTCCTGTACAGCTATCTGGCTTATCTCACAGCAGAAATCTTCCACCTGTCCGGGATTATGGCGTAAGTATGGGGGCCGCAGTCTCTCCCCTGCGCTCTAGTCTATGGTATTTGCCCCGCCCTCTCCGCTTCCGGTTTTCTTATATTGTAACACCTGTGCAGATCTCTCCAGGACTTATGCTCCAATGTGCATAAGTCGCAACTCTTGTGGCTAGCAGATGGATTGAGGGGCCTAGATGCTTTACATGACATCACTGCTCTCCAGACCTGAAGATACTGTGACGGGAATTACACACAGGAAATACAATCGTCAGGCAAGATATTAGAATATGCATCCTTAGGCAGGCGGGATTGGGAAACAGGGACATAAAATAAGGAAACAGTCAGTAAGGAAATCTGAGAATCGAGGAACACGGTGTGAAGACTCAGCAGAGTCAAGTCTGTATGTTTTATAGCAGGTCCACGTTTATAGCTATAGAATAGCAGAGATGTGTATGATGTTGGAAAGTAGGGACCATGCATGAAAACAGGAGTAGAAAGCTGGATGTGGAAACACACTAGTAATAAATCTGCATGCTGCAATGCAATAGTGTCAGAGCTGGACAAGGCTACACAGGAGAAGCAGAGGCCGATGTGCAACAAAGAGGTAGCAGAGGTGAATGTGGTGATACTATAGTGAACACAGGAGTAGGAGAGCTGGATGTGGCAACATCAGGCTGGTCTTACACCACCGTAGTTTGAGGGTTTTCAATTGCAGACCATCTGCGGACATATTACATTCAATGCGGCCTCTTACACCACCAGATATTTTATCCGTGGTGTGCCGGGCCGCAACCGAGGTCTGCACTTTATAGAACATGTCCGTAATTCACGGCACTGCACGGACTCGCCCATAGAACTCTATGGGCGAGTGCGGTAGTTTACGGGCATCTGCAGAGTCTATGTTGATGATCAACAACTTGCGGACCGTAAAAGCATTACAGTCGTGTAAGACCAGCCTAAGAGTAACAGAGCTGGATGTGCTATACAGGCGGAGCAGAGCATGATGTACAACACAGAGGTAGCAGAGTTGGATGTGGTGATACTATAGTGGAAATAGGTACATAGGAGTAGTAGTGGTGGATATGTTACACAAGAGTAGTAGTGCTTGGATATGTTGCATAAGAATAGCAATGCTGTATATGTTACACATGAGTAGCAGTGCTGTATATGTTACACATGAGTAGCAGTGCTGGATGTGTTACACAGGAGTAGCAGTGCTGGATGTGTTACACAGGAGTAGCAGTGCTGTATATGTTACACATGAGTAGCAGTGCTGGATGTGTTACACAGGAGTAGCAGTGCTGTATATGTTACACAGGAGTAGCAGTGCTGGATGTGTTACACAGGAGTAGCAGTGCTGGATGTGTTACACAGGAGTAGCAGTGCTGGATATGTTACACAGGAGTAGCAGTGCTCCCTTTAAATACAATGAGAGGCAGATGCACAGCAGAATTTTACATTGGTTGAATTAGTATAGTCAATGGGATCCCTCGGATATTGTTCTGATCTGTCGCCCATCACTAGCTGGATCCATCTTTACTCCTTAGGGTCCATTCACACGGAGTAAACGCACGCTCATATTGGTGTGTATTTTTACACGTGTAAAAAAAGTGACACGTTTTTTGACATATTTTTTGGCGCGACGCCTTTTTGGCGCGATTTTAACACATGTAATTGGCAAAATACGCGCCACAATACGCACCCAAAAACACAACCCGTAAAAAAAACACATCCTATTGAAAAGCATTGATTTTAACGCGCTTATTTTTTACACGCGTAAAATAACACGCATATAAGCAAAAAAATTCAACAGGAGTCTTATTTTTACACGTGTATTTTTTACATGTGTATTCTGCCAAAATGAGTGCGTGTTTACTCCGTGTGAATGGACGCTTAGTCTATTCTTCCCTTTCTATTGTGGAATAAAAGAACAGAGTAAACCCTTCTGATGTGAGCACAGCCATAGCGCCATCTGCTGGTCACAAGATATAATATGGGAAATCTAAATTGTGTCTCATACGCATAAAACAGATTGCAGGTATTGTGTTGCTTTCTTGTCAGTGCAGCCATTCTAGGGCTGATATACCACCTGAGGCCTGGTTCACATCTGTGTTCACGTTTCTGTTTGGGGAGTCTGCCTGGGGACCCACCAAATGGAAACCTATACGCATTAAAAAGTGGCTACCTGGGAAAAGTGCTTCTTGCAAGACTTTTCTCTCCGCTTGTTTCGTCTGGACACCACATGGACCCCATTATAGTCTATGGGGTCCGTGGGTTTCCATAAGTAATCGCTTTTTAAAGCGTATAGGTTTCCATTTGGGTGGTCCCCAAATGGACTCCCTGAACAGAAATCTGAACACAGATTTGAACCGGGCCTGTCTTGTGTCGTGTGACCGCTGGAGTCTTGTGAGACTTGGTGTGGACTTCTGTGTAACATGACAGGAGTAACCTGAAGAGTGTGAATGCAGGCTAATGTGGCATAGTCTGCTACAACATGTCTCAGCTGATGTATCATTCTTTACAATGAATGTAAATGAGTTGTGACATTATATGATGCTGGACAGCGCTGCACACTTCCCGTAAAGGGTTAATAAGGAGTCCTGAATTCTGGGTAACTATTAGTAACACTAAGTATCTGTCCGCAGGCTTATTTCCAGCTCTGTGAGTATGAAGCGCTACGTGGAGGCGAATATCTCACAGAAGTCCTCCACAACGGTGAAGTATTTCATGAAGATGTGGAGCTCCATCAGTGAGACTCTCATCTTCTTCTTCCTCGGATTCTACACTGTGAAGAGTCGTCACGAATGGAATTGGCCCTTCACCCTCCTCACCATCGTCTTCTGCTTGTTCTGGCGAGCGTCAGGTATGAGGTCATCTGCAACTGTGCAAGGGGTCAGGGTCAATCACTCAGGTCCATGACCAGGGCAGTAGGAGTAAAGAGTCCATGACATATAGTATTGTGTACAAGTTTTAGGCAGGCCCCCCTCCCCCACACACAGAGCCCTGACCTCAACATCATCCAGTCTGTCTGGGATGACATGAAGAGACAGAAGGATTGGAGCAAGCCTACATCCACAGAAGATCTGTGCTTGGTTCTACAAGATGGCGGTTCTGCCCAGTTCTGCCAAAAACTGTCTGCAAGTACCGAGAAGAACTGATGGAAGGCAAAGGGCAAAGGTCACACCAGATATTGACGGGATTTACATTTCTCTTCATTCACTTAATCTTGTTAATTAATAACAAAAAAACATACTGATGGTTGAATTCATTATAGGGGTTGTACTTAGTGATGGTTGTGTTTATTATAGGGGTTGTAGTACTTATTGTTGATTGTATTTATTATAGGGGTTGTAGTACTTACTGATGGTTGTGTTTATTATAGGGGTTGTAATACTGACAAGCATTTTGCACAAATTCTGCCTGAACGTCATCTCCAGGAAGGATCAGTTCATTATCGCCTATGGGGGTCTCCGTGGCGCCATCTGTTTCTCATTGGCCATTCTTCTTTCTGATATTCCATCAAAGGGTCTGTTTATTTCAGCCACTAGCGCGGTCATCCTCTTCACTGTCTTTGTTCAGGTCAGTTCTGAGCACTTTTTGAAATGTCCATTTATTAGGTTAAATGAGAGCAAAGCAGGTGTAAAGATGTGGAAGCCCCATCTAGTTCAGAGAGATGTATTGTGGCCCCTCCCCTGAGGAGCTGCAGTCTGGTTCTTCTGCACAATTGGATGTTATTGTCCCTTCTCTAAAGGTCCTCTTATTACTGTAGTGATTTTCTGATTCTTACCCTTACCAGCATGTATTCCCTTAAATCTTCAGCACATTTCGTCTGTTATATGTAATGTCATACTGAAATCTCTTTATGTATTGTCTTCGCACATGTGATATGGAGATTAGAAACCATGCCTGTGCTGACTATCAGCGACCTCATAGATGGTCCTGACTTTTTTTCTGATAATATTATCTTGATTTAGAAATGTTAATAAATAAGGCTGCCATTAATTGATACCACAGGGATGTCACCCAGCTCTCCTAGACCCCTGAATGATCAGTGTACATAGACTTGGTCAGGTGAAGTGTTACTGTGTAGAGGTTGTCAGTCTGCCATTTCTAGGCCTCTGTGTGAGGAATGTGACATGTGATGCCCCTCTCTGTTATACCCTCTATATTATGTACATCAGGGTATGACCATCCGGCCACTGGTGGATCTACTAGCCGTGAAGAAACAGAATAAAACGTCCACCACTGTGAGCGAGCAGGTCAACCTCCGGGTAAGTGACACTGTTAAAATATAGCAAAAATGTACTCTTTGGCCCACATTTATCAAGGCGAATGCACCTAAAAAGTGACTCATCTTGGTATATTTTTGGCCCTCTTTGGCACATCTTAACTTCTGCCCCCCACTCGGCACTTTTCAAGACAGTGGGCAGTGCAGGGCAGGAATCTGTGGGGTTATACCACAAATCTAGACAAGCCCCTGAGGTCGGACACAACTACAGGCACTGGAACCTCTAAGGAATTGTGGCCAGACATGTTCCTGTTGGCAAATCTATTTAGACTGGTGTAAGAATTGTCAGTCTTAATAAATTCCCCCCATATGGATGAAGTCTATGTGGAGATGAGAACTTGGGAAAGTGATAAATCTCACAGATTGTACAGGGTGGCTCTGTAACTCTCATACTGACACTGAGCTACATCTTGTATTATATTCCACTCACATCCAGAGCTTCAGTCACATTATCACTGTTACATGATGCATACAGTGACTGCACAGGAGGAGGAAGAGACTGCACACCTGGACTGTACGTGAGTAGGAAGAAACTGCACACAAGGACTGCGCAGGAGGAGGAAGAGACTGCACACATGGACTGCACAGGAGGAAGAAACTGCAGAGGAGGGAGAGAATGCTCACAGGGACTGCACAGGAGGAATAAACTACACACAGGGAAGACACAGGAGAAAGAGACTGCACACAGGAACTACAAAGAAGGAAGAAGAGACTGCACACATGGTCTGCACAGGAGAAGTAAGAGACTCCAAACATGGACTGCACAGGAGGTTGAGGAGACTGCACACAGGAACTGCTCAGGAGGATGAAGAGACTGCACACAGGGACTGCACAGAAGAAAGAGACTGCACAAAAGGTAGAGACTGTTCACAGGGATTGCACAGGAGGAAGAGACTGCACACAGGGACTATAAACAAGGAGAAAGAGACTACACAAATGGACTGCACAGGAGGGAAAGACTGCTCACAGGGACTGCACAGAAGAAGAAGGAGACTATACATAGGGACTGCAGAGGAGGAAGATACTGCACACAGGGACTGCACAGGAAGAAGAGACTGTACACATGGACTGCACTGAAGAAGGAATAGACTACACACGGGGACTGCACAGGAGGAGAATGAGACTGCTCACAGGGACTGCACAGGAGGAGGAAGAGACTGCACATAGGGACTACACACAAGGACCCAACTGAATACAATGACTGCCTTCTGGGGCTTCCTTCCATAGACTAAAGCCTCTTTGATGTAGGACAGTTGTAGCCAACTTGGTATATTATAGCTCATGTGCAACTACAACTCTCATCATGGTCTTATACCTGCTATAATATGTACCCTGTCTTCAGCTGGTTTAGAGATATCACTTCTACCATGTTTTCACAGAGCTTCTACTCCCATCATGCCCCCTTGGCTGTTGTAGAACTTCCCAGCCTGTCCTTTTCTCCTTGCTGAGACTTGTAGTACTTTTTTTTTTTTTTTTCATGAAATTTATACAGTTTCATGTCTGCAGTTGATGGATCACCTGATCGCTGGCATGGAGGATGTGTGCGGGCATGGGGGGCAGATGTACTGGAGAGACAGGTAACATAACACAAAGCAACACAATAAAATCACATGTAATCACATAACTCAATACTATCTAGCATAAAACAAAGTAACACAATCACATAATGCAATGTAACACAATACACTATGCTGTAACATAACACAATATAGTGTATTACAACCTATAATATCACACAGCACATATTATAAAATAACACTATAATACAATATACTAGAACATATCACAATTAGAGATGAGCGAGTAGTGAAATATTGAAAATTCGATATTCGTTTCGAGTAGAGCCTCAATATTCGACTACTCAATCGAATATCGAATCCCATTATAGACTATGGGAAAAAATGCTCGTTTCAGGGGAAACCACTATTCGACTAAAGGAGAGTCACCAAGTCCACAAGTAGCAGGAGGAGAGTGTTTAGGAGGAGTGAAGTGCAGTTAAAGCGCACGGACCCCATTATAGTCTATGGGGTCTGTGCGGTTTAACTGCACAGCACTTGCAGTTGCGCTGATATTTTGTTCGGGGGGGTGGGGTCCTCCTGCGGACTCCTTCCGGGCGGGAGGCAAGCGCTGATGTGAACTTACTTGTCCTGCAGAACTAGCATTGATTGGCCGAATGCTATACAGTATATAGCATTCGGCCAATCAATGCTGGTTCTGCAGCAGGCTCTTCTTTGCTAGTCGGGAGAGCTAGCAGCTTGCGGTTATGCGAGAGCTGACTTTTTCTCATAGGAATGCATTGATCGGCCTTGATTGGCCGAATGCTATACAGTGTACATCATTCGGCCAATCAACGCTGGTTCTGCCATTGGCTCGTCTGTGAGGAGGCGGAGTCTAAGATCGAAACACAATGGAGACTGCTGTGGTTCGATCTTAGACTCCGCCTCCTCACAGACGAGCCTCCGGCAGAACCAGCGTTGATTGGCCGAATGCTGCAACGCTGGTCAATGCATTCCTATGAGAAAAAGTAATCTCCCTCGTAACAGCAAGCTGCCAGCTCTCCCGACTAGCAAGGATGAGCCTGCTGCAGAACCAGCGTTGATTTGCCGACTGCTATACAGTGTATAGCATTCGACAAATCAACACTGGTTCTGAATCGAATCTTTACTGCAAATAGCGATAGTATTCGAATGAGTACGAGTATTTCAAATACCATAGTATTCGTTCGAATACGTACTCGATCGAATACTACTCGCTCATCTCTAATCACAATGTATCACATTTCAACACAATGTAAAACAATACGATGTCGTATAAAATAACACAACGTAAGACAATACAATGTACCAAAACATACTGTAACACAATATAACCTAATTCCACACCATACAATATACTGTAATACTGTAATATATCATAATACCGGCAAAGCATATTACAACACAATATAACACTATAAAGTGTGCTGTAAAATAGCACAAGACAATACAAAATACTGTCACATAACACAATGCAATATACTGTAACATAATACAATACACAATCACATAACACAGTGCAATATACTGTAACATAACATAATACAATACACAATCACATAACACAATGCAATATACTGTAACATAACACAATACACAATCACATAACACAATGCAATATACTGTAACATAACAAAATACACAATCATATAACACAATGCAATATACTGTATTACTATATTGTATTCACTGTCTATAAAGTGTGTTTTGATCATATATTGATTGTCTTTTGATTATGTATAAATTGTGTATTGATTATGTTCTTACTGTCTATTGATTGTGTATTGACCTTGTGTTAATTGCTTAATGATTGTGTATTGATCACATCTTGATCATCTATTAATTGTATATTGATAACATCTTGATCTTCTATTGATTGTGTATTTATCACGTGTTGATCACCTATTGATTATGTATTGATCATGTATTGATCGTCTATGTATCAAAAAAGGTTTGAACGCTTTGACAGCCGGTATCTGAGGAAAATTTTACTGCGAGATCATGAGCCGAAGTCCAGCATCGTCCTCTTGTATGAGAAGCTGGAGAAGAAGCACGCCATTGAGTTAGCTGAGACCGGGCAGCTCTCATATATGTCACCAGCGGCGTCTATGTGGTGAGCAGAGCATTCTGGATTCCTGGTGATGTCCTGTAACCAGTCAATCCCACTGCCCGGCTTTGGGTACCCACCAATCTTAAAGGGGAATGACAAAAACTCATGTTTCCCTCTTACACTTTATTGCAAGGATTGCCAGGATTTGAACATCAAACATTTGGCAGCCAGCAGGTATAAGGAATCATTGTCTAAAATGGATACAATTGTAACAAACCCTCAGTTGTGGGTAATGTTAGGTCAGTTTGAGGTTTTACCCTTGGGGTACATACAAGAATTCCCTTATTCACTTGCAGAGAGGGGTAGAATTAGAAACTTGAAACCTTTTGCTACTCAGACATAAAGCTTCATTCACTTGTACTGGCCCTTTAAAATATATGTATGTATATTTGTTTTATAGCCAAAGTTACAATCAATCACCGACCACATTGAGATATTCTGAGAAGGAGAAGGAAGATATTCAGAAGATACTGTCCAGGAATCTGTACCAAATACGGAAAACGGTGAGCACAGTCATGTGACCGTAACTGTAATGGTGTAAATGTCACATAGTATCCCATAGAACAGCTAATAAAGAATGCGATCTCTACAGATCAACGACTGGCGACTGTCACGTCATATCATATACTTCAATCACCTCCAGAACTGCAGTCCCAAACTTGACATTGATTGCATCATGTCTTATGCTCTAGCCATCTGCATAACTACAGTTATAAATTTGACACTTCATCATATCCTTTGCTCTAGTCACCTTCAAAGCTGCAGTCACCAATTTTGACAGAATACACAGCATATCAGGAGTTAGTCTGTTAGAGGTGTGCCTGTGAACACAGTGCTACAGAATGCGTTAATGCAGCTCTAGATGTAACCCAGTGCAAATGGGTTCAAAAGTGGCAGCAGCCTACAAAATTGTTAATGCAGCTCTCAATGTGAATGCAGCTCTGGATGCAACTGGAGAAATTTCAATAATTACAGTTAAAGGGATCCTATCATTAAAATACAATTTTTTGTGACTATCAGGTAGGAATAGCCTTAAGAAAGGCTATTCTTCTCCTACCTTTAGATGTCTTCTCTGTGTTGCCGTTTGGTATATAATCCGGTTTTCATCGATATGCAAATGAGTTCTCTCGTAGCACTGGGGGCGTCCACAATGCTGCGAGAGAACTCTCCAGCGCCGCCTCCATCTTCTTCAGGAATGGGCTCTTCACGCGTCTTGTTCTGGCGCTGGGGGTCAAACTTCTAGGCCTCGGGCAGGGCCGACTGTGCATGCCCACAGGCCACAAGAAAATGGCCGTTTATTTACTGTGTAAGCGACCATTTTTCTTGTGGCCACAGGCATACGCAGTCGGCTCTGCCCGAGACCTAGAAGTTTGAACCCAGCTCTGGAAGAAGACGCACAGAGAGGCCCCTCCTGAAGAAGATGGAGGCAGCGCTGGAGAGTTCTCTCGCAGCATTGGGGACGCCCCTAGTGCTGCGAGAGAACTCATTTGCATACTGACGAAAACCGGGATTTCTACCAAACGGCGACACGGAGAAGACATCTAAAGGTAGGAGAAAAATAGCTTTTCTTAAGGCTATTCCTTTGTGTTAGTCACAAAAAAAAAGTGTTTTAATGATAGGATCCCTTTAATAACCTAATGCCAGGCAGTGACATCTCCTCTCATCTCTATAGACCAGAACCTGTAAAAAAGAGAAAGTTAAAACATAGGCTCACCAATCTTCAGGGTGCACGGCTGAATGATCCCGGACTCCAGGGAGAGACGAAAGATCGAGCAGTAGAAAAAATATTCCAGTCCGCACTCCTGAGATTTATTTAAAAACTGACCTTTAATTGTCCATATAAAAATGAGTAAATCCAATATAAAAAATTATATATAACAGTGATAAACACAAAAAGTGCATATAAAAACCTCTGAACTGGCTGACGCGTTTCTGGGTATGCTATACCCCTTAATCATAGCCTAATACTGCACTAGTATCCCAGGATTTAAATACCCTTAACACTTGCAAGAAAACACCTGAACTGAATAACTTTGTTGTTGCCTGCTATCTCAATGTCGTATAGTACAACATACAAATCGGACTAATAATCTATCAACATCCACAGACCAGAACCTACAGCAGACACACACTGACTCCAGATCTCATCCATGGTCAAGCCAAGGAAATCCTGATCCGCCGCAACTCGAGTTTCCTTACTAACGTGAACATGTATGAAAAGCCACATAGGAAGCGGGTGAGAAACCTACAGCGACAGAACAAGTTTCCATGCTGTGCTGATAGTTTGTTACAATGTATCTGTGCGGGTAAAAAGTATCTAAATGGAGTCTAGTATGTATATCTCAGGCCCGGTTCACATCTACGTACGGGTTTCCATTTTGAGGAGTCCGCTTGGAGTTGTGGGAGTCCCCTTTATAATTATTGAATTATAATAATTATTGAATAATTAGTTATAAGGAACTCTGGGTGTCAGTTTGTACTTTGACCACTAGATGGCAGAGGAGTAGCGTGGAGCAGCTGGTTCTATATTGTATGAAATGGCAACAACATGTGTTGTGGACAGGACACCCCACATAGCTCCTCCATATAATGAGGTGAGGGCTGGAGGTCTGCAGTGTCGGCGATAATTGTGCAACCTGGGAGAAATAGAGGAAGTTATCACACTACTGTACATATATCATGAGAATAATGTCTATATACAAGGTTCTCTAATCTTATCTCTTTGGCATCACAGAGTGCAACGGTGACATACAGAGGAGCAGAAAATAAACCAAAATTATTCCGGTCATTAACTGGTGAGTAGGTAATTTGTTTCATGAAATAGAAATGTACATGGAAATTCTCCATATCCTGACCCAAACTCTACTAACTAATCCTACTGAACCTGACCCTAACTCTACTAACTAATCCTACTGAGCCTGACCCTAACTCTACTAACTAATCCTACTGAGCCTGACCTAAACTCTACTAACTAATCCTACTGAGCCTGACCTAAACTCTACTAACTAATCCTACTGAACCTGACCCTAACACTACTAACTAATCCTACTGAGCCTGACCCAAACTCTACTAACTAATCCTACTGAACCTGACCCTAACTCTACTAACTAATCCTACTGAGCCTGACCCTAACTCTACTAACTAATCCTACTGAACCTGACCCTAACTCTACTAACTAATCCTACTGAGCCTGACCTTAACTCTACTAACTAATCCTACTAAGCCTGACTCTAACTCTACTAACTAATCCTACTGAACCTGACCCTAACTCTACTAACTAATCCTATTGAGCCTGACCCTAACTCTACTAACTAATCCTACTGAGCCTGACCCAAACTCTACTAACTAATCCTACTGAGCCTGACCCTAACTCTACTAACTAATCCTACTGAACCTGACCCTAACTCTACTAACTAATCCTACTGAGCCTGACCTAAACTCTACTAACTAATCCTACTGAGCCTGACCTAAACTCTACTAACTAATCCTACTGAACCTGACCCTAACTCTACTAACTAATCCTACTGAGCCTGACCCTAATTGTACTAAATCTAACCTTTTTTTCTCAGCCTGGCTCAAAATCAACTATATCTAACCCTAATCCTACTCAGCCTAACCAGAACTCTACTAAATTTAACCCTAATCCTACTCCACCTGGCCCAAACTCTTTTAAAACTAACCCTAATCCTACTAATCCTAATCTGAACTCTACTTAACCTATCCCTAATTCTACTTGTTTTGATGTGAACTCTACTAAACATAACCCTAATCCTACTTAACCTTGTCCTAACTTTACTAACTGTAACCCTAATCCTGGTTAGCCTGGTTCTAACTCTGCTAATCCTAAACCTAACCCTAAATCCTACTCACCATGGACCTACCTTTACTAAACTTAACCCTTATCCAGCTCAGCCTGTCCTCAACTCTACTAAACCTAATCCTAATCCCACTCACCCTGGTCCTAACTTTGCTAACCGTAAACCTAATCCTACTGAGCCTGGCCCTAACTCTACTAAACCTAACCCTAATCCTATTCGACAGGGTCCTAATGTTACTAAACCAATCCTACCTTCTCCATGTGACTGTTTTTTGGTCTTGGTTTCTCCTGCCAGTGGGGGACACTGACACTACAATAAAATATGAGAGGAAGACGCCTGAGAGTGAGGATGAAACAGAGGAGACGATAAAAGAAGAAGAAGAAGACAGAACCTGGTTATAAGATGACAGCAGAATCTCCGCAGGATCCTGAGTCTTTGCCACTATTATTCCAGATCCTCAGGCAGAGTAGATTACAGGACTGGATTCCTGCAAAAAGAATCTGATCAGATGGTGGCGCCATCACAGTGACTTATCCGCAGAAACAGCCACGTCTGTACTGTAACATAGAGAGTCATAACCTGATCAGCAATGTCACGCTTCTACACCCAGAGGTTGTCCTAGTGCCGCTCGCACTGCTGAGGGTCTGTAACAATGAGGCAGGCTCAAAAAACCTCTGTGAGTTAAACACATCCACTGTACAAATCTGGTAGCTATTATACATGCACTGATACATTGTAACAATCCCTCAGCTGTTAAAAGGATTCAGGTTTCCATCCTGGTTCCCCTGGGCATTGCCTCTTGCATCACAGATGGACATTGCCTTCGGGATTTTGTCTTGTAACAAACATAATAATAAAACTAAGTAATGGCCTACATAGAAACATACAGTGAAATATCTGTAATCTGCTTTTTGACAACTCAGATTACTTGATAATCCAAAAAATCTGACAATCCAGATCATCTAATAATCCAGATAACGGATATTCCAGAATATCTCATAAAACAGGGTAACTGATAATCCAGAATATTTCATAATCCATAATATCTGGTAATCCAGAGTCTGTGATAATTCAGTGTACCCAGTAATTCGGAATATTTTATAATCCAGAATAATAGATCATATTAAATATTGATAATATTTGAAAATAATCCATAATATCTATGATCTGATATGATAATCCAAAGTGACTGATAGATCCAAAAACGAGTAATCAAGAGCATTTGATAATTCAGAAAATCTGATAATGCAGAACACTCAATAATCTATAAAATCTGACAATCCAGGGCATTTGCTGATCGGGAGTGTTCGGTAATCTAGAATATTTGATCATTTAGAGTTTTTAATATTCCAGATTACTTGATTATCCAGACTATCTAATAATCCGGAGCATTTGATTATATAGAAAGTATGAAAATCCAGAGTGCCTGATAATATAGAGTATTTGATAATCCAATGTGAAATTATAGTAATTTTACTGTATATGGACACATAGATAACAGCCCCCTTCCCCCCACCCGACTTCTCCACTTGCGAGATTTTTGGAAGCTTCTTCTCATCGGTTGCAGTTTTTTCCTTTCAAGGCAAACCCCGGTGCATAGTGAATGATTTTTGGCGCGGTGTGAGGACTTCCGCCTTCTATGGCCGCGCTGACAACTCTGCTGATTCACAGACCAGACATGAAAACGGAAACCGCTCGACGCCTCTTTCATCTGTTCTGGAATTTTCCATTTACAATTGATTCCTCTAATCAGGTTATTATATTCTAATTCTCCTAAAAATAGCGAAGGGGGCGGTGGTGGGGGAGGGGGGATTAAAGTGCTAAAACGATTCTGAATGACAAAAATGTGAAGTATGTGAGATATGGCAATCACGGCGAGTGCAGCGCACATGTTCCTGACACGGCCGGAGAGGACGCTGATCAGGCGCGGAAGCCTCGGATCCTGCCACATTCCTGGACACTCTTTGCTGTTTTTCCACTGCTGATCAGATCCATGTGTGCGACAGGAAGATCAGAAGAGGAAGGAACCAGAGGGACATGAGAACAATGTTGTCTCATTCAAGCCTCGTGATTTTCCTTGTACACACAGGACAGGTCACCAGTAAGGTCTAATACAGAGGCACTGCCGGCGTTACCAGGGCCTGGGGAAGGGGACTCATTCACACCCCAGAACTTTAAATTAGTCACATCCTTGACCCCAAAACTCATTGCGACCCCAGAACAATCCAGCCCGCAGCCTTGTATTTTGTGGCTCATGGCAGCAAAGTCACATTTGCCATGACGTGACCGAAGGTGATAGACTGGTAGGGTCCCTCACCAAACTACTATCTCTAGGTGTAGTGAATTACCTCTTCTTCCAAGGTGCTCATGTGGGGCCTGGCTGTGCTCTTCTGTCAATGTCCTTCTGGCCATGCTGTCTCCCGCTCTATGTTATCGCTTGCGATAGTGCAGGAGAAAAGCTAGCTGGGAGGAGAATAGAAGAGGTGCACAGCCAGGAGAAGAGAAGAGTTGCACAGCTAGAAGAAGACGAGAAGAGGTGCACAGCGAGGAGGAGAAGAGAAGAGGTGCACAGCCAGGAGGAGAAGAGAAGAGGTGCACAGCCAGAAGAAGAATAGAAGAGGTGCACAGCCAGGAGGAGAAGAGAAGAGGTGCACAGCCAGGAGGAGAAGAGAAGAGGTGCACAGCCAGAAGAAGAATAGAAGAGGTGCACAGCCAGGAGAAGAAGAGAAGAGGTGCACAGCCAGGAGAAGAAGAGAAGAGGTGCACAGCCAGGAGGAGAAGAGAAGAGGTGCACAGCCAGGAGGAGAAGAGGTGCACAGCCAGGAGGAGAAGAGAAGAGGTGCACAGCCAGGAGGAGAAGAGAAGAGGTGCACAGCCAGAAGAAGAATAGAAGAGGTACACAGCCAGGTGGAGAAGAGAAGAGGTGCACAGCCAGGAGGAGAAGAGAAGAGGTGCACAGCCAGGAGGAGAAGAGAAGAGGTGCACAACCAGAAGAAGAATAGAAGAGGTGCACAGCCAGGTGGAGAAGAGAAGAGGTGCACAGCCAGGTGGAGAAGAGAAGAGGTGCACAGCCAGGTGGAGAAGAGAAGAAAGAACAGTTGCCCACCATTATTGCAGCTGCAGTCCTGAGACATGGGAGAACCATTGTCAGCCTACAAAGAGGGGAGTGAGAGAAAGCACAGAGAGAGGAGAAGCTGAGGTTCTTCAGGAGCCTCACAGCTTAGATCCAGGTAGACAGGGCATCCCAGGGACTTGTTTATTCAGCCCCCATATAGTTGGAAATGCAAGAACACAGATATACAGAGGTCGGAGATATCAGGCATTGGACTTAGACATCTATTTACTGGGCATCCCTTAGTGAGAAAACATTTCCTGGCTCATCCCACAGTGAAACTCCCATTGCAACGCTGAACATGTCTGGAGGGGAACCCATTACTGGGCCCACTACTGTACCAATTATTGTTATATTTCTTCAGTAAAGTTCATTCTGTTGTTAGTTGCATGTACTATCTCCTGAGTCATTCTTGGACCCTTCTTACCATCTTCACCTGGCTGGATGAGTTTGGTGACAACCACCAAATGGGCTTTCTAGACTAATGATATAGGGGAAGGGGGAGGGGTACGACCACCATTAGTAAGACTTTCATTAACTCCACATTCTTCTGAAGTACTGCAAGCTCCAGCATACCACAAAGCCAATTATTACTATAAGTCCCAGCATGCCCCTACTGTAGAGATTTTATGTAGGAAATCAGCTTCTCTAAAGTGATATACACTGACCTGGTAGTTTGGGGTGCCCTGTAAGACATAAACTAGGCTGAAACAAGAAATCAACAAGATAAAGAAAAGAGCAAAAAAGAATCAAATTCCCAAACTTATATTGTAGTTTTGCATTAAGTCCTGTCCACTAGGTGGCACCTTTGATCATACTTGTTCACAGTGCAGAACATCCCCAGTATAAGTGAACTGACATCTGGGATCATGACAGGCGCCCAGCAATACACGTCTCCACCTCGCCCGCCTCAAGCTCTGCAGCCCAAACATCTGGCTCCATGTGAAGATAATTACGGTGTTGGATTCAGAGTCTGCTGCGGTTTTGCTCTGTTATTTCGCTGCTCACAGGGCACTTACCTCTAAAAATACCAGAATTCTGCAGTATTGTTTTTTTCTGGAGTCACCCCCTGGGGCCAGATCTGTCTCAAATATTCTGTTTGGTAATTTCTGGGATTTCTACAGTTATTATGTTGTAGAGGGGTAACAATGACCCTGAACCCCCCCTATAGGTATTGACTGGTATAGTCCCCTGCAGTAGAACCATAGGAGGTCTGGGTGCAGCAGGGGTCTAACTAGTAGGTGACCTGGTCTGAACCAACATCACCCTCTGCAAATCATTATATAGAACATGAGACTACACCAAGAAGATGAGAATTGGAAAAAAAAACAAAACACTACAATGTCACCAAAGACGATACGGGAATATAACTTTAATTCATCTCTTTTTTTGATTCAAGACAAATCTTTGAAATTTTTTATCTCAATATCCTTGAACAAAATTTAATTTTCTATTTTCATTTTATTCTTCCTATAAAAATGTAAAAAGATCAAATAAAAATACAAAAAAATGTAATATTAAAAAATTCTCTCAAACTGAAAATTTGCAGGAGTTTTCTTTACATTTGGAATTTGAATCTTCTGCAGTAAATATGTGAAATTCTTCCAGATCACTGACAAATGATCTGAGGTACATGAAGACTGGCGTTGCGACTGACAGGGAGGACGCCCTCCATCCGAGCGCCGATTTTATGAGGATATCACTCACACCAAGAAAACCCACCAGAGGCCCAATTAATGAGCAGATCTGCTGCCTTGTTTAATACTCCGTCCCCCCAGAATTCCTGCAGCGTTATTTATATTCTTATAGTTTTACTGTAGCTCAGATCTCTGGGAAAAAACTGCGCAAAAACAGCTGAAATATATAAAAACTTCCATAAAACTATAAAATAATTTAAAAAGTATTATAATAATTATATTCTTGTACATAGGAGTAGTATTATAGTAGTTATATTCTTGTACATAGGAGTAGTATTATAGTAGTTATATTCTTGTACATAGGAGGTAATATTATAGTAGTTATATTCTTGTACATAGGAGCAGTATTATAGTAGTTATATTCTTGTACATAGGAGTAGTATTATAGTAGTTATATTCTTGCACATAGGAGTAGTATTATAGTAGTTATATTCTTGTACATAGGAGCAGTAATATAGTAGTTATATTCTTGTACATAGGAGCAGTATTACAGTAGTTATATTCTTGTACATAGGAGCAGTATTACAGTAGTTATATTCTTGTACATAGGAGCAGTATTATAGTAGTTATATTCTTGTACATAGGAGCAGTATTATAGTAGTTATATTCTTGTACATAGGAGCAGTATTATAGTAGTTATATTCTTGTACATAGGAGGTAGTATTATAGTAGTTATATTCTTGTACATAGGAGCAGTATTATAGTAGTTATATTCTTGTATATAGGAGCAGTATTATAGTAGTTATATTCTTGTACATAGGAGTAGTATTATAGTAGTTATATTCTTGTACATAGGAGCAGTATTATAGTAGTTATATTCTTGTACATAGGAGCAGTATTATAGTAGTTATATTCTTGTACATAGGAGGCAGTATTATAGTAGTTATATTCTTGTACATAGGAGCAGTATTATAGTAGTTATATTCTTGTACATAGGAGCAGTATTATAGTAGTTATATTCTTGTACATAGGAGTAGTATTATAGTAGTTATATTCTTGTACATAGGAGTAGTATTATAGTAGTTATATTCTTGTACATAGGAGGTAGTATTATAGTAGTTATATTCTTGTACATAGGAGCAGTATTATAGTAGTTATATTCTTGTACATAGGAGCAGTATTATAGTAGTTATATTCTTGTACATAGGAGCAGTATTATAGTAGTTATATTCTTGTACATAGGAGCAGTATTATAGTAGTTATATTCTTGTACATAGGAGCAGTATTATAGTAGTTATATTCTTGTACATAGGAGCAGTATTATAGTAGTTATATTTTTGTACATAGGAGGTAGTATTATAGTAGTTATATTCTTGTACATAGGAGCAGTATTATAGTAGTTATATTCTTGTATATAGGAGCAGTATTATAGTAGTTATATTCTTGTACATAGGAGCAGTATTATAGTAGTTATATTCTTGTACATAGGAGGTAATTTTTATTAGTAAAAACAAAACAAAAATACATTACATTCCAGCAGAATTAATAACTAATTAATAATAATAATAATAATATAACATAAATCAGACATGTCTGTCAGATAACAAAAATGAGAATCACTTTAACTTAAGAGTCCATTGCTGGCAGGATAAAGAGGGGGAAAAAATAAATAAATCCATAAATAAATGAACAGACTTATTTGCAGTGTTATCAGAATATTCAGCAATCGATATATACATTTCTCCACAATTTTACATTATCAGACTTTTTTCTGACCTCCAGAGACTTTATCCACCTCAGTTCAGATATGATATATGTGACAGCGGTCATATGACGGAAGGGCTCTCTGTGTAGGGACACCTGGGTCCTCGTATGCCAGTGATAATATTTGATGACAGTAATAATAATATACAGGGTCTCCCGGTTAATGTCACCTATATTAGTTGGGATGCCATATATGATTTCGGGGTATTTGAGTGATTGTAATCGGGGAATTTTCAGCCTCCGGGATATTTCCTGCCAGATCTTTCGCCCTCCCCCGCACTCTGATATAAAATGTGCCATGGTCTCCTCCTGCTGACAACCTAATGGACATGCCCGATCTGTCACACTGAGATGCTTTAAGTTGCCTCTTACAAAAAGTTTCCCATGCAGAGATAGCCAGGCAATGTCAAAGAACTTTGCAGGGAGCCTCAGACCAGTGAGGAGCCTCAGACTATCCTGCAGGGTTGTAGATGTGCAGTCCCTCAATGCCGGCTGGAGACAATAGAAGGTCTTACATACCCTGGTGTATAGATCTCTCCTGGTCTTACTCACCAGATAGGTCTTTTCAATACCCCATTTTTTTAGGCACCTTATGCCATAGTCCAGATACTGGGGGAGGTAGTCACGAGTCGATCGACCCCTCTTAAGGCTGCCGCCTCGCACCCAGGATTCTGCAAAAGGCAATATCCAGTCCCTGATACTATTTACCCACAGGGAGCTGTTATCTGAGTCCAGGCAACCAAAATTTACTTTTAGAAACATGGAGTCAAAAAACACCCTTGGATTTAACATATCCAGCCCACCCTCTCTCCTCTGTAGGTAGGTTATCCCTCTTTTTACTGGGTTCAACCTGTTCCCCCACAAAAGTTGGAAGAACAGGCTAAAGAGCCTAGCGGAGAAAGATTCTGGCAAAGGAAAGACAACAGAGACGTACAAGAAGACAGGGACCAGGTAAGTCTTCAACATTTTAACCCTTTCTCTATAGGTCAGCCTCCAGTTCTTCCATCGCTGAACCTTTGCATTTCCGGATTCCAACTTTTCTTCCCAATTTAGTCTGCAATTATCATCCCTCCCGAATTTCACCCCAAGGATCTTAATATAGGAGGAGGCCTGGGCAAACTGCGGCAGATCAAATGTAGGACCAGTATGACCCGTCCAGAGAGCTTGACTCTTCTCAAGGTTGACAAGAGACCCGGAGGCCTCTGAGTAACTTCTGATGGCTGCAGACAACATCTCCACCTCACGAGGCTCAGATATCACCACAGTCACATCATCCGCGTAGGCAACAACTCTCAGGGGCAAGCAGTGGGGGACCGGCGCCCCCTGAAAATCACACTCCTGCAGTGACCTAAGAAACGGGTCTATGGCAAACACATACAGTAATGGACTCAGTGGGCAACCTTGTCTCACCCCTGCCTCAACCCTGAAAGCATCACCCTGCCAACCATTAATCAGAGGAAAGCTCTCCGCCTCACGGTACAAAGTTCTCAGCCAATCCACAAATTGTCCCGGAATACCGTACTTTGTCAAAGTCGCCCATAGATACTCATGGTCTACTCTGTCAAAGGCCTTAGCCTGGTCAAGACTCACAACATATCTCCCACACCTCAGAGCTTTACATCTCTCAAACATCTCCCTTATCGAGATAACTGCTCCAGAGATGTTCTGCCCTTTAACTGTGCCAAACTGTGAGCCTGCCAACAGTGCCGGGGACAAACAAACTAATCTAGAGAACAGAATTTTTGCAAGAATCTTCCTATCGACATTCAAGAGGGCAATCGGCCTCCAGTTCTTGATGTCACTAGGCTCTTTACCTTTAGACAGCAGGATCAGGGAGGACACTCTCATGGATGGAGGCATCAGGTGGTTTTCTAGACTAGTTTTGTATACATCCACGAGAATTGGTGCCAAGAGGTCTCGGAATTTCTTATAGAACTCAGCTGTAATCCCATCTGGACCTGGTGCCTTCTTCAGATGTAACTTATCTATGGCCTCTTTCACCTCCTCCACTGTTAACTCTGCTGTCAAAGGAGAAAAGTCCAAATCATTAGTATCAGGACCTGGAGTTGCCTCCAAGAATTGAGCCACCTTCTCTCTATCCAAAACCTTCTTCTGAAACAAGTCAGCATAGTAAGTTCTCACCACCCCCAGGATACCCTCCCGAGACTCCTGTAACACACCCTGGGAGTCAGTGAGACCTGTGACCGATTTATTTGCCACCCGCTCCCTGCAATTCTCAAAAGGATCCGGAGCCCCTAAGGACCCATAATCCCGTTCAAGAACCAGGGATGTATACCTGCGGTACTGATACTGACTGATCTCAGATTTCAGCCGGTCAATCTTCTGTTGGTTATCCCCGCCCGCCGAATAGAGTGACTCTAATTCTTTCCGCAGCCTGAGATACTGGCTATACTTACTCTTCCCCTTCTTAACTGACAGTCTCCTTAAGAGGGATCTGATCTCCTCCTTGACATCCTCCCACCAGTCTGCCATGTTATCATAAAACACCACTCTCTCAAGCTGGTTCTGAAATAGAGAGTGGACACAACTCCGGACACAGTCATCGTCCAAGAGGCTGGAATTGAGCTTCCATAGGCCTCTCCCAATATCAGGGCGTTTTGTGGAGCCCAAGCAAAAATACAAAGCCAGATGGTCAGAATAAGGGACTGTCTTTTCACTTTTCTCACTAACATGCTCAGCGGGACTGACCAGAGCTAAGTCTATCCGACTGCATCTACCAGCGCAGGAGTAAGTGAATTTTGGTTTCCTACCACCCTCAGTAAACACATCAGACAGACCAGCCTGTGAAATAATTCTGCTTAAGACCTTGCAGTCCCTGGTGAGAGGCCTACCAGTAGGTCTGTCACTGGATGACATGGTGGCATTGAAGTCCCCTGCCATGACTACCGGAACAGATGTAAACAAGTACTGCTTGACTTCATCAAACAGACGTGCCCTTTCAATCACTGACTGCGGTGGACCATAGATATTAATGAGTCGGAGCCTTCTGCCTCGGATGGTAACTTCTAAAACCAGGCACCTCCCCATCAGAACCTCAGTGAATCTGTGTATGGTGACATCAGGGGTGTTAAACAGTATAGAAACCCCGGCATAAGGTTCCACAGCCAGAGACCAGAAGGACGGGCCAGATTTCCATTCTCTCTCTGCTTCTCGTATTAGTCCTAAAGTATTTAAACGGGTTTCTTGTAAGAAATAGACATCGGCATCAAGATATCTCAGATGTTCATACACTGCGTGTCTTGTCCTCCTTGCTCGGATGCTATTCACATTACTAGAGATAACTTTAAGATAGAAACCTGCCATCAGAACAACTAGGAATATGAGAAACAGAGAGATGGGCCCCATTGTCATAGATCAGAGTCAGAGGTGTCCTGGTGACCAGCTGTTTCCATGTCTGATTCGGACTGCCCCTCATCTCGGTGGGGTCTCCTCTTATTGGGAGGATCGCCCTCTGGTTCATCCTCATACTCCGCCATCATTCGTGAGAGTTCTCTGTCTAGTTCTGCTTCTCCGTCTGACTCTGATAGGACACTAAATCTATTCCCCGTTGCAGTGACCTCGCCTGCACTACTTACTCTCATCTTTGTAGGCTTTCCTACCGTGGTCCACTCACCCTCAGGCTTACGGCTGGCTTTATCCTTCTTCCTCCTTTTATTATTGTTGGATGATCGGGCAGGAGAAGAGACGACCACTGAGGGTTGTACAACCTGCTCGACAACCTCCATGGTCGTCTCAATGGGACCTGACTCGGCCTGGTCTTGGGTGGTATCACCTGTATGTGGTTGAGGCTCCGCCTCCATGACTACTGACCCTGACAATAGCGCCTCCTCCTCCTCCTGTATGTCATCAGCCGCTGCCAGCAAGTCCTCATCAGGGCTATCCTTACAGATGTTATGCCAGGCATCAGGACAATCTCTGTGGGGGTGACCGATCCTACCGCACAGGTTACACCTAATGTTTTGGCATGTGGCACTCACGTGGCCCATTTCATTACATAGGCTACACTTTACCATGGAGCATACACTGGCCACATGGCCGGCCTTCCCACACTTGAAGCAGCAGCGAGGCTGACCCGCATAGAAGCAGATCCCTTTTTCTCGGCCTATAAAGAACGAATTGGGCAGATGTTGGGTTATGTTGTTCTGCTGACGCAACTTCACCAGGACCCTCCACCCACCGGTCCAGACCCCGTCTTCATCCCTGTTCTTACTAAGATCGGACATGAGGTCACAATGCCTCCTGAGCCAGATGACAATATCCTGAGGGGGAACGGCTTCATTCCAAAATACAATTGTGACAGAGGCTGTATCTGGCCTAGAGATGGGGATGAAACTGAACTTATCCCAACCTTCCGTATCTCTCAACCTGGTGAGATTGGCCCAGAACCGGTCCAGATCAGACATCAGCTTAAAACTAACATCATACCCCTGGCGGTCAGGAAGGTTTATGACGGCCAGGATATCAGTCGGCACAAAGCCCATCTGGGTACATAGGAGCTCTCGGACCACAAACCTCCTATCCGGCAGATCCTCCTTGGCACCTCCGTGCCTAAACCTGACTACATTCCTCCTCCTGAAAGCCTGGCCTGTATAACTGGAGTTTGATGCAAAAGATGGAGCACCGCGGCTCCAGGCATTCCCTGAGGAGGTACGGCCGGATCCGCCATCTTGGCGTGTTTGTGGGCGCTGTGTGGGCTGCTGAGCACCTGTACCACGTGGTTCTGCTACTGTGCGAGTATCTAGAGGGGGAAAGTCCTGCACACTGGACTGTCCTGTGTCCGCCCCACCATCAACCTCTATGTCTGCAATATCACCAGACTCCAGAGACTGGACTGCAGAGGGGTCTGACGCCATAGATCGTGAAGGATCCCCCCCAGAAACACCTTCCCCTGCTGGGCCGTTATCACATACAGGAATATCCATAATATCAGGCACATTAGTCAGACAATCAGCGGCAGCAGAGTCCTGCACAGCAGAGTCCATATTAGTATTATAGTCAGCGGCAGCAGAGTCCTGCATAGCAGAGTCCATATTACCACTACAGTCAGCGGCAGCAGAGTCCTGCACAACAGAGTCCACAACCTGTAACCCCAAATATGTTACTCCCCCAGTACCTTCAGGTAAGAGTCCATAGTCCTGCTGCAATGACTTGTCTCCTGGGACTTGTGGTGTCTGCACAGCTGCTACTTCATTACCATTAGGCAGGGGTCCATGACCTGGTTGCAAAGTGCTGGTTGCTGGGACTTGTGGTGCCTTGCTGAGAACTGCTGCAGGTTTTTGCTGTTGCTGAACACTGGTCGCTTTCCCGTACAAATTCCCTTCCTTAAAAGGGAAACTTGCTGGCTGCAGAACTGGTTTTACATGGGACTGCTGGCTGCCACCTTGAGAGGGTTCAGACCCAGCTTTAGCACAAGGTGATGGTGACTTCTGGTATTCCTGGAACCGCTGCTGGTTTCTGTATGATTCTCCCACCGGTCCCATTTGCTCCAGTACAGTCTCGGTCTCCCGTACGTTCTCGGCGAGCTCTTTCGCCAGTGCGCTCAGCTTCCTGTCCAGTAACACCAGTTTCTCAGGGCATGCAGACTTTTTTAGATTATACGCACATTCAATCTGTCTCTGCAGATATATTTTACTGGCCTTCAATGTCTCCAGTCGCTTGACCAGTGCTGGTATCTCATCTGCCAGGCGCAGTTCTGGTGCTCGCTCAGTAGCCATGACAGTCTGTGCATTGTTGGAAAGCTTTGCAGGTTGGTTACCCCCAGTATGGCTTCTGGTTGGTGTAGCCTGTGATTTCTGACATGCTACGGCTGTTGTCACTGCCATGGGCCCACAATGTCCAGACTGGGGACTATGTCCCAGTTTATTTCCAGTGACTGTACTGCTGGTACCTTGAAGCTTCCCCGCTGGTCTCCCTTTGATCTCCTCCACTGCCTTCACTACATTTTTGTAGTTACCGCTTCCAGATCTTGTCCGCTCAGACCGTACCAATACAGACTGCTGCATGTTCTCCTGCATGGTCTGCTTCTCCAGGGATGTTCTCCTCTGTCTGCAGGAGGGTGGGGTGGACTGGACACCTGCAACCTGCAATGGAGTCTGCACAGGCTGCAAAGTTTGCTCCTTACATTCAACCATTTTGCTTGGTTGTTGCACCGTACTACTGCTTGCTTCCGTTACTTCTTCCTTTACAACTTTCTTCCCATCTTGGCTTGCTGCACTAGGACTGCTGACACACTGGACACGATTCCCATTACTGGGGACTTTAGGATTTCCATCCATTTTTTTAGTTGTCTGGGAATTGTTTCCCAGAGAAGGCCTTGGAGCCTGGGCCTTGGCAGGGGAACTTCCCCACCCAGGGCGGCCCCGCCCTGGGCTATCTCCAGACATCAGGAGCCTCAGGAGAGCTACAAAAACACGTCCTCACAGCTAGGAGGTAGTATTATAGTAGTTATATTCTTGTACATAGAAGGTAGTATTATAGTAGTTATATTCTTGTACATAGGAGCAGTATTATAGTAGTTATATTCTTGTATATAGGAGCAGTATTATAGTAGTTATATTCTTGTACATAGGAGTAGTATTATAGTAGTTATATTCTTGTACATAGGAGTAGTATTATAGTAGTTATATTCTTGTACATAGGAGGTAGTATTATAGTAGTTATATTCTTGCATATAGGAGCAGTATTATAGTAGTTATATTCTTGTACATAGAAGGTAGTATTATAGTAGTTGTATTCTTGTACATAGGAGGTAGTATTATAGTAGTTATATTCTTGTACATAGGAGCAGTATTATAGTAGTTATATTCTTGTATATAGGAGCAGTATTATAGTAGTTATATTCTTGTACATAGGAACAGTATTATAGTAGTTATATTCTTGTACTTAGGAGCAGTATTATAGTAGTTATATTCTTGTACATAGGAACAGTATTATAATAGTTATATTCCTATATATAGGAGCAGTGTTATAGTAGTTATATTCTTGTACATAGGAGCAGTATTATAGTAGTTATATTCTTGTATATAGGAGCAGTATTATAGTAGTTATATTCTTGTACATAGGAACAGTATTATAGTAGTTATATTCTTGTACATAGGAGCAGTATTATAGTAGTTATATTCTTGTACATAGGAACAGTATTATAATAGTTATATTCCTATATATAGGAGCAGTGTTATAGTAGTTATATTCTTGTACATAGGAGCAGTATTATAGTAGTTATATTCTTGTATATAGGAGCAGTATTATAGTAGTTATATTCTTGTACATAGGAGCAGTATTATAGTAGTTATATTCTTGTACATAGGAGCAGTATTATAGTAGTTATATTCTTGTACATATGAGTAGTATTATAGTAGTTATATTCTTGTACATAGGAACAGTATTATAGTAGTTATATTCTTGTACATAGGAGTAGTATTATAGTAGTTATATTCTTGTACATAGGAGCAGTAATATAGTAGTTATATTCTTGTACATAGGAGCAGTATTATAGTAGTTATATTCTTGTACATAAGAGCAGTATTATAGTAGTTATATTCTTGTACATAGAAGCAGTATTATAGTAGTTATATTCTTGTACATAGGAGTAGTATTATAGTAGTTATATTCTTGTACATAGGAGCAGTGTTACAGTAGTTATATTCTTGTACATAGGAGCAGTGTTATAGTAGTTATATTCTTGTATATAGGAGCAGTATTATAGTAGTTATATTCTTGTACATAGGAGCAGTATTATAGTAGTTTTATTTTTGTACATAGGAGCAGTATTATAATAGTTATATTCCTATATATAGGAGCACTGTTATAGTAGTTATATTCTTATACATAGGAGTAGTATTATAGTAGTTATATTCTTGTACATAGGGGCAGTATTATAGTAGTTATATTCTTGTACATAGGAGCAGTATTATAGTAGTTATATTCTTGTACATAGGAGCAGTATTATAGTAGTTATATTCTTGTACATAGGAGCAGTATTATAGTAGTTATATTCTTGTACATAGGAGGTAGTATTATAGTAGTTATATTCTTGTACATAGGAGCAGTATTATAGTAGTTATATTCTTGTATATAGGAGCAGTATTATAGTAGTTATATTCTTGTACATAGGAGTAGTATTATAGTAGTTATATTCTTGTACATAGGAGTAGTATTATAGTAGTTATATTCTTGTACATAGGAGGTAGTATTATAGTAGTTATATTCTTGTACATAGGAGCAGTATTATAGTAGTTATATTCTTGTACATAGGAGCAGTATTATAGTAGTTATATTCTTGTACATAGGAGCAGTATTATAGTAGTTATATTCTTGTACATAGGAGCAGTATTATAGTAGTTATATTCTTGTACATAGGAGCAGTATTATAGTAGTTATATTCTTGTACATAGGAGCAGTATTATAGTAGTTATATTTTTGTACATAGGAGGTAGTATTATAGTAGTTATATTCTTGTACATAGGAGCAGTATTATAGTAGTTATATTCTTGTATATAGGAGCAGTATTATAGTAGTTATATTCTTGTACATAGGAGCAGTATTATAGTAGTTATATTCTTGTACATAGGAGGTAGTATTATAGTAGTTATATTCTTGCATATAGGAGCAGTATTATAGTAGTTATATTCTTGTACATAGAAGGTAGTATTATAGTAGTTATATTCTTGTACATAGGAGGTAGTATTATAGTAGTTATATTCTTGTACATAGGAGCAGTATTATAGTAGTTATATTCTTGTATATAGGAGCAGTATTATAGTAGTTATATTCTTGTACATAGGAACAGTATTATAGTAGTTATATTCTTGTACTTAGGAGCAGTATTATAGTAGTTATATTCTTGTACATAGGAACAGTATTATAATAGTTATATTCCTATATATAGGAGCAGTGTTATAGTAGTTATATTCTTGTACATAGGAGCAGTATTATAGTAGTTATATTCTTGTATATAGGAGCAGTATTATAGTAGTTATATTCTTGCATATAGGAACAGTATTATAGTAGTTATATTCTTGTACATAGGAGCAGTATTATAGTAGTTATATTCTTGTACATAGGAACAGTATTATAATAGTTATATTCCTATATATAGGAGCAGTGTTATAGTAGTTATATTCTTGTACATAGGAGCAGTATTATAGTAGTTATATTCTTGTATATAGGAGCAGTATTATAGTAGTTATATTCTTGTACATAGGAGCAGTATTATAGTAGTTATATTCTTGTACATAGGAGCAGTATTATAGTAGTTATATTCTTGTACATATGAGTAGTATTATAGTAGTTATATTCTTGTACATAGGAACAGTATTATAGTAGTTATATTCTTGTACATAGGAGTAGTATTATAGTAGTTATATTCTTGTACATAGGAGCAGTAATATAGTAGTTATATTCTTGTACATAGGAGCAGTATTATAGTAGTTATATTCTTGTACATAAGAGCAGTATTATAGTAGTTATATTCTTGTACATAGAAGCAGTATTATAGTAGTTATATTCTTGTACATAGGAGTAGTATTATAGTAGTTATATTCTTGTACATAGGAGCAGTATTACAGTAGTTATATTCTTGTACATAGGAGCAGTGTTATAGTAGTTATATTCTTGTATATAGGAGCAGTATTATAGTAGTTATATTCTTGTACATAGGAGCAGTATTATAGTAGTTTTATTTTTGTACATAGGAGCAGTATTATAATAGTTATATTCCTATATATAGGAGCACTGTTATAGTAGTTATATTCTTATACATAGGAGTAGTATTATAGTAGTTATATTCTTGTACATAGGAGCAGTATTATAGTAGTTAGATTCTTGTATATAGGAGCAGTATTATAGTAGTTAGATTCTTGTATATAGGAGCAGTATTATAGTAGTTATATTCTTGTACATAGGAGCAGTATTATAGTAGTTATATAGTCTTATATATAGGAGCAGTGTTATAGTAGTTAGAGTCTTGTACATAGAAGCAGTATTATAGCAGTTATGTTATTGTACATGGGGCGACATTACAGTAGTCCTTGTACAAAGAAGAAAAAATTATAGTAGATATGTTATTTTACACAGCTTTTAGTATGATTGTAGGATATTTTCTATGTATTCTTGTTTGTAGTATCTGCTCCACCACTTTTTATGGACATATGGAGTACAGGTAACTTGCACAGGAATGCTGTTGTTTCTAGAAATAAATAGTAGATAATGTTGTATAACTGATGATGATTTGCGTCTCTGTCTATAGAGAGAGATGATAGTAGTTATATTATCTCTTTCTCCTCTTGGCTTCCATGTTTTGGTCTCCAGTGCTCATGTCTCTGCCTCTATCGTCCTCTTATGCTTGACCAGGTCTTCTCTGGCTCTGTGCAGTGTTTACCCTCCTACGGTTTGGAGTATTTGGGGCTCCTTGTCCTGCGTGCAGTGATGTGTCTGTTCCAGGCCACAACTATTTTGTAGTGGAAGGTCATCAGCCTTAAATAGGATCTTCTCAGTGAAACTCACACCAGTCATTAAGGGATGTTCTATCCTAAAATAACCACCGTGGGTCCCACCAACGCCCTGACCCCCTCCACCCTGTGTCCCTCTGCTGTTCTGTCCCTGCTGTTCTTACAGTTGTAGCAGAGTTGGTCAGGATGAGGGTTGGAGCTGCTTCTCTCGTTGCTGGCTTGGTCGGAGGTGTTGGGGTCCTCTTGTTCCTCTTTGCTTTTGCCACAGACTATTGGCTCCTGGCGACAGAGAACTGCGGCGAGTATGGCGAACTTTCATCTTTAGCGCAGGTAACAATGATCGATACAAATTCTAATCGTGAATGATATTGATATACACTTGTATTTTTTTACTTCTGGAGCTGGAACCGCCCTGGTGTCAGATTTATACAGAGCAAATTTATGTTAGTTTGCTTTGTTATAGCTACTAGGTATCTGAAGGCAGATTGTAGTGTGCGATGGGCAGACAGCGCCATGTCAGACTAGACAAAGGCTGTAAAGTATTGTACTAGAGGGACGGAGAAGCAATACATTCACATAAGGCCACACATATGTATGCCCCTTTATGCGCAGATTACTTTATATCATTATTAAATAATTTGTCACAGTTAGCTCTCCCCTTTGCCACGACCCTATGAATATACACTCAACTTAACCACGCCCCTATGACTACACACTCCACTCAGCCACGTCCCTATGACTACACACTCCACTTAGCCACGCTCCTCTTGAAAAAGCTGTTAATTGATATAAAAGTATTCTACATCTAGTAAGGACTGTTGAAGCTGTTAAGCTGGCTGAAGTCTAGTTGTAGACGCAGGACCTTCCCCCTGACCAGTGTTGGCATCAGGGTATAAACAGCTGAAGAGGTGGGGGTAACATAATCGGGGTTGTTGTCTTTACGACTCATGTAGTAATCCTTCAGTTGCTGTCGGGGATTTCATACAATGTGGCCCGTGTATTCAGATGAATGAGCAGAGGATGAAATCAGAGCAGGCACCGCTACAACCGGGTATACAAAATATAGGAAAGACTCAACATACACTGTAATATAAAATATGCAGAATACACAACATACATTGCAATATGCATTGCCCATCATACAATTTAATATCAACAACACAAGAATATACAACATACATTGCAAAATAGAATATACAGCATAAAACTTAATATAAACTACTTAATTTAATATATCTTACACAACATACAATGTCATTTAAAATATACAACATGCAATGTAATATAAACATGTGCAGCCATACACAACATAATATAAACTACACGATATACATTGTAAGATAAACTACACAATATACATTGTAATTAGGGTTGAGCGATCGGGATCGGGAAAGACTGGATCCCGTTCGGCGATCGAGAAAATTTCATGATCGGGATAGGCTGGAAAATTATCGAAAACTGGATTTTGAAATCTCAAGATCAGCTTAACCCAACTGTATATATAATATACAATTAGGGTTGAGCGATCGAGATGGGGAAAGATCGGATCCCGTTCGGTGATCAAGCAAATTTCACGATCAGGATAAGCTGGAAAATGATTGGAAATCGGATTTTAAAAGCGATCCTGAAATCTCAAGATCGGCTCAACCCCAATTGTAATATATACTACACGAAGTACAATGAAATATAAAATACACAACACATAATTTAAAATATAACACACATTACAATGTAATTTAGTACACAATGTACAATCCTATTAATATTATAAATGTGAAAGTTTGTGAGTTTGTGGGTTTGTGTGTTTGGATGTTTGCATGTTCGGATGTTTGTTCCTCAATCACGGAAAAACCGCTCTTCCGATTTGGCTGAAATTTTCCACAAACGTAGTTAATACACCCGATTAAACAATAGGCTACTTTTTGTCACAATAGCGCACATACGTTTTTCCCAGGACCCCCACAAAACCCAAACTCACACCACTATCTCTGCAATCTCACACACTTTGGACCCCGATTTGGCTGAAATTTTCCATAAACATAGTCCCTACACTCGATTGCGCAATAGGCTTCTTTTCGTCACAATAGCGCACATACGTTTTTCCCAGGACCCTTTGGATGTTCGGATGTTTGGCGGTCAATCACGCAAAAACCGCTCCACCGATTTGGCTGAAATTTTCCACAAACATAGTCCCTACACTCGATTGCGCAATAGGCTACTTTTCGTCACAATAGCGCACATATGTTTTTCCCAGGACGCTTTGGATGTTCGGATGTTTGGCGGTCAATCACGCAAAAACCGCTCCACCGATTTGGCTGAAATTTTCCACAAACATAGTTATTACTCTCGATTAAACAATAGGCTACTTTTCGTCACAATAGCGCACATACGTTTGTGACAGGACCCCCACAAAACCCAAACTCACACCACCATCTCTGCAATCTCACACACTTTGGACCATAGCAAGCCACAAAATTCATATTGCCCTCTGCAGCCTCGCCCCTAACCCCACACAATCACATATACATATACTTTACCACTTTGCCCCTCACCTTAATGATTCTCTAGGAGGCGCTCTTTAACGCTCCGGAGCAGCCATGTTTGCCCCCACCACTCTGACAATCCGTGACACCGCCCACCCATGTCAATACCCCTAGGCGGTCTAATAAATGCAAAAAAAAAGTTTAAAAAAATATAAAAAAAATAAATAAAAAGGATTAAAAATTCAAATCACCCCCCTTTCCCTAGAACACATATAAAAGTAGTTAAAAACTGTGAAACACATACATGTTAGGTATCCGCGCGTCCTAAATCGCCCGCTCTACAAAGTTATAAAAATATTTTTCCTGTTCGGTAAACGCCGTAGCGGGAAAAATGGTCAAAAGTGCCAAACTGCCATTTTTTCACTATTTTGATTCTGCTAAAAATTTGAATAAAAAGTGATCAAAGCAATAACATTTCCCAAAAATGGTAGAACTACAAAGTACACCCGTTCCCGTAAAAAAAGACGCCCTATACAACCCCGTACACGCACGTATAAAAAAGTTACGGCTGTCGGAATATGGCGACTTTTCAAAAAATAATTTTTTAACACAGTTTTGGATTTTTTTTAAGGGGTCAAAATGTAAATAAAACCATATAAATTTGGTATCCCCGGAATCGTAACGAAGCACAGAATACAAGGGACATGTCATTTTGGTTGCACAGTGAACGCCGTAAAACCAAAGCCCGTAAGAAAGTCGCAGAAATGCATTTTTTCTTCAAATCCACCCCATTCTGATTTTTTTCCCTGCTTCCCAGTACATGATATAGAATAAATAATGGTGGCATCATGAAGAAAAATTTGTCCCAGGAAAAATTAAGACCTCATATGACTCTGGGAGCGGAGAAATAAAAAAGTTATGGGGTTTAGAAGGAGGGGAGTCAAAAACGAAAATCAAAAAATGCCATCGGCGGGAAAGGGTTAACTTCAAATACTTCTGTCCCAAAGTCACTATGTAAAGTTTCTCACAACACCGTATATATAGCGGCTCTAATACAAAGTAACTTCAACACAAAAGTCTCACGTATTCTCTGAATTACAGCAAAAACAAGATACAAACTTACATTTCATATCCCATACCTTATACACAGTACGAAAACCTTACCCACGCCTGTATATACCCACTGCTACAATCACCGCAGAAGAAGTCGCGGGTACCAGCTAGTGTAATATAAAATACACAGCACACACCATAATCTGAGGCTAAGGTCCAACTTAATAGGCCGCATCAAAAAAGCGATGTTGGGAAAAACTACGGCAGCAACTCATCATTTTTTCCCCGCATCATAGAAAGTCCGCAGAGGTTTCTTCTGCAGATTTTCTGCTTCCATCATACCTATAGGGAAACTGCTGGCATTTCCATAGGTATAATTGCCATGCTGCAATTTCCAAAACGGTATTGTAAATTGCAATGTTTCCGTCGCATATTCTTTTGCAATGTGTGGATGTGATTCGCTAGTGACTGTATAACCCCATGGATTTTGCGGAAGTGTTTCCACCACATAGGGCCCTGGCCTGAAACATACAACGTACAATATAATATAACATTAACAGTAAGCTACAAAAACACATATGTCATGTAGAATATATGAAATATATCAGATAAAATGTAATATATATCATACATTATAATATACAATACAGAATATATAACAGATACCACACAGCATATAGCATACATGTTACAGGCAACACATACAATACAATATATAGCACAAAATATATAATATACAGTGGCGTAACTACCGTGGTAGCGGTGGTAGCAACTGCCACAGGGCCCGGGACATTAGGGGGCCCGGCGACAGCCGCTACCGCTGCAGATTTTTCTTTTTTCTTAATAGGCCCTATTTACTTACCGATCCTGGCTGGGCCGAGATCGGTAAGTGACACCGCGGGCCCCACAAAGACTATCATTATACTTGGGGGTCTTTGCAGACCCCCGAGTATAATGATTGGAGGCCGGAGAGAGGTAAGGAACATAAAAAACACTGTTACTTACCTCTCCACGATCCGGGCAGGCTTCAGGCCTAGTTGTCTGACTTCTTTGACGTCACATGAACCCGGCCTGCGTACCGGGTCATGTGACATCCAACGTCATTGAAGAAGGATGATAGTGGAGGACTGCAACGGAGACAGGGGACAGGTAAGTAATAATGTTTTTTTTATGTTTTTATTCCCCCTGGGTCTACGGTTATTATACTCTGGGGTCTGAAAAGACCCCAGAGTATAATAATTGTTTATGGGTGTCCACAGTGGAGCATAATACTGAGTGCAGGGGCCACTAAGGGACATAATACTGTGTGCAGGGGCCACTATGGGCTATAATACTGTGTGCAGGGGCCACTATGGGGCATAATACTGTGTGCAGGGGCCACTATGGGACATAATACTGTGTGCAGGGGCCATTAAGGGACACAATATCGTGTGCAGGGGCCACTATGAGGCATAATACTGTGTGCAGGGGCGACTATGGGACATAGTACTGTGTGCAGGGGCCACTAAGGGGCATAATAGTGTGTGCAGGGGCCACTAAGGGACATAATACTGTGTGCAGGTGCCACTAGGGGCAAAATAGAGTGCGCAAAAATGTGGAGGAGGGTGTCGGTCGAGGTCGTGGGTGTCGGTCGGGGGGGGGGGCATGTCAAAAGTTTGCCACGGGGCTCCGCCATTCCTAGTTATCCCACTGATAATATACAATACAAAGCACAAGAGACAGCGTGCAACATACATCATGTAATATATAATACAGAACAAGAAACAGATAACACACATCATTCAATATATAATGTATAGAGATGAGTGAGTACTATTCGAAACGGGAGTTTCGAATAGTACTCGCTCATCTCTATGTACAGCACACAATATACAAAAGCATATAAGTTACTTGCAATATACAGCACAGAACATACAACACATAACACACAACATATAAAAGCTACAAATAATATCAAATGAGTTGCACACAACATAGACAATCTACTTTATAATACACAAGAAGGGGTACAGAGGTGGCAATCCTCACAAGACCCTGGAGCCTTGGGGGGGCAAAGGCCTCTATACAGAACAAGAAGACACCAGTATTAGGCCTTATTCACATGACAGCGCTGTGTTTGATGGATTTAACATCGATTGAAATTTGGGTCCATGCGCCAGTCAAAACGAACAACAATAGAGCATGTCACTGCAGTCTTTCACGGTCGTGTGAATAAGGTCTTAGGCCTGTACATTGATTTCAATCTTTTGGATCAAGAAACAAAGAACAATGAAATTCATCTTTTTTTTTTTCACTAAAAACTAAAAACTGATGTAAAATGGAAGAAACTTGGTGATCAGAAATGGAAAAACGGATGTTAAAATTGGATGTAAAAATTTGTTTGTAATGGACGTTAGCTCTATAAAAAAAGATCACCGATTCAGATTTGGAATTTGGGGCCCAGAAGCTTCAAGTTATGTCTCTGTATACAATGATCAATATAGAATATGTAATACAGCAGTGCAAAACCCAACATATAATATACACATCATACAGAATATTATACACAACATAACACATAACAAAACATGCAATAAACAGTTATCTATAAACAGCATACAACATATAGCATATTATACACAACATATAATATACACAACATACAGCATATTATACACAACATAGTATATAACACAACATATAGCATTTTATAAACAACATAGTATGGAAGACAACTGACACTTCTCTATATACAACAATCAGCATACAGTATACTACACACAACATAATATATAACAACATGTAACATAATGTATAAAACTCAATGTATAATATATAACATTGTATACACAACTAACAAGCAACAAACACACGGCATAATACACACAGCGGATAACGTATAGTACGGCATTCATTTATGAAATGTGAATGCAAAATCTGTAATAAGAATGTTGATGATGATGATGATGATGATGATAATATTGATGAGGATGATGTCGCCATCCTGAGTGTAACCTGACTGTCTTCTCATCTCTGATCCCAGAACAGCACAGACGTTCCCCCTACACTCGCCCCACCCCTATATTTTCACCATGAGGGTTTTTTCTGGAGATGCTGGTTCAATGGGGAAGATTTCCAGGAGACCATCTGGAACTTCTGGTTCAGTAAGTAAAGTTCTGTCCTATATGGATCTTGTCACCAGTGCTCACCTCTTACCCCCAGCATCAGCCAATAGTATGACGTCTCAGAAATCCCATTGACTATTCATGTATGGTTTTTACAGTGAACATAAAAGTCGTTCAGAATGAGCGGAGCGTAACTCCGTGTGCAGGCTCCTTTTGGTAGTGAAAATACACAGATGTGTAGTCTTCTTAGTTTGAGCTACAATTTTCGAGCATTTTTGGCTGATGATGGCCCATTTAAGCCACACCCTTTTTTCTGAGAATGCCACATTCACCCACATTTCTAGCAAATCAAAAATAAAATTTTAGTCTAAACAAGATGTGATAAAAATGCGACAAAAAGTGCTAAATATGCCCCATGTTTACACCAGTGTCTACTTGTAACAACAATAGTAATTCTGGCCCATTGGGTAAAATAATGGTCTAGATGGCCCAGGGTGCAAAATAACAGCAGCTATTGACTTCACTGAGGTCAGACATCCTTTAGTGTAGCAATAATGATATAACCTGGTGTGTAGAGGGTTAATAATTATTTATCTGTGACCAATGGGTTAATAATTAAATAATAACATCCCTTATATTTAGTAGAATTGGTGTCTGGTATATTAATAATTACACTCCTGGTGTCCAGTGTATTAGTAGTTATATCCATGGTGTCTATTGTATTAATGAGTACGGTATATCTCTGGTGCCTATTGTATTAATGATTATATCTCTGGTGCCTATTGTATTAATGATTATATTCCTGGTGTCTATTGTATTAGTAATTATATCCCTGGATTATATACTTTTGTGTCTAGTGTTTTAAGTTAATTATTAATTATACTCCTGATGTTTAGTGTATTAATAATAATAATTATTATATCTCTAATATCTATTGTATTATATCCCTGGTGTCTACAGTATTTATTATATCCCTGGTGTGTAGAGTATTATTTACTATATACATGGTGTATAATTAATTACTAATGATATCTTGGATGTCTGTTGTGTTAATAATTATGCCGTGCTGTTTTCAGAAATTTTTAGTAAATATACAGTACAGCTAGCACACTGCAAGAACACACAGTTGTGTACATGAGGCCTGCGATGGGAGTCATTCTAGAGGGTCATGCATTCCCATGACCAAATTTAAGCCATGAAACTCAGTCCGTGTGTTGGCCAGATTTAAGGGTCTGGACAGTATGCTGGGAGAAAGACTTCTAGAGGTATTATTAGCTATAATGAGTCCCAGCGACATACAGTCCTGCAGTGATTATAGTACAGGACAGTATATATCACTGGCGGTCAGAGACTCCTACTATCATAGATAACTATACTGCTAGGAGTCCTCTCCCTGTATACTGTCCTGCAGTGATTATAGTACAGGACAGTATATATCACTGGCGGTCAGAGACTTCTACTATCATAGATAACTATACTGCTAGGAGTCCTCTCCCTGTATACTGTCCTGCAGTGATTATAGTACAGGACAGTATATATCACTGACAGTCAGCGACTCCTACTATCATAGATAACTATACTGCTAGGAGTCCTCTCCCTGTATACTGTCCTGCAGTGATTATAGTACAGGACAGTATATATCACTGGCGGTCAGCGACTCCTACTATCATAGATAACTACTGCTAGGAGTCCTCTCCCTGTATACTGTCCTGCAGTGATTATAGTACAGGACAGTATATATCACTGGCGGTCAGTGACTCCTACTATCATAGATAACTACTGCTAGGAGTCCTCTCCCTGTATACTGTCCTGCAGTGATTATAGTACAGGACAGTATATATCACTGGCGGTCAGTGACTTCTACTATCATAGATAACTATACTGCTAGGAGTCTTCTCCCTGTATACTGTCCTGCAGTGATTATAGTACAGGACAGTATATATCACTGACAGTCAGAGACTCCTACTATCATAGATAACTATACTGCTAGGAGTCCTCTCCCTGTATACTGTCCTGCAGTGATTATAGTACAGGACAGTATATATCACTGGCGGTCAGAGACTTCTACTATCATAGATAACTATACTGCTAGGAGTCCTCTCCCTGTATACTGTCCTGCAGTGATTATAGTACAGGACAGTATATATCACTGACAGTCAGCGACTCCTACTATCATAGATAACTATACTGCTAGGAGTCCTCTCCCTGTATACTGTCCTGCAGTGATTATAGTACAGGACAGTATATATCACTGGCGGTCAGTGACTCCTACTATCATAGATAACTACTGCTAGGAGTCCTCTCCCTGTATACTGTCCTGCAGTGATTATAGTACAGGACAGTATATATCACTGGCGGTCAGTGACTTCTACTATCATAGATAACTATACTGCTAGGAGTCTTCTCCCTGTATACTGTCCTGCAGTGATTATAGTACAGGACAGTATATATCACTGACAGTCAGAGACTCCTACTATCATAGATAACTATACTGCTAGGAGTCCTCTCCCTGTATACTGTCCTGCAGTGATTATAGTACAGGACAGTATATATCACTGGCGGTCAGTGACTCCTACTATCATAGATAACTATACTGCTAGGAGTCCTCTCCCTGTATACTGTCCTGCAGTGATTATAGTACAGGACAGTATATATCACTGGCGGTCAGCGACTCCTACTATCATAGATAACTATACTGCTAGGAGTTCCTCTCTCATACTGTTTCAGTCCATAAATACAGGCAACACATGAACCAAGTCTCGCTCATGTGAATGTGGGATTATTCTCTGTCCTCAGCTGTAGGATTCCCTTCATTGTCTGTCTCAGCAATGATCTGATATAACATTTTTCTATTCTTGTCTCTTCAGCCAGTCAAGCGCACCCCAAACACTGCATCCAAGGCTACCTTTTCCCCATGCCTATAGCATCAGGACCGGTGCCGCACCCATCGTATGACCCCACAGCTGGTAAGTTGCCCTAATGTTCCTAATTGTATTTCTCTGTTACTGAGACAAGTGAATAATTTAAAGGGGCTACACGGTGGCTCAGTGGTTAGCACTGCAGCCCTGCAGCGCTGAGGTCCTGGTGTTCAAATCCCACCAAGGGCAAAAAACCATCAGCAAGGAGATTGTATGTTCTCCCCATGTTTGCATGAATTTCCATCCCATATTCCAAAAAAAAAGACATACTGATAGGGAACAAATGTACATTGTGAGCTCTATGTGGGCTCACAACCTACATTTAAAAAAAAGTGAATAATTTAGTAAAAATAGAATATCTGGACAAAGTTGCAGGATGATGCAAAAGCCTTAGACATTACAGTATGTACACTTTCCATATAGTAAACATTTCCACAAAAGACAGAACCCTCTTATATATCCCTGTGACTTCTGTACAAGCGTCATTGATTGTCTCTCTTTCTGTACAACTGGTCTATGTAGTTCTATCTGGGTGGAGTTCCCCTTTAATTTTACACCTTTCCTTCATCCCAGCTGACTGCACCCAGTGATCCCAGCCAATTGCTGGATGCCAGAGAACTCTCTGAATTTCTTATCATCTTTTGCTCCCGTTCCCTGCCGCTGTCTGCTGCATTACTGACTCCCTGACCCCTCATCTTCTCCTAGGGAATAAATGATTTTTCTTCGCTCATTCATTTCCTAATGAGCCAATTAAGTGCAGGACATGGCAGTAATTATTTTACTGCAGATGTATGAGATCCCCCAATAGTCACTGGGGACCTTGGTGCTTATATTCGTTATCACAGGGGATGGGGGAGTGATATCATCCTCTGGATATTGATGAGGATTCAACTCCAGTACACACTATATGACCATCCATAGGGAAGTCTAGGTGACAATAAATAAACATTTGCCATTCATGGAACTGGGTGGCAAATAAGTTGTCTTTGTAGGTAAACAACTAGATGTGCGATGTGATACATATATGAAATGGGACAATGCTGCTATAGATCACCGTGTATACGCAGTGTGTGTACTATTCATAACTAGTGCAGTTTTGCAATTTATGTAATATGTACAGCTGGTGCTATATATGTAGTATATCCTATGTATTCAGTATATGCAGTATGTGCAGTGTGTAATATTTGTAGCTGGTGATATACAACTCTGCACAGACAGATCATTTGATTGCATGAATAGCCCATAGTGATCCTTTCTGTAGTGTAAGTCAAATTGGACGTCAGAACCCAAGCCTAGGGTGGAAAACAATGTGGACACAAGCCATCAGAAGGTGTTTGCACAATCTTGGGCCAGACACCCAGTTACAGGGGATCCATTGACCTCACACCACTGCTCTCAAAGGCACAGCAAGATGGCAATGGAGGCTGGAATGGAGGCTGGAATGGAGGTCTATGCTTTTCAGTGAGGAGTCCTGGAATGGAGGTCTATCTTCTACAGTGATGAGTCTTGGAATGGAGGTCTATCCTCCACAGTGATGAGTCTAATTATAGTGGAGGTCTATACTTTTCAGTGAGGAGCCTTAGAATGGAGGTCTATCCTCTTCAGTGATGGGTCTTGGAATGGAGGTCTATCCTCTTCAGTGAGTATTCCTGGAATGAAGGTCTATCCTCTTCAACAATGAGTCCTGGAATGGAGGTCTATCCTCTTCAGTGATGAGTCTTGGAATGGAGGTCTTTCCTCTACAGTACAGTGAATAGTCCTAGAATGGAGGTCTATCCTCTACAGTGATGAGTCCTGGAATGGAGGTCTATCCTCTTAGGGTGATGAGTCCTGGAATGGAGGTCTATGTTTTTCAGTGAGGAGTCCGGGAATGGAGGTCTATGCTTTTCAGTAATGAGTCCTGTAATGGAGGCCTATATTCTTCATTTATGAGTCGTACTTTTGTCTCGGACACAATGATAGTGACAGATTGGTCTGGAGACCATGTGGGCAATGTCCTAAAGAGACCATCCCAAGGGAATGTCACACTAGACCTACTCCTAGGATTATGGTGTGGAGTGGTATAATGCATGGTAGTTGGACCCCTCTAAACTATATTTCAGATACACTAACATGTCAGTGTTACATATATTTGGTCTTGGAACCAGTGGTGCAGCCATTTGTCCAAAGTGCCCCAGGGGCTGTTTTTAAACAGGACAACATCGGATTGCATGTTCCTCATGTTATTATGAGCAGCTTGTGTGACCTAAACACACTACCCTGACCTGCATTGTATCTGGACTTGTCTAGCATCGTGCACATCTGCGGCGTCATTGATCAGCAATTGCAAAGGGAGCGACCAGCAGATAGTCTTAATAATTTGTTTGCCCAAGTACATTCAGCACAACATAACAATCCAATAATAACCTCACTGATGCCAGGCCAAACATTGTAAGTGCTGGGATTCCTGCTGGGGGCGCATGTATGTGTGGTATTAGTTACTTGCAATGTATGGCGTACAGTGTGTGGTTCTGTGTCACAGATACCTGAGTCGTTTGCAGTCATTTATAGCCCTGTCTGTTTCCCTTGCAGTATACAGAGGCTTCTGGACGGCGTTCATCATCCTCGCTGTTGCCGCCAGTGTGGTTGGGGGGCTCATTGTGGTCTGCGCAGTTCCCTTTGCGGCGGCCCAGATGTATAGAGTGGGAGGCGGATTCCTGATCACTGCCGGTAAGAGGCCATGTCAGGTAGTACAGGAGCCATATTTCATTTCTGCGGGGAAGGAACAAAACTGATCAATCTCCCCTAGAATAAGCCCATGGCAAACTACAACCCGCCCATAAAATATCATGGCCCCAAGTGTATGGGATAATGTCCATATATAACTGTAACCACTCTAGACAATGCTCTGTGAGCTGTGCCCACCATTAATACCATGTGTACAGGAGGATACCGTCACTTTACATAAATAATATCTATATATAACTCTATTCAGTCTAGACAACGCTCTGTTAAAAATAGGCGAAACCCCTAAGATTCATTTTGGCTCAGGAACCCTGATTGGTTTCGGGTCCAACAAGTTTGGATAAAACCAGAAGTGAAATGAATAGAATCTTGTGCATTATATTTTATAGTTATGTGCTGTAGATGTCTTATACTCTAGTTACATCCAAAACTGCATTCACAATGAGATAACAATCCCTACACGGCAGATATTCACACTGTTTTACAGTATAAACACATGATGGGGCATATATATATGAAGACTGGCGTATTGAATGCCATTCTTTATATCCCCTTGACCTGGCGTTCATGTTGTAAATTGGCGTAAATTATATTAAATGTAGTGAAACTCCATGCCCATAGCAACCAATCACAGCCCATGGCAACCAATCATAGCACAGTTTAATTTTTGTATTTTGCTCCTGAACAATGTAAGCTGCCTTGTGATTGGTTGCTATGGGCAAATAAGACAGTTGGCTTTTAGACCATTTTAATAAATCTGTCCCAATGTGTCTATGCAGCTCTGGATGTGACTGGAGTAAGACATTCTATACAGCAACGTAGCTATAGGGGCTGCCGAGACAGCAAGCGCTACTGGGCCCCGGATCTTCAGGGACCCATAGATCTTTCTACAAAATAATAAGACACCAGTATTCTAGATAGCAGATGGTAAGAGGGGGCCATGACACATTTTATCGAGGGGCCCACATTTGATACTGAATGCAGTAGGCTCCACGACACTCCTTCCCCCTCTCAGAATGGCTAATAACAGGCAGCAGTAGCTGTAGCATGCGCTTGTATATATCCTGACTAGGGTTGAGCGATTGTGTTCGGAAAAAATCAGATTCCAATCGGCGATCGAGAAAATTTTGCGATCAGAATTCCAAACACGATCTTTTTAGGTGGGATCGAGATCGGCTTAGCCTTCACACTGAGTATATAGTGTATACTCAGTGTGAAGGCTCCGCTGCGGTTCCATAGGAATGAATGGAAGCAGCCGGCACACAGCCTTAACCCCCTGCGCGCCGGTTGCCTCCATTCATTCTAATGGGAGACTAAACTAACATAACATCTCTAGTAGCTACTTACCTCCAGAGATGGCTGCTCCGGTGTTCTTCTTCGCCTTGCTGCCGCTCCACGCGGCGAGGCGAAGAAGAATGAGAAGCAGCGGAGCAGCCATCTCTGCAAGTAAGTGGAAACTCCTCTGGCTACTTAGTGATTCACTACACAGTGTGGATTCTAACAATTGTTAGATTCCATGCTGTATAGTGAATAGGATTGCTTTTAAAATCCGATCTCCGATTAATAAAAAAAATCCCATTGACTTGCATTGTGATCGGAATTGGGATCGAGATCGGGTTCGAATGAAAAATGATCGGAAATCGGATTTTAAAATCCATCCTGAAAAGTCAAGATCAGCTCAACCCTAATCCTGACATTAATGCATACGGATAACTACATCTCCCACAATGCACCGCAGCTGTTGTCTGATGGCTCTTCTCTTGCAGGGGTGCTGCTCGCCCTCCTCATTGCCCTCTTCGCCCTGTGGAAGGAGTTTGCTGCTGATCTGGAGAAATACATCTTATTGGAGAGAAGTCAGCAGTGTCCGCCTGATGCCCACCTTCATGTCTACTATGGGTGGTCCTTTATGTTTGCACTGGCAGGGGCCCCCCTGGTGCTCCTCTCTGGGCTTCTGTTTCACTGTATCAGCCGCAGCCTGCAGGTGGAGAAGTGAGCGGAGGGACAGACAGAAGACTCTGTAGGGTACAGATGGACATAAAGCCGCAGCCCCCATAACGTGGTCTGATGCTGTGTGCTACAATGAGGGAGCCCCTCCCCCATGAGTCAAACGTGACACCCCGTGTGGTGGGAGAGCAAGGACCCCCAGATATTCCTGCTGGGGACCCCTGAAGCTCAAGATTCCTAAAATGTTTCTAATAAAATATTGTAAAATGTCCGAATCGTCAGTGTTCACTCTGTCCATATGTGTGGAGGGGGCGCTCTAGATCAAAGAAGGTCACATAGATGAATGCTATAGGTGGGCACAATGTAGACATATGTGGGCAGTGAATGGCTATAGGTGGCCACTATGCATCTATATGCGGATAATGTATGGCTATAGGTGGGCACTATGTATCTATATATGACCAATGTATGTCTATAGGTAGGCACTATGTGGCTATATGTTGGCAGTGTATGGCTATAGGTCGGCACTATATACACTCACCGGCCACTTTATTAGGTACACCATGCTAGTAACGGGTTGGACCCCCTTTTGCCTTCAGAACTGCCTCAATTCTTCGTGGCATAGATTCAACAAGGTGCTGGAAGCATTCCTCAGAGATTTTGGTCCATATTGACATGATGGCATCACACAGTTGCCGCAGATTTGTCGGCTGCACATCCATGATGCGAATCTCCCGTTCCACCACATCCCAAAGATGCTCTATTGGATTGAGATCTGGTGACTGTGGAGGCCATTGGAGTACAGTGAACTCATTGTCATGTTCAAGAAACCAGTCTGAGAAGATTCCAGCTTTATGACATGGCGCATTATCCTGCTGAAAGTAGCCATCAGATGTTGGGTACATTGTGGTCATAAAGGGATGGACATGGTCAGCAACAATACTCAGGTAGGCTTTGGCGTTGCAACGATGCTCAATTGGTACCAAGGGGCCCAAAGAGTGCCAAGAAAATATTCCCCACACCATGAAACCACCACCACCAGCCTGAACCGTTACCGATACAAGGCAGGATGGATCCATGCTTTCATGTTGTTGACGCCAAATTCTGACCCTACCATCCGAATGTCGCAGCAGAACTCGAGACTCATCAGACCAGGCAACGTTTTTCCAATCTTCAATTGTCCAATTTCGATGAGCTTGTGCAAATTGTAGCCTCAGTTTCCTGTTCTTAGCTGAAAGGAGTGGCACCCGGTGTGGTCTTCTGCTGCTGTAGCCCATCTGCCTCAAAGTTCGACGTACTGTGCGTTCAGAGATGCTCTTCTGGCTACCTTGGTTGTAACGGGTGGCTATTTGAGTCACTGTTGCCTTTCTATCAGCTCGAACCAGTCTGGCCATTCTCCTCTGACCTCTGGCATCAACAACGCATTTCCGCCCACAGAACTGCCGCTCACTGGATGTTTTTTCTTTTTCGGACCATTCTCTGTAAACCCTAGAGATGGTTGTGCGTGAAAATCCCAGTAGATCAGCAGTTTCTGAAATACTCAGACCAGCCCTTCTGGCACCAACAACCATGCCACGTTCAAAGGCACTCAAATCACCTTTCTTCCCCATACTGATGCTCGGTTTGAACTGCAGGAGATTGTCTTGACCATGTCTACATGCCTAAATGCACTGAGTTGCCGCCATGTGATTGGCTGATTAGAAATTAAGTGTTAACGAGCAGTTGGACAGGTGTACCTAATAAAGTGGCCGGTGAGTGTGTATATATATATATATATATATATATATATATATATATATATATATATATATATTATTTATTTATTGTATAGCTACTGGTGGGCATTATGTATTTATATGTGGGTAATGCCTAATGGGCAGTGTTTGGCGTTCTCAAGGCATGTTTGTATTTATATGGGGGCAGTGTAAGACAGATTCACAGGGGCTTCTTTACTCAAGGCTCTCAACTTTTTTTGAAGGGGGGTAGAGACCAAGGTGGGTGAGGACAGGGAATCCTCAACCTGGAAAATTTACCATAACTCATGCCAGAAAATGTTCAGACACCTCTCTTTATTGAACTCACCCATGTATGGGCGAGCTATATATAGTACCCTGGACGGTCAATATATAACTGGAATTTGGACGAAATATGAACTGCATTAACTGGGCACTTTATATACTGTCTGGGTAATATACAGTATGTATTGATATGGCACTGTATGTATTATCTGGATTGCTATATGAATATTATATGTGGAGTACAGTAGTGTGCAAAGGTTTTAGGCAGGTGTGATGTAGAACACAGAAGGGTTAATAGTTTATTTTACGAAGTGAAACGTAAACCCCATCAATATCTGGTATGACCTTTCTTGTTTGGAGGAGTCGTCCTGGAATTAATGATATGGCCCCCACAGATATAGCCCTGATCTCATCATCATCCAGTCTGTCTGGGATGACATGAAGACACAGAAGGATTGGAGCAAGCCACAGAAGATCTGTGCTTGGTTCTCCCTGTCCACTGCAGCAGCCACTGGCGCCTGGAGGTACCAAAACAGCTGATCTGTGTGGGGTCCAGGTGACAAACCTCTTACAGATCATATACAGGTGACCTATCCAATAGACAAGTTATCAGTATTACACAAGCATTAGAGGTCTGGCAGCCATTATTGATGAGAGGCATCTATGGGGTTAAATCCTCCTCCTCTTCTTCCTACATTTCATCATCTCCAGCCGGTGAAGCGCGCGGCACACAATGTTATTACGGAGGATGTGCACCGTACAAACTGCGCATTTGTCACTATGTAAAATTAGAAATGAACTTCCATCTCTTGCTGCCGCAGCGAATATGTCAAACTCCAGATGAGATCTATCACATGGTAATTGCTAATTAACGCCAATACTTCACCGATCAGAGCGCAGACATCTGTTATAATCCGTGTCACCGCTCACAAAATCCAATAATCTGCACTAAAATATTATGACTGGCGCGATCTCAAGAAATACATCACCTACAAGGCGAAGAGAAGTCAGAGCCGCCAACGCAACAGAAGGGAAGGAGAGTGGGGTCTCCTGCCCAGAACCTCAGGGGTTCATGAGACTGACCACAAAACAGCATAGGTAATCTTCCTTTATATTATAGGCCAAAGCCTGAGGCTGCACTACTGTGAATCTGCTACTGTGCTACGGTAAGTCTACGCTCTGGTTGGATAAGGTGCTTTAGAAAAACTGTGTTATTTCATGTACGCCCAACTATTCGACCACCTCAATGGTCATGCCACACATATCTGTGCCAATACTAGCTCCAAGACGGACTTAGTTCTGGCCTCACCTTCCAAGCTAACATCACCACTGAATCAAGAGATAACACCAGGTAACCTTTTTGGCCTATCCCGCTTTAGCAGCAGTCTGGACAGTTTACCTCCATCATGAAAAACTTTCCTAGCCCATCTCACAAGCGACTGGTCCTCCTCTCCAAGGGTTCTTCTTTATGTTCCATGTAGCCTTCATCTTGTCTTCCAATCCACCTCCACAGATGATGAGCCAATACAGGCTCTCAGTACACCATGATCATCTAAGGTGGACTAGGTCAAACGCTGCACCTACTACACATACCCTCCGAATCGCCAATAAGCAAAGACTATGCTGACCACACAGAGCACAGAACAGACAGAGCACAGAACAGACAGAGCACAGAACAGACAGAGCACAGAACAGACAGAGCACAGAACAGACAGAGCACAGCGCACACAGTACAGACAGAGTAAACAATATACAGACTTTGCCAAAAGTTTTGAGACTGACAAAAATTTTGGTTTTCACAACATTTGCTACGTCAGTGTCTTTGGATCTATGGTTTCTATGGTTATCGAAGTACAAGTCTTAGCATTTCTTAAGATTTTCCACTTTTATTACCAAATCCATAAAGTTTATGCAAAACACACAAAAGGTCTGAGGACTCTTTACGGTAGACATGACATAGGACTCGTGGTGATGTCACGTTTTCTTCTTCACTCATTCTTTGAGATGTTCCATACAATCCACAGAGGATTTCATCAGAGAAAATATCTGCAAATTGAGGATTTAGGGAATACAGCTCTGTAAGGGTATGTTCACACTGAGTTTTTTTGCAGGCCGAAAAAATCTGCATCAGGAATTAGGAAACATTTTTTTGCTGCATTTTTTTTACATGATGCATTTTTTGCCGCGTTTTTTTTTTTTTTTTTGTATCATCACACTGTAAGGACCTGCAAACTTCCCTTGAAAAAAACACTTGTGTTTTTTGAGGCAGTTTTTGCAAAAACTGCATTAAAAAAGTGTTGTGTTTTTTCCACCTCCTGGGTTTAAAGGGTTTTTCAAAGCAGAATCCACCTGAAGTCTAAGGCCACGGACCATATCTGCAGCACTAAAACGCTGCGGGAAGAACCGCTGCGTGATTGCATTGCGATTATTTCCGCAGCGCTTTTAAAAGAAAGTTCACAGAGTTTTCCTCTGTGGACTTTCTCTTAACATTATATCTACGGGAAAGCCGCCGGTGTTTCCGTAGAAATAATTGACATGCTGTGATTTGCAAAGCCGCAACGGCTTTGCAAACCGCAGTGTGTCCGTGCTGCGCTCTTTTCTGCAAAGTGGAGATGGGATTCGCGTGAATCCCATCCACTTTGTCTGCACTGTACAACGCAACGATTTTTCCCGCAGTGTAGCTGCGGGCAAAATGTGGCGTTTACGTCCCGTGGAGCCCTGGCCGAAGATAGGTCAGGTTGCTTTTTTTCCCTCTAGCTGAAAAAAATCAGATAAAGGAAAAAAAACCTGCTACTGACTCATTGAAATGAATGGTTGGCGTTTTTTTTAAGTGGATTCCGACTCAAGATCAGCCTGCAAAAAACTCTGTGTGAACATACCCTAAGATGTTGTTGCCCTTATTCAAGGGACCAAAGGTAGTTGGATTATAATCTACAAAGCCATGTAATGGGCTCCACGTGCAGCGTCTCAGTGACTCTGTCTTCTGTTTTATGCCTCTGCTTGTATATATGGATGTTATTTGTGTATTTTATGTATCTTTCTCTAGGCTTGGTACAGTCCTTGGTCTCAGTGAGTGCTGCTGCTGTGACAGGAACTCGGGTGCCATCTTGTCAGCCCCTGAGGAAGAGGAGAAACTGAGCCCAAGACTGCTAGGAAGACATGCCTGAGACAGGGAAGATTCGTCTGTCTGCCCACCAGACCTCGTGCCTTGGAGGATAGGCGCTGTGCTTCTCCAGGGTCCCATCTAACAGACAGGTATCTAGGCCCAAAGGACTTCCTCACATCCAGACTCCAGAATCATATACAAGGTGAGGGAGGTATTCATTTGGAGTGGAGTATGTGGCCCCCCTATCACCACCGTCATGGTCTGGGCATCCTTCACCCCAAGCCTGGGTGTAAACAACAGTTTAGAGACTACGACCCCCCTCAGGAAGCCACAAGCCACTGCTGAGAGTCACCTGCTCCTCACAGTAACGTTCAACTTGTTTACACTACACCATTGCCTACGGAGACGTTCCTACACTTACCATCAGGGCCCTTCCGAACACCATCACATGGCTCAGGGTGAGAGAGGACCCCGCTGCGACTAGAAGCGCCCTGGGGGAATAAATATCACTACCATCAGATACCACACAGGCCCCCTTATCAGTGACCTGCTCTGTGACCTCACCACTGTGACTATTACTCCCATCTCATATCTACCAAGTCTGCCATAAAGTGAAGAACACCCTGCAAGAAGTAAGCATATCACAGTATCTAAGTCTGCCATAAAGTGAAGAAAACTCTGCAAGAAGTAAGCATATCACAGTATCTAAGTCTGCCATAAAGTGAAGAACACCCTGCAAGAAGTAAGCATATCACAGTATCTACGTCTGCCATAAAGTGAAGAAAACTCTGCAAGAAGTAAGCGTATCACAGTATCTAAGTATACGATCAAGAGAAGAACACTCTGCAGTAGGTAGGTGTATCGCAGTGTCTAAGTGTAACATAAAGAGAACACTCTGGAGGCTGCACCACTATACCCACAGGTACAAACACATCAGAGGTCCTGACCGCTATTCCCACAACGTGAGATACATTGGGGGTCCTGACTGCAACCTGCTCCCCTTTACTCACAGGATCCATGATAGAAAGTAGTGACTCAGGAGCTGTCTGCTATGCTGTGGATCCAGTAATTGGTGCTGCCTCCTGTGACTTTTAGGGGGCATTCACATTACCGCCAATGTCTACCCCGGGGTTTCCGTCCTAAATCCCAGGGAAATTGGACAGTGAATGGCTTGCCAGCAGTCAGCTTTAAAATCCATTCACTTGAACGGTTTCCAGGAAGAAAGGCTGCATACGGACACCGACAGTTACCTTTAAAACCCTATTCAAATGAATGGGTTTTAAAGCTGACCCCCGGGAAGCCGTCCACTGTCCAGTTTCCCCAGGCTTTAGTATGAAAACCCCGGGGTGGACAGCGGTGACAGTGTGAACACCCCCTAACTATGAGGTACCACTTGCGGGAACCACGTCACACCAGGTGGGTTTGGTTTTCATACAGGACAGGCCTAGTTCGCCTCTACTTCAACAATGCAACATCTGAAAATGTTGAGACTCTGGGTGTGTTACCTGTGATGGGTGTAGCACGCCGGCATGCACAGCTAACACTCCTGGAGATGAGGTAGCGTCACCCACTGGAACCAAAACACACCTGAATTAAACCACCTCTAGGTTTATGGTATATGGGAGATCTCTCATCATCCTGTGGCCAATAAACCTTATTTTCTGTCAAGTGAATGAAGGATTTGCTCTTGTCAGCACCCGACCTGCAGCGCTGGTCTCAGGGTGATCTATACGGGCTGTGTCTCTATAAGGGTCTCATATATAGGGATCTTGTTGCAATGTTTCTCGCCAACTTTCTGACATAAAGGAGACGTCCGGTGAGCAGTAATGAGCGGCGCCTCATTGGAATCAAGGCTCGAACGGCGCGATTTTCCACACTCTTTCAGCCAGTGGTCCTGGAGCTAATGTGCAGCGCCTCCGATAAGGCGGCAGCGTGTGAGGGACGCCACCGCCGCCACGAAGAAAGGGAATGAAAGTGACACAGATAATTGTGCTGTAGAAAGGGCTCGGCTGCACCTTGCCTATCACTGACAATTTCCATATCTTAGGGAAACCTTTGTCAGCGTCTGTCACCGCGCCGCTATTATCCGCCTTTCTGGATAATTACCAGTTAATGTGAGAAGCAGATGGAGGAAAAAACCTTGAAATTCCTGATAGCGAATCCTCAAACCTTTCGCCTTATCTGCGCTCAGCAGCCGCCACATTTCAAAAGAACTTTCAAAACCTTTGTTAGCGAATGTCCCTGATTCCCAGTGTGAACGGAGCGTGTGACATTCAGCCGCCATTGTTCCCGTCTTTTTTCACAATTAAATGCTATTATGGTGAACTGTCAACGTAAAATGTTTGCTCTTAACTAATGGGTCTGATGTCAGCGCAGTGGGCGGAGTCTAAGTAACCATAGAAGTCACAGTGAGTAATACACATACCTGCAGACAAGTGCAATGTGTGTACACTAGCATAATAGTGAGCGCAGCTCTGGAGTATAATACATGATGTAACTCAGGATCAGTACAGGATAAGTAATGTAATGTATGTACACAGTGACTGTACCAGCAGAATAGTGAGCGCATCTCTGGAGTATAATACAGGATGTAACTCAGGATCAGTACAGGATAAGTAATGTAATGTATGTACACAGTGACTGCACCAGCAGAATAGTGAGCGCAGCTCTGGAGTATAATACAGGATGTAACTCATGATCAGTACAGGATAAGTAATGTAATGTATGTACACAGTGACTGTACCAGCAGAATAGTGAGCGGAGCTCTGGAGTATAATACAGGATGTAACTCAGGATCAGTACAGGATAAGTAATGTAATGTATGTACACAGTGACTGCACCAGCAGAATAGTGAGCGCAGCTCTGGAGTATAATACAGGATGTAACTCATGATCAGTACAGGATAAGTAATGTAATGTATGTACACAGTGACTGCAGCAGCAGAATAGTGAGTGCAGCTCTGGAGTATAATACATGATGTAACTCAGGATCAGTACAGGATAAGTAATGTAATGTATGTACACAGTGACTGTACCAGCAGAATAGTGAATACAGCTCTGGAGTATAATAGGATGTAACTCAGGATCAGTACAGGATAAGTAATGTAATGTATGTACACAGTGACTGTACCAGCAGAATAGTGAGCGCAGCTCTGGAGTATAATACAGCATGTAACTCAGGATCAGTACAGGATAAGTAATGTATGTACACAGTGACTGCAGCAGCAGAATAGTGAGTGCAGCTCTGGAGTATAATACATGATGTAACTCAGGATCAGTACAGGATAAGTAATGTAATGTATGTACACAGTGACTGTACCAGCAGAATAGTGAATACAGCTCTGGAGCAGGGTCGGACTGGGATGTCTAGGGCCCACCAGTGGAATTGTTTCTAGGGGCCCACCGCCAGGACCCTGCAGATCAGCGGTACCGAGACAGGGCGGTTAAAGGTAATAACATGTTGGGAGCCATGCTACTCACGCACTATACCATGCGCACTACATATACCTACTGCTTCAGCCTGTATGGCAAGTGAACAGCATGGCTCCTAGAAATGTTACCATTACCCGTAGCTGAAGTGTCCTGGAAAAGCTGATCTGCAGAGGTCCTGGCTGTTGTATCATCGCAGATGTAATATTGATGGCCTATCCTAAGGACAGACCATCAATATTAGAAAGATGGATACATCCTTTAAAGTGGTTGTCCAGGAATTGGAGCAACTCATGTGGTGGGAGGGAGGTGTAAAATAAAAAAACAAATAAATAAAAAAAGAATACTCATCTGTCCTTAGCGGTTAAACGGTTTTGCGGCGGAGAGCATAAAACGCACACCGCCGCACCCGGTCTGACAGCTTTCTGTCTTCTACAAGCAGAAGACGGAAAGCTGAGAACGGACTGCCGAACGCTAGTGTGAACCTAGCGTCAGGCTAAAGCCCCATGTAGCAAGACAAAGCAAAAAGCGCTGCGGGAAAAACCCCGGCGGCAACACATCAGTTTTTCCTGCAGCGCTTATTGCAGAAACTCCGCAGAGGTTTCCTCTGAGGACTTTGTTTCCTTTAGGGTAAGTTCACGCAGGGATTTTTGGTCAGGATTTTGAGGCCGTATCTGCCTCAAAATCCTGACCAAAAAGATGGCTCCCATTGAAATCAATGGGAGCCGGTCAGTTCTTTTTTTCCGGGAGCCGGTTTGTTCCAGCTCCCAGAAAAAGAAGCGTGGTGCTCATTCTTCAGGTCGTTTCGCCTCGCGATTCAGCCTGAAGACACTCCCTCCTCCCATCTAGGCCCATTTATTGGGCCTAATCTGGAGCAGAGTGCGTGACTGGATGCCGATGCACCCAGTCGCGGCTACCCGATTTTTGGTCCGGAACCTGAGGCGGCCTCTGCCTCAGGTTCCGGACCAAAAAACCCCCTGTGAACTTAGCCTTATACCTATAGTGAAACTGCAGGTGTTTCTGTAGATATAAGTGACATGCTGCAATTTCCAAAACCGCAACAGTTTTGGAAATTGCAGTGTGTCCGCCGTGTGTGTTTTTCTGCAATGTGTGGATGGGATTGCACTCACTATATACCTACATACTCAGGCCTGGTTCACATCTGCGTTCAGTAATCCATTCGGGGAGTCCGCATGGGGACCCTCCCAAACAGACTACCGAACGCATTAGCAAGTGGTGTGCAGTGAAAGCACACATAGACTATAATGGGGTCCATGTGCTTTCCGTGCGGTGTCTGCATACAACATGCGGACAGAAAAGTACTTTACAATCTACTTTCCTGTCCACATGACTCATGCGGACACCGCGTGGAAAGCACACGGTCCCCATTATAGTTTATGCGGTCCGCGTACTTTCACTGCACACCGCTTGCTAATACGTTTGGTAATCCGTTCAGGGGGAAGGGGGAGGGGGTTCCCATGCAGACTCCCCAAACAGATCACCGAACGCAGATGTGAACCAGGCCTTAAACATATACCATATATACTCACACATATACAATACAATATACACATACAATACTATAGCACATATACATTTATATACATTCATATACCATATAAGTCATATATATACTTGTATGAATACTATATATACACACACACACATATATACATACACATTATTATAGCATACAGTATATACTCACACATACCTGTATACAAACATACAGTACTCACACAGTATACAAGACACATACTTTACACAAATGTACATATATACATATTAAACATACAGATTTTACAAAGAGTTTACTCACCTATTCCAGCAGCAGTCGGCTCCCTGTCCTCCCCACACGCTGCGATGTAACAGGACTCAGTGTGAGGAGGAGGGGGGAGGGGGAGGAAGTGCGTGCGTGCGTGCAGCAGGGGAGATCTCACAGGACAGCAGCTGCAGGTAAGTGAAAGGAGAAACCATTAGCTGATGCTGAAGAAGAGACACTCGCTGTCCTCCGATGTGTACTTCTTCAGCATCAGCTAATGGGGGCCCCTGTGTGTGGAGGCAGATGCATTGGCCAGGTGCCCGGTTGGGGCCCCTGGCCATCCCGATCGGGCCCCGACCAATGCATCTGCATTGGTAAAAATCAAAACTTTAAGTCAGGGCTCGGGGGCCCACCGGGGGATTCCCCGGTACACCGGTGGGCCAGTCCGAGCCTGCTCTGGAGTATAATAGGATGTAACTCAGGATCAGTACAGGATAAGTAATGTAATATGTGTACACAGTGACTGCACCAGCAGAATAGTGAGCGCAGCTCTGGAGTATAATACAGGATGTAACTCAGGATCAGTACAGGATAAGTAATGTAATGTATGTACACAGTGACTGTACCAGCAGAATAGTGAGCGCAGCTCTGGAGTATAATACAGGATGTAACTCAGGATCAGTACGGGATAAGTAATGTAATGTATGTACACAGTGACTGCACCAGCAGAATAGTGAGTGCAGCTCTGGAGTATAATAAGATGTAACTCAGGATCAGTACAGGATAAGCAATGTAATGTATATACACAGTGACTGTACCAGCAGAATGGTGAGTGCAGTTCTGGAATATAATACAAGATGTAACTCAGGATCAGTACAGGATAAGTAATGTAATGTATGTACACAATGACTGCACCAGCAGAATAGTGAGTGCAGCTCTGGGGTATAATACAGGATGTAACTCAGGATCAGTACAGGATAAGTAATGTAATGTATGTACACAGTGACTGCACCAGCAGAATAGTGAGTGCAGCTCTGGAGTATAATACAGGATGTAACTCAGGATCAATAGAGGATAAGTAATGTAATGTATGTACACAGTGACTGCACCAGCAGAATAGTGAGCGCAGCTCTGGAGTATAATAAGATGTAACTCAGGATCAGTACAGGATAAGCAATGTAATGTATATACACAGTGACTGTACCAGCAGAATGGTGAGTGCAGTTCTGGAATATAATACAAGATGTAACTCAGGATCAGTACAGGATAAGTAATGTAATGTATGTACACAATGACTGCACCAGCAGAATAGTGAGTGCAACTCTGGAGTATAATACAGGATGTAACTCAGGATCAGTACAGGATAAGTAATGTATGTACACAGTGACTGTACCAGCAGAATAGTGAGTGCAGCTCTGGGGTATAATACAGGATGTAACTCAGGATCAGTACAGGATAAGTAATGTAATGTATGTACACAGTGACTGCACCAGCAGAATAGTGAGTGCAGCTCTGGAGTATAATACAGGATGTAATTCAGGATCGGTACAGGATGAGTAATGTAATGTATGTAGACAGTATAAGTTACAAGTTACCAGTGTTATTACACAGACGCCATGATACCTTGAAATTGGAAAATGTAAATTATTATTTTCAGTGATGTTAGTGACAGGTGTGGGGTTGTGACAATTTATCATTCACATTCTTTCTTTAGGCCAACATTACTACATGAAATGTATTTGCTTATTAATATTCACTTTTACAACCACTCTCTAATAACAAAAAAAAAAAAAAAAAGAAGGGTAATGGCTGCAGATCTGACGGTGAAGACTTGATATAACTGCAGAATTGTTAGTGGAGCTTTGGATGTGACCAGAGGATTCTCTCTGACATATTTACAGTCACTGTCCTTTATGTATATGCATGATGTCTATGAAGACAGTGAGGATATTACAGATCTGTGTTGTATTAGATTCTAATTATGGTCATACGTTCTCTATAAACACATTGCAGCAATGTCTTGTTAGATTCAGCGCCAGCGACTTGCGAGATGATTGGAAAATTGTCGATACTTGATCTTCAGTTTGGGTCTCTAACAATATGACATTAAAGAAAGGAAAAGTCTCTTTATAAGGCAAATCTGGGTGCCACATCTTCTTTATTCCTCTGATTAACACTTCACGTAAGTGGCGACGCTGCTGATTGCTGAAAACCTCAAGAGCCAAGCAGCGGGATCGGCTGACAATGGCGCCTGATTGCTGCAAAGACGACAAAACTTCATTAGGCCGCGACTCCTGACGACGAGGTCAACGAGTCCCATTACTTTGCATTGAGCGAGCCGTAAAGGGTGGAGAGTGTGCACTCGGCCATTTCCCCTCATTGTCCACAAGTCCTCCCAATGGCCGCTCGTTACCGTCTTGTTGTCTTGTAATTTCAGCCTCATTGTTCTCATGAGAGAGTCTTCAAGATTGGCGCAATGATTATAAAATATGTACCGCGTGGCAGGAAAGAGTTTGGACACAAATGTGGAGACGGGTCAGACGTGACTTCTGTGACAAGTAGGAACATCCCTAAATCTCTAGGGTACAGCTCAAAGTGGCGGATCTACAGTGCAATGCAAAAGTATTCACACCCTGCATTCTTCCAATGGATAATATACTCAGGAGCATATGTCTCAGGAGCATTCATGCAGCTATTCTTAGATGTACAGCTCCTGCAGCTGCTCCTGCATGTCTCTGCTCTGGGCATCTTCACCCCAATCTGAGCTGGTCATCGCCATCATCTTGGTATTTCTGTTCTTACCCTCCATCTTGTCTTGACCAGTCTCCTAGTTCCTGCAGTAGCAGTTTCCACCTTCCTTCACCATAGGAATGCTTTTGACCAAGATGGCCTGGTTTCCTCCTGACGTTTAGGTTTAGGGACACAGATGTATTAAGATTCAAAATTTGTCCCTTAAGGCTCGTTCACATCTGCGTTGTCCTCTCCGTTGTGCAGGTTTCCGTTTCCTGCATAAAACAGAGCAGCATACGGAAACCTGCAGGAGTCTTTCTCACCCATTCACTTGAATGGGTGAGAAAGCTGTCCGTCTGTGAGCGGTGGTGAGCGTTTTGCGCTCTCTGCCGCAAAACCAGGTTTTTTTAATCCGGACACAGAGTCGGACATGCAGTACTCTGTGTCCGGATTAAAAAATCCGGTTTCGCGGCGGAGAGCATAAAACGCTCACCGCCGCTCACGGCCGGACCCGGTCTGTGCTTTGCGTCTACTGGCATGCGGAAGACGGAAAGCACAGAACGGAAGGCTGAACGCAGGTGTGAACCTAGCGATACATGCACAGGGCATGGCATACTTACTTAAAGGGATTGTCCAGGGTAAAACTAATCTAAACACCCTCCCCCTGCTTATTTTCTAAATACGACAATTTATCAAAAATATATATATTTACCCATATCCCTGGGACGGTCATGTGACCGCCCCAGGAACATTTGCTGTTTATCCGGTGACAATCCGTTTCCCGGGAATGGAACGTCACTACTACTCCCCCCTACCCCATCCACTCCATCATGCTTACCTCTCTTCCTTCCAGGCTTCCTCCTGCAAGATGGCTCCTCCCTCTTTTAAGACTGCCGTCGCATGCTATAGTCTGCAGCCGATAATCCACCTCTATTGCGCAGCTCCCACTTATTCGCTGTAGAGGTGGAAAGTCGGATGCAGAGCAGTGATGGGACTATAATGCGCACCGACAGAATCAGAAAAGAAGGAGGAGCCATTCCGCAAGAGGAAGACTGGAAGAGAGGTAAATATATAATTGGTTTGGGGGTTGCGCTGAGTAGGTATGGAAGGGCTAGTAGTGGGCAGGATAGCTAAAGAGACCGTGAGGGGGTGTATGGGAGGGAGGGAGAAAGGAAGGGGGGTTGTGAGGTGAGAGGGAGCTAGTGCGGAAGTTACATAGCAGAAAGCTGAACCTTGTAAACAAATGCAGAAGATGGCAGGAGCTCCCAGAGACACCCAGAAATCAGAGGTTGCAGGGGTAACAATTTAAATCCAAAATATTACCAAATAGCTTATTAGCAACCAAAAGAACCCAAAAATCACCCATTCATGAAAATAAATTCAGTGAAGCTTAACTTTTAATTGTAATATAGCTAATATACTGTATATAGTGAGCTAATAAGATTACAGCTGTCAGTCTATACCATCTCCTGACGTATATAATATCAGATTATTTTACCATCAGTATGATAGGTATGGAAAAAGCGTATAATAAAGGTTTATTCTTCTACATTGTCACCTTGTAATGCTGGGAATCAATCCCTTTATCTATTGAAGAACATTGTTCAGTATTTAGTATTATGACTTCTAACAAGATTTAGTCACATGACTTTATCTGTTAGTGAGATGCTTATCTCCGCACTATAGATACCAGGATGTCCACGGTATATCCCAGAGACATAGACAGCTTTAATGCTTTAAAAGACAGGAATATTTCACCCTCCCAACATGTTTCACCCACTATATGGATGTCATCAGGGGTATTAGGTAAAGAGCTACTGCTCCCAAAAATGGCCCTCTCATAACCAACTGGGACAATTCCCTAACATTGGCAGTGTCCCTAGATGAGTCAGCGCTAGAAAGAATATGCCATCCCTCCCAGACAACATCAAAAGCACATCTGTATATGCACCAATGGTTTCCAAATGCCCGCGCATGTGCAGATGGCACCACTGCAGATTTAGGATTTACAAGGAAAAGCCAATGGCACGTGTGTAACTATGGACTTGCGCATGCTTAGAACAAGCTAATTCAGATTTAGTGGTTTACCAGGAGATCAAGATGATAATCCTCAGGCGTGGCTCGTGCATGCGCATTGGCTTAGTTTTCCCACTTAGTGATGAATAAGCTTATATATCTGAGCCTACTATTTGTTCCTATATATGTGACATATCACCACAATACAGGGAAGTAATCAGATAATGTGGTATATCAGATGGCAACTGTATAGGGAACATTTATCATTGATGTATAGAGAGAAAATGGAAAAATATGTAGCACACTACATTAATAAGAGTCTACCATTATTTCTATATCTGCCACATGTCACCACTGATCAAGGGAATGATCAGATAATATGGCACATAGCAGGGCAAGTGTATAGGGGACACTAATAAACACTAAATATATGGAGTGGAAGACTATAGTATTACTAAATTTGGTTAGTAGGGCCTATAACTTAGGAGATCCATATTCTTTTCCATCCAAGAGAAATATTAAGAAATACTTTTGTATAATGAAGAATTTACAAAATTTACAGTCCCCACAGGAGAACGATCCCATAACAGTAGATTTCAATCAATTATTTGGATCTGTTTTATATCCCTAATAATGGCTGTGCACTAATGTCTCCCTAATGTTCCTACCTCTGTGGAAAGTTATACTTGGCCTTTCAGTTAGTACATCCTTAGGGGACACAGCTCAAAAGTAGCTTAAGGACACGGCCTCATTTTGAATGACGTGGCATCATCCAGTCCTTCCTCCTGTTCTTAACCTCATACCTATAAATAAAGACTCGTAGCTGGAATTAATTAGCCACGGCAGCCATTATATTAACACGTACAAAACAATAACAATTGGTATAAACCATACCTGAGCCCACTATACTCCGTTTTGACTAAGGGGGTCCCTCGGAACCTCCATTCTGGCCTGGTAATTCTTATTTCCTTTAAATTATTATCCCCAGTTGTACTCCCAGATCGGAGGCACCAAATCACCTCTTAAAAAGATCCTTTGATCTCAGGCCAGACTAAATTCCACAGCTAAAGCACTAATCCTTTTGGGCAGTCCAGAGCCTTCCGAGCTCCCCCTAAACAGACCTCCACATCGTCTCCAACTCCGAGGACCCCCTACCAAGCTGTCATGACAAAACACTTCCTAACCTCCAAGACTCTGGTGCCTTCCGTATTATTTTCTTCATTCTCAAAATTACCCAATCCCATGACCTATAAATAGGGGAGGGAGCTTCCCCGATTCTATTTTGCAGTGCACTACCGTTACTCTTCTCAGGCTTTTATATATAGGTCCCATGCTGCCACCTACCCTGGATGCTACCTAACCTAGAATCCCCCATACCCACCAATGGGTGCAGTCCGGCGCGAGCCTACGTCAAGGGAAGCCTCCTCCTAGGCCTTCATTCCAGCCTCTTCTAAACTGACTTGTGTCACTTTATATTGCAATAACTTTGAGACACTATAACTTACAAAAGTAATTCAGAGATTGTTTTTTCGTGACATATTGTATTCATGTTATTGGTAAATATTGCTCAATATTTTTTTAGGAAATAGGAAATTTGATAAAAATTTGGAAAAAATTGCATTTTTCAAAATGTGAAATGCTCTGCTTTTCAGACAGTCATAGCACTAAATACATCAATATTTATTATCTACCATATCTCCGAGATATATCGGCGTCATCTTTTATTCATCCTTTAATTTATTTCGTACATTAGAAGGCTTACAAGTGTAACAGCGATTTTCCAGATCTACATGAAAATTTCCCAAACAAGTTTTTTAGGGACCACTTCAGTTCTAAAAGGGATTATAAAGGCCTGTATTTTAGAAACCCCCCATAAATCACCCCATTTTCAAAACTGCACTCCTAAGATAATTCAAAACAGATTTGGGGAGTCTGTTACCTCTTTAAGCGTTTCATGGGAATTAAAACAATATGGAGGTGAAATTTAGATATTTAGACATTAGACATAAAAAGTTACAGGTGTCAGAATACGGCGACTTTTAGAAAAAAAAGTTTTTGGTACCCAGTTTTGGATTTTTGCTAAAGGGGTTTTCCATGCAGGAAATATTTTTATTTCAAAGGCCTGTTAGTGTAAGTAATGGGTTAATAAGTGCACCCATATACCTTTAGCAGTGTTGAAGTGATTTCTGAGTGTCTTTGGCAGCTGCAGCATCCTCTGCCTTTATTTACGCGCCTTAGCTTCCTGCTCTGCAGCTTCCTGTGTAGCTGCTACACTAGTTCCTTCTCACTCAGCCCCCCTCCTCTCTCACTCCCTTACAAAACCGTCCATCTCCCTAAGCCTAGCCCCTCCCACCTCCCCTGTCTCACTAAGACGAGTGATCCCGCCCATTACTAGCCCCTCCCACACTCCCTTTCTCACTAAACCTAGCAATCCCGTCCATTCCAAGCCCCTTCCACCTACCCCCCGTCTCCCTAGCTAATCTATTCCGCCTACTACTAGAAGACAGGAAGAGGGGAGGAGCAGTCCCGGACACAGGAAGGCTTGGTAAGTATTGATGGGAATAGGGGAGAAAAAAGAGTAATGGTAACGTTTACGTTTCAGAAGTGGTGAATGTCACCAGATTATCAGAAAGTGTTCCGAGGATGGTCACATGACCGCTCTAGCGATATGGGCAATTATGGATTTTTTAAAATTGAAGTAAATTAGAAGTTAGGTGGAGGGAGGGAGTTTAGTTTAGGGGTTAATTCTCAGTTTATCCTGGACAACCCCTGTAAGGGGTTAAAATGTAAATAAAACCATATAAATTAGGTATCCTCGGAATCGCACTGAAACACAGAATACAGATGACATGTCATTTTGGCTGCACAGTGAACGAAGTGTACAAAGCCTATATTTTTTTTTCCAGCTTCTCAGTACATTATACAGAATAATTAATGGCGGCATCATGAAAAAAAACTTCTCCTGCAAACATTAAGACCTCATATGGCTCTGAGAGTGAAAAAAATAAAAGAGTTATGAGGTTTGGAAGTGGGGGGGAGTCAAAAACGAAAATCGAAAAAAGGCCTGTGGTGGGAAGGGGTTAAGTACGTTATCCTGGGTTCAGCGGTGAAATACATGTGGCATAAACTGCATTTTGGTTACACAGCTTGGGGCAGATGTGAAGGAGCGCGATGTGGCTATTGGAGTGTAGCTATAGATGTTTGGTATCTTTATGCCATGTTATGTTTGCAGAGCCTTTAAGTTAGCAGAAAAATGAAATCCTTTAGTGACCCCAAATTGAAAACTGCGCCCCTCAAGGGTGTAGTGAGTATTGGTATCCCAGTTGTGAAATCATAGCAAATGTTGAAGAGTGAATATGTAAGCTGTGAGGAGTACATTGGAAACACCAAATTTCTTACTATATCTCCAGTAGTCCCTATGATGAGGGGGAGGGGTGTCACTCTGGGGACCACTTCTGGTGTCTTTTCCCTTATAAACTCTAAATCTGGGGTGTAACCTAATATACACTCGCACATTCTCTTCCCGCTGCAGCTAGTTGTTATAATGATTTGGCGATTTTGGCGTTTTTCGTCTTCACATTGTATAAGCTTCATTTATTTTTATTTTTCTGGTGATGTAGCCATGTAAGGGCTGTTTGTGGTATGAGAGGCATTTTGTGATTACACCATTTTTGAGTGCCTATAACTTATTGAATACATTTTATTAACACAGTACAGGGATAATACACACAGTGATATCACAGTACAGGGATACGATACACAGTGATGTCACAGTACAGGGATAATACACACAGTCATGTCACAGTACAGAGATAATACACACAGTGATGTCACAGTACAGAGATAATACACACAGTGATGTCACAGTACAGGGATAATACACACAGTGATGTCACAGTACAGGGATAATACACACAGTGATGTCACAGTACAGAGATAATACACACAGTGATGTCACAGTACAGAGATAACACACACAGTGATGTCACAGTACAGAGATAATACACACAGTGATGTCACAGTACAGGGATAATACATACAGTCATGTCACAGTACAGGATAATACACACAGTGATGTCACAGTACAGAGATAATACACACAGTGATGTCACAGTACAGAGATAATACACACAGTGATGTCACAGTACAGGGATAATACATACAGTCATGTCACAGTACAGGATAATACACACAGTCATGTCACAGTACAGAGATAATACACACAGTGATGTCACAGTACAGAGATAATACACACAGTGATGTCACAGTACAGGATAATACACACAGTCATGTCACAGTACAGGATAATACACACAGTGATGTCACAGTACAGGATAATACACACAGTGATGTCACAGTACAGAGATAATACACACAGTGATGTCACAGTACAGGGATAATACACACAGTGATGTCACAGTACAGAGATAATACACACAGTGATGTCACAGTACAGGGATAATACACACAGTGATGTCACAGTACAGGGATAATACACACAGTGATGTCACAGTACAGAGATAATACACACAGTGATGTCACAGTACAGGGATAATACACACAGTGATGTCACAGTACAGAGATAATACACACAGTGATGTCACAGTACAGGGATAATACACACAGTGATGTCACAGTACAGGGATAATACACACAGTGATGTCACAGTACAGAGATAATACACACAGTGATGTCACAGTACAGAGATAATACACACAGTGATGTCACAGTACAGAGATAATACACACAGTGATGTCACAGTACAGGGATAATACATACAGTCATGTCACAGTACAGGATAATACACACAGTGATGTCACAGTACAGAGATAATACACACAGTGATGTCACAGTACAGAGATAATACACACAGTGATGTCACAGTACAGAGATAATACACACAGTCATGTCACAGTACAGGATAATACACACAGTGATGTCACAGTACAGAGATAATACACACAGTGATGTCACAGTACAGAGATAATACACACAGTGATGTCACAGTACAGAGATAATACACACAGTGATGTCACAGTACAGGATAATACACACAGTGATGTCACAGTACAGAGATAATACACACAGTGATGTCACAGTACAGAGATAATACACACAGTGATGTCACAGTACAGGGATAATACACACAGTGATGTCACAGTACAGGGATAATACACACAGTGATGTCACAGCACAGGGATACGACACACAGTGATGTCACAGTACAGGGATAATACACACAGTGATGTCACAGTACAGAGATAATACACACAGTGATGTCACAGTACAGAGATAATACACACAGTGATGTCACAGTACAGAGATAATATACACAGTGATGTCATAGTACGGTGATACTACACACAGTGATGTCACAGTTCAGAGATAATATACACAGTGATGTCACAGTACAGGATAATACACACTGTGATGTTACAGTACAGAGATAATACACACAGTGATGTCACAGTACAGGGATAATACACACAGTGATGTTATAGTACAGAGATAATACACACAGTGATGTCACAGTACAGAGATAATACACACAGTGATGTCACAGTACAGAGATAATACACACAGTGATGTTACAGTACAGAGATAATACACACTGTGATGTTACAGTACAGAGATAATACACACAGTGATGTCACAGTACAGGGATAATACACACAGTGATGTTACAGTACAGAGATAATACACAGAACCCTCGAGCAGCTGGACAGATGTTTCCTCACGTTCCCCAAAAACTAGCCCTGAGCCAGAATGGAAATTGATTTTACAGAAGCCGAAGGATATGAAGGATCAGGATAATTGAATCATGGCGCTCGGAGGCGACGGCGGCGGGGTTCGTGCCTCTGTTTGTCATCTGACAGATTGTTGGGTTTTGTTTGTTTTTCCTTTAACTCTCAAACACAAATGATTTGATTGAAACTCATGAAATATTCGACCGTCATCTACATGACAGTCGCTTGGCTGCCGAAGATCTGATGAACTGTTCTAGCCCTAACACCTCTAATCCGAGAGAGTCTGCAAGAAGGTGGAGGAGCTTCATAGGGTCAGAGGGTAATTGAGACATGTAAGAGGAGGGCGAAGAGATTCATCTGTGGTTGGTAAAAATTATATACACTGTATACTAATTGCAATCATTAGGGTTAATGTCTGTACTGTTAACCCTGTACTGATGAATGTGACAGGAGTTTACAAAAACCATTGTTCACTAGCCCAGATTTCTAGAAATGATTTGTCTGGGTAAAGCATCACCTATCCTCAAAAGGCTTTATAATCTGTATGCAGTGAGCTCTCTCTAGTGGTGACTGTATAACCTGTATATACTGAGTGCCTCCTAGTGGTGACTGTATAATCTGTATGTAATGAGCTCTCTCTAGTGGTGACTGTATAATCTGTATGTAGTGAGCTACTCCTAGTGGTGACTGTATAATCTGTATATAGTGAGCTCCTCCTAGTGGTGGCTGTATAATCTGTATGTAGAGAGCTCCTCCTAGTGGTGACTGTATAATCTGTATGTAGTGAGCTCCACCTAGTGGTGACTGTATAATCTGTATATAGTGAGCTCCTCCTAGTGGTGACTGTATAATCTGTATGCAGTGAGCTCCTCCTAGTGGTGACTGTATAATCTGTTTGTAGTGAGCTCCCTCTAGTGGTGGCTGTACAATCTGTACGTAGTGAGCTCCTCCTAGTGATGGCTGTACAATCTGTATGTAGTGGGCTCCTCCTAGTCATGGCTGTACAATCTGTATGTAGTGGGCTCCTCCTAGTGGTGGCTGTATAATCTGTATGGTGAATAACCAGTGAATAACACTGGTGAACGCGCCCCACCAGTGTTAATGCTATAACCAGGTACTACTATTTATTTTCTTGAACATCTCCACTCTGTTTTACTATATGTCATATATGGCAGTGAACCTCTTCTTATTACACTTTTTTGATGTACACATCCACCCCTTTTAATTATTAATTCTCTTTTTAAGAGATTGTTATTTATTTATTTTTTTGGACTTTGGTAGGTTATGTGCACATATATATTCATATACATCTTGGTACACTGTCATCATGTATAATGGTTCTAATACAGCAAGAGTGGTTATAAATGGATTTACTTACTAACTATACGATATAGGTTATCACTGGTGACTTATATTGTTTCCCCCTTGTCATTTATATGGTCATTATTGATGTTTTATTTGTCTTAAATAAAATTTATACATTTTTATCAACTATATGGTGGTAGTTTGCCTATGGCAGTGTGTTTTAATTATATTTACTGTATTGTAGGTGTATACAATGCATACCAATTATATATACTATATACTGGCTTTATGCATTGTAGACTAATTATATATACTGTATACTAGCTGTATGCACTGTATACCCATTATATGTACTATATACCAGCTGTATGCAGTGCATGCCAATTATATGTACAATATAATAGTTGTATATAATGTATACTAATTATACAGATTCTATACTAGCTGTATGCACTGTATATTAATTATAAACACTATATACTAGCTATGTGCACTATGTACTCTTGTCTTCTCCTCCATCACATTTCCATGCCGACAAGTTTCATGTGCAGAGACCGGCAGGGGATCATTACTGGGGGGTCCCGACATTGCATTTATGGCTATATCCACACCTTGGAGCTGCATCTATTTGGAGCATGGGGCCCTGTTTGCCCCTGAGGGCCACACCAGCACCAATCTCTCCATTCACTTGTATCTCCCTACTTAGAAGACTAGAACCTGATGTGTGCAATGTACTATGTGGCCAGTAGGGGACACTAGAGTCTGTACAGCTGCTGCTCAGCACATAAAGTCTTGAGCAGCTGATGGGGGAGGGGCTACTTTGTGCTTCACGTCCTCTATGGTTTATACCTACAATTTATACCTAGGAGTCTGCTCAGGACTCTAGGAAAGCTGGATGAAAGTCACCCAGCTTTCCAAGCAGCAGTAGAAGAAACCCCCTACCATAACCGTGTCCTTCTAGCCCTATCCTCAATGATATAATCATTACTCCCTCAACATGAGCACAGCGCTGAAATTCTCTGTGCTGCTGTCTGCTCTACATATCTGACACATAGTGCAGGAAATTATTAGAAATGCAGATTTGCCTTTCCAAGCTTCTTGTTATCGTTGTCTCCGGATCCAGAACATCTCCATGTTTTTGCGCCGTCACATTATTCACGGCCTGAAGTCTTGCAGCCGCTGTCAGCATTATCACCTCGCCGCTGCGACAATGTTGGTCGCGATGACATCACTGAACCTTGTGAAACTCATTAAGATGAAAATAACGGGACGATAGCGAAGCGGAGACGCAGATCATCTGCAGGGAAGACAACAAGCAGGATGACAATCTGAGGAAAGACGATCACAAAATATGCAAATGGAAAATCACCGCGACTTCCGCACGGACTGGTTTGGCGGTTTTGAGATCTGAATATTTATTTTTGTTAATGAAATCTCCATATTCAGCGAAATAAAAATATCTCTCCAGATGCGGCCAGAAATCACGGCGGAGGCGTATTGGCGATGGATAGCGTACCCGTCATGGAGGGTACTGGGGATGGGGGGGACATTTATAAAGAAGAAGGCAGATTCAATGACTCAAAGGGTTAACAGATTCACTAAATATTCACCAAAATTCAATCAGAAATGTAACAGTAGGGGGTTGGCAGTAGGGTGGATGGGTGGGTGATTTGGGGTATAACAGTCCGTGGGGTCTCATCTTCCTCTTAGTTGGTGATGGTTGTATGGGGGGTGGGGGGGTGGGTGATTTGGGGTATAATAGTCCGTGGGGTTTCATCTTCCCCTCATTTGGTGACAGCTGGACACGTATTGGGCAGCGATCTCCACAGTGGCCTCTTCTTCTCCCAGTAGGATGTAGAGTTTCCTCTTCTCGTCTGCAGATGTGAAGTCTGGGATGTGGGCAGAGAGTCTTTGGTAGTAGGTGGCCCTCACCGCTGAGTATTTGTTACAATGTAGCAGGAAGTGGGCCTTGTCTTCTAGGACCTCCGGGGCGCAGCGCTGGCACAGTCTGTTCTCCCGTGGCTTGTACGTCTGCCTTTGTCAACCCCGTCTCCATTTCCAGGTTGTGGGCGTTCAGTCTACACCGGCTCAGGGTCTGTCTGTGTGTGGGGTGGCGTATTCTCTCCAGGTAGGTGGCCATGGTGTAGTCCCTTTGTAGGGATTGGTACACAGTGAGTTTCTTGGAGTTATTTATTTTGTTTCTCCATTCCTCGATGTACTGCTCTTTGCTGCTTTCTATGCCCCCCCTTGTTCAGGGCCTGTTGGGATTTTTGGTTTGGCAGGTGACTGTCGCTCGGTTGGGGGGGGGGGGGGATCGGGTTTGCTCAGGGCTCTGTGGCTTAGCCAGGCTTGGTGGTGGTAGGAGCCAGGGCTGCTGCCTTGAACGTGCTCCTGGAATGATAGTGCCTTCTTCTGCATGGTGAGCCATAGGGGGAGCCTGCCTAGTTCTGCCCGGCATGCAGTGGTGTAACTACCGCCATAGCAGCAGAGGCAGCTGCCACAGGGCCCGGGACATTAGGGGCCCGGTGACAGCCGCTACCGCTGCTATCATTATACTCGGGGGTCTTTTCGGACCCCCGAGCATAATGATTGGCGGACCGGGAGAGGTAAGAATCATAAAAAACACTGTTACTTACCTCTCCACGATCCTGACCAGGCCTCCTTCCTGACGTCCTTTCTGATGTCTCTGACGTCACATGAACCTGAACAAAAAATGTCCTGTTGGCACTATATATTGTGATTATACATCTATGTGCGAAACTGCATTTTGGAGTTTTTTATTTTAATTTTTTTTTCTGTTTTTAAATTTGCATAATGTGTTAATTGTTACCATCTGTAATGACGGCTATTAGTATCTGGGGTCCAGGAGCATTCTCATATCGCCATGAGTAAGGGACAGGCGTCCCGAAACGCGTAGGCTAGCTCCCAATGCCGTACACGCATATGCCGTAAGTTTTTTTCTGTGTCTGTGTTTACCACTTATTTTTGTTTTGTGTCTGGTGCTATACCAAAGGCATTTTGAATGTTTTAATATTTGAAAATAAAAGTTATTTTTTAAAGAAAATAAGGAAATAAGACATCGGTTCTGTTGTGCTGAAAAAGTTTTTTATGGTGATTCTGTCACATGAACCTGGCCTGAGTCCCGGGTCATGTGACGTCCGATGTCATTGATGAGGGACGGCAGCGGAGAAGACAGCGTAGGAGCCGGGGGACAGGTAAGAAACAGTAGTTTTTTTATGTTTCTATTCCCCCGGGTCTCCGATTATTATACTCTGGGGTCTGAAAAGACCCCAGAGTATAATAATTGTTTATGGGTGTCCACAGTGGGACATAATACTGTGTGTAGGGGCCACTTTTGGGGATAATACTGTGTGCAGGGGCCACTATGGGGGATAATACTGTGTGAAGGGGCCACTATGTGGCATAATACTGTGTGAAGGGGCCACTATGGGACATAATACTGTGTGCAGGGGCCACTATGGGGCATAATACTGTGCGCAGGGGTCACTATGGGGGATAATACTGTGTGCAGGGGCCACTATGGGGTATAATACTGTGTGAAGGGGCCACTATAGGGGATAATACTGTGTGGAGGGGCCACTATGGGGCATAATAGAACGCGCAGGAATGCGTAGGAGGGGGCGGTCGAGGTCTTTGGCGTCAGTGTCGGTTGGGGGGGGGGCATGTCAAAAGTTCGCCACGGGGCCCCGCCATTCCTAGTTATGCCACTGCTGGCATGCCATGTTGGTGATGCTGCCATGGACATGGAGCAGGTATTTGCACTCGAAATGGAAGGTCTCTGTTGGGCTAGAATCCCACTTTGATTGGTCTTGGTAACTCTGGATCACATGACGTAGATCTTTCCCCAAAAACTCTCAGTGCAAACCTCACTGACATAATGGTGCAACAGCACCACCTGCTGGACAAATGTCACCACTGCATCCATACTAGCACTGACAAGTGACAACCTGCTTGTATTTCTGATACTACTTGTTGCAAGGAAGAGGAAAAGCAACAGTCATGTACTGTATATAGAAGGTAGATGCCGATGTCTATACATTACACCATTAAAGGGGGCAGCCCATACAGTATCCAGGGGGGTACATAGTGGGCTAGGGCATGTCTCTAATAAGGGTCCCTTACATTACATTATTGAGATTGTCTGGAAATCATATTTTTTTTTCTTCTTGGCTTTATTACTAACATAAACCTAATGTTTTATAAGGGCGTCTAACAGTTCTTCGCCATGTTGGCGAGCGCTCCCTTTCCCCAGCAGTCGTGTTCTTATTGGGGGAGTTTGGCGCATCTCACACAGGATATATGAGCTGCACCTTCCGTCAAGCCATGCACCTTAAATAAAATTCACACCATCATTTTTCTGGTAGAAATGATAACAAACCTGATCGGATTGATGATCCCGCTGCAGCACACCAGCGCCATGCCATCTATGTCGGAAAAGTGGTGTAGCTGGCGCAAAAATGCCAGACACAACAATTCATGCCGCAACTGTTTAAAAAGTTACAAACCCGAAGTTTCCGAATTTTTTGCACCAGAATAATAATAAATCTACTCCAATATTTATTCTCTGCATGATCGACCGCTCTTGAAATCAGAAGAAGCTGCACCCGATATGTGGGCTGTCATGTGGATGTTTCTACCTCCTCACAAAACATTGCGGGCTATGACTATAGATGGATGAACAGCGAATAGGAATCTACGTGATTCCAGAGGTCGCCAAATAGATAAAGGACCTTATTATGTCCCTTGTTATGTCGGGAAGAGCAGCTGTGGAGCACAACCTGCAGCTCCAGCCTGGGAAATTCTGTGATCTGGACGCTAATGAGTTAACAAAAGGTTAAATATTATGTGGAAATGACCAATAAATGAATGAGAGATATAAAGTTGGGGTCCCTTTTCTTATCCTGCCCCCTTCCCTGGCAGATGCACCTGATTGCTGTAAATGCTGATTATCGGAGAAGAGACACAATCACTCCTTATTTCTGGGAGGTGTTTACTTTGCATCTCCACATATGAGGTAAATATTGTCCCAGTGCCAGTCCCACCTACCCTCCCCCCACCCCAGTAAGATAACCATAATGGAATATTTCCCTTTATCCCCCTCGTCTGCCGTCCTATCTTCTCATTTATTTCTCTTGCAATTTCTTTAGATTTCCCTTACAGAAATCCCATTTCTTTCAGACACACGAGCTGCCCCGGGTTATTGACTTTCATTTCGCCATCTGGAAAACAAATGAAGCAGGAAGGACAAGAATGTGAGATGGAAAGACGCGAGCCGGGGGTTTATTCTGGATTTGGGGAGAATTCTACAGCAACAGAGTAACAATTAATGTAAACAACAATGTAACAATATAAATAGCAATGTAACAATATAAACAGCAATGTAACAATATAAATAGCAATGTAACAATATAAACAACAATGTAACAATATAAACAACAATGTGACGATATAAACAGCAATGTAACAATATAAATAGCAATGTAACAATATAAACAGCAATGTAACAATATAAATAGCAATGTAACAATATAAACAGCAATGTAACAATATAAACAACAATGTGACGATATAAACAGCAATGTAACAATATAAACAGCATTGTAACAATATAAACAACAATATAAACAAAAGCAATGTGACAATATAAACAAGAATGTAACAATGCAAATAAAAATGTCACAGTATAAATAACAGCAATTATAACCAGCGGTCACTATAGCAATAAACAATGTAACAATTAAATAACACTGTAAAAATATACATAAACCCATGGCCTAGATTTACTATTGTGGTTACAACTGGAGATTGGCGTAAATGTAGCATATCTCGTGCGCATCTTGGTGCATAAAATTTGGTCTAAATTGTTTTTTGACTTGCTAGACATGAGAATAAGGATTGTCAAAAAAGGTTTAAGTACACTGTTAAATATTATATATTTACAATATTCTCTAGCAGACATGGGGTTAACACTCTACTGACATCATAGTCTTATATTCTTGGAACATGGGTGCGGTTAGAGTACACTATTTTAGAAATCTCCTTACATAGCTACAAGATGGAAGGTAACACCCACTCTCATGAATATAAATGAGTAAGAAATACACATGTCTGGGTCTGTCTTTGGGAAGACCAGGGGAAGACCAGGAGGTCTGTCTTTGGGAACACCAGGGTGGGTGGTCCAGGCAGATGGACATCCATGAACGTCGTAACCAGCCCAAGTCCACCAACCAGATGACAAGCATGAACAAGCTGTAACTACAAGATATCCAGATGATTTAACTTCTCTGAAGATGTAAGCTATTGACAATTGACTGATATTTGTGTTATTTGGACATTTTCCCTGTTCCTGTGTTTTCCTTCAAGATATTAATAAACCTCTACACTGATTTATAACAAGCTGACTTCTTCCTATCGTGGACAAGGCCAGGTCCGGATATTTAACAGTGGACACAAGTCTCACCGGCAAATACAAGATATTTAACAGTGGCGAGCCCAGCACGGTTGGTTTTTTCTGTTTTTCTTGTTCCGTTCACTTGCAATTAAGGGGGAAGAGAGGAGTATTTTGCAAGTTGTATGAATTGCAAGATTCAGGAAGACTTCGAAAAAGAACTTATATTGGTGAGATACAGATGACTGTTGTACGTGTTATATGATACGGAAGCCTGTGTGAGGAAAGCCTGTGAGGAAATACAGAAGGACCACAAGTGCCAGACGTACTGAGACGTTCTGATGACAGGGACCAACTGTTCCAAGGACAAGCTAAAGGTGAAGCTTTCTACAGTGGTGAGTAAAGATTTTACTTTTAAAGTATGGAAAAATTAGAGTCATTGTCTAAAAAGTGTAACGTTGAGTTTAAAATTGTGTCTAGTGACAATTTAGCGAGTATATGGCAAGATTTGTATACACAATGTGAGCAGGCAAATTCTAAGATTGAAAATAGAATTTGTTCTACAAAGGAGAAGCAGGTATTTAGGAATATAGCTTCTTTGGTAAAGATTTTTAATGACATGGTAACAGAAAAGAAATTAAGTAATAGTATGCATAAATCTGTTCAGACAGATGAGAAATCTCAATATGTTGATAAAGAGCACCATGTGGCAGTAATGGCCATAGATGGTGAGGAACAAATGATACAAGAAACTAAATTGAAATTAAAATCTCAGGAATATTTGATGAATCTGAGTAAAGCCATTCCCACATATGATGTAAAGATCCATGTGTGTAGAAACTCAGAAATTTTTGAAAGCCATGCAGAGAAATTTGATCTATCTAATGAACAAAAAAACAAAATGTTTAAATTATGGCTTCCTATTGATTTTACAGAACGTTTGTCTGCAAAAATGTCTTATGATAATGAGTCAGATGAATGGTTAAAAGACAGTGATGTGGAGAGATTAAAGAAACTAATCTGGTGCACTAGAGGTGACAGCATGCCAACATCTGACATACTGAATGAGATAAAGATTGGCAGAAAAGAATGTACATTTGCATTCATGTCTAAATTTGAGAGAACATACAAAACTGTCATTCCAAAGGTGAACTCTTCATCTATGGTGAAAAGTTTTGTTAAAAAGTTCAAATTCTTGGATGCAGTCACCCTTGCCAGTGCGTCAGATAAGAAGACTTTATTTGAAGCTGCTAGTTTATTGGACGTGGCCAGAACACATGAGAGACAAATGGCAAATGCAAACCGAGTATGTCCAAAGCAAAAAGCAAAGCCTATTAAAAGGCATCTGTTAAATCCGGTTATAGTGTCCCCTATTTGTAGGAGGAAAGGTATTGGCCAAAGTGACAAAATCTATGAGAAACGTAGGAAATTACATGTTGCATATAAACCATATGCCATGCAGGAAAGTCCACAAATTGAAATTCCAGTATTAACTGAAATTAAAGAATTGCAGCCAACCAAATCTATTGATAGTCAAAAGATTGTATCTGGGAATGTACCAGTTGTCTCCAAAATGTCAGATCTTTTCAGTAACCCAATGGCATCTGACCTGTCTAATATTTTTAGGAAAAGGGCAAGCTTGGCATTCTCTAATGACCTGGTGGAGTTATTGTGGGATGTGATTGACAGGAAGGTCAGGGGTCGAGTTTAAAAGTATCTCTGATGTAATGACTGTCTATTGAGATTTACTTACGTACTATTTGGCTATGTAAAGAGAAATCCCTTTTATATGAGGAGAAGTCCAATGATCAGGTATAATCCACATTATTATGTGATGATGTTCATAAATAATCCTAATTATGCTATTGTGAATAATACTATGGATCATATCATTATATATATATTTACACACAGGAGGAGAGCCTGATGTGTGGTGAAGACTTTTTGTCATAGCCCACTCTCTGGAAGCAGGGAGAGGAGGAACATGTTATGTACAATATATGAATATATGACATGTATATGAATATATGTACAATATATGAATATGATCAAATAGTATTAGGAATCCATAAAGTTATTAAACTGTCCATTGGTTAAAATCATTATTGTATTAATTAGTTTTTTTGCTAACGTTTATCTATTTTTTTCTCTTCAGATATAGATATATGGAAAAATGGATCAGTTCAATCAGTGATGTCCATTCATTCATCATTCATTCCTTCTAGCCAAAAGAATGCATGGAGTGTCTAACTATTAATAAGTAAACAAATTAACATGATGTGACTGATAATGCATGATAAAGTGATATAAGTCCTAACTTACCTTAAGCATGTTTGTCAATAGTTTCATGTAAAGTCCATGTTTTTAGGATTTTCAAGTTATAATCCATTTTGTTTAAAGGCATGCAACTAGGCATGGAGTTCTTACAGTGAATCAATGTCCGTTCATGTGGTCAGTTGATTGACAGCAACACGCTGTGACCTGTGACCCTGATGGGCTGGTCAGTATAAGTGTTATGTGTGTTATGTGTCCACTGGTGTATACAACAGATCTGTGACATCACAAATAGGCCTAAGAAAATCAGGATGCATCCAACAAGGAAAAAAGGAAAATATATCCAACAAAGAGACGTCTATTTTCTTTCTACTGTCTATTTTCTTTTTCTACTATTTTCTATTTCTTTCTATTTTTTATCTTATATGATCCTCTATATTAAATTGGGAAATTAGCAAATATATGTGAAATCCATTGAAAGGAACCTCATATGTTTATACCAAGTGTTTAAGTCACATGAGCTGAGGAAAAGGTGACAGCTGCACTAGGGTGAAGGTTATTTTAGTTTGTGAATATTTTGTAGCAAAAGAAGAAGCTTTTGACTAAGATATTGATAGCTCTTCAATATATTTGTTCAAACCTGACAAATAATAAAGGTTTATTGGGGTAATTGGATCATGGGATAATAAATATATTAGTTATGGTGGGAAAATCTAGTTAGCTATAGCCAGTATTGTATTATTGTTTTATTGTATTATTATTGATTATGTATTCTTACATGTATGCACACACTTGCATACACTTACACACATCAACATCTACAAACATTGGGAAAACAAACATTGGGAAAGCAAACATTGGGAAAACATAAGTGTCTTATATGCAAATGAGATAAGCTAATCATCTTCATGAAAGGAGAAGTATAATATCATCAAAGGATATGGGATATCAAGAGAGATAGTCTCTGGTTTATTCTTCAAACTTCTGATTATAGGATGTGACATATTTTGAAATGTTTATGTTTTGTATACTTATTTCATATGTATGGTGTTCACATACAGCCAGTACACAAGAATATATACAGTTAAGTTTAAGACAGAGACAAGAGTGTGTTGGCACAAGTGTTGTCTCTATTCTTGGTATTGGAGGTATCTGAAAGGTTAAAAAAGGACACAGGAGTCTGTGAAGAGACGAGGTGTTAAGAGGAAACTTTAGTCACATAAGTTTTTATGAATAAAGGGTTAATATTGTGTCTCAGATAAAGAACACAATGATATTTAATAAAGTAATGTTCAAAATAAAATTATTTCTTATTAAAAAAGGTAAATAAAGTGACTAAACTTTAGAAAATGTATGATAAGTATGATAACACATTCATATAGGAATATATGTTTAGTATAATTGGTGAAAAGTTCTAACTAAAGAATAAATATAGTGATTGTCTATAGAATAGTAATTAATGAGATCACATTATATTTCAAAGTCATGTTGCAATTTGTCATCACAAGTAAAGTACACATATATATTCATGCATATAGATATAAAGATATATATATGTTGATATATGATGTTTACATAGATAATTGTATCCAAAGTACTATTATCTGATTATCTGATAGTTTGATAAATGTATTGAATATCAATATTTTACAAGTCAAATATAAATATTGATACAATATAAAGAGAAGTATGATATATAAATGAATGGTATGGTACACTGTGATATTATAGTTTAGTAAATTGCCTAATTTGGCTTGGTTATTAGGGAAGGAAAACTTATCTTCAATCAAGTCCAAGATTATGATAAAGTTTGATATCAAATGTTAATAAAAAGACTTTAACAGTTACAAGAAGAAGATGTGCGGGAAAAGACAAAATCTGAAGGTATGATGCTATATGCTTAAGCTTATGCCAAGGACTGTGTTTGAAAATTATTACTGGAGTTTGGAACCTTTGATCAGCTGATGATTGGACAGATATAAAGACGTCCTCATCAATGTTTGGTGGAATCCTTTCTATTTCAAGACTTCAAGTTGTTTGTACGCGAAAGGGTTATGAATGATAAAACCCGAACACAGATATTGTGTATCCAAGAGACTGAGATTCCAGGACTGAACCTTACTGACAAGCAGCAGGGATGATGTCAGAATTCACACTTGCCTTGCTTTTGCAGTATTGCTCCAGAAGTGTCACATTGTTGTTCTACAGTGACAGGTGGTCAAGGGAATTACAGAAGGAAAAACTCCACTACAGTCTATGTTTTGGTAAAGTGAAACATAACATATGGACTTTGTTGATAATATGAACTTTAATGGACAATGTTATAATATCTGCACAACACGGAGGAAATCTAAAGGACTTTAAGTCAAGAACTACATTTGTGGTAATAAGCCTTCTATTATGATGGAAGAAGAGATGACCAGAAGACCAGACGATGAAAGAAGAGCCTTCATCAGGTGTAGGTTAGATAGTGGATCAAATTGTTTTCATCTTTGATCACAGTTTACCATAACATACCATAATATTTATTAATGACAAAATTTATTGCAAATTGATGAAATTATTGTTATATGGACAATTAATGAAAATTAAGTTCCAGTATTCAGCAAAGAAGAAAGAAGATATAATCTAATTGTATGAATATTGTTGTATGGTATATCTTGAGAGTTCAAACAGATATTTCACTCTCAAAAGGGGGAAATGTTAAATATTATATATTTACAATATTCTCTAGCAGACATGGGGTTAACACTCTACTGACATCATAGTCTTATATTCTTGGAACATGGGTGCGGTTAGTGTACACTATTTTAGAAATCTCCTTACATAGCTACAAGATGGAAGGTAACACCCACTCTCATGAATATAAATGAGTAAGAAATACACATGTCTGGGTCTGTCTTTGGGAAGACCAGGGGAAGACCAGGAGGTCTGTCTTTGGGAACACCAGGGTGGGTGGTCCAGGCAGATGGACATCCATGAACGTCGTAACCAGCCCAAGTCCACCAACCAGATGACAAGCATGAACAAGCTGTAACTACAAGATATCCAGATGATTTAACTTCTCTGAAGATGTAAGCTATTGACAATTGACTGATATTTGTGTTATTTGGACATTTTCCCTGTTCCTGTGTTTTCCTTCAAGATATTAATAAACCTCTACACTGATTTATAACAAGCTGACTTCTTCCTATCGTGGACAAGGCCAGGTCCGGATATTTAACAGTGGACACAAGTCTCACCGGCAAATACAAGATATTTAACATACACCACTGTGCACAAAAAACGTGCAAAAATTGTGTCATGAAATTGTGGTTGAAGGTAAGCTGACTAAAAGGTGCTATAAATTAAAACGTAAAGAGAGTGTAAAGATACATCAAATATATCATCCAACTTCAGTCACTGTGTAACATCTCTGCCTGTTCTGGTCTCTGCGCCACCCTCCGCTCGCACACTGCAGCGCAGGAGGCGTATCCAGTTTGATTATTTGCTTAGTGTTTTTCATTGAGCAGTGTTCACACTGTCCTATTCCATCACCTTGGTAATTGATTCTCCATCACACCCGTTTGCCTTCACCTTCATTTCCCTCTGCTCCTCTAATAGTTAAGTTTAGCCTTGCCCTGTGTTTGACAGCCTATCCACCCATCAACTCCATGGTGGGTTCTTCCTCCCTATTTATTCTTGGCTCACATTCACACTGGTGCTTGCTATTGCCTTGTGCTTGCTGGCGTTTCTCTTGCTGTTTAGTTACTTGAATTCTTAATCCTGACCTTTGCTTTTCCTCTTCATTATTCTTTTGGACTTTGGTTTGGCACTGCATTGCTGGACTGTTACCGAACCCTGGCTAGCTGACCTCCCTTTGTTGTTGTTTGACTTGTCTGCGTTTTGTGTGTCACGTATATAGGAAGGGATCGTCTCCAAGTTGCCGCCTATTACGTAGGATAGGACCAGGCAAGCAGGAAGGGACAGTGTGTGTGTGTGTGTGTGTGTGTGTGTGTGGGGGGGGGGTTGTTCAGCTTAGGGCTCACTGTCTCTTGTGCCCCTTCCCAGAGTTTCTAGCAGCTACTGGGGAATTGCTGTCCTAGCAATTCCCTAACACACTGTTATAAATTTGGTGTAGTATCAGTCACTGTGATAAATCTGGTGTAGTATCAGACGTGGTAAATCTGGTGTAGTATTAGTCACTGTGATAAATCTGGTGTAGTATCAGTCACTGTCATAAATTTGGTGTAGTATCAGTCACTGTGATAAATCTGGTGCATTTTCAGACTGCTGGCTAACTATTAGTTAATCTGGGCCATAGTATCTATTATTTTGAACAACAATGTAACAATATAAATGACACCAATGTAAAAAAGAATCTTAACATCAACAATATATGAATTAAAATAAAACATTGAAAATACCAACAATAAAATAACAATGATAGCAACAGTGTAAAACGTTACGGTGTTACACTACATGTGGGATGATCCCGCCAATTTAGAATGTTTATACGACATCCAATGCCAGGATAGGAGGACACGATTTCCTTACATGAGACACAAGTCAGAGCCCCTCTATTGTTGCAGTATCAGATATTGGGCTGATCGGAATAGGACCTCTTTCCACGGACACCATAATAGCTGCAGGGTCTGAGCTCCTGCTGATTATATACCTGCTCTTGAATATAGTGTAACAGACTAGTACTACGTAGCAAAGGACTGGCCCATGAGGACTAAGAAGTGAGGCACTGACCCATGAAAGTTTAGGACTGAGACACTGGCCCATCAGGACTGAGAATTGAGGCTCTGGCCCATAAAGACTGACATGTTAGACACTGGAACATGAGAGCTTAGGAGTGAGGCACCAGCCGATGAGGACTGAGAAGTGATGCGCTGGTCCATGAGGACTGAGAAGTGAGGCACTGACCCATGAGAGCTTAGGAGTGAGGCTCCGACCCATGAGGACTGAGAAGTGAGGCTCCGACCCATGAGGACTGAGAAGTGAGGCGCTGACCCATGAGAGCTTAGGAGTGAGGCTCCGACCCATGAGGACTGAGAAGTGAGGCACTGACCCATGAGAGCTTAGGAGTGAGGCTCAGACCCATGAGAAGTGAGGCTCCGACCCATGAGGACTGAGAAGTGTGGCGCCAGCCCATGAAGGACTGAGAAGTGAGGCACTGACTCATGAGATCTCCGACCCATGAGGACTGAGAAGTGAGGCTCCGACCCATGAGGACTGAGAAGTGTGGCGCCAGCCCATGAAGGACTGAGAAGTGAGGCACTGACTCATGAGAGCTCCGACCCATGAGGACTGAGAAGTGAGGCTCCGACCCATGAGGACTGAGAAGTGAGGCTCCGACCCATGAGGACTGAGAAGTGAGGCGCCAGCCCATGAAGGACTGAGAAGTGAGGTACTGACCCATGAGAGCTTAGGAGTGAGGCTCTGACCCATGAGGACTGAGAAGTGATGCTCTGACCCATGTGGGCTTATAACCTGTGACTGCATGACCATGAGAGTAATATATATATACATATATATATATATATATATTGTATATATATACTGTATATATATATATATATATATATATATATATATATATATATATATAGTCCATTGACCTTTGGTCTTTAATGGGATTCACATCTGGACTCAGGCCAGAGGCTTCTGAAAGTCACTTCTTTGCTCTCTGTCAGGGTTCACTGCAACAGACTGAGGGCAGTGCATGATGGGTGACTGCAGTTAAGGTTTGCCTTAGGGGTATGCAAACTGTATGATCACACAGGGCACTGGCTCTGGCCTTCCGTGCATCCTGAATTTTCACCCCAACCCCTCATTAAATGCTTGAAAATATCTAAAAGTAAAGTGCGCTGGATGCAGAGCCCTCCATCCTTCTTTTCCTGGACAGCAATAAAAGCCTCTGCCCAGGGCACCAAACTATGGCCTGACTGCAGGAGAGGAACCGGAGAGGTAACACGACAAGGAAGGGATATAATACCAGCAAATATGGAAAAGTGAGCTGAATACACAACCAGTCAGACAATACAACAAGTAGAAACCCTGAGCCTTGTAATGCAGCCTCTTGATGCCAATACGTCTCACAGCTGGGAGTTTGTTACTATGTATCATTATAAGATATGTACTGTAGCTGCACAACTCTCTGTTGTTCTGGACTCCAAAGACTGATACATTGTAACAAACCAACAACCCAAACCCCGGTGCTCAGTGTAGAAGAGAAGCCACGACCCCTAATATCCCTCACAGTGGTCAGGACCAGGATGATGGATATAGAAGACGCACTTTATGGTTGTCCAGACTCCTGATAAACACAAAGACTTGTTTACTGCAATTTCTAGGCATAAGTAGTCGCCGCCCTGAGTTGTCTGCGGTCGGTGGCCACCACTTCAGCCTCAGATTGCTGCCTCCAGCTGTGTAATTCTACTGGACATATAACCTGTAATTCACCATGACACATTGCAAAGTAACAAGACGCTAACTGCCAGGCCGCCGCCGCCACCACCGCCGCCAATACCGCCGCCAATACTGCACCAGGAGATGACACTTGAAGCTTCTGAGGATTTTCATGTTGTTTGTCTATTATCCTTCAATCTCTTGTGGGTGTAAAAGTAATAATCTGCAGAGTCCTAAGCTTCAGGGGGCGGGATGTGCTGCGGGATGATTGCTGCAGGGGGAACCTAAGAACCTAAGGGTGTATTTACACCTTCAGGCTTTTGCATGCAATTTTTGAGGCCATAACTAGGAGTAGATTAAAAGAAAGAGGAATATAGTGTCGCCGTCCTTAAAGGGTCTGTCCATGATTTACTGTAATTTACAACCATTTCAGAACCACTGTCACAGAAACCGTGGTGTGGGGCCTGTGACATTAGGGGGGACCCCGAACGCTTTCCTTTCTTCTGTAATATATTAACTTACCCTTCCTTGCTCCTGCTCGGGGCTTCCTCCACTTTGACTTGAGGCTCAAGGGGGTGCAGCAAAAGTGGAAGTGGAGGGGACCGTTAGCAGGACGGTGTGGGCCTGTATGGGAGATTGCCATATGAGGGGCTGTAAAGGGGCGCTTATTATAGAGGTCTATAACATGTCAGTATATGGTATAGGGAGCTAGGAGCGGGGGCAATAGCCTGTATGGGAGGCAATAAATAGGGCAATATACTCCTTAGGGAGTCAGTAAAGGGGGACGTTATACCATGTGGGGGCCAGTAAATAGGGCATTATACCGTGGTGGGAGTCAGTAAAGTAGGCTTTATATCCTTTGTGGGATCAGTAAAGGGGGCATTATACTATGTGGGGGCCAATAAAAGGGAAAATATAGCATGCCATGCGGGAGGGTTTTCTACTGTGTGTATAACACATAGAGTTGTTATACTATGTGTGGGGCTAGGAAAGGGGGCATAACATGGAATTGGAAAGGGGACTTTATAACGTGTGTGTGTGTGTGTGGGGGGGGGGAACAGTCAAAATCTTGGTATGGGGCTTGGTTTTTCCTAGTTATGTCTCTGATTTATGGCCTATCCTTAGGATACAGTATCTGATCATTGGGGGCTAGCCGCTGTATACCGGGTGCGTTAGAAAACATCCAAGGTAAAGTCTAATCTGAGATGTTACATTGTAACCTGCAGAAATCTATGAGACGACACAATGTATCATTATCAGGTCATGTGACTGCTCATTGGGGGGGGGGCTCTGACTGAACCTTTACTGCACATAATGAATTTAATATATTGTCAGAGTCGGTGAATATCACGGTGTGGAGCAAAAGGTAAACGGCTCCTCGCAATCTAATCTGTGCCGCCGCCGCCACCGCCGCGCTCTGTTTATCCAGACCCGGATCGTTCTCTCTCTTTTATGTAGTGACCTTTAGCTTTAATTTTCTCTCGGAGATGAGACTGGCGTCATTATTCTAATGTGAGAGAACGGCCGGCCGCTCCCCACCGCGGGGACAGGATAAACTGGACATGGCCGGGTGGAAGTAAAGGTCAGTCACATACTGCTAGGGGTTCACATATTTACTGCATGTGGTAAAATATTACATAAATCCTCCTGTACTAAGGAGGGGCTTATAAAGGGTGCGCTATGCGGGAAGGGGGGGGGGGGGAATTTATAGGGAATGAACTATGAGAGAGGAGTTTATACTGAAGGTACTATGAGGAATGGGTGGGATTAAAGACAGTGTACTTTGAAGAATGGGAGGGGCTTATACACCGTGCATAGGAGCCACTTATGTAGTATACTATAAGGAATGGGAGGGTCTTATATGAAGTGCACTAGAGGAGTGGGAGGAGCTTAGTTAAAGGGCTTTGGCTGATTTCACATTGAGAGGGAGTAGTTTGGGTAATATAATTAATTCCTTAAGGCTGGGCCCCACGGGCTAGAAACACGGTGAAATTGTGGCGTTTTACAGTACTTGCAAAGTAGATTGGATTCATGGATAAAGACATTGATGACCTACCCTGGGAAGGGGGTCGGGGCTAGATGGGTTTCTGCTGTAACTTCATGTTGTGTGGAGGGACAGATGGATAATTACAGCAGTGAGACTGGAAGAAGATTCAGGATCCTCGCCTTGTTCATTAGAAGTCGGCACAGTATTGTGAGATCCTGAGTGTGGCAGGCAAGATAGCCTGGAGTTGGGCACTGGAAAAACTAGCAAAAAGGGATGATAATAACTATAATAACCTGCAGCTTCTCAGACATAGAGAGAGAAGCTGCAGCTGCATCTCCCTCCTCTTTGTAAATATTTACAGATCATATTTCAGTTCCAGTAATGGCGATCACTTTAGTGACAGTTTTAAAAAACTATGACCTGAAATGAGGAGAGAGGGACGAATAAATGGTGGGAGAGTGGTCATAACACCAATTCTGTGGATCACAGTGCTTTAGGTTAAAGAGTTCTCAAAAAAAGCGAAATAGAAGGAGCCTTTGGCATAAGGAGAGTGTGGGAGGAGCCAGTGCCATAAGACAAATGTGGGAGGAGCCTATGCCTTAAAGACAATGTGGGATAAGTTGTGGGAGGAGTTTGTTCCATAAGGGGTATAGGAGGAGCCTGTATCACAAGCAGATTGTGGGAGGGGCCTGTGCCATAAGCACATTGTGGGAGGAGCCTATGCCATAAGCAAATTGTGGGAAAAGCCTGTGCCATAAGCAAATTGTGGGAGTAGCCTATGCCATAAGCAAATTGTGGGAGGAGCCTTTGCCATAAGCAAATTGTGGAAGGAGCCTGTGCCATAAGCAAATTGTGGGAGGAGCCTATGCCATAAGCAGATTGTGGGAGGAGCCTGTGCCACAAGCAAATTGTGGAAGGAGCCTTTGCCATAAGCAAATTGTGGGAGGAACCTATGCCATAAGCAAATTGTGGGAGGAGCCTGTGCCATAAGCACATTTTGGGAGGATCCTGTGCCATATGCAAATTGTGGGAGGAGCCTACTCCATAAGGAGTGTAGAAGAGCCTGTGCCATAAGCAAATTGTGGGAGGAGCCCATTCCATAAGCAAATTGTAGGAGGAGTCTGTTCCATAGGTTTGAGTAGGTAACTGTTCAGGCACCAGCCGCAGCTCATCTCCCAGCATACTCCAGGAGCCGCCTCTTTTTGCTATTTTCACCCTGTTCACTATAACTGGAATATAATTGGACCATTCGGGAAAGCTGGGTAACCTCACTGTTGAAGACAAAATGGTAGCCATGTTTGTTAGCACCCTGCTTTCCAAGATACGGATATAAACTGATTTGTAACAAGCTGACTGCCCTAGTTCCATTGAATATATGAGCGCACGCCTCTCAGTGAGTATTTTTAGGTATTCACTATGAGTCATTGCGTGAACGTCCCATCAGTGTCATGATCCAGAGGAGGAGATCCCACAAGGACATCCGGGACATGGTGACATATTGCAGCCTCGCCAGGGAGGACGACGATAAATCCAAATGAAATACTCTCAGATTGTTCTATTTCTGTCATTAAATGACTTCACTTTACATTCTGTTTATTATAGCTCAGGCTGCAGAGAGAAGCAAATGGCGAATATGTTCAATGACAAAATTCTCTTATTTATTCCTACAAATGGTAGCACGTGGAACCACGTGGCACAGGCGCTGGAGGTGGTTCATTGGTTAGCAATATGGTAGCTTAGTGGTTAGCATACTGGTTCAGTGGTAAGCATGGTGACTCAGTGGTTACCATAGTGGCTTAGTGGTAAGCATGGTGACTCAGTGGTTAGCATAGTGGCTCAGTAGTTAGCATGATGACTCAGTGGTTAGCATAGTGGCTCAGTAGTTAGCATGATGACTCAGTGGTTACCATAGTGGCTCACTGGTTAGCATAGTGGCTCAGTGGTAAGCATGGTAGCAAGGGTGTAACTAGCAAGGACTGGGACCTCCCTAACTCTCTTTGCCTGCACCAACATGATATATCGCCCCTTCCTGGCCCCAACATAGTATTACACTCCTTTTACTTTATAACTCCCTATTTACTGCCCCACTACTGGTAGCTAATAGTCAGTACAGTGACTCAGTGGCTAGCATGGTAGCTTAATTATTATTATTATTATTTATTTATATAGCACCATTAATTCCATGGTGCTTTACATTTGGGAGGTTAGTACAGTGGCTTAGCAGGTATCAAAGTGGCACAGAGGTTAGTACAGTGGCTCAGTGGTTATAACAGTGGCAGAGAGGATAGTACATTGGCTCAGTGGCTAGCATGGTAGCTAAGTGATTAGCACAGTGGCTTAGTGGCTAGCATGATATTTCACTGGTTAGTATTGTGGCACAGAGGTTAGTACATTGCCTCAGTGGGTTATCACAGTGGCACAGAGGTTAGTACGGTGCCTCAGTGGGTTATCACAGTGGCACAGAGGTTAGTACAGTGCCTCAGTGGGTTATCACAGTGGCACAGAGGTTAGTACGGTGGCTCAGTGGTTATCACAGTGGTACAGAGGTTAGTATGGTGGCTCTGTGGTTATCACAGTGGCACAGAGGTTAGTACAGGGGCTCAGTGGTTATCACAGTGGCACAGAGGTTAGTACGGTGGCTCAGTGGTTATCACAGTGGCACAGAGGTTAGTACAGTGGCTCTGTGGTTATCATAGTGGCACAGAGGTTAGTAAAGTGACTCTGTGGTTATCACAGTGGCACAGAGGTTAGTACGGTGGCTCTGGGGTTATCACAGTGGCACAGAGGTTAGTACAGTGGCTCAGTGGTTATCACAGTGGCACAGAGGTTAGTACGGTGGCTCTATGGTTATCACAGTGGCACAGAGGTTAGTACAGTGGCTCAGTGGTTATCACAGTGGCACAGAGGTTAGTACAGTTGCTCAGTGGTTATCACAGTGGCACTGAGGTTAGTACAGTGGCTCAGTGGTTATGACAGTGGCACAGAGGTTAGTACAGTGGCTCAGTGGTTATCACAGAGGCACAGAGGTTAGTACAGTGGCTCTGTGGTTATCACAGTGGCACAGAGGTTAGTACAGTGGCTCAGTGGTTATCACAGTGGCACAGAGGTTAGTACGGTGCCTCAGTGGGTTATCACAGTGGCACAGAGGTTAGTACAGTGCCTCAGTGGGTTATCACAGTGGCACAGAGGTTAGTACGGTGGCTCAGTGGTTATCACAGTGGTACAGAGGTTAGTATGGTGGCTCTGTGGTTATCACAGTGGCACAGAGGTTAGTACAGGGGCTCAGTGGTTATCACAGTGGCACAGAGGTTAGTACGGTGGCTCAGTGGTTATCACAGTGGCACAGAGGTTAGTACAGTGGCTCTGTGGTTATCATAGTGGCACAGAGGTTAGTAAAGTGACTCTGTGGTTATCACAGTGGCACAGAGGTTAGTACGGTGGCTCTGGGGTTATCACAGTGGCACAGAGGTTAGTACAGTGGCTCAGTGGTTATCACAGTGGCACAGAGGTTAGTACGGTGGCTCTATGGTTATCACAGTGGCACAGAGGTTAGTACAGTGGCTCAGTGGTTATCACAGTGGCACAGAGGTTAGTACAGTGGCTCAGTGGTTATCACAGTGGCACTGAGGTTAGTACAGTGGCTCAGTGGTTATGACAGTGGCACAGAGGTTAGTACAGTGGCTCAGTGGTTATCACAGAGGCACAGAGGTTAGTACAGTGGCTCTGTGGTTATCACAGTGGCACAGAGGTTAGTACAGTGGCTCAGTGGTTATCACAGTGGCACAGATGTTAGTACAGTGGCTCAGTGGTTATCACAGTGGCAGAGAGGTTAGTACAGTGGCTCAGTGGTTATCACAGTGGCACAGAGGTTAGTACGGTGGCTCAGTGGTTATCACAGTGGCACAGAGGTTAGTACAGTGGCTCAGTAGTTATCACAGTGGCACAGAGGTTAGTACAGTGGCTCAGTAGTTATCACAGTGGCACAGAGGTTAGTACGGTGGCTCAGTGGTTATCACAGTGGCACAGAGGTTAGTACAGTGGCTCAGTAGTTATCACAGTGGCACAGAGGTTAGTACGGTGGCTCAGTGGTTATCACAGTGGTACAGAGGTTAGTACAGTGGCTCAGTGGTTATCACAGTGGCACAGAGGTTAGTACGGTGGCTCTGTGGCTAACATGGTAGCTCATTGGTTATCACAGTGGCTCAGTGCTTAGCCCTGCATTTAGAGTTTGCATGTTTGGCGGGTTTCCAGTTCCCTCCAACGCTCCAAGGACGTCCTTATAAGTTAATTTAGAACGTCCATGTGACAATCTCTGTACAGCACTACAGAATACGTTGGTGCTATACACATGATTAATTATTGCAGCCCTCTCAGCAATATCACCATATTTAATATAGAGATGTACTTATTATTTTTGCACATCCATCAGTAATTTTTGCCCATCCACCTATGGAAACCAAACTGCACCTGCTCTTAGGGTACAGGAGCGATTATTAGTGGATTCTCCCCCTTCGCCCTCCTCCAGATGGACAGCCTGTGACTTTGGTGATGGGATTGTGTCTCATGTTTCTCCTTCTCATTCCCGTCTCCCCGGACACGCAGGTCATTTTGGCACAATTACCGGTAACTTCTCGCAGCTCACAATATCAGCCCCAGTTGGTAGCGGCGGCCGCTGTATCCATGAGCTGCTTTTCTTTTGACAAAGGGCGAGACATACGACACTTAACCTTTATTCAGCTCCAATGGATCCCGGCACGGACGGAGTCAGGCGATACACACAATTAGTGGCATTCTCCCAGCCCGCCGTACGCGCTCTCATCACCGCCGGGCCCGGCTGCCGTGATTAAGAATGATACAAGCACATCATCATCATTGTCAACAGCGCTCAGCAAAAGTGAAACCTCGCTACAAAAACCGCACTTGTCAGAGAAAAATGCTCCTTTGATTTGTGTTGCGTCTGGCGGTAATTGCCGTCATCAGTGGCAGGTTATTATTACCACTGAATGGGATTTTGGTAATTACTTTTGCACAGAATCTAACAGCTTCTAGATTGAAGGATATTCTGACAGTCTGAACGCTCTCGACAACAATTACCGTCCCCCCCACCCTGGTTAACACTGATTCAGGAAAATTAAAAATTAAATCGGCTCAGAGGAAACACTCAGGGATGTCAGTGGCAAGGCGGGGGAGGGGGGCAACGTGTAAATTATCACTCAAATAAATAAAAAGAACAAGTCAATGAAGGACCCCGTGTGCGCCAACTCTGCCAGGAACGATACGAAAGAGTAAAATGATAAAATCGTATCGGACGGTATCGGCTACGCGGCGTCACTGTCTAAGGAAATAGTGACAGAAGTGTGAAATATTCACAAGTGTGGTGTACAAACAGCAATAGAAATCCCCTGTACCTCAATGGCTCTGCCCCTCCCTCCTGACTACATTTTATAGCCTCATTTTTGGAAACTTCCTAAGACTTTGTTCACATCTGCATTCGGATTTCCATTCTGGGTATCCCTCAAATAGAAACCTAATCCGCATAAAAAAGCAGTTACCTAAGGAAACCCACGGACCTCATAGACTATAATGGGGTCTATGTGTTTTCTGTACGAAAAATATGAAGGGAAAATTTCTGGGGAGGGGAATGGATTCCCTGATGTGAAGATATCCTAAGATAACCAAAGAGTAGTGATACACCCAATAACAGAAATAATTAGAAGGGCTGCCATCTATTATAGACTACAAGGGCACCCCCTTCACCGGTGGGCTCCGCATGACATTATACAGACTTTGGTTTCTATAATAACTATGCAATGCTGCATTCATCCTGTAGAGGCACTGCAGGGAGACTGAACACTTACTAGCAGGCGACTACTGATTGTTGGAGATCCCACCCTAATATCAGACTATTATAAGGAAAAGGGATTGGGCATTGGGGAATGATCATATAATGATAATAGCTGTATATGTGTGTTGTGTTGGGGGTTTATAGATTTACGGTTATAGACATATGTTAATAATCATCAGCATCACTAGAATCAACCTCCTCCTCCTCAATCAGTGTCATCCTAATGACTATCAATACTATAATCCTCATCATCCTCCTCAATCACTATCAATACCATCATCATCATCATAACAGAATCCAATATCCATCATCAATAACTGCAACAGAAGTGGGAAAAATGCTGCAAATTAAGATTGCTTTCAGAAATAGTTTATTTTTGTGCTTAAAGAAAAGAGAAATGTAAATCCCATCAATATTTGGTGTGAACTTTGCCCTTTTGGAGGAGGAGTCCTGGAAGTGATGATATGGCCCCCACAGATATCGCCATGTTCTCATCATCATCCAGTCTGTCTGGGATGACATGAAGAGACAGAAGGATTGGAGCAAGCCTATATCTACAGAAGATCTGTGCTTAGTTCTCCAAGATGGCGGCGGGAACAACCTCCCTGCCAAGTTCCGCCAAAAACTGTCTGCAAGTACCGAGAAGAACTGATGGAAGGCAAAGGGCAAAGATCCCTTGATGGGATTTACATTTCTCAATTAACTATTAACCCTTCTATTTCTGAAAGCTTTTGCACTTTGCACACCTGCCTAAAACCTTTGCTCAGTACTGTATGTCATAAGTACCAAGAATTGCATCGTTTGGGCGATGCCACCTTCTAATTTTGCATTAGACATTATTTGTACATTAAAGCAGGGGTGGTTCCTATTTAGGGATAGGACTGTGCGTGGGTGGTGACTGCTCAGGGGTGTGGCCTGAGCAACATTGTATCTTACTGTATCCTCTTTTCCTTACCCCTCCCTCTAATTCTTCCGCAGTAGAAACAATAAATCTTTGCGTTTTGCAGTTATATCTGCTCATAGGAAAGTAGGGTAAGGACCCCTATAGTAGCAGGGTGTGGCAGCCATGTTGGTTGAGATGTAGGTTACTCCTGTCAGACGTTCTCCCCCCGCACCCCCTTCCTTAGTCTCTTCTCTCACAGACTCTCGTCTCACATGCAGCAATTAACACAATTTCCCAATGATACAAAGAATAAATCACTGCCAGTAATGTCTGTGCCTGACAACTATTGCGCTTTTGATGGTTTCTTGTAGTCGTAACATTTTATACTTTCCTGCCAAACTTATCTCACAGCGACCGAGCCGGAAAATACATGAAATACTCTCAATCCAATAAAAATAAAAGTGTCACTGCGTTCTTGCTGCGTCCTCTAAAACTGGAAAAAGTCAATGATATAACATCCCCAGCAACACATCCCACAAAGACTGAGCTACAGGAGGGTAAGGGTTAAAGTGGTTATATGAAAGGGGGTTTACAATTTGACAAATGGGGGGTCACATGACTCCCAACTCACAGGGGCAGTGACTGAAGAGGCGGCCAGGTATTCACAAAGCTCTGCATTCACTTCTATGGCAATTCTCATGTCTGATCATGTCATTGTATTGTATCAGAGATATATACAGGAGGTTGTCAGCAGTAATAGATTGATAGCTGTACTGTAGTATAAGGTGTGCGGATCTTATATCTGATCACATGTCATTATATCAGTGATGTCAGTAACAGGGGGCGGGGCTGTGACAACCTCACCTCTCTGTGCTATAGTACTGAAGAATCATTTGTGGTATATACTGTGACATTAGTGTTGGGGACAGGTGTGTGGCTATCTAAGGGTCATCTACCAGGCAGATTGATGGTGGTAACAGCCCTAGACACTTTCTTACCTGAGCACACGGGTGCCTCAACATGACTCTGGTCTCTAAGGGAAGGAAAATTCTCTATTTAACATCTAGTCCATGACTGTCTTACCTTCTTACATACTAAAGAGCTAAATATTGTATTCATTTCTCTATCTATACAGATTATTACACAGAACATGGAGTGTGCCACCTATTGACTAACCATGGTACTGTTCCTTAACAGATTAATACAGCAACAATAATATAAACCACAGCATGTACTTGTTATAGCGTAAGACCTACAAGAGACACAATCCGCAGCACAGGTATATACTGCACATGGATACAAGATGTTCCAGTAATATTACTGTACATATATAAACATTTACAAGGTGATACCTTATTGTATTGGTGAATACACAGGACTATATAGTCCATAGGGGCTCAGAGAAGTATTATACGACTCAGGGGCAGCTCATAATGATCACTTAAAGATCTAGTGTCCATTTAAGGTCGGTGATCCTCCACCACCCTGCAGGCAGAGCAGTAATCCGTACGGTGGTGATGGGGGTAGATGTTTACTGTCAGGCGGTTACATTGTTGCTGTGCATTCATCAGTTGTTATGACAACAATTAATTTATAAGCTGATTAATTACCTCTGAGGTGTGAGCTTAATGACTTTCCACGTCTTCTCCTCACATTGATTGTGTCTCATCCTCCCAGGATTCCCCCTGTAGCAGCAGAGGAGTCTTATAATACACGGCTGTACCTATAACATTAGACTGCTCACATACAGGGGATTCATCAACCTCTCACATATCCTTCCATACACTATCACAATTTATGTAATGCACAATTCTAATACAGGGCTAAATCATGTCTTATACTCCAGTCACATCCAGAGCTGTCTGTATAATTCTATTAATTTTTTGGAATATCTAAAGGTAGGAAAAAAATGACACGTTGACACTCGGGGTACAGGATAATGACACGCTGACACATGAGGTGCACAAAAATATCACGCTGATATTTGGGGTACAAGATAATATTACGCTGATACTCGGGATAGAGGATAATGACAAGTTGATGCTTGGGGTGCAGAAAAATAACACGCTGATATTTGGGGTACAAGATAATTACACACTGACACTTGGGGTACAGGACAATCGGGACAGGCACTGACAGGGGTATTATACTGTATGTAGGGTCAATGAGAGGGGCTTTATATAGGTTGAGAAACACAGACTGTAATAATAAAATTCTACCAGATAGACAACAGGAATAATATTTCACCTACTAGACTGCCATGGATAATATACTGCCTACTAGAGTACCAGGGATAATATTCTGCCGACTAGAGTCCACGACCATCAGGTATAAAATTCTACCTAATAGACAACAGGAATAATATTCTACCTACTAGACCACAAGAAAAAATAATCTATCTACTTGACCACCAGGGCTAATATTCTGCATACGCATAGGCTTATAGTCTACTAGACTACCAGTAATTCTATTTTACCTACTAGACCACCAGGCCCATATTCTGCATAATTGTGAATATACTGGACCAGCAGGATAGTATCAATAGATATATTAGGTACAATGTGAATAGTGAACATTATTAAAGGGAGTCTGTCAGCAGGGAAATCAGTATGAAACTAATGACAGTGCCTTGTAGGTGGCTTCTACACTTTCCAAAGATGTCTTTCTTATTTTGCATTGCGGCTCCATTTTTATGAAAATCAGTATTATTATGCAAATTAACTGTAAATAATGGCCCCTAAAAGATGCAGGAGAAAAAATACCCTAAATCCCTTCTCAGCTGATAATGAAATCCCGATTTTCATGAAAATGGAGCTGCAATGCAATATAAGAAAGGCATCTTTGGAAAGTGTAGAAGCCGCCCTATAACATACTGTCATTAGTTTGATCCCGATTTTCCTGCTGACAGACTCCCTTTAACCCATGACATGTTACCCACTAGACCAGCAGGGATAATATCCTGGCTACCTCCTCCTGATTTACCACATTTCCCCTTTTTTTCCTACTTTCTGCGAGTACCTTGCGCTCTTCTATGAGTTCACAATGTGCTGATCAGCCACTAATTTTACAAACCCTGAAACATTTCACATTCGTGTGCGCTAAATATTCACCGCCGGCGCGGCTCGCAGCTTGAGCGCACACAATGCAGTTTTTGTATTGAACTTTTCATGTTTTCAATGGTTCACTTAGAGGAGGTGGATATAATTATGATAGCAACGCCATAAGAAATATCAGATTGTTGTGCGTCCCCCTCCCCCGGCCGCGCGGCGCAGCGTTTTACACTATTTATTATTTAGTGCAGATTTGCTTTTATGCCAAAATAACAGTAATCTCTTCAGCTCATTAGAATTACAGACTTGCGGCATTGTGGCGCGCTCTGTAGAGGGTTTCGTCTTTTTTATTAGCATTGTGCAAGCTGCACAAAAGCAAAATTTACTCCTTTCATGCGGCTGAAAAGAAGCAATCTTTACATGACAAATCCGACATTATCATATGTAAACCTCATTTACCATGTAATGTCTCCCCGTTTCCAGCTCATTAATTGAATGAAGGGAATTTTCACATTGTAACCGCCAGTGCGCGGGGGTGGGGGGTTTGCCGCTGCGGCTTTGGCGAGGGAAGAAAATGAGACCCTTTCGTAGGAGTCAGATGACCATCGGCGGGCTCTCAGTTTCCAGAATATATCTAATAAACTTGGTCTCTAGAGAAACCCAGAGAGGAGCCAATGGGAGCAGCGAGGGTGTTCATGGGGGTCTGCAGGTAGGAAGGGAGTCCCACTGCAAAATGGTGCACACTTCTGGATCACATGACCACTGGCATCCTTGTCCCAGGTCAGGAGGGTTTGACCCTTTACTCCAGGGCATGTGACCCTGGTGCCCGCTGTTCCAGGGTACAGGAGACTGAACACCCCCGATCCTGGCTGTGACTTTTTGCTGCACTCTCCTACCAGGGTGATGTCATTTTAGCCCTCTTTGATACATGGAAACCATCAGCAGGCAGCCTGCTGTTTATAGGTCTGTTAAAGTTAGTAAAGGAGAAATGCCGCCTGATGTCCAGATTTGTTCCAGAAGACCGGCTGTCCTCAATGATCACCAAGTGTCCTGTGGGAATCCACACCCCACCGCGCCTATCATTGTGATACAAGATCTGTCTATAGATGTCACACTCGATGCTCATCCTGACCCCAGGCTGGATGCTTAATATTCACACAAGCCTTAGTTATAAAACTGATCTGTCAACAGCAGCTTGTTGATGGTTTCCAGGAAGTAGACAGATATTTGAACTGCGAAAGCCCCCATCTTTAATGTGGAGAGTGTAAAGAAAATCCTAAGTGACTGGCATGTGTTGCAGTACCTCTTGCTGCCAGCGTTCTGTGGTGGCGCTGTTGTTACAGATCTTATCTCTGCATATTAGGCTCAGTGATGTCTTTTTGTCGCCGCCCTCGTCTTTCCACAGCTTAGTTTTCATGAGTGATTTGGAGACACGAGGCACCTTGATCCTCGCGCCGTCATATCTGTTTCCTGGTGTCAGATGTTGTATTAACAAAGCGTTCTACATCTGAACGTGGAGGAACGAATGTCAGAGCGTTATCGCTGGGGCTGAGCCCGGGGGCATCGTCTCATCACTCCGAGTCACTCAGACTCACTGCCTCCTGACAGCGCAAATCTTATCTCCTACAAAGTCCTGATGTATTGATGCAGCTTTACAAAATGTTGTAGGAAACTGCACGCAAAGAGCGCAGCTCCTGAGCCGGCCCCAGAGCTGCACCTTTATCCCATTGTTATCTGTAATGTAACAAGACATCTGCAAATGTACCTGCAGTGGAGGATCCCTCATCAGGTTGTTATAGGGACACCGTATCTAGTTGTTACAGGGACATCGTATCAGGTTGTTATAGAGATATTGTATCTGGTTGTTATTGGAACACTGTATCTGGTAGTTATAAGAGTATTGTATCTGGTTGTTATAGGAATATTGTATCTGGTTGTTATAGGAATATTGTATCTGGTTGTTATAGGAATATTGTATCTGGTTGTTATAGAAACACTGTATCTGGTTGCAGTGGCATAACTAGGAATGGCGGGGCCCCGTGGCAAACTTTTGACATGCCCCCCCCCAACCGACACCGATGCCGACGCCGCAGACCTCGACCGACCCCCTCCTCCGCACTCTATGTCCCTTAGTAAGCCCTGCACACAGTATTATGCCCCATAGTGGCCCCTGCACACAGTATTATACCCCAGAGCGGCCCCTGCACACAGTATTATGTCCCTTAGTGGCCCCTGCACACAGTATTATGTCCATTACTGGCCCCTGTACACAGTATTATCCCCCATAGTGGCCCCTGCACACAGTATTATGCCCAATAGTGGCCCTTGCACACAGTATTATCCCCCATAGTGGCCCCTGCACACAGTATTATGCCCAATAGTGGCCCTTGCACACAGTATTATCCCCCATAGTGGCCCCTGCACACAGTATTATCCCCCATAGTGGCCCCTGCACACAGTATTATGTCCATTAGTGGCCCTTGGACACAGTATTATGTCCCATAGTGGCTCCTGCACATAGTATTATGTCCATTACTGGCCCCTGCACACAGTATTATCCCCCATAGTGGCCCCTGCACACAGTATTATGCCCAATAGTGGCCCTTGCACACAGTATTATCCCCCATAGTGGCCCCTGCACACAGTATTATCCCCCATAGTGGCCCCTGCACACAGTATTATGCCCCATAGTGGCCCCTGCACACAGTATTATGTCCCATAGTGGCTCCTGCACACAGTATTATGTCCCTTAGTGGCCCCTGCACACAGTATTATGTCCATTACTGGCCCCTGTACACAGTATTATCCCCCATAGTGGCCCCTGCACACAGTATTATCCCCCATAGTGGCCCCTGCACACAGTATTATGCCCCATAGTGGCCCCTGCACACAGTATTATGTCCCATAGTGGCCCCTGCACACAGTATTATCCCCCATAGTGGCCCCTGCACACAGTATTATCCCCCATAGTGGCCCCTGCACACAGTATTATGTCCCATAGTGTCCCCTGCACTCAGTATTATGCCCCATAGTGGACACCCATAAACAATTATTATACTCTGGGGTGTTTTCAGACCCCAGAGTATAATAATCGGAGAATAAAAACATAAAAAATTACTGTTTCTTACCTGTCCCCGGCTCCTACGTTGTCTTCTCTGCTGGTGTCCTTATAAAATGACGTCAGATGTCACATGACCCAGGACGCAGGAATGACCCTGGCCCTGTGGCAGCCGCCTCCGCTGCCTCTATGGTAGTTACGCCCCAGTCTGGTTGTTATAGAGATATTGTAGCTGATTGTTATAGGTATATTGTATCTAGTTGTTATAGGAACACTGTATCTGGTTGTTCTAGAAATACTGTATCTGGTTGTTATAGGAACACTGTATGTGGTTGTTATAGAAACACTGTATATGGTTGTTATAGAAACATACTATATCTGGTTGTTATAGGGACACTGTATCTGGTTGTTATAGGGACACTGTATCTGGTTGTTATAGGGACACTGTATCTGGTTGTTATAGGGACACTGTATCTGGTTGTTATAGGGACACTGTATCTGGTTGTTATAGGGACACTGTATCTGGTTGTCATTAGGAATACCTCATCTTATTGTCATTGGGGATGTCTTATTTGGTTCTATTTGGGGATGTGGTTTCTTTTTGCTAGGGATACTGTATCTGGTTGTCACTGGGGATATGTTACATAGTTACATAGTAGATGAGGTTGGATGAAGACATTAGTCCATCAAGCCATAGCTATAACCCTACAATCCCCTACAGTTTTGATCCAGGGGAAGGTAAATCCCCCCCAAATGTTATTTGATTATCACTGGGAATATGCTTTATTTTTGTCCCTATGGTCACTGTATCTGTCTGGCCAGGATGTTGTATGTGGTTGTCACATTGGACATCATATGTGGTCATTGTGAATGGTGTATGCTGCATGTAGTGGTCACGGTGGTAATGGTCATGTTCAATATCCCATGTGGCTGCCATGGTGGAGGTTATACGTCACTGTCACAGTGGATGCCATCATGGTGACTGCTGGACTATGAGGTTGTCATGGTGGATGATATACTTGGTTGTTGTGGCTGATGTGTGGTCATGGTGGTGGATTCAGGATGTGTTTATTGATGCATCGAGTCATAGCAGATAGAGCAAAATTTTACTTTCCCTCTTCAGATTCCGGAGTATAACTATGGATGATCAAACTGGATTCAACTAGAATTTTCCAAAAGTTTTGGGCTTGACCCAAAACTTTTAGGGTTCTTCCCTCACAAAACACTATTATACTTTGGGAGTTCTTCACCTGTGTGATGGGTGGTCCCCCAGTGGCCTCTTCTGGACTCTGTCTGACAACTTGCGTCCTGGGTCTCTGCTGATGTCCAATCGAGTTAAGGAGTCAAGTTGTCAGCAAGCCCCATGTGACCACTGAAGCCCAATCATAAGCCTCAGTGGTGACCCTGGGGCCTATGACATCAGCTGGAGGTCAGAAGAGGATGCCAAGAACTGCCGGACACTGTGAGGCTGTCCAGGAGAGGAGAGGGCAGGTGAGTATAATGGATTGTTATTTTTACTAATATCCCCATGACCCCCACCTTATTATACCCGGGGGTCTGAAGAGAACCCACAGTCTGATATTTTCATTTCCGCTTTTTGCTGAACAAGGTCGGCCCAAAATATACCAGAGGGCCAAACTTCTCCTTTATTTGCCAAATTAGGTTCTTCTCTCTCTAATTATAACTCAATTATCATCCCCTCGTATTCTAGCCACTTCCTCACCTCCTCCAGGGTCAGCTCATCTGTCTGGCTGGATGACTGCCCAGAGCCTTACATCAGTGTATAAGGAAAAGGGACATCAGCCATAGCTGTGATAGCAGACCCCGCACCGCACCCGCTCACACCCAACTCACGTAGTCCTCCCACTGGTATAAGTGAGAGAAGTAACTGCAGCCAAGAGCAGAGCCGCAACGATAACTCATAGGGGATTCAACAGTGCAGTCCTATGTAACGCCACAGATAACACAGTGATAACTCTCTGAGTACAGATAATGTAGTAGACGTCACCTGCAGTCCTATGTAACACTACAGATAACACAGTGATAACTCTCTGAGTACAGATAATGTAGTAGACGTCACCTGCAGTCCTATGTAACACTACAGATAACACAGTGATAACTCTCTGAGTACAGATAATGTAGTAGACGTCACCTGCAGTCCTATGTAACACTACAGATAACACAGTGATAACTCTCTGAGTACAGGTAATGTAGTAGATGTCACCTGCAGTCCTATGTAACACTACAGATAACACAGTGATAACTCTCTGAGTACAGATAATGTAGTAGATGTCACCTGCAGTCCTATGTAACACTACAGATAACACAGTGATAACTCTCGGAGTACAGGTAATGTAGTAGATGTCACCAGCAGTCCTATGTAACACTACAGATAACACAGTGATAACTCTCTGAGTACAGGTAATGTAGTAGATGTCACCTGCAGTCCTATGTAACACCACAGATAACACAGTGATAACTCTCTGAGTACAGATAATGTAGTAGACGTCACCTGCAGTCCTATGTAACACTACAGATAACACAGTGATAACTCTCTGAGTACAGGTAATGTAGTAGATGTCACCAGCAGTCCTATGTAACACTACAGATAACACAGTGATAACTCTCTGAGTACAGATAATGTAGTAGATGTCACCTGCAGTCCTATGTAACACCACAGATAACACAGTGATAACTCTCTGAGTACAGATAATGTAGTAGATGTCACCTGCAGTCCTATGTAACACCACAGATAACACAGTGATAACTCTCTGAGTACAGATAATGTAGTAGATGTCACCTGCAGTCCTATGTAACACCACAGATAACACAGTGATAACTCTCTGAGTACAGGTAATGTAGTAGATGTCACCTGCAGTCCTATGTAACACCACAGATAACACAGTGATAACTCTCTGAGTACAGGTAATGTAGTAGATGTCACCTGCAGTCCTATGTAACACCACAGATAACACAGTGATAACTCTCTGAGTACAGGTAATGTAGTAGATGTCACCTGCAGTCCTATGTAACACCACAGATAACACAGTGATAACTCTCTGAGTACAGATAATGTAGTAGATGTCACCTGCAGTCCTATGTAACACCACAGATAACACAGTGATAACTCTCTGAGTACAGATAATGTAGTAGATGTCACCTGCAGTCCTATGTAACACTACAGATAACACAGTGATAACTCTCTGAGTACAGGTAATGTAGTAGATGTCACCTGCAGTCCTATGTAACACCACAGATAACACAGTGATAACTCTCTGAGTACAGGTAATGTAGTAGATGTCATCTGCAGTCCTATGTAACACTACAGATAACACAGTGATAACTCTCTGAGTACAGGTAATGTAGTAGATGTCACCTGCAGTCCTATGTAACACTACAGATAACACAGTGATAACTCTCTGAGTACAGGTAATGTAGTAGATGTCACCTGCAGTCCTATGTAACACCACAGATAACACAGTGATAACTCTCTGAGTACAGGTAATGTAGTAGATGTCACCTGCAGTCCTATGTAACACCACAGATAACACAGTGATAACTCTCTGAGTACAGGTAATGTAGTAGATGTCACCTGCAGTCCTATGTAACACCACAGATAACACAGTAATAACTCTCTGAGTAATGATAATGTAGTAGATGTCACCTGCAGTCCTATGTAACACCACAGATAACACAGTGATAACTCTCTGAGTACAGATAATGTAGTAGATGTCACCTGCAGTCCTATGTAACACCATATATAACACAGTGATAACTCTCTGAGTACAGGTAATGTAGTAGATGTCACCTGCAGTCCTATGTAACACTACAGATAACACAGTGATAACTCTCTGAGTACAGATAATGTAGTAGATGTCACCTGCAGTCCTATGTAACACCACAGATAACACAGTAATAACTCTCTGAGTACAGATAATGTAGTAGATGTCACCTGCAGTCCTATGTAACACCACAGATAACACAGTGATAACTCTCTGAGTACAGGTAATGTAGTAGATGTCACCAGCAGTCCTATGTAACACTACAGATAACACAGTGATAACTCTCTGAGTACAGGTAATGTAGTAGATGTCACCTGCAGTCCTATGTAACACTACAGATAACACAGTGATAACTCTCTGAGTACAGGTAATGTAGTAGATGTCACCTGCAGTCCTATGTAACACATCAGATAACACAGTGATAACTCTCTATATACAGGTAATGTAGTAGATGTCACCTGCAGTCCTATGTAACAGCACAGATAACACAGTGATAACTCTCTGAGTACAGATAATGTAGTAGATGTCACCTGCAGTCCTATGTAACACTACAGATAACACAGGGAAGAATATGCAAATCCGCCTTCCATGATGTAATTAGGAAGACAGTTGCTGCCTCATTGTTGCAAACCAATAGAGGGCGCTCACTGGAATGTGCAAGCCTGTCTTAAGACAGGATTCCAGTGAAATAACCCAATAATGGCTGCTCCCTTTAGCCTCATGCCCGACCTTCCAAGAGGCCTTTGTTTAGCAATGACGCTGGGATTATTACCAGGTTATAGTCTCTCAATCGAGGACAGCTGTTTCGATCTGGTTGGATCTCATCAGCCCGATGTAGAGAGGACTATAACCTGGTAGAGGTGAGAGGCTTAGACAGGGTTCGGGGGATATTGTCACTCCTTAGGGAGAGACCACCATATAGGTAACACAGTGATAACTCCCTGAGTACAGATAATGTAGTAGATGTCACCTGCAGTCCTATGTAACACTACAGATAACACAGTGATAACTCTCTGAGTACAGGTAATGTAGTAGATGTCACCTGCAGTCCTATGTAACACCACAGATAACACAGTGATAACTCTCTGAGTACAGATGATTTATGCCATAGAACAATCTTCTAGTGACTCTTGGATTCAGCACCTCGGTCAGCGCCTCCTCCAGATTTATAACTGGGACAAATCAGGATACAAATGTGAGAAATGACTTCAGAAACTTTTCTCTGTGCACAGCTGAGATGTGTTTGATGCCGACACAGTCTGATAGCGGCTGCCAGTTTAGAGGAATTCCCGCAAATCAGTTGCAGCCGCCGCATCCGCTTCTGGATGTTAACATGTCTTATTAATGTAAGATGTGAAGAGCCTCTCGATGGCGCTCTGATCCTCAGGAATGTTTGGCGGCTGCTGAGGTTTGAAGCCTGTTTGAAATTACATTTGTTATATTAAAAATGTGACCACATAATTATCACTTGTAATCACGGAAATGAATAATGCAAAATGACGCTCACAACCCTCGCCGTTCTTTGTAGTTTGTGTACGAAGAATTCCTCAGTGATATGTTTGAAGATCTTTATCATTCCAGAATGTTCCACTGCTGGAGAGTGCCAAAATAATGGGCACAGATCTGGGAACATGCTGCATCCTGAGAAGGTTTGAGGGCGCTGAGCTGTACAAAAACTGGTCAAAACAGAATATCCATATACAAACCCCAAGAGTATACCACTCATCCTGTATTATACTCCAGAGCTACACTCCCTATTCTTCTGGGGCCATCACTGTGTACATACATTATATTACTTATCCTGTACTGATCCTGAGTTACATCCTGTATTATACTCCAGAGCTGCGCTCACTATTCTTCTGGTACAGTCACTGTGTACATACATTACATTACTTATCTTGTACTGATCCTGAGTTACATCCTGTATTATACTCCAGAGCTGCACTCGCTATTCTGCTGACGCAGTCATTGTGTACATACATTGCATTACTTATCCTGTACTGATCCTGAGTTACCTCCTGTATTATACTCCAGAGCTGTGCTCACTATTCTGCTGGTACAGTCACTGTGTACATACATTACATTACTTATCCTGTACTGATCCTGAGTTACATCCTGTATTATACTCCAGAGCTACACTCACTATTCTGCTGGTACAGTCACTGTGTACACACATTACATTACTTATCCTATATTTTACTCCAGAGCTGCGCTCACTATTCTACTGGTACAGTCACTGTGTACATACATTACATTAATTATCCTGTACTGAGCCTGAGTTACCTCCTCTATTAAAAGCATAGTATAAATGTTTTTTTTTTATTTTATTTTTGGCATCTCTCCTTTGTCTCCACCAATCATACTATGGGGTCTCTTTTTTGTGTCATTCTGTTCATGTGCATTTACATGAGGGAGCCAGGAGGAACAGCTATTAGATGAGCGAAGTGTGTAAGTTTATGAGCAGGCTGGAAGGAATTGTTCCAAAAGTGTGAAAACATTTTTTAAATAAATAACAGAAACAAAATTTTCTTCTTTGACTCCCCGCCTTCCAAGCCGCATAATTTTGTTATTTTTCTATTCATAGAATCATATGTTTGAGGGAATTTTCTTTTCATTATGATATAATTGCACCATATAATATTATGTATTTTGTATTGGGAAGCTTAACCCCCCTCCCCCCTCAGAATGAGGTGTAATTGGATAAAAACTGCGTTTGTGCAACTTTCTTATGAGGTTTGTTTTTATGACATTCACTGTGCAGCCAAAATGCCATGTCATTTGTATTCTATAGGTTGATATGATTACAGTGATATAGAATTTATATTGTTATTTTTTACATTTTAAAAATCCAAAACTTTGCCAAGAAAAAAATAAAAAATCTTTGAGTCACCATACTCTGACATCTATAACTTTTTATTTTAGATTACTGTGTATGGGAATGCATAAGGTCAGAATGGATCATGAGCCGGGTCTCTGCTGTATAAAACAGCAGAGACCTGGTAGCTATGGCGGACGTTCTGCAGTTTAGGGGCTGCCATCTTTAAAGACCTTATATCTGATGTAATAAAACAGCAGATGTCGGGAAGGGGTTAAAAAAGTCCTTTTCTATGTTATGAAAAAATAAACAAAAAAATTATATTTCCTTGGGGACACTGAGACAGCTCACACGTGATTGTTTGGGGCATTGCACTCCTCCTCTTGTCTTTGAGACCACCCTCTTCACCATATACTGTATTGTCTGTAATGTTGACCTTTTCCTGCCCCATATGCAAAGCCAACTATAGTAAGCTGGATGTATCCACAGACACAACTATCCTGTGTGTCCTAGACATACAAGGCACATTATACCTGCATTTCTATTACTATTGTACATGTGTGGGGGCTTTGAGAGACTGCAACAGCTTTGTCATGGCAGCACACAGTGCAGAGAGCAACTGGCACATATACTTCCAGGCCACATGTCTGGGACACACAGGATAGTTGTGTCTGTGGATACATATAGCATAACATAGTTGGCTTTGAATAAGGGCAGGAAAAAGTTAATATTAGAGGAAATACTGTGCTACCTGTGCAATGCATGATGGGAAGTCAAGGAAAGGGAGTCTCAGCAGCTACACTAATATCAGACATATACACGGCCACAACCCCAGAAATAAAATGAGAAGTAAGTGTCCTGCCGGAACAACACTGCATTCATAACAGGGAATCATAATCTTATGTCCCCCTGAATTCCTGCATTATCTGTATTCCTATGAGTAGGGGGATCACTTGCTCAGATAGGAGTAACCCTCGAATATCCCACCGTGGCTGCTGTTTATTTTTCTTTCCACCAATTTCACCAAAAAAAGTGGAATGTCCCCCAAAATGTGATCATTAACCCATTTATGCCTAGAGTTCCGTTATTGGAACTGAAAAATATATAACCTCCGACATAAATGGGTTAAGAAGAACAGGTCATCCGGTGAAAGAGAAACCAATAAAAGAAAAATAAAGAAAAGTTCTGGGAGTCACAATAAGACACCACCAGGCACATTTTTTTTTGAGAAATGTTTTTAATTTATAATAGTATCAAAATCCTAAAAATCTGGTATCACCCCACAATGGCGCCATCTAAAAACACATCTCATCCCACAAAAAAACAAGCCCTCACATGGCTATATAGAGAAACAAAATGAAAAAAAAAAAATGGTTACGTCGCTTTCAGTGATCCCATGATGAGGAGAGGACACGTGGAGCCCCCTGCAGGTCGGTGGGTGGTCTTCCTGCAGTCAGCCTGTATCTCCGGATGAAGATGGAGTCCTGTCTCTTTAAATCCTGATTACTGTGTGTGACTGAGCATGCCGCTCTACATGATAATGACCCCTCATTTGATGCAGCTGCTACATTATCAGAACGGCGATGACGCACGAGGGGCTGTTGCCGATGAGGCGTCACTCAGCGATATTACAAGGTGTCGAACCCCCTCCCCCACCCATCATGTCTTCTCATCTTGTTATCTCCAGCAAGTTCTGCCGCTTTCTCATCTCCTTGTTCAAGATCTCTGCTTGCTGGATGAAACAGTCTTGTTTTCTCTGATCGGATACATCTTACAGCTGAGGGTTAGTTACTATGTAGCAGTCTAGATGATGCAGGTAAATGTCATCCAGGAAAATTAGCACACAGAGGATTGTCAAGACCAGAGGTAGGAAAACTTCGGCATGCCTGCTGCTGTAAAACTACAACTCCCAGCATGCAGCATGCTCTTCTGTTCTTGGAACTCCCATGTTAATGGAGCATGTTGGGAGTTGTAGTTTTACAGCAGTCGGAGTGCTGAAGGATCCTGGCCTCTGGTCTTGCCGCTTCTAATTTTTGCACACCTTTGGGGCCTGAAGAGTCAACTTTGCCCTGCACCTCAGACTGAAATAAATTTTCGCAGAGATTCTCGTGACTCTTGTGAGATTCGTCAATCACTACCTGGGAACTGAAGGGTTGACATTGGCTTCTATGGAATGGACTTCTTCTTTAAGACATGCCGTACATTCCCCTACATCCGGGATTGACCCCAGATGAACCCTCAGAAGAAGATTCCTCCGGATCTTGCCTTCCTCTGGCTGGGATGTAGCGTTTAGCCGTTCTATATGTCGTGTAATGTAAAACATGAGAAGTGACACGCTCTCAAGTCGATTTCCACAAAGTAGAAAATAACAGAGCAATGATTGACACAACAAAGCGTCGGGAACAGAACCCACTTTTACATCTAAGAAAAATATTTGCCTGGAGGGAAAATATTAATTAGTTTGTCTACTAGCAAAGAGATAAATCTGCGCGGCCCATCCATCAAACGCCCGCAACAAACAGCCGAATGGAAATGATCTGGAAATTGACAGTAAACTTGGCAACTGGCGGCGGGGGTGAACACGATACTTGGCACCAGAAGCTCCGCAAAATCACAGCCTCTGTCAGGAGGCATCTGTGTGCGCGCTCGCTCATCTGACAGACAGCAACATCCTGCGCAAATCTCAGCTTCACCCTACAGAGCCCTCATTAAATATTCTAATGGCGGATTCTGAAAAGGAGATAGCGCCATTGACGCCCAATCATTGAAAATCACACGCAATTATAACGGTGGCCACTGGATGGCGCCTTGTTTAAGATTCATTAACAGGGGGAGTCCAAAGAGGACGTTACCAAAATACAGAATTGGCGCCCTGCCCTGCCTAGGTCAAAGACAGGCGAGAACAAAACTGGCTTGTCATCTGCTTCATCAGTATATTGGCGCCATTTTAGGGAACTTTGGGCAACTTGCCTAGGTACTGGCTGCTGTGTCAGAGGAGCTCAAGAGACCCTGCTTAAGTTAGACTAAGAAGGAGGAGACAGAGTCTCCCTGCTGCCAGTGTGCGGCCTAAGCGGGGCCCACCAGAAGACGCCTAGAAGGCACCTGGTCTCTGCCTTTGGACAAGTTTAGGCAAAGACCACGCCTAAGGCAGAAAACAGGTCCAAGGCAAAGGCCAGGCCTGATGCAGAAACCATGTCCAAGGCAAAGAACAGTCTCAAGTAAAAAAAATCAGGTCCAGGCAAAGAGTAGGCCCAAGTCAGAAACCAGGTCCAAAGCAAGGATCTAATCTAAGGCAAAGACCAGGTCCAAAGCAAGGATCTAATCTAAGGCAAAGACCAGGCCCAAGGCAGGCACCAGATCTAAGTCAAGGACCAGGCCTGAGGATGTCAGAGCTCTGTAAATAGTTGTGTTATGGTCTCCATAATGTAAGACTCTTCATACTGATGAAACTGATGAGACTGCTGCACCCTCTTGTGGTTAAAAGGCATATTGAGTGTGTTATTCAAGGTCCATATTGCAGCGTCCTCCTGTGGAGATGTTAAGCAGCATCTCCGCCTGCCTAATTCTGTGCCTTCACCTACCTGCATAAACAGAACTACAGGTTGTAGACCAACAGCTTCCAGCATACACCGATAGAAAGCTGTGAGTTGTAGTTCTACATCAGCTGCTGAGTCACAATCTGCATAAACCACAGAACTGAACTGTGCTTAAGCACTGACCAGAGGAACATGGCGGAATCCCTGCAAAAAGTGCAATAAATTAAAATAAACATAGGCCTTGACTGCAGTACCAGACATAGCCATGGATAAGAGGTGGTGCTGTCTCTGCTTGTAACAGGTAGAGGAACATGGCAGCATCCCTCCAGAAACAGCATAAACGTAACATAAAGTGCTGAGCTGCAGTACCAGACATAAGCTTGGACAGGAAGGGGCACTGTCACTCGATTTAGCAGTCACATATTTCTAATACTCTGAGGGGGCCCCAAAGGTCCTTCTGCAACATAAAAAAATACCACAACTCTAAATAGCATAAGATACATAAGGATCCCATTACACATTCTGTATTGGGGTCCATAAACTGCCACAGACTTGCTTAGGGGCCCCTCATTCTCCTGGTTAGTGGGGGACCCCTCCTTAAAGTCAATTATGACTTGACCTATGGAAAATCCTGGAAAAAAATATGTTTCCAGGATAAATAAAAATATTATTATTATTATTATTATTATTATTATTATTATTATTATTATTATTAATAATGTTATATTATTATATAATTTTTATTATTATATATTTTTATTATTATTATATTCATAGACTATTTATTAAATTATTAGAATTATGTCTATCATTATTATTAGATTTATTGTTCTATTATTTATACTTTTTATTATATTTATTATTATTTTTTATTTGATTTATTGATCTACTATTTATAATTATTAATATTTTTTATTTTCTATTATTTATCATTATTATTATATTTATTATTATTATTATTTGATGTATTGTTCTATTATATATAGTTATTATTATTATTATTATTATTAGATTTATTGTTCTATTATTTATCGTTATTATTATATTTATTATTTGATTTATTGTTGCGTTATTTATAGTTATTATTCTGTTTCTCATTATTCTAGTTATTGTTCTATTATTTGATGGTGATGATGGTGATTGTTATTAGACTTCCGGTATTATAGAGGATTGCTCTTTCCTTTTAATTTGCTCGATGATCCATGCCGTCATCTAATTTCTCTGCTTTTATATGTAAAGTAACACGGTTTCAGGCGCCTCCATTTCCAGCCGGTGAAGTTTTTTTGTGTTTTTTCCTCCCTTTATCTGTATTTGTTTGGAGCGTTTTCCTGAGATATTCACCTAATTTCAAAAGAACAAACAAATCAGAAAGGGCAGACTATTCTCATGCAAATGGCGCCAGCTGTTTGGATCAGGATGGACGCCGACGCCGCCGTCCTAATGTGAGGATCTGCATAAAAATGACACGGTGAAGATATGATAAAAATATAAAAGGACAGACAATAGAATTCAAATCGTAACCAGTCACTGGAAAGACGCTGCCATGAAGCGGATCAGGTAAACGAATAGAAACAATGGGGAGCTCCAGATAAAAGTATCGAGGTGCTGATGCGCTGCCGCTCTGTGGATTTCACTGCCACAACCCAGAGCTCACATGATCCACCAAAATACTACCCTCTTTGTATTATCTGCCTTTCATGTGCGCAGAGGATAATGACCGGAAACTGACATGGTGCCCGGTACTCAGCTATAATGACACCTGAGTCTGTCCCCCACCTAAAAGGTTGTACCCCTATGTCCTGCCATGTCTGATGACATCATCCTGCACAGCAGTGCCATCAGCAGGGCCCTATGCTATTAATGTTTACGGCCTTCTCATCCTATCCTATCTTCTTTCATCTGTTGCCAGATTTTGCAGGTTTCCCACTTAGAGGGGAGATTATCTGGAGCCAATGGGAAGTCCAATCTAATAAAGACGGACATGTAGGGGTGAATGTTATCTTTAAGGACTATATCAGGTTTTTTGGGTTTTTTTTTGAATACCTGTATTCCTTTGTCTATATGATGTGCTGTGTTGCATTGCCCATTCTTGCCACTATGTGTCAGTGCTGTACAGAATATTAAAGAGCTGCAGTAGCTGCAGGAGTCAAGAGTCAGGAGTCAGGCTGTGGTGGTTGCCACATAGGGTGCAGGAGGAACCTGAAATTTTTTCGACAGTAATTGAAAATATAGAAATGGTTGTAAAAGATAAGTCTTCTATGTAATGTATTTTGCCGTTGTCCTGTTCTCTACCGGCTTACCTCTAGTTCACACTATGTGGTTTATCTCCTTGCTGCAGTATGTTCCCTTTTGTTTCAGCGCTTGGCCAGCTCATAACTGCTGAGTCCACCTATGAACTATCCTCAGTTAGTCACAGAAAGCTGCCTTTAACTTGAGCCTGCTCTTCTCTCTTCTCAGATCCTGAGCAATATTGAGTCTCCTACTTCTTGGGTTGAGCCAATCTTGAGATTTCAGGATCGATTATAAAATCCGATTTTCTATAATTTTCCAGCCGATCCCGATTGTGAGATTTGCTCAAATGCCGGTCGAGATCCGATCTTTCCCGATCCCCATCACTCAACCCTAATTGTATATTATATATACAGTAGGGTTAAGCCAATCTTGAGTTTTCAAAATCCGATCTCCGATCATTTTCCAGCCAATCCCGATCGCAAAATTTGCTTGATCGCCAATCGGGATCCGATCTTTCCTGATCCCGATTGCTCAATCCTACCTACTACCGATCCTGCAAGGGTTCAGTATGGCTATACTGGTGTTCATCTCTTGTTTACAATGTACTACCATGGCCTAGTTTCTGATCCTCTGCTGCTGCCTGCTCATGTATGACCTCTGCCTGTCTTGGGCTACTGAGCTTGAGCTGCCCATCCTGACCCTTTGGCTTTTTCACAGCCTTGTTTATCTGTTGCCTGCTGTTGACCTTCAGACTGTACCATCTGGTGGCTCACACCAGAGTCTGTTTAGTCCTTGGTCAGCAGCCACTTATACCAGGACCTCTCCGAGGGGTAGCAACCTGGTAGTTTCCAAGGAGTGAAGACAACATAGCCATATGGGGGTTAAAGGGTGAAGACCAGGGGGACTATTTAGATAACACCCTTGGTTGTGGCCCAATGCCAAACTGGTTAGGTGAGTTAGTGGGTCCAGCAGAACATGCTTTTACATGGAACCAAAAGATCTGAGGGCCTAATGACTGAGTGCTTGGAAACATCCAACAGAATAGTGATTGAACAGTGAATAGAGTGTAGCACATGATGCAACATTAGCTCTAATAATCAGGAAGCATAGGGGAGTAGTGTAGAACTGCATCTGAGACGATACACCGGAGAGTCTGCACACAGAACACACAGATAATAAATACAAGCAGTGTGTGGCAGAGGGGGAAAAGTGTAACGATCACTGCAGAAAAAAAAAACATGTACTGCACATCAACATGTTAATCCAACGTTGATAAGCAGAATTTTTAAGGTTTTTAGAATACATTTTGTATAAACTCACTAGCCACTTCATAGTGAACTCAATTTAGTGGGAAGCTACATCTCATAGTATACATTGCACAAGATATACACAGATAGTATAGACACACAAGGTACATCAAGGAAAAAGTGTGACGCTGCATCTCATGATACACTGGAGATTCTGCACACAGCTCTCACATGTAATGCAGGCAGTATAGAGGAGATCAGACGAGATCAATGTGATGCTGCATCTCATATGATACAGTGGAGATTCTGCACATAGCTCTTACAGAGTCTATAGACTGATCTTCAAAGTAAATTAACTCATTAAGTTCACATTCCTGGGGGAAAAAATGGTTCATCGGGAACTAAGCAAGTGGGAAGAGTCATACAGGGAGGGGTACGGGACAGAAGCCTCTCCTGCAGACTCACTATGAAAAATTTGGAAAACTCACTAGACTGAATGAACTGTTCATTTTGCAGACTTTAGCCTTGGAACTGCTACTGAGGGTATAAGAGATTGTGCTTGAAAGCCTTAATAATGATCAGACCTATTAAAGAGAACCTCTCAGGTGGTTTCCCATCCGAAACTGGCCCCAGTGTGTGTAACATAAAGCAATGACTTTTCCTATGGTGCTCCTAACTGAGAAATAATCATTATAGTCTTTACTAATCCATTGCTAATATACTGTAATCCCATGGTATATATATATATATATATATATATATATATATATATATATATATATATACTGCTAATTTCTCCATTGCTGACATTTTCACACGTGGCCTTGTGATGTGAACTAGAATGTTCATCTATGATCTTGTTACTTGGAATCTAGCGAGTCCAGAAACATGTTGTAGAAAAATTAGTCAACATAGTTAGGTAAGATCTGCTTTGGATACGATGTTTAGACCACGTAATGTTCTTTACAGATATACTTTCTTCTGCTGAAAAGTCAAGTTATAAGCTTTCAAAACCTTAGATTGACGTATACAAATTCATCATAACCAGTCGTTGGGATGGGGAGCAGCTTCATCTAGTCATGTAGTCATTGAGCTAGATTACACCCTGTGCAGCATGACTGACACGTCCTTCATTGTAGGATACCCCAACTACAGGCCTCACAGGGATTGATTTAGTACAATGACTGCATGACTTGAGGAAAAGCTTATAACTTGACTCGTCAGCTGAAGAAAGCTTAATGAGGGGCGCCATAGTAAAAGTCATAACTTTACACATATCAGGGCTAGTTTAGGGTGGAAAATCCACCTGACAGGTTCCGTTTAATGTATCTGATCACCAACAGAACTATAATTTGTTTGTGCCAATTATTACACTCCTCTGAGGACCTACTTCCTAATGTACTGTAAGGTGTTTGCCCATTTTACCTGTGTTTGACCATATGTCACCTGTGCTACCTGGCCTGACCTCTTCTTCTGTTACCTGTGCTTCCCATCTTGACCTCTTCTTCTGTTATCTGTGCTGCCCATCTTGACCTATTCTTCTGTTATCTGTGCTGCCTGGCCTGACCTCTTCTTCTGTTACCTGTGCTGCCTGGCCTGACCTCTTCTTCTGTTATCTGTGCTGCCTGGCCTGACCTCTTCTTCTGTTACCTGTGCTGCCTGGCCTGACCTCTTCTTCTGTTACCTGTGCTGCCTGGCCTGACCTCTTCTTCTGTTATCTGTGCTGCCTGGCCTGACCTATTCTTCTGTTATCTGTGCTGCCTGGCCTGACCTCTTCTTCTGTTACCTGTGCTGCCTGGCCTGACCTCTTCTTCTGTTACCTGTGCTGCCTGGCCTGACCTCTTCTTCTGTTATCTGTGCTGCCTGGCCTGACCTCTTCTTCTGTTACCTGTGCTGCCTGGCCTGACCTCTTCTTCTGTTATCTGTGCTGCCTGGCCTGACCTATTCTTCTGTTATCTGTGCTGCCTGGCCTGACCTCTTCTTCTGTTATCTGTGCTGCCTGCCCTGACCTCTGCCTGGATTTCTATTACATTAGCTGTTACTCCAAGAGGTAGCGACGTGACGGTTCCCTGAGGCAAAGTCCAGGTCCCTGTACAGAGGTTAAATGGAGAAGGCCAGTGGATCACTTAAACAATGCCATTAGGAGTAGCCGTGAGTCAGATCTCTTCAGCGATACAGTCGGACAACATAAGTTGCTTTATAAGATCCACTGTGATTTCTTGAAATATGAAGATTAGAATTGTGCTAACTCATCCAACCCCAGCCCCACGTGATATAATCGCCTGCAGTGTAAATATTCACCGCCACACAGCGTTACATCATTTCAATTTCAATCCCCCTTGGAAAGGAGGTGGAGGAGTCATTGTGTTGGTAATCTCGGAGCTGCGGGCAGTGATGCCCTTGACTGGAGGGCACGTCATTCGATTCTCTCACTGGCAGCGGTGACAGCCGAGCGGCTCGCCATTCATTTCTTGCTTTTCATGCCTTCAATCCTAAGGGTCGGCGTTCTCTCCGGGAAATCATCAAGGTCTTTCTCCTCTATTTCTACTGCCTCCGCGCCCTGACTTATAAATTAAGGTCAGCAGAATCGGGTGGGCATCAATCTTCTGGCTGGCATTGCCCGTTGGCACACTCCTGGGCATTCAATGAATGTTTCTTGTGAACAGCTTGCTGGTCATGTGGAAGAAAAATAGCTAAAAAATAAATGAATATTACACAGAAATCAAACATGCTGCAGACTTGTAGATCGTGATGACAAAATCAGTTACCATCTCCACCATTTATACTGCCGCACCTCAGATTGGATGAAGCGAAAGGTGCCTCAGTTTTGAGTCCCTCTGATGCCTCAGTCTTCAGTCCCTGTCTAATTGCTTGTTTTTTTGTCCCTTTCTGACAGATCAGTTAACAATACCTCCCAGACTGTTCGCTCTCCATCCCCTCTCCAACCGTTCGGTTTGCAGTCCTTCTCAGATGCCTCGGTCTTCAGTCCCTTTCTGACAGCTCAGTCTACAATACCTCTCTGATTGTTTGGTCTCCAGTCCTTCTCAGATGCCTCGGTCTTCAGTCTCTCTCTGATTGCTTGCGTTTTAAGTCCCTTTCTGAAAGCTCAGTCTACAGTACCTCTATGGTTATTCAGTCTCCAGTCCCCCCTGGTGGCTCATTTTCTCAGATGTCTCGGTCTCGAGTTCCTTACTGGTGTATGTTCTTCAGTCTCTAACAGGATATTTGGAATATTGCCTCTCTCTGATTGCTCTGTCTCCTTTCTCTCTCTGGTGGCTCATTCTTCAGTCCCTCTCTGGTGGCTTGGTTTCCAGTCTCTCTATGACTGCTCGGTCTCCGGCCCCTTACAGATGTATTTTGTCCATTGCTTATAAGATCACAAGGTCACCTTTCCCTCTCAGGTTACTCGTTTTCCAGTCCCTCTCCGGTGGCTTGGTTTCCAGTCCTTCTCAGATGGCTTGGTCATTAGTCCCTTACTGGTGTATGATGTCCAGTTCCTCTCATGTTAGTTGGTCTCCTATCCCACTCTAATTGCTCTAAGGACCACTCCTTCAATGGTGTCTCATTCTCCAGTTCCTCTTAAGTTTCTCGGTCTCCAGTCCCTCTCTGGTGGTTCAATTTCCAGTTTCTTGATGCCTCAGCCTATAGTCCCTTACTGGTGCATGTTTTCTAGTCCCTCTCATGCTAAAGTACCTCTTAGGTTACTAGGTCTCTAGTCTCGCTCAGCATCCGGTCCTTCTGTGATGATCTCCAGTGCCTCTTTAGTGGCTTGGTCTCCAGTCTCTTACTGGTGTAGAGTCTTCAGTCCTTTTCTGGTTGCTCGGTCTCCAGTCCCTCTCTGCCTCTCTGGTGTTTCATTTCCAGACTCTTTCTGATGCCTCGGATTATTGTTCCTTACTGCTGCTATAGTAAGGGACTTTATCTCACATTAGTTGTTCTCCAGTCCCTCTTTGATGACATTAGTCTCTTTTTGGTTGCTCGTTCTCCAGTCCTCTCTGGATGATAGCTGTGGTTCAGCTGCTGATCTTGTGGAGACAGTGATGGTACCCTAGCGATCAGATGCCCTAGCCATAATAGTATGGCACAGGTGCATCAGGGTATTTATCCACAGGTCTAGAGCAGCAAAGTCAGTTATTGCCATGGGTAAAGGAATGTATGGCCAGGTTTCACCTCTGCTGGTTTGGGTCATACTGCCAGTGATCTGGGGCCACACACCAGTCAGGGGCAGATTATGATATACATGAAATGCCTGGTACCCTAAGCTGTAAGGGGGCCCAGCAGCAACCTTGTAATCAACTGTATCAGAACCAGCGAATATGTGTTGGGTGAACCTAATTTTCTCAAAGTTCACCCAACATTTTAGTTGGGACTCAACGCATCCAATCCGGAACTGCCATTATTATACGCTGAGGTCTCTTTAGCTGTTACATGGGTCATATCGGCATAATGACACACTGGCATGAACCACCTGAAGATACTTAGGAGGCCAGAAGAAGCCTAAAGAGGATGTGTTGGAGCCCGGGGCCCAATATGCTGTGTGGAGGGGCCACTATGGTTCATTATACTGTGTCGAGGGGCTTACTATGGGACATTATACTGTGTGGAGGGGCCACTATGGGACATTATACTGTGTGGAGGGGCCAATATGGGACATTATACCGTGTGGAGGGGCCACTATGGGACATTATACTTAGTAGAGGGGCCATTATGGGACACGGGACTGTCACAGGGATCTTCATTACAACTTCGGACAATGATATTGGTGATGAGTTGGACCTCCGCTGTCCTCATGGTGAAGCTACTGAATCCTCCACCGTCCTGCGGCTATCTCCAGGTAACGCGTTGTGGGCTGTGGATATTTCCATTTCTTGCAGAGCTGCCGGCTGATCTCATAAATTACAGCTGATGACAAAAGTGGAAGCAAACGGCGGCGAAATGAGGCCCAAAGGCAAAATAATGACATATAGAGGCTGGGGGGAGCGGAGGAGCCATCAATCAGCCCCAATTATTCCGCAGTTAATCAGCGCTGCCCTCGCTTTATTGAAGGGTTACGCTGTAATTACGCTGGCAGCGTCCTCTTAATTCATCAAGCCGACAACACATGCTGCTGTTTTCTGCAATCAGGGACGTCACCTTTGTGTCTGTGACCCGGAGCTTCTAGAAGAGTCTGCAAGAGGCGGAAACCTCACAACCAAGGGCGCAAATTTATGCGAAGGTGCGATCCGGGCCCTGTGTGCAGATACAATATAGAGCTGTTGTGTCTTATTGTTACAATGTATCCAAACGGACAATCACCTGATGTACAAGACACCTCCGCTGCTGGGAGATGGACTAAACCAGCGCGGACTCCGCGGCTCCTCATGGGAAAGGGTTAATTCCGGACAGATATTATCATCATATTACGCGTATTTTTACTGTACTGAATGAATTATCGCGCTGGAAGCAAAATGGATCCTGGTGGAAGCGAATAAGAGTGAGGATGAGGAAGGAACGGGCGAGGTCTCAGCTAATGTGCCCCTAAAATGGAGGGTTTGTGGGCAGTCCTGGGTGAATGGATGGAGCAGATTATAATAATCTGTGAATGGAGATATAAAACTGTGTAAATCCGGTGTGAACAACGACCAAGCGAGTGATTTATGTCTACAAATCCCTTGTGACCCTGGACTCCCGGAACTGTAGGTGACCTTTACGTTACTCACAAGATCATGTGACCGCTATGAGATTTTCCCATTCACGTCTGTTATTCTAAGAACGCTGGATATGCAACACATTTAAGTCATGTGACCAGTGTGCAGCTGAGAATACACAACTGTACACACCAGTTACACCATGTCCTGGGAGTCAGATGAGTCACTGCAACACTTCTGTAGTTTTATTACTTGGGGAGCAGAAAAACATTGTCATATTCTGGCAATTCAGTTTTGATTGCTTATTGCAGAAGAAATGCAGTGATACAAGCGCCGTCCACTGGTTATCAGCAACAAGTATCAAAAAGCAGGAGCGGTAACTGCAGAACAATGGCCGAAATAATCACAGGTCACATGACTTACGAGGATAGAAGTCACCCGGATGCAGGGCCGCCATCAGCAATTTTGGGGCCCCATACAGCCTAAGTGTCTGGGCCCCATTGGATTCCATCGATGATCATCATTTTTGTTTTATTTTTTTTTAAAATTCTTTAATAAAATGGTCAACGATTTGTCTATTTCAATAAAAACAAATTTCTTTCATGTCTCGCGTTTTTATAAATACTTTCTTACCCCTTAGTAATGGCGACTGATAGACGGCATCCATTACTAAGGTGTGGCTTAGTGTTAGTGGTGAATCTTCTAGCACTAACCCTCCAATTATTACCCCACTACCTAACGCTGAGAAGAATTGGTTATCATCCAATACCCGGCTGTTTAAAAGAGACTGCTGAGGATTGGGGCAGTCGCAGGCTGGAATTATTAGGGTCAGTGCACACCGAATTTTTTGGTGCTTATTTTGACGCTAAATCCGCCTCAAAATCAGCCTTCAAAAAATGCCTCTCAATAGAACTCAAAATGAGCACCAAAAAACTCAGTGTGCACTGACCCTTAGGCTGGAAAAGGCCGAAAACAACAGGCTGGTATTATAAGGCTGAGAAGGGCCAAAAACCATGCCCTTTCCACCCTTGTAATGTCAGGATACTGCTTGTTATATCTGTCTGGCTCAGAAATATTGGGGGGACCCTATGTTGCTTCATAATTAGAAAAAAAGTGACATAGGGTGCCCCCAATTTCTTATAACCAGCCAGATATAACAAGCAGCAGCAGCCTGACATTACAAGGGTGGTAAGGGCCATGGTTTTTGGCCCTTTCCAGCCTTATAATACCAGCCTGTGACCACCCCAATCCCCAGCAGTCTCTTTAGACAACTGCGTATTGGATGATACCCAGCTCTTCCCGGCACCCCTGATGGTGTTGGGTACCGGAGTAATAATTGGAGGGTTAGTGCTAGAATATTCACCAGCTAACACTAAGCCACACCTTAGTAATGGATGCTGTCTATCAGACAGTCGCCATTTCTAAGGGGTTAAGAAAGTATTTAAAAAAAAAAATCAAGAGACATGAGAGAATTTTTTTTTACTGAAATAAAAACTCCATCAGAAAACCCTCGTTGACCATTTTATTTAAACCCCCCCAAAAAACGATGATCATCGATGGAGTCCAACGAATTCGATGTAATCCAATCGATCCATCACAACCTGAAAGATAAAAAAAAATCTGTATGACGGATAGATTGCCGCTGTTGTGAACGTAGCATAAGGCTATGGCTACACTACTACTGCCGTCATGCAACCAAAGATTGCAGTGTCGCTTTGGGACTCTTTCACATTAGTGAATGGAGCCGCATTGGGTCCCTCAGGTTGCAATGTGACTCCATTCACTAACATGAGTGAAAGAATCACAGGGCGACACATCTTTGGTTGTATGACGGAAGTTATAGTGTATAGAGCCTAATGCTAGGTTCACAACAGTGGCAAGCTCTCTGTCATACATGTCCTAAACTCTCCGTCATACAGGTCCACCATGGGACCAGAATGATGGAGAGGTGGGCTGTCAAAATGGCGGTTACACCCAGACAGTGGCAGACCTCATTAACATAATGAGGTCTGCCAGGTGTCAGCCATTTTCAAAGTGAAAGGCAGATAAGTCCTCAGTGGTTACTGCAACTTGGGTATTGTTATGATGGAGCTCTAGAAAAGGGCACCAGCATAACAATAGAGTGGGACATTATCTATGGGGTGGGTGGACTACAACTCCCAGAAGCTCCAGGGCATCTGGAGCTGCTGGGAGTTGTAGTAATTGAAATATTTGGGGGCAAAATAGGGGACACAAAGCATTTTTTTGTGTTTGTAATTAAAATTGGTACTTACCTTCTCACTGTCTGCAGGTCTGGCCTCCGCTGCTAGAATCCAGCCGCCGCGCTCAGCGTCAGGACATCAATGACGCATGAGGAAAAGAGCTGCAACTGGATTGGCCAATCCGTTACTAGGCTACAGGGGGCAGGACCAAATAGATAGGGACATTCTCCTGCCGCTGCGCTACGCCGGCAGCCGGCCATTTTTATGTAGCTTAGCGGCGTAGCCACCTAAACATCCTCTGACCTGGGCAGGGGCCTGATTGAAATGTCAGGCCCTAACCATCCCGATCCAGCCCTTGGACTGCTGCGGGCGCCAGGGGCCTGGCACACGGTGGTGGGCCAAAACTGGGCCCCCCCATTTTTCAATTTGGCCAGGCCCCTGACGCCAGTAGCAGTAATACTGGCCTATCAGCGGCCCTGCCCGGATGGACAGAATGTATAGAAGAGCAAAGGAAGGGAGAATTCAAAATGACTCCTCCCCCAACTAGTCCCCAAGTGTAGGTGGAGCCAAGTGCACATACATCCCACCCATGAGGAATCAGATGAGCATCATAAATCATTACTGTGGCCCTGTCTGTGCCTGAATCTATTTATATCTGTATATCATTGTATATTATTACACAAGAGTCAGATAGATAGATAGATAGATAGATAGATAGATAGATAGACAGACAGATAGGAAGAAAGATGATTGTTAGAGATAGATAGATAGATAGATAGATAGATAGATAGATAGATAGATAGAAGATACATAAAAAGATAGATAGATAGATAAGAGATAGCTAGATAGATAGATAGACAGAGAGATAGATAGATAAGAGATAGATAGATAGATAGATAGATAGATAGATAAGAGATAGATAGATAGATCGATAGATAGGAGATAGATAGATAGATAGATAGATAGATAGATGAGATAGACAGACAGACAGCCAGACAAACAGACAGACAGACAGACAGACAGACAGACAGACAGACAGACAGACAGACAGACAGACAGACAGATAGATAGATAGATAGATAGATAGATAGATAGATAGATAGATAGATAGATAGATAGATAGATAGATAGATATGAGAAGCACATTCAATTCTATGGAGATAGAATAGATAGAGATAGATAGATAGATAGATAGATAGATAGATAGATAAGAGATAGATAGATAGATAGATAGATAGATAGATAGATGAGATAGACAGACAGACAGACAGACAGACAGACAGATAGATAGATGAGATAGACAGACAGACAGACAGATAGATAGATGAGATAGACAGACAGACATAGAGATAGATAGATAGATAGATAGATAGATAGATAGATAGATGAGATAGACAGACAGACAGACAGACAGACAGACAGACAGACAGACAGACAGACAGACAGATAGATAGATAGATAGATAGATAGATAGATAGATGAGATAGACAGACAGACATAGAGATAGATAGATAGATAGATAGATAGATAGATAGATAGATAGATAGATGAGATAGACAGACAGAGAGATAGATAGATAGATAGATAGATAGATAGATAGATAGATAGATAGATAGATGAGATAGACAGACAGAGATAGATAGATAGATAGATAGATAGATAGATAGATAGATAGATGAGATAGACAGACAGAGATAGATAGATAGATAGATAGATAGATAGATAGATAGATAGATAGATATGAGAAGCACATTCAATTCTATGGAGGCTCAGACAGTATTTCCCTCACATTAAAGAAAAGGCTTTAAAAGTATCCACTCCTGAGTTGTCCTCCTTTGTAGCTGACATTCACTGTAGCACAGGTCACTCCATAGATTCAGAATGGAATATAGAATGATATTGTCAGGATGATTTGCGTCAGTGTCAGTCTTTAATGTATGTCTTGCATTCAATTCATGATAATACAAAACAAGTCATTTTTCAATTCTGTTGGTTATAGCAAATATTTATTCATGTAGTGAAGGAATTTCTGATTTCTTAGAACTCGATACTATCCCTGGATTTTCCTTTAAGTGTCTGAAGTTTTACGTCAGAATTCTCCTTGGTGATCTCTGGTTATGATGAGTGACATAGAAGGATTTCAGGCTGAGATATGAATGCGCCAGCTGTGCGATGAATTGCGTGTCGCTGCAATGAATTGCGTGTTGCTGCGCCAGACGTTCACTTTATCCGAGCGTATCTTCTATGCTTCTTGTTATAAATTCCTTGTAAGGAGCCGCAGTCACCTCGTCGCGTCTTGCGTGGCAGCTGATTGACAGCTCCTGATGACCGGGGGCTGGAGACGCTCAGTGAGATTATGACCAAGGTTAAACGCAGCATGGCAGTGGAGGGTGCGGGCCCATCAGATGTGACGCCTCAGCAGGAGTCTGCGCTCCAAATGCACAATCACCCCATCTTCACACCAGGGCGCCCTCCATGGTTTAACTATTCGCTGTCTCGTTTATTCAGATTTTTATTGTTAATGTCTCTTTAAGTCGTAAAATTCACGCACCGATGGACGCAAGGAAAAACAGCGAGAAAAGGAGACGAAGCGTGAGGAGCGACTGCAGCCTTAAAGAGGGGGCATGGAGGGCAGCGCCGAGGAGCATGAGTGGGGGAGGGACAGGGTAGCAAAAAAATTATACATAAAATAATTGATAAAAGTATTACCGCCATTACTATTATTATTGCTACCTTTAGTGAAAATCTCCAAAGCCGATAAAACTCGTCACTTGTGCCATTCTCTAATGGACATTATGTCAGTTCTCTGGTCCCTTTGATTGTCTCCCTCCCTAATTTCTCCAACAAGTGTTTATTTCGTGTATCAATAGGTGGAGGAATAGGTGAGTTAGTCCAATACCATAGCGCCAGACATGTGCACAGGTGGTGCTTGGTAATGCAGCTCAGCCCTGATTTCCATTTTTTGTTTGGGGGTACGGAAAATAGAAAAGTAAAATTGCTATGCTATGATGGCACCGTTCATCCAATGTCTCAAGGAAAGTCCATATTGTCCAGTCTAGAATCAATAGAATGAAACATTGTAATGAAAGTGGAGGAAGTGGATAGGGACGACATTGTGTCCGATCTTGGATTGGTGTGTCCCTGAAACTGATGTCCTAGGGGCTGTGATGGCGAACCTATAGGTCCTCTCTGTGGGCACCCATCTATGGAACAGATTATACTGTGTGGGGGCCACTTTGCAGCAGATTGTACTGTGTGGGGCTCACTGTGGAGCAAATTGTATTGTGTGGGGCTCACTGTGGAGCAGATTGTACTGTGTGCGGCTCACTGTGGAGAAAATTGTACTGTGTATGGGCCACTGTGGAGCAAATTTTACTGTGTATGGGCCATTGTGGAGCAAATTGTACTATGTGAGGCCCACTGTGGAGCAAATTGTACTGAGTATGGGCCACTCTGGAGCAAATTGTACTATGTGAGGCCCACTGTGGAGCAAATTGTACTGTGTATGGGCCACTGTGGAGCAAATTTTACTGTGCATGGGCCACTGTGGAGCAAATTTTACTGTGCATGGGCCACTGTGGAGCAAATTGTACTGTGTATGGGGCCACTGTGGAGCAAATTTTACTGTGTATGGGCCACTATGGAGCAAATTGTACTGTGTATGGGGCACACTGTGGAGCAAATTGTACTGTGTATGAGCCACTGTGGAGCAGATTGTACTGGTAAGGGGTCCTGCACTATTTTTATCACACAGTATCTGTTTTATAGCAGACAAGTTATATTATTACAGACCATCTATAATTGTCCACAATTGTGGTTCTGCACAATATTAAGGTTAAATTGCCGTGTTGGGACTTTGTGATAAATCAGTGGATTTTGAATTGCAGTTTGGGCGCTTGGTCTCTAAAAGTTTCACCATCACTGCCCTGGGGAATGTCCAGTCTAATAATGTAATGAGAGTGGAGGAAGGATGGGGTAACAGTGTGTCCGAGTCTGTGCTGCTGCGTAACAGAGGACGTATCACTCGTATGGACGGCAGATCAGCAGAACAGAGGGTCCGGGGTGACTTTGAACTTATAAATGGCTCCTTTGAAGGGGCGATGGGTGAGGAAGTTGCAGGAAGAGAAGTCTGAAAAGTTTGTGCTTACTCGGAGCTTTGGACACCGATCCTCGCTGTGCGTACAGGTGGCCGCGGCACACACGGTTCCTGCCAATTTCTAAAGTTACACATTTGTCCAGTAAAACAAGCATCCTGATCCGGGTGAGCAGGCAGGGCACGCACCAGGGGCCCCTAAGCATGCAGATTAAATATCACTGATTCTGCAGCCGGGGCCGGCAGAGGCCTCGCGAGCACAAACCCTCAGTCTCTTCCTGCCTGTCCTCAGAAGAGCAGGATAATAGGAGTTGTCCCTGGAGAGGCGGCAGGAACTTCTCCAGCGCACGACACGTGTTCAGCACATTTGCTGGAATGTTCCTTAAAAAGATTCAGACAAAAGAACTTGTGTCAAATGCAACAAGTTGCACTTCGGACTCAGATAGGGATGTTAATGGAAAAATTCTAACGGGCTCGAATTTTTGTCAGTCGTCAACTTAATATCATTATTCTTCGCTTTCATCCTCTGGAAGCCGGAGATGTATGATAGAATGAAGGTGACAGCGGAGATGGTGGAGGATGAGGCGCTGTGCTGAATTATTGGTGGCATATAGATATTGTAGAATACACATATAGTGCTGAGACTGTGCGGTGTATGACCCCTGCACCCCAGCCCAATATCCTGGACCCCTGCCCTGCTGTTCCTGCTGCCCCAGTGACTAGTATTGAGCTTTATCTCTGTTCTACCTCAGTTACTAAGTATAAAAAAGTCTCCACTCCAGTAAGATAAACTAAGTATTGTAGTATGTAGTACAGATGATGGTGGCAATATATCAATGATAACTATGTACAGAAAATGTAACAAAATATGAAATACATAATAAATACAGTCATTACAATAACAGCGGAATAGAACATTTCCCACAGCAGGAGATGAGCAAAAACTGTCATAATGCATGCAAAAGTGCACAGAGTAACAGAAGAGAGGCTGCTACACAGCGGGGGGTGCGGGGTGTATTGTATGTCTTGTGTCTGTGGTCATCAGAGCGCCGGCTATATTCCACAGGTCTTATACATGTTTACTGATCCCACATGTCGCCTCTTCTTCATGACTGGTAGGACACAACAGCACTCAGGATCGCCCCCTCTCTTGTCCCCTGCCAGGGGAGCACAAGCTGATATTGAGGAATAGTCCCAACTTGAGTTGCTGTGCGCCAGTCCAGTGCTGCTGTCTTCTGGTCAAGAGAGTAGCTATGGGGGTGCAGAGGTAGCAGTGAATAGCGGGCCAAGGAGGCGAGGGAGCTCATAGGTGTCATAACAGCCTAATATTATACACAGTACACAGAGTGGGGGCCCTGTTACAGATATTGTATAGGAGCCCATAACCCTTCTTTTTGTCACTTTCCCAAAAATCTCAGCAGCAATTAAATAGAAAAGTGAAAAAAAAAAAAAAAAAAAGACCCCACACACATAAATAAACCAAAATAATTTATTAATATCCAGGATAAAAATATGTCTACACGGATAACATACTAAGGATGAAAAGTAACACAAAAAATAGGGGACTTAAATAAAGTCAAAGTACCAAGCATACCAAGGCAGTGATGTAGGGAGGTATAATGAAGAGTAATGGCCAAAAAGAAACTGGCAACCTATAAATAGAAATGTGGTGTATATAGGCAACAAATATAAGTATAAGGACAGTCTACACAAATACCATTACTACATCAATGAGCCGGTCACATCAACAATCACATGTAAGAACCTACCAACACCGCCATAGAAACCGCCCAACGCGCGTTTCGCCCAACAAGGTGGCCTTCGTCAAGGGAAGGTGTTGGTAAGTTCTTACATGTGATGATTGATTTGAGTGGCACATTGATGTAATAATGATATTTGTGTAGGCAGTTCTTATACTTATATTTGTTGCCTATATGCAGCACATTTATATTTATAGGTTGAAAGTTTCTTTACTTTTCTTTTTTTGACATTGCATACTCTGTATGTAGTGATCTCAACCTAGTGATGACTGTATAATCTTTATGTAGTGAGCTCCCTCTAGTGATGACTGTATAATCTTTATGTAATGAGCTCCCCCTAGTGGTAACTGTATAATCTGTATGTAGTGAGCTCCCCTAGTGGTGACTGTATAATCTGTATGTAGTGAGCTCCTCCTACTGGTGACTGTATAATCTGTATGTAGTGAGCTCCCTCTAGTGGTGACTGTATAATCTGTATATATTGAGCTCCCCTAGTGGTGACTGTATAATCTATATGTAGTGAGCTCCCCCTAGTGGTGACTGTATAATCTGTATGTAGTGAGCTCCTCCTAGTGGTGACTGTATAATCTGTATGTAGTGAGCTCCCTCTAGTGGTGACTATAGAATCTGTATATAGTGAGGTCCTCCTAGTGATGACTGTATAATCTTTATGTAATGAGCTCCCCCTAGTGGTAACTGTATAATCTGTATGTAGTGAGCTCCCCTAGTGGTGACTGTATAATCTGTATGTAGTGAGCTCCTCCTACTGGTGACTGTATAATCTGTATGTAGTGAGCTCCCTCTAGTGGTGACTGTATAATCTGTATATATTGAGCTCCCCTAGTGGTGACTGTATAATCTATATGTAGTGAGCTCCCCCTAGTGGTGACTGTATAATCTGTATGTAGTGAGCTCCTCCTAGTGGTGACTGTATAATCTGTATGTAGTGAGCTCCTCCTAGTGGTGACTGTATAGTCTGTATGTAGTGAGCTCCTCCTAGTGGTGACTGTATAATCTGTATGTAGTGAGCTCCTCCTAGTGGTGACTGTATAATCTGTATGTAGTGAGTGCTTCTAGTGGTGACTGTATAATCTGTATATATTGAGCTCCCCTAGTGGTGACTGTATAATCTATATGTAGTGAGCTCCCCCTAGTGGTGACTGTATAATCTATATGTAGTGAGCTCCTCCTAGTGGTGACTGTGTAATCTTTATGTAGTGAGCTCCTCCTAGTGGTGACTGTATAATCTGTATGTAGTGAGCTCCCCCTAGTGGTGACTGTATAATCTTTATGAAGTGAACTCACCCTAGTGGTGACTGTATAATATTTATGTAGTGAGCTCCTCCTAGTGGTGACTGTATAATCTGTATGTAGTGAGCTCCTCCTAGTGGTGACTGTATAATCTGTTTGTAGTGAGCTCCTTTTAGTGGTGACTGTATAATCTGTATGTAGTGAGCTCCTCTTAGTGGTGACTGTATAATCTGTATGTAGTGAGCTCTCTCTGCATAATCTGTAATAATCTATGTGTAATGAGCTCCTCCTAGTAGTGGCCTTAATATATCTTAACTGTTCTGCTCTAGTACATGTGATGTTAATGGATGGGGCCCCGACAATCTCATATGTGTAGATCTCATGAACACTTCCTAGCATTATAACCCAGGGGGGATGCCCTGTGGGTGGAGTCTCAGTTTGTTTAGCAGTGTTGCTTCTCACTTTGATTTTCTGTTGTCTCGCAGTGGCCTGTAGGGGTCACTGTTGCTCTGGTCAGTCAATGACTGCCATTATCCTTGGTCTTTTTCCTCTGAGCGATTCAGTTCCAGCCGCCAATGATCTCGCATAGGAATTATTTCAGCTCCTCCACCATATCCAGGTCTTTGCATCTATTAATAGGTGCCACTATTAAATAGAGAATTTTCTGTGTCCTGCACCGTTCTGTAGCGCTAAACCCAGCAGTAGCCCCTCCTGTCCTGGACTCCAGTCCTTAGCTACACTGATACATTGTAGCAAATCATGAACTCCGACCTTATGTCAGTCAATGGGGATATTAGATATCTGCATTCAGGGGTTGATATGATAACATGCCCTGACCTAGTCATACTGACACAGCTGAGGGTTGGTGACAGTGTATCATGGCAGATAATCCACGGAACGCTAGACACAGTAGCAGAATGTCTTCTGTCCTGTCTGTAGGCGGACGGCCTGCACTGCACTGATACATTGTAACAACCTTGTACCTGCATCTTCATAATGGAAATATGACCTGACACAATCCTGCTTACATACCTGAGGGGTTGTTACAGTGTATCAGTCCAGGTAATTCTCTGCGAGCGACGCAGAGTTCAGGCCAATTACTTTCACCTTCACTTGCAAACATTCGACAGATCACAAATCTGTCACTTTGCATCAGTCCGTCCATGCCACAGAGGCTCAGACACCATTATTAGTTGCATTCTGTCAGATCGCCGTCATTCTGATTCATAAGTCATTTATTAGATAAGTTTCTCCATCCTGCTCTTGTGTCTTCTGGAATATTGTGCGGCAGAAACGTGTGCACCGTCCTTTATCTCTGTCCATAGGAAAGTCCAGATTAATCACAATGCCTGCAGATGGGGCGGCAAGCACGGCGGCGGCGAGCGTGATAAATGACCACTATTTATTTGTTTTAAATGTGCAATGAAAGTGTCCGCCTGCAATCTGCATAGTGGAAGCCGCTGACCCCCCGACTAATGCAAATAAATTAGCTGCTTCTGGATGGGCTATGGCATAATTCCTCAATCTATCATGATAGGCGCACAACATTTATAAAACCCACTAAAATCTAAATCGTCTCATGGAAAAACCAAATGTCAACTAATGAAAATAAAATGGGATATAGGGGAGGGGGCTCAATATAACATTATATACTTATTATATACTGATCTACAGCAGCCACTGGACGGCGGGGAAGTAAAACACAAGAAAAGAGGCAGGGGCCAAGGGAAGAATATGTTACAGAAATGGAGCTATTGTTAATCGCTGGTCATGATCTGCAGGGGTTGTCCTAATGAAGTAGGCGTGTAACAAGGGATTAGGGCTCCGCCCTAGAGCAACACTTGGAAGAGGCACACACACACAATGTCATACTGTTTCACAGCTATTGAGGTTGTTATAATGTATCAGTGCAGGAAAACAAATGTCTCAGTGTGGAGTTCAGAGTTCACAGGGGATTGTATAGATAGAATGCAATTGTAACAAACCCTCTTCTGTGAGAAGAATTAGGGGTTTTTAGTTTCTAGACAATAATCAAAGATGTTTGTGTATGACACCTAGGGGAGAGTGCCATATGTGGGCACTACATGGCGGCACACAGTCTACAGCTCTATAGTGCAATGCTATGGTGTGAAAGGGGTCTAACAGTGCAGTGTATGCACACAGCACCCCCTGGTGAATGTCTGCTACAGTCCTCAGTGTTTTGTGTCAGACTGAGGTCAGGCCTTCCCCACATTGCTGATATAGTCTCTTTAATATATATCACATGTACAGCTGAGGGGGGGGGGGGGGGGGGGTGACATTAATCACACGTAGACGCTTCTGCCTGCAGATATAATGTGATGCTAATGAACCCCCAGGGGGCACTTCATCTGCATAATATCCATAACTACACCCTACTGAGAGCAGAGGAATGTGATCTCCCTCCCTTGATTGTATATGGGTTGGATAACACGGTAGATGCCAGTGTTATCACCCACATTATGTAACACGTGACCCCAATTGGATAGCAAAGATCTCTCCCCCTCTACCAGGAGGAAGTCCCAGCACAATCTCAAGAATCAATCACAGATGAAGTACATATAACATCCTGATCAATGTGGCTTCTTTTTATGGATCTGAAGCTGTAGAATATCCCTTTGTACAAGTTTACAATCCTCCATTTTCCCAGCTTTGCTCCCCCCCCCCCCCTCTTAGCTATTCTGCCCAACTTCCAGAGGAGACAAAGAGGGAGAATTTTTAGCAAATTCTTAATTGTTCACCTGCCTTTCCCACCCAGTTTCTTTGTACCCCAGACAGAAATAATGCACTGCTTTGTGTCAGCCACAGTATAATGCCCCCACATACTTTAATCCCTTTTAGCAGCCCCCATGCAGTACAATACCACCTCAGTGACTCCTACACAGTATATTGGACCCACTTTGGCTCATACACAGTATAATGCCCTTATATTGACCCCTACATTTTAATATTTCCCTAGTGGTCCCCACAAAGTATAATTGGCAGTATTGACCTCTACACAGTATAATGCCCCTGTGTTATCCCCCTTGTATTGGCCTCCACACAGTATAATATCCTGTATTTTATCATGTTGTCGCTGTGTTATACTGTATTCCATTATATTATATGGTGTTACATGGTAATATATTGCGTATTATACTGTATCCCATTATATTGCTCTATTGTTATGTCATATTAGATATTACTGCCACATTGTACTATATGGTGTTGTTATATTTTGTGTATAGCTGTGTCATCATGTTATATCTGTCTTATACTACATTACATTGTATTGTGCCGCCCCTGCTGCCACTTGTGTCACCCCCTCTACCTCATAGATTGTAAGCTCTTGTGAGCCCTCAGTCCCATTGTGCGAAGTGACTATTTCTGTGTCATGTATCTTTCTGTCTATACTTGAACCCTACAAATTGTACAGCGCTGCGGAATATGTTGGCGCTATATAAATAGCGCCCAACTCTCTGCCTTGCTCCACCCACAATTGTAGAAATTATATACACAATTGTAGAAACATTCTGTTATATTGTGTACATCGGTTGTGTTACTGTTATATTGTGCATATAATTGTATTATCATCCTCCTATAATGTGTTATTGTTGTTACATTGTGTGTAGAATTGTTATTTTGTTATATTGTATACTTAGTTGTGTTCTCATTCTGCTATATGTGTACATAGTTGTGTACACTGTTATATTGTGTATATAGTTGCATTATCATTCTGCTTGTGTTATTGTTGTTACATTGTGTGTAGAATTGTGTTATGATTTTGTTATATTGTATACAGAGTTGTGTTCTCATTCTGCTATATGTGTACATAGTTGTGTACACTGTTATATTGTGTATATAGTTGCATTATCATTCTGCTTGTGTTATTGTTGTTACATTGTGTGTAGAATTGTGTTATGATTTTGTTATATTGTATGCGTAGTTGTGTTATCCTTCCGGTATATACAGCTGTATAGCCTTTCCTGTGTATTATTACACTGAGTCTCTCATTATTTGGATACTTTGTATCCTGTTATTTCCTGCATTGATAAGACTGTGATATAATGTTTCTTCTTTTGTGTTACAATGTTACATTTTCATTTTTCTCTGTTATCCTGTTGCTCCGACGGTCAACACAAGGAAAACGGTGACTCCCACCGCGAGCAATCACTGAAATCATCACCGCGGGTTCATTCTATAATCAACAATCAAACCTCCACGTAGATCCCGCGAGTCAGAAATCTCGGTCACAATAGGAGCCGCGTTAGTATCCAAAGGTTAATTTAATCACAAAATATCAGTTTTATAGTTAAAGTACAATAATGAGATGTGCGGCAGAGATGGAGGAGAGCGCGGATCCTGCGGGAAGACTGAGCATCAATGCCCCGAGTCACCGGCTGTGAGATTATTACCTGGTATAAAGAGCCAATGACGGGGACAGAAAACAGACTTAAAGTGACACAACACGGAATGGCGGAAGTGAATGATGAGGAGAACCATCGCTAACACCAGCAGATGATGAGATACAACTTTATTAATCCCAAGAAAGGGAAATTAAAATGTTATCATCACAGCCCCAAAGAGAACATAAAAACCTCATAAATAGCCGAAAATACAATGTAATAAATAACCAACCGGAACTTACAGCAAGGCCGGCATGAGTGAAAGAGTCAGAGTGCGCCCCCTGGTGAACAACAAAAAAGTGTCATTTATTATTGCTTTTTTTATTGTTATTCTGTAAAAATGACATATTTTCATGTGGATATACCATGATAATAGAGACGGCTATATGATGCAAAAACTATATTTTAAAGAGGACCTTTCATGGTCTGGGGCACAGGCAGTTCTATATACTGCTGGAAAGTCAACAGTGCGCTGAATTCAGTGCACTGTCGGCTTTCCCAATCTGTGCCCCGGGTAAAGAGCTTTCAGTCCCGGTACCGTAGCTCTTTACAGTCAGAGGGGTATTCCTGACAGTCAGTCAGGTACGTCCTTCTCAACAGCAGGGCCTATAGTGCTGTACAGTGTGAGCGGGGGGAACGCCTCCTCCCCTCCTGATAATACTCGTCTATGGACGAGCACTGTGAGCAGAGGGAGGGGGCGTTGCTCCCCGCTCACACTGTGCAGCGCTATAGGCCCTGCTGTTGAGAAGGATGTACCTGACTGACTGTCAGGAATACCCCTCTGACTGTAAAGAGCTACAGTACCGGGACCGATCTGTAACCTCTTCATTGACACAAAATAGTTCTGCTGCACAGTACAGCCTCCCATAGACAACAGTGCGGTCTGTGGATAATGTTAGTGCACTTGCCACCCATGGGGAAATACCGGCTGTGGTCACTATTAGAGTTTCTTCTTCCCACAGACAACCATGCATTTGTGGTCACTGTTAGTGTCTCTGCCCCCTTAGTGAGAAGAGCAATGGAGTTTGTGTTACTCCTTTCCATAGATAGCAGTGCAGCCTGTGCTTACTGTTACTGTAGGTGCTTCAAACACTGTTAAGCTAGGGCCACATGGCTTTATGTAACTATTCCCATCGCTCAACCAAAATGATTGCCATGCTGCCCTGAATTTATGTTAGTGAGTTGAGTTGCACTATAACCACGACTGTTGCACAAAAGGTTGAACAATGTTTGACTTTTTTGCAACTAGAAGTTGTTGTTGCAGCATCACCTCCTGGGTTACAATATGAATCTATTCACTAACATGAGTAAAGGAGCTACAGAGGGACACAGCCATCTTTGGTCGCACAATAGACGCTGTGGGCAAAATGACTGTATTATAAGTGTTTTTGCAATGTGTGGTCTTAGTGCTTCTGCCTTCGATAGACAGCAGTGCAGCCTGTGGTCACTCACTATACGTGTTTCTGCCATCTATACAATAGGTCCTGAGACCTATCCTTGACGTCTGGTTAAAAAAGGCTTACTAAAAAGTTGAATATACTGAAGTATGCGCTGAGCACCCCCAGAGGGTCAGAAGGATCCCATAATAACAATCCTTAGAAATCCATGTCATTTACCCTACTGTCCCATGTGCCGAGCTGTAATAAGGCCTGGTATCTGCCCTTACCCTGCTGGTCACTTACACTGGCCCTGACCCAAGGACTGGAATATCTTACAGATCATTGGTCACTAAAAGACACAATGTATACCAATACATACAAACGTACAGTGCATACGGAAGTCTAGTGACATCTATAGAATGACACTGATAAAACCTAGTTATCTGCACATGTATAGATATACCATAAACAAACACTAAAGTTCCCTATCGGCAAAATAAGTAATAAAATATAACCATATATATATATGGTATAACCATATCTGAAATTTCCCCAAGGTGGGATTATTAAAGGATTATCTTATATGGTATATAGATATACCATAGTGTTACTAATATGACTCCTCATGTTGGACGCAATCTCCCTCTGATTTCCTGCCAGTTTATGAGGTCAGTGTGGACCTTCCCCATGGATCCGGTTGTCCGCGGTCCAGGCCTCCAGCAGCTCCAGGCTTCTTCTCATTTTCCAGTAAATTACTTCTCCAGCCAATTAATGTCGCTCTTAATTACTCGTTCTGCTTCCTGATGAGAATCACATCTCAGGGAAGAAAACTCCAAAAACAAAGAACCCGGACTGATGTACGATTCCGGAACAGGGACCAATGCCTGGACCGCCTGCCCCTACTGGGCTAGTGTTCTCTGTTATCAGCTAGGCCCTTGTCTCCTGTCCGTGTTACCTATTTTGAAGCATCCTGTAGTCCCAGGGAAGGGGCTGGAGAGTGAGTACTGCTCCGAATGTCATGTATTATATACTGCAATGTACCGGAGTCCTAACCATCCAAGAAGAAGAATGTGGACCTCGCCACGCGGCAACACCGCTCCTAGTCAGGAACATTCATGCGAATTTCTGGCTTTGGGCTCTATTCACATCAAAGTTTTAACATCCGTTTTGCAAGCCCATTGAACAGATGCAACAAACAGGTGACCTGATCTTTATATGGAGATCAAGGTAGAAAAACGGATCTGTTTGTCTTGTTTTTTTTTTAGGGCACAAAATGCAGACAGAAATGGATCCGTTTTTTGTTTTTTTTTGGTATTTGTTAACCAGATCTGCCAAACGGAGGGAAAAAAAAAACCTGAGGCTTAAATATAAATCTCTATAAATGTAATGTTTTTCACCTTTTTATACAAATTAAGATTTATTTCCTCCCTACATCTCTGCCAGTGAGCGAGAACACATGTCAAAAATCCTGCACATAGCTGAGGGTTTGTTACAATTGTATCCAGTCCAGACAATGCTCTGTGAGCTTTTCCCATCATCAGCCACGTGACAAGGAGTGCCATTTCCTGGGCTTTGCACCTTCAGGAGACAGTTGTGCAGTTATTTAGGGTTCCGGACCGGTGTAATGTATGAAAACTTTGTCCGACAAAAAAACTTGTGAATGTTAGAGCAGGTGGGCCCAGTGCAAAGGTTTAATAAGTGGCCCCCCCCTGTTAACACCTCTTAGAAATACCTGACCCACACAAATTATAATGCCCCCTCAGCGGCCCCCACATAGTATAATGTCACCTCAGCAGCCCCCACATAGTATAATGTCACCTCAGCGGACCCCACACAATATAATGTCACCTCAGCGAACCCCACATAGTATAATGTCACCTCAGCGGACCCTACACAGTATAATGTAACCTCAGTGGCCCCCACACAGTATAATGTCACCTCAGCGGCCCCCACATAGTATAATGCCCCCTCAGCAGCCCCCACATAGTATATTGTCACCTCAGTGGACCCCACACAGTGTAATGTCACCTCAGCGGACCCCACATAATATAATGTCACCTCAGCAGCCCCCACATAATATAATGTCACCTCAGTGGCTCCCACATAGTATAATGTCACCTCAGTGGACCCCACATAGTATAATGTCACCTCAGCGGATCCCACATAGTATAATGTCACCTCAGCGGCCCCCACACAGTATAATGTCACTTCAGCAGACCCCACATAGCATAATGTCACCTCAGCGGACCCCACATAGTATAATGTCACTTCAGCGGACCCCACATAGGTTAATGTCACCTCAGCGGACCCTACATAGTATAATGTCACCTCAGCGGCCCCCACATAGTATAATGTCCCCTCAGCAGCCCCCACATAGTATAATGTCACCTCAGCGGACCCCACATGATATAATGTCACCTCAGCGGCCCCCACATAGTATAATGCCCCCTCAGCAACCCACACATAGTATAATGCCCCCTCAGCAGCCCCCACATAGTATAATGTCACCTCAGTGGACCCCACACAGTATAATGTCACCTCAGCGGACCCCACATAATATAATGTCACCTCAGCGGCCCCCACATAATATAATGTCACCTCAGTGGCTCCCACATAGTATAATGTCACCTCAGTGGACCCCACATAGTATAATGTCACCTCAGCGGATCCCACATAGTATAATGTCACCTCAGCGGCCCCCACACAGTATAATGTCACTTAAACAGACCCCACATAGTATAATGTCACCTCAGTGGACCCCACATAGTATAATGTCACCTCAGCGGACCTCACATAGTATAATGTCACCTCAGCGGACCCCACATAATATAATGTCACCTCAGCGGACCCCACATAGTATAATGTCACCTCAGCGGACCCCACATAGTATAATGTCACCTCAGTGGCTCCCACATAGTATAATGTCACCTCAGCGGACCCCACATAGTATAATGTCACCTCAGCGGCCCCCACATAGTATAATGTCACCTCAGCGGACTCCACATAGTATAATGTCACCTCAGTGGACCCCACATAGTATAATGTCACCTCAGCGGATCCCACATAGTATAATGTCACCTCAGCGGCCCCCACACAGTATAATGTCACTTCAACAGACCCCACATAGTATAATGTCACCTCAGTAGACCCCACATAGTATAATGTCACCTCAGCGGACCCCACATAGTATAATGTCACCTCAGCAGACCCCACATAGTATAATGTCACCTCAGCGGACTCCATATAGTATAATGTCACCTCAGCGGACCCCACATAGTATAATGTCACCTCAGTGGCTCCCACATAGTATAATGTCACCTCAGCGGACCCCACATAGTATAATGTCACCTCAGCGGCCCCCACATAGTATAATGTCACCTCAGCGGACTCCACATAGTATAATGTCACCTCAGTGGACCCCACATAGTATAATGTCACCTCAGCGGATCCCACATAGTATAATGTCACCTCAGCGGCCCCCACACAGTATAATGTCACTTCAACAGACCCCACATAGTATAATGTCACCTCAGTAGACCCCACATAGTATAATGTCACCTCAGCGGACCCCACATAGTATAATGTCACCTCAGCAGACCCCACATAGTATAATGTCACCTCAGCGGACTCCATATAGTATAATGTCACCTCAGCGGACCCCACATAGTATAATGTCACCTCAGCGGACTCCACATAGTATAATGTCACCTCAGCGGACCCCACATAGTATAATGTCACCTCAGCGGCCCCCACACAGTATAATGTCACTTCAGCGGACCCCACATAGTATAATGTCACCTCAGCGGACCCCACATAGTATAATGTCACCTCAGTGGACCACACATAGTATAATGTCACCTCAGCGGACCCCACATGATATAATGCCACCTCAGTGGCTCCCACACAGTACAATGTCACCTTGGTGACTCCCACATAATATAATGGCCCCTCACATAGTATAATGTCCCCTCAGAGGCCCTCACACAGTATAAAGTTACCTCAGCAGCCCCCACATAGTACAATTCCCTCTAGTAGTCCTCACTAGAGATGAGCGAGTACTATTCGAAACTCCAGTTTCCAATAGCACGCACCCATAGGAATGAATGGACATAGCTGGCACGCACGGTGTTAAGCGGCCGGCCGCCGGCAAAGTCTGCACGCCAGCCGCTTCCATTCATTCCAATGGGTACGTGCTGTTCGAAACGGCCGTTTCGAATAGTACTCGCTCATCTCTAGTCCTCACGCATTATAATGCCTCCTTAGTGACCCCATACAATATGATGTCACCCCAGTGGCCCTTCAGACATTAACTTGTCCCCCCAATGGCTGCTTAGACAATAACCTGTCACTACCTGTGGCCCCCAGACTTTAGCCTATACACCCCCATGGTCCCTCAGACAACCTGTCCATCCCAGTGATGCCTCTCGAACATTATAATGTCCCTCTCTTGGTGTGACCACAGTATAAAGTCCCCCTCCAGTTCTCCCATCAGTATATATAGTCCCCTTCCAGTTGACTCCACAGTGTACTGTATATAGTGTTCCTAAAGTTGTCCCAAATATATATATATATATATATATATATATATATATATATATATCCTATTTGTTATTTGTTGTTCTTCTGTCTATGGTCTTGGAGACTTCAGGAAGCAGCAGGCACGATGTAAGTGATGTCACATCATGGCACTGGGGGCAGAGACAGGGGCTGAATGGTAAAGCAGGGAGAGGAGGGCTGTAACATTGTATGCAACTCATCTGTGTCAGGAGGGACAGCGGGGACAGTAGTCTAATTGCAGAATTGTCTTGCTGTCCCAAGGGAGCCCCCCACTACCATAGGGTCCGCCCGCTGCAATTGCACAGTTTACCCTATGGTTAAAGCGGCCCTAGTATAGCCCTATTCTATTTTGTTCTAATCGGCTCCACTTTTTAGTAATTTTGTAATTGTGGGGCTCCAGCTGATGTGAAACTACAACTCCCAGCATGCCTACTTGCTCTGCTGCTCTTTGAATTCCTATAAAAGTGAATTGAGCATGCTGGGAGTTGTAGTTGTACAATAGCCAGAGTTCCAAAGGTTGCTGAGCCCTGACAATAGGGAGACTTCACACGGAGTTTACGCTCACTCATTCTGAACGTAAAACTCGTTCAGAGTGAGCGGCGTAAGAAACAGATCCCATACACGCGTATCACATTGAAAGCAATAGATAAAAAAGCCTCCCATTGATTTCAATGGGAAGTGCGTGCATGCCGGCATTCATTCACGTCATTGGGATCTGTTTTTTACACCGCTCACTCTGAATGAGTTTTACATTCAGAATGAGCGAGCGTACACTCCGTGTGAAGGCTCCCTTAGAGTAATGATGGCCCCACCCGGGTGAAGATGTCAGAAATCTGATTATTCTTGATACAACTGAGCAATAGAGGGGGGGGGGGATTTATGAAGACTACTCTGCGGCTTCACCGGATACGCACTCCATATGTCGCAGACGTCACATCTTCTCCCGTAATTTTTTTTTTACAAAATATGGAAAAACAAAGTAAAAGTTAATTACAGGAGAGTGAAGAAAGTGCGTCCTATAAATCATAGTGCAGAACCTGCGGCCGAACCTCACATCAGCACGTCAAGAGCTGATCGGCGATGACACGATAATCGCATGACCTCAGGTGTGCCAGATGTTGTAGCGACACCGCCAGAAACGTGAGAAGACCTTCAACCCCGAGCTGTGAAGAATCGCACATGGAGTCAGTGGGAACTTCAGCAAGTGAAATGTATTGACAGCTCTGATGGTTTACAGAAGTGAAGAGACGATTCGTGAATTCATCATCTGGTTTACATCTGACTCGTGATGAGATCGGCGACTGCCGGGACACAGAGTCACATGACATCCCTGATCTCAACAATGGAGAGCCCTGGAGATTGTTATTATATCATGTATTATTGTATTATTATCATAGTATTATTTATTGTCATTATTTATATTATATTACTTTACATTATACTATATTATATTACACATACTGAACATTATAATACTAGAGTCATCCTACTCACTCCCCTTTAGTTACTCAACACATGATAGTTCAGTTTTTAGGGGATTTACTAGATAATTCTTGATATACTTGCATAATAATAAATATTGGGCAAAATTTAAGGGGGTTTTCCAAAAAATATGAAAATAACAAGAAGCATCAATACAAAACACGTCCTAGTATATAACCTGTTTAAAATCAGCATCATTTATCTGATTTGTTCTCAGGTCATTGACCTCAGAAGTGACGTTTCCTTTCCTTGCTCACTATCCCTCCTTGTGAGCTGTGCAGCCAGCAAATGAAGTATCACAGCAGTACCTGACCTCGGGTGTGGGAGAGATTTATTACCTGGGATTTTATTGTAGGAGAGAGCGGAGAAGGGAGGGATACACAGAGGAAGAGCGGGCCGATGAATCCTGGGAAATGTCTTTTTATACAGATTCACTGCATGTAAATAACAGTGATACTTTTTGGAAGTTGGATAACCCCTTCAAATGTAAGTCAGTAATTAATGTGCCATCATTTCCATTCCCGGAACACTCAGCGCAGAGTTCGCAATAAGTTCTACAAGGTTTGGAAGAACGCCATGAAAATGTGAGAACAGGATCTGTAATATATGGATAGGCTGTATTCTCAGTGATGTCACTGCTGCTCTAGTATATAGATAGGCTGCATTCTCAGTGATGTCACTGTTCTCTACTATATGGATAGGCTGTATTCTCGGTGATGTCACCGCTGCTCTCTAGTACTGTATATAGATAGGTTGTATTCTCATTGATGTCACCGCTGCTCTAGTATATAGATAGGCTGTATTCTCTGTGATGTCACCGCTGCTCTCTAGTATATAGATAGGTTGTCTTCTCAGTGATGTCACTGCTTTCTAGTATATGGATAGGCTGTATTCTCAGTGATGTCACTGCTCTCTAGTATATAGATAGGCTGTATTCTCAGTGATGTCACCGCTGCTCTCTAGTATATGGATAGGCTGTATTCTCAGTGATGTCACTGCTACTCTCTAGTATATAGATAGGTTGTATTCTCAGTGATGTCACTGCTGCTATAGTATATAGATAGGCTGTATTCTCAGTGATGTCACTGCTACTCTCTAGTATATAGATAGGTTGTATTCTCAGTGATGTCACCGCTGCTCTCTAGTATATAGATAGGCTGTATTCTCAGTGATGTCACCGCTGCTCTCTAGTATATAGATAGGCTGTATTCTCAGTGATGTCACCGCTGCTCTCTAGTATATAGATAGGCTGTATTCTCAGTGATGTCACCGCTGCTCTCTAGTATATAGATAGGCTGTATTCTCAGTGATGTCACCGCTGCTCTCTAGTATATAGATAGGCTGTATTCTCAGTGATGTCACTGCTTTCTAGTATATGGATAGGCTGTATTCTCTGTGATGTCACCGCTGCTCTCTAGTATATAGATAGGCTGTATTCTCAGTGATGTCACCGCTGCTCTCTAGTATATAGATAGGCTGTATTCTCAGTGATGTCACTGCTTTCTAGTATATGGATAGGCTGTATTCTCAGTGATGTCACCGCTGCTCTAGTATATAGATAGGCTGTATTCTCAGTGATGTCACCGCTGGTCTCTAGTATATAGATAGGCTGTATTCTCAGTGATGTCACTGCTTTCTAGTATATGGATAGGCTGTATTCTCTGTGATGTCACCGCTGCTCTCTAGTATATAGATAGGATGTATTCTCAGTGATGTCACCGCTGCTCTCTAGTATATAGATAGGCTGTATTCTCAGTGATGTCACTGCTTTCTAGTATATGGATAGGCTGTATTCTCAGTGATGTCACCGCTGCTCTAGTATATAGATAGGCTGTATTCTCAGTGATGTCACTGCTGCTCTCTAGTATATAGATAGGCTGTATTCTCAGTGATGTCACTGCTGCTCTCTAGTATATAGATAGGCTGTATTCTCAGTGATGTCACCAGTCTCTAGTATATAGATAGGCTGTATTCTCAGTGATGTCACCAGTCTCTAGTATATAGATAGGCTGTATTCTCAGTGATGTCACTGCTGCTCTCTAGTATATAGATAGGCTGTATTCTCAGTGATGTCACCGCTGCTCTCTAGTATATAGATAGGCTGTATTCTCAGTGATGTCACTGCTCTCTAGTATATGGATAGGCTGTATTCTCAGTGATGTCACCGCTGCTCTCTAGTATATAGATAGGCTGTATTCTCAGTGATGTCACCGCTGATCTCTAGTATATAGATAGGCTGTATTCTCAGTGATGTCACTGCTCTCTAGTATATAGATAGGCTGTATTCTCAGTGATGTCACCGCTGCTCTCTAGTATATGGATAGGCTGTATTCTCAGTGATGTCACTGCTCTCTAGTATATAGATAGGCTGTATTCTCAGTGATGTCACTGCTCTCTAGTATATGGATAGGCTGTATTCTCAGTGATGTCACCGCTGTTCTCTAGTGACTGGCTGATTTCTACCTTACATCTTAAAGGGGTTGGCCACTTTCAGACCAATATTGACAAACAAGTGTACAATAAAAAGACATACAATTTTCCAATATACTTTCTGTATCAATTCCTCAGGGGTTTCTAGATTTCGGCTTGCTGTCATTCATTCTGTTACTTCTAGAGGATAAAACTCTGACCATGGTCATGTGATTTACGGTCCATGGTCATGTGATGAGCGCACAGGTGCCGCTCATTACAATCACAGTACAATATTCAGACGTGTGCCTGGTAATCAGCTGTGCACCTGTGTGCTAGTCACATGACCATGGACCGTAAATCACATGACCATGGTCAGAGTTTTATCCTCTAGAAGTAACAGAATGAATGACAGCAAGCCGAGATCTAGAAAACCGTGAGGAATTGATACAGAAAGTATATTGGAAAATTGTATATCTTTTTATTGTACATTTGTTTGGCAATATTGGTCTGAAAGTGGCCAACCCCTTTAATATCCTTTCACCTTCTTCATTATAAACTCATTACCTCTATATAACATTCGCAGTCATCGCTTACGTTATTTCTTCGCCGTCCTCTGGTCTGGGATTAATATTGCTGCATACCTTTCTGCAGGGTGATACATTGTAGCGAGTCTCAGCGGTCACCTCTGCCCCGATGACTCCGTACATGTAATATTTCATTGTCATATTTTCGCCCCCGACGTTGCTCAGAAGCAGATGTTGTGACAGGTAGAGAAAATGGAATTCATTGTGCAAACAATCAATAGCACCTGTCAGCCGTCACACAATGGCGAGCAGGTTACCCCAAAATCGCTTCCACGTGTTTCCCACAATGACCCCGGCCACGTGATATAGCACAGAGCAGCATTGCCCATGGGTAGAGTCATTCAGGGTGAACTCTGACGTTTGGGGCACATCTTGGGGTCAGGGAGTTTTTCCGTTACTGCTGGGAGTGAACTATACGAGGGTCTCGGGCAGACGGAGTCTCTGGGCTTTACACACAGGCTAAATGCTGCTACTACTGCACAGGGACCCCAAACATGGGTGAAATATGGATGATCCCTGATGATCCTCTGCTAATCCGATAATCTAGAAAGTCTGATAATATGGAAATTATATGAGCAAAAAAAGACGCAACAAGGAGGAGATTCAGGAAGTAAGAGATTCTGGGCTCCTAGAGGTCCTCTACTGGCAAGACATTCTCTATGACCAATCCAGAATATTTGGTAATCTACCACCGGTCAGGATCTTCTAGTGAGTTTCATCTGTGTCCAGTGTATGTAACAGAGGTTCATCTGTGTCCAGTGTGTGTAACAGTATCAGCTGTGTCCAGTGTGTGTAACTGAGTATCAGCCGTGTCCAGTGTATGTAACTGAGTATCAGCAGTGTCCAGTGTGTGTAACTGAGTATCAGCTGTGTCCAGTGTGTGTAACTGAGTATCAGCTGTGTCCAGTGTATGTAACTGAGTATCAGCTGTGTCCAGTGTGTGTAACTGAGTATCAGCCGTGTCCAGTGTATGTAACTGAGTATCAGCTGTGTCCAGTGTGTGTACCTGAGTATAAGCTGTGTCCAGTATGTGTAACTTAGTATTAGCTGTGTCCAGTGTGTGTAACTGAGTATCAGCTGTGTCCAGTGTGTGTAACTGAGTATCAGCTGTGTCCAGTGTGTGTAACTTAGTATCAGCTGTGTCCATTGTGTGTAACTGAATATCAGCTGAGTCCATTGTGTGTAACTGAGGTTCATCTGTGCCCAGTGTGTGTAACTGAGGTTTAGTTGTGGGAGTAGCAGTCGCTTGGGGTTTTTACCATCTTCCCCCTTTTTGGCCCTATTTTTCGCAGGTTCGCCTTTTTTACACTAGTTTTACCGCGGTGACTATTTAGGATGTCAGCACCTCCTTGTTACAAGTTGTGAACGTCTTAGTTAGTTTAGATGCCCCTTTGTTTGTAAGCGATTTGCACTTTGCCCCTTTTTTTCCTAAAAAATTGCACAATTGCCCCTTTTTAATGCTTTCTGACCCGACGGGCTCCTTTACGCTGCCGGTGTACTGGGGGGCGTCTGTCATTTTTTTTTTACCCCTTTTTAAGTCCAGAGCCCCACGTGGTGTAAACGCTGCGGTGTGGCAGAAATGCAGCCGCAAAACCGCGTTGCTGTGGTTGCCCGGCAAAAACGGGCATGTGTCATGTGTCGTGTGAAGTTGCGTGAATGGAATAGTTGTGGACTTACAGTCTTGTGCCTTTTTTAGAGTGTAACATGGCTGTAAAAAACTATCAAGTGGTAGTCGTGTCAGATATTAGTGACTCACATGTCATGAGGTGTCCCTTGTGACCACTGAGGTCCATTCTCAGTCCTAGTGGTGTCTGACATCATTCAGGAGGTCTGAGGAAGATACCGAGGAACTGTTGGATGCCACCATGGAGCCTAGGAAAGGTGAGTTAGACCTCATGCACATGGCTGAGGTTCTCCAGATGGGGGTCCAATGCTCCATTCTGTAACAATGACTATAGAGCAGATCCTAATCCATGACATCAGAACAGAGGGGTATACAATCCCCCATTAAGGGGTACGGAAGACACTTGGGTATCACTATGAAGTCATCCCCACCCTTGACAGTCATGTGCATGTAACCTGAGACTAAGGTCCAAAGTAGCAGGCCGCAGCAAAAAGTGAAGTCGCAAAAACTGCGGCAGCAACTCATCACAGTATTTCCCGCAGCGCATCTCACAGAAAGTCCACAGAGCTTTCCTTTGCAGACTTCCTGCTTCCACTATACCTATAGGGAATCCGCTGGTGTGTCCATAGGTATAATTGACATGCTGCGATTTACAAAACCATGACAGTTTTGGAGATTGCAGCGTGCACACTGCATGTATTTTTCTGCAATGTGTGGGATTCCCTAGAATCCAATCCACTTTGCAGGGACTGTAAAACACTTTTTTTTTTCCCCGCAGCATTTAGGCCCTGGTCTAAGATTGATTATTGTTTCTCCCCGCCCCCCCCTGGGTCCTCTACTAACATTTCCGGATTGCCGCAGCGAGTCTTGCAAGGTTCACCCAACACTAGGCCTAAGAAGCAGCGACTGATAAAAGCTGCACAACTGCAACACGAATGCAGCAGAGCTGTGAGCGCAGCCTGTGCTGCCGCAGGAGTCCTGCACCAATCCCTTTTCTGGCGTTTTTTGCTCTGGCTTGTGTTTTTTGTCTTACGTCGCATTCAATCCATTGTGCACGCCTCACAGATAAAGCAGTTTCTGGTGTCCAACCAATTTGTTACGACTTGCTTGACTTATCTCGAGTCTTGCCATATACAGTATACTCCTGTCACATCCACAGCTGCAGTATGAATATACAGGCTGGTGAACCAAATAAATCTGTGCTGAGAGACCCACGGTGCACTGACATCTGAACCCCTCAGATATGCGCCGGAGTAGATTGCTTTCTGCACTTGATGATCTGCAGCAATATCATTTACTCCAATCACATTCAGAGCTGCATTCACAACTTGTCACATCTTATTCTTAATTTAGTCGACGCACAAATGCATGCATTGCATAGATGATGGGAGATGCAGTACCCCTGTATATGGCAATGGTGCAGAGTGCTGAACTGTGACCGCATCTCTAGGTGTAGTGACGGAACTACCGGGGTAGCAGCAGTAGCAGCTGCCACAGGGCCCTGGACATTAGGGGGCCCGGTGGACCCATGATCTATTTTTTTGCTTTTTGTTAATAAGCTGTTACCTGGTGGAGTAACCCCAGCAGGTAACGGGCCCTATGTACTTATCGCTCCCCGCTCCTCCTCTTGGCTGCCTGCGCTTCTCCTTCTGCGGACACAGCTGTGATCAGGAGCAGGGATCAGTAAGTGAGGCAATGGGCCTGTGAACCCCAACACACCAGTGCTATAATTATACTCGGGGGTCTTTTCAGACCCCGAGTATAACAATCTGAGGCCCAAAGGAGGTGAGTGAAGATAAAAAACTATGTTACTTACCTCTCCTGTACTCTGGCAGGCTTCAGGCCTATTTGGTGACATCACAGATGTTATGTGGGCCAGGCCTGCGTTATTATGCGTTGTGAAGACAGCCTGTCCCATGTGACATCTGGTCCAACACTGAAGATGACCGAAATTAGTGACGAGTGCACAGGAGCCCAGGAGAGGTAAGTAACAGAGTTTTTTATGTTTGTATGGTCCCCTGGGAATCTATTCATCATACCCTGTGGTCTGAAAAGACCCCAGAGTATAATAATTGTTCATGGGTGGTCCACAATGTGGCATAATACTGTGTGCAGGGGCCACTATGGGGCATAATACTGTGTGCAGGGGCCGCTATGGGGCATAATACTGTGTGCAGGGGCCACTATGGGGCATAATACTCTGTGCATGGAGCCACTATGGGGAATAATACTGTGTGCAGGGGCCGCTATGGGGCATAATACTGTGTGCAGGGGCCGCTATGGGGCATAATACTGTGTGCAGGGGCCACTATGGGGCATAATACTGTGTGCAGGGGCCGCTATGGGGCATAATACTGTGTGCATGGGCCGCTATGGGGCATAATACTGTGTGCAGGGGCCACTATGGGGCATAATACTGTGTGCAGGGGCCGCTATGGGGCATAATACTGTGTGCAGGGGCCACTATGGGGCATAATACTGTGTGCAGGGGCCACTATGGGGCATAATACTGTGTGCAGGGGCCACTAAGGGGCATAATACTGTGTGCAGGGGCCACTAAGGGGCATAATAGTGTGTACAGGAATGCAGATTGTGCAAGGGGGTTCGGTCGGGGGGCCATGTCAAATGTTCTCCTTGGGGCCCAGACATTCCTAGTTACGTCGCTGTCACTGTGGTATACAGTGTAAGGCAAGCAGCAGCTTTGTATGTGATGTGAGGATAACACATGATAGTACAATTCTGAATGCCGCTCTGGATTTTTTTTTAGAATATAATGCATAATAGCATAATTGTGACTACAACTTTGGTTGTGACTAGGGTATAACACTAGTAAAGTTTTGAGTGGAGCTTGGGATGTGACTAAAGTATAAAGCAGGATTTTGAATGTAATATAAAGCGATGGCATTATTTAGAGTGCAGGTTGGTATGTGACTGGAGTAGAACATACGAAGCAATGGCAGAATTGTGAGTCCAGCTCTGGATGCAATTGGGAACAATAATGTAGGAAAAGAAATGTGACTGCAGATTTATATGTGAGTGGAGTATACTATGTGAGGTGTGTCTGTTTGATGACGTGATGTCCGTCTTGTCCTGAAACTTTTCTCCTAATCTAATAATTATCGGTAAATCCTCTGCTCGTCGTCCGGCGCGGCGTGTCTGTTATTTCTCTGAATCACTATAAATCCAATATAAAGTTGTAAAAACAAACCCAAGATTTGCCATAAAGCTGCAGCCGCGCAGGAGAAGCGGAGATTGCGCTCAGAATAAATTAGTCGCCGTTTTCTTCCATCTCCATGGCGTCTCATTGTTGTCAGCGAGATACATTAAATGTGATTTACAGATAATATATGTTGTTCACAACCTCTAATCACAAGTGTAATCAAGATCCGGGACGTACGGGACGCCGCACTGAGATTTTACTACTCTCAAATTGTCAATATTATTTACACAGTGGGGAGATTGTATCAGGCGGCGAAGCTGGAATAGGCTGAATTACGTGCGGCTGCTGCGTGTGCGAAGGATTAGGAGCCAGTCACAGTGCACATTCACTAATCCACTGCGTGATGCTGAAGATACTGCGGCAGGGTGGGGGCAGGGACCAGGATGCTGCATTCAGAATACATGGACAATGGCTGCTGTGGAAGTATGTGCCCCCCACAAAGAAAGCATTACATGTCAGAACCCGGGTGAGCAAACCCTGTGCCAGGTGATCACCAAGAAACAAGTCACATATAGAAAGAATCTACGTAAACAGGTCTGTCAAGATGTACAAAGTATATACAACACATTACCTATCTTGTATCCTGAGCTACATTCTGTATTATACTCCAGATCTGCGCTCACTATTCTGCTTTAGTCACTGTGTATACTGTATACATTACTTATCCTGTACTGATCCTGAGTTACATCCTGTATTATACTCCAGAGCTGCACTCACTATTCTGCTGGTACAGTCATTGTGTACATACATTACATAACTTATCCTGTACTGATCCTGAGTTACATCCTGTATTATACTCCAGAGCTGCACTCACTATTCTGCTGGTACAGTCACTGTGTACATACATTACATTACTTATCCTGTACTGATCCTGAGTTACATCCTGTATTATACTCCAGAGCTGCGCTCACTATTCTGCTGGTACAGTCACTGTGTACATACATTACATTACTTATCCTGTACTGATCCTGAGTTGCATCCTGTATTATACTCCAGAGCTGCACTCACTACTCTGCTGGTGCAGTCAGTGTATACATACATTACATTACGTATCCTGTACTGATCCTGAGTTACATCCTGTATTATACTCCAGACCTGCGCTCACTATTCTGCTGGTGCAGTCACTGTGTACATACATTACATTACTTAGTCTGTACTGATCCTGAGTTGCATCTTGTATTATACTCCAGAGCTGCGCTCACTATTCTGTTGGTGCAGTCACTGTGTACATACATTACATTACTTATCCTGTACTGATCCTGAGTTACATCCTGTATTATACTCCAGAGCTGCACTCACTACTCTGCTGGTACAGTCACTGTGTACATACATTACATTACTTATGCTGTACTGATCCTGAGTTACATCCTGTATTATACTCCAGAGCTGCACTCGCTATTCTGCTGGCGCAGTCACTGTGTACATACATTACATTACTTATCCTGTACTGAGCCTGAGTTACATCCTGTATTATACTCCAGAGCCACATTCACTATTATGCTTGTGCAGTCACTGTGTACATACATTACATTACTTATCCTGTACTGATCCTGAGTTACATCCTGTATTATATTCCAGAGCTGCGCTCACTATTCTGCTGGTGCAGCCACTGTGTACATACATTACATTACTTATCCTGTACTGATCCTGAGTTACAGCCTGTATTATACTCCAGAGCTGCACTCACTATTCTGCAGGTACAGTCACTGTGTACATACATTACATTACTTATCCTGTACTGATCCTGAGTTACAGCCTGTATTATACTCCAGAGCTGCGCTCACTATTCTGCTGGTGCAGCCACTGTGTACATACATTACATTACTTATCCTGTACTGATCCTGAGTTACATCCTGTATTATACTCCAGAGTTGCGCTCACTATTCTGCTGGTGCAGTCATTGTGTACATACATTACATTACTTATCCTGTACTGATCCTGAGTTACATCCTGTATTATCCTCCAGAGCTGTGCTCACTATTCTGCTGGTGCAGTCACTGTGTACATACATTACATTACTTATCCTGTACTGATTCTGAGTTACATTCTGTATTATACTCCAGAGCTGCGCTCACTATTCTGCTGGTGCAGTCACTGTGTACATACATTACATTACTTATCCTGTACTGATTCTGAGTTACATTCTGTATTATACTCCAGAGCTGCACTCACTAGTCTGCTGGTACAGTCACTGTGTACATACATTACATTACTTATCCTGTACTGATCCTGAGTTACATCCTGTATTATACTCCAGAGCTGCACTCACTATTCTGCTGGTACAGTCACTGTGTACATACATTACATTAGTAGAATAGTGAGTGCAGCTGTGGAGTATAATACAAGTTCTATCAGTACAGAATATTTAATTTTACTTGTTTCTCTTTAACAATGCACTGTCTATGGGTGACAACTCTTCTGGGCTTTGTACTGGCGCTCAGGATGGGTTGTCACTCGGCATCTGTTTCCCATGTAGGCAGGCAGGATTACCCAGTAGCAGCTGGTCGGATATTACAGGCTCCGCACTTCTTATATATCTCTCATATTTCAGGTTTTTGCTTCTATATCAGCTTCTGTCTCACTCAAGAAAGAATTCATCAAATTTCCTGTTACCAATAACCCTCCGGACAGACGCTCCAGATCCGGGCTGACGTCTCACAGCTGCAAAACCCTAAAATGAAGAGAGAGGATCACAGTGGAAACATCAAATGTTTGCGAAGTATGAGATCAGTGAGATGGCGGTGGAGCGGACTGTCACGTGGTCTGACGATCTCCGGTTTGTTTTGGTGCTATTATTGTACCCCGGAGTATAGTAAGCCGAGGCCCAGGGGAAGTGAGTAAAAATAACACATACTCTCCCTGTCCCATCTGTAATGGGCATCTTGGGTGACATTCGGCTCCAGCGTCCTCTTAGGGCTGGCAGCTGGCGACATGCAGCTGAGGCTTGTGACATGACATCAGCGCACCCCATGTGATCTCTAAGGCCCAATGAAAGACCACAGACGTGACCGGAGACCCAGGAGAGGTGAGTATGTATGGATGTGTCTGTTATTTTTACTTATCTTCCCAGGATTTTATAGGAATAGTGGAAAGGCCACTGGGGCCCTTTATGTGGCCGGCTCCAGCCCTGCCTAGGCCCAATGGAGGATTCTCTAGACCTCTTGGAGGCCAGTCCGATGCTGGTTGTATAGATGAAAGAAATATACATAAATAAATTCGTGAACTGAATCACCATAGTTTCAGATTCACTGGAATCCTAAATTTTTCAAAATGGGGAACAATTTTGGTCCAGGCCAGATTGATATGCTCATTGCTAGTTTTACATAGCAACGGCCAGTCCTCACTGAGGGTCTATAGATCCCAGGTCAAAAACCAAAGTCTCCCCACTAGGAAGGCATGAGGTCCCTATAGGGAGAATGGCCAGCCCTTAGTGAGGATCTGCAGACCCCAGAACCCAAAGGATGGTGCTAACCACTTGCCACAGTGGCTAGCAGCACTGGTGTCCTGGGCTCAAATCTAAGTTTGTATGTTCTCCTTGTGTTTGGTGGGTTTCTTCTGGGTACTCCAGTTTCCTCCCACACTCCATAGATATACTGACAGGGGATGTAGATTGTGAGCCCTGCTATGGGAATATCTTGAGGTCCTCTGTAGAAAGAGAGGTCAGACCATAGCGAGGACCTGCAAACCTCACCCACCAATGTCCCTTGGTCATAAAGTGAGGATCCGAAATGAAGGGAATGGCTACACTTAGTGTGACTCTGAAGACCTCACCCATCAATGTCCCATGGCCATAAAGTGAGGGTCTGGCATGAAGAAAATGGCAATCCTCAGTGTGGCTCTTCAGACCTCACCCACCAGTGGCAAGGGATCGCATGGTAGGTAAGTAAATACTTTTGTTTTTTTATTTAATAGGCCACTACCTGCTGGAGTATCCCCTATTTATCTACCTCCCCATGCCTGCTCATGGCACTTCCTCTTCTGCTATAGGATGCAAGGGGTGGCCTTGAATTGACCAAGGCCAAGATCCCCAACTACCACTATTATGCTCTGGGGTCTTTTCAGACCTCGAGTATAATAATTGGAGCCCCAGGGGAGGTGAGGGAATATAATAAACAGTGTTACTCACGTCGCCTGGATGCGGTGTTAATTCTAGCAGGCTTCGGGCCTGTATGGTAATGTCTGAGTCCATGGGATGTCTGGGATATTACCATACAGGCCCGAAGCCTATACTAGCAGTAACAGGATGTTACTGGGGTAGGGGCTAGGTTCACCACTGGACCTCCCCTACCAATGTCCCCTGGCCATAGAATAAAGGTTTGATATGAAGAGAATGGCTCTCCTTAGTGTGACTCTGCAGACCTCACCCACCAATGTCCCCTGGCCATAAAGTGAGGGTCCGATATGAAGAGAATGACTATCCCTAGTGTGCCTCTGCAGACATGAGACCCCAACCAATGTCCCCTGGCCATAAAGTGAGGGTCCGATATGAAGAGAATGACTATCCCTAGTGAGCCTCTGCAGACATGAGACCCCAACCAATGTGTGCCCTCCATACATGAAGGTATGAGGTCTTCTCTAGAGAGAATTTCCAGCCCTAGATATAGACCCTCAGTCCTTAGACCCTCACCGATGTCTCAGCCATGAGGAGGTGTAGTCCTCAATAGTGAGAAGTCAGAACTGCCGACCCCAGACCTCCATCCACGGCAAGTGGAGGTCCCAGAGCTGTAGCCCATCCATCCAGACATGGTGCCCAGACCCTGATGAACCTTATGGGAGAAATGAAGGAGAATGTAAACACGGGACGTGGACATTTTGCAACATAGCTAAAAAATAAATGGCACCACAGGCAATGATGGGAGTTTTACTGGATCCATTAAAAAGGCATTAAATGCACAGCTGTTATAAGTGTCTTTAAGCTGATAAATGAAGTGTCTCATAAATTGTGCGATTTGTCAGCTAATAACGCCATTTTATCTGCTTTAACATATGCCTTGCTAGTTCATGAAGCATTATTGTAAGTGCCAGGAGGAGATAATGTGCGTTTTACAGTGTTATGTCTTAAGTGGGACGGATCATTGGCTGAGGAGAAGCGTCTTAATAAATCTCTTAGGCTTTGTTAATTGCACTCAATGAAGTGTCACTGTTAAAACACAAGATGTGATAGAGGAAGCCGAACATAATGGCTTCAGTCTTACAATTAACAGTTCACTAGGCAAATCGACCAAAAACACCATCATTTGTTGCAGCCTTATTAACTTACCAGGGATTTTTTCCCACTCAAGGTCATAATTGGGAATTGTCCCAGAAATATCCCACAAAGCCCTCAAGGTGTCGGGAAGGAATATACAATGAATTTACAGCGAATATACAGCAAATATATATATAAGAGATAGGCAGGAAATATCAAGCAAATATAGACTCAAAAAATATACAGGACATATACAGCAAATATATATATATATATATATATATATATATATATATATATATATATATATATATATATATATACAACAAGAAAAACAGGAAATATAGTGCATATAAATGCACAATAAATATACAGAACATATTCAGCAAATAAATATATAACAAATATACAGCAGATATATACAACAATTACACAGTAAATATACACTGCTACATTATATTCAGGTAATACTACAGTAACACATAATATAGAGCAATGGGGATAGAGGTGAGGTGATATATTCTGGAGCTCTGGAGGTGAAGCAGTGAGATCAATAATATTCTACAGCTCTGGAGGTGAAGCAGTGATATCAATAATATTCTGCAGCTCTGGAGGTGAAGCAGTAAAATCAGTAATATTCTGCAGCTCTGGAGGCGAAGCAGTGAGATCAATAATATTCTACAGCTCTGGAGGTGAAGCAGTGAAGTCAATAATATTCTGCAGCTCTGGAGGTGAAGCAGTGAGGTCAATAATATTCTGCAGCTCTGGAGGTGAAGCAGTGAGATCAATAATATTCTACAGCTCTGGAGGTGAAGCAGTGATATCAATAATATTCTGCAGCTCTGGAGGTGAAGCAGTAAAATCAGTAATATTCTGCAGCTCTGGAGGTGAAGCAGTGAGATCAATAATATTCTACAGCTCTGGAGGTGAAGCAGTGAAGTCAATAATATTCTGCAGCTCTGGAGGTGAAGCAGTGAGGTCAATAATATTCTGCAGCTCTGGAGGTGAAGCAGTGAGATCAATAATATTCTACAGCTCTGGAGGTGAAGCAGTGAGATCAATAATATTCTACAGCTCTGGAGGTGAAGCAGCAAAAGTCAATAATATTCTGCAGCTCTGGAGGTGAAGCAGCAAAAGTCAATAATATTCTGCAGCTCTGGAGGTGAAGCAGCAAAAGTCAATAATATTCCGCAGCTCTAGGGGTGAAGCAGTGAGGTCAATAATATTTTGCAGCTCTGGTGGTGAAGCAGTGATATCAGAGGCATAACCCAAAGTCCTGGGGGCCCCAATGCAGAATCTGTAATTGGATCCTTAGGCCTCGTTCACATCTGCATCGGTAATCCGTTCGGGGGAGTCTAAATGGGGACCCTCCAAACGGACTACTGAACGCATTGGCAATTGGTGTACAGTGAAAGCACACGGACACCATAGGATATAATGGGGTCCATGTGCTTTCCACACAGTCTCTGCACGAGTCATGCGAACAGGAAAATATATTGTGACTACTACTTTTCTGTTTGCATGTTTCGTGCAGAGACCGCACGGAAAGCACATGGACCCCATTATAGTCTATGGGGTCTGTGGGCTTTCAGTGTACACCGCTTGCCAATGCGTTCTGTAGTCCATTTGGGGGGTTCCCATGCGCAGGGGCGTAACTATCGTAGAGGCAGAGGAGGCTGCCGCAGGGCCCAGGCCATTAGGGGGCCTGGTGACAGCCGCTACCGCTGCGTTTTTTAATTTTTTTTTTTTTCATAGGCCGTCTCGGGCCCTATTTACTTGCCGATCCTGGCTGGGTTGGGATCGGTAAGTGACACCGCGGGCCCCAAATACTATCATTATACTCGGGGGTCTTTGCAGACCCCTGAGTATAATGATTAGCGGACCGGGAGAGGTAAGGAAACGTAAAAAATATTGTTACTTACCTCTCCATGATCCTGCTAGGCCTCCTTCATACTTGTCTGACGTCTCTGACGTCACATGAACCCGGCCTGCTTCCCGGGTCATGTGACGTCCGACGTCATTAAAGAAGGACGAAAGCAGCGGCCAACAGCATAGGAGCCGGGGACAGGTAAGCAACTTTTTTTTTTTAATGTTTTTATTCTCCTGGGCAGTGGCGGATCCAGGGTTTGCGGGGCCTTGGGCAATTGACTTTGGCGGGGCCCTACTTACTGGGGGTCTCGCACTTCTAACCTGTACTTCCCAACTGTTGAAGACTAGAAAGAGGGAACAAAACGTGCGGCGCGTGCAGCGCGCCGCAGCAAATTAGGCCCCGCCCACTTTTATGTTGACTCCACCCATTCTCATTCAATTTTCATGTGATTCCACACAGTATAATCCTCCTACAGTGACCCGTAAATTATATCTCCCCCCCCTTTTCATATACACCCTTCATCTACCCCTAGTTTCATGTCCCCCCCCTCTATCTCTGTCCCCAGTTTCATGCCATTCTCCCCCTTTATCTGCCCACAGTTTCATTTCCCCCCGTCTCTGCCCCAGTGTCATGCCGTTCTCCCCCCTTCATCTGCCCCAGTGTCATGCCGTTCTCCCCCCTTCATCTGCCCCAATGTCATGCCATTCCCCCCCTTCATCTGCCCCAGTGTCATGCCGTTCTCCCCCTCCATCTGCCCCAGTGTCATGCTGTTCTCCCCCCTCCATCTGCCCCAGTGTCATGCAGTTCTCCCCCCTCCATCTGCCCCAGTGTCATGCCGTTCTCCCCCTCCATCTGCCCCAGTGTCATGCTGTTCTCCCCCCCTTCATCTGCCCCAGTGTCATGCTGTTCTCCCCCCTCCATCTGCCCCAGTGTCATGCTGTTCTCCCCCCCTCCATCTGCCCCAGTGTCATGCCGTTCTCCCCCCTCCATCTACCCCAGTGTCATGCCGTTCTCCCCCCTCCATCTGCCCCAGTGTCATGCCGTTCTCCCTCCTCCATCTGCCCCAGTGTCATGCCGTTCTCCCCCCTCCATCTGCCCCAGTGTCATGCTGTTCTCCCCCCCTCCATCTGCCCCAGTGTCATGCTGTTCTCCCCCCCTTCATCTGTCCCAGTGTCATGCTGTTTTCTCCCCCTCTATCTGCCCCAGTGTCATGCCGTTCTCCCCCTCTTCATCTGCCCCAGTGTCATGCCGTTCTCCCCCTCTTCATCTGCCCCAGTGTCATGCCGTTCTCCCCCTTCATCTGCCCCAGTGTCATGCCGTTCTCCCTCCTCCATCTGCCCCAGTGTCATGCCGTTCTCACTCACACACACACTCACCATTCCTCGTTCCCTCGCAGCTCTGTCCCTCATACACATATTGTAGCCGCGATGTGATGACGTCATCACATCGCGGCTACAAATGCCGGAGCTCAGCGTTAAAGCAGGAGCTGAGCTGTGACAGCTCCGGCTTTAAACGCCTATGCATTCAGCTCATCGGCGTCTTACCGCCGATGAGCTGAAATACATAGGCGTTTAAAGCAGGAGCTGTCAGCTCCTGCTTTAACGCTGAGCTCAGTTGGAGTCGGGACATGCCGACCGGGACCATTTTGTTAGGTCCCGGCCGCGCCGCGGGGCCCCGCTGAGCTCGGGGCCCCGGGCGGTTGCCCGGCTCTGGATTCGCCCCTGCTCCTGGGTCTCCGATTATTATACTCTGGGGTCTGAAAAGACCCCAGAGTATAATAATTGTTTATGGGTGTCCACAGTGGGACATAATACTGGGTGCAGGGGACACTATGGGGGATAATACTGTGTGCAGGGGCCACTATTGGGGATAATACTGTGTGCAGGGGCCACTAAGAGACATAATACTGTGTGTAGGGGCCACTATGGGGGATAATACTGTGTGCAGGGGCCACTAAGGGACATAATACTGTGTGCAGGGGCCATTATGGGGAATAATACTGTGTGCAGGGGCCACTAATGGACAAAATACTGTGTGCAGGGCTTACTAAGGGACATAATAGAGTGCAGAGGAGGGGGTCGGTCGAGGTCTTCGGCGTCAGTGTTGGTGGGGGGGGGCCCATGTCAAAAGTTCGCCATGGGGCCCTGCCATTCCTAGTTACGCCACTGCCTATGCGGATTCCCCTGAACGGATTACTGACGCAGATGTGAACGAGGCCTTATCTGCCTTGTGGCATTTACAATAGTAGTATATTTTAGTTGCCAGAGAAACCTTTGGGGCCCTCAGGATCCAGCACCTCAAAGCAATTTCTATAGCTGGATCCCCTATAGCCACACCCCTGCATCCTGATTCCCTGATATCAATAAAATCCTGCAGCTCTGAAGGTGAAGCAGTGATTGACACCACTACAATGTATTTCAAAGCATTACATGAGCAATCAATTGGCCCCTAAGCAGTCTAAAATAGAATTTAAAAAAAGTTTAAAGTAATGCTAAGGCCTCAAGTAGTAGGCCGCAGCAGAAAAGCGCTGTGTGGAAATCCGCGGCAGACTTTCTGGTTTAACTATATCTATTATAAGGAATGCGCTATAATTGACGTGTTGCAGTTTGTAAATTTGCAACAGCTTTGGAAATCGCAACATTTCCGCAGTGTATATTTGTCTACAAGGTGTGCATGGGAATCACTAGAAACCCATCCACTTTGCAAGCACTGTAAAACACTTCAGTTTTTCCACCGCGGCCAAACTGCAGCGTTTATGCCACGTGGGGCCCCGACTTCATAATGCAAAAAAAGTTTTCATTTTAATTTTTTAATAATTTACTGTATGTTTGGTGCTATAGTAGTTATAAAAAAACAATAAAACAAAATTTATACCCAACGAAATGAAATGCAAAAAAATAGACATGGCAGATTTGCTGTGTTTTTTTTTTTTTTTTTTTGCACCCCTGTTTATATATAAACAACCCAGAAAAACTTTAACTGTAAGCTACACTGATGGAACACGTACAAAGTATTGGCTCTGAAAATCCAGTGAAATCAAAATGGCTTTCAATATAATAATAAGAACATTGCAAAGGTTCAACCTCCCCCCCCAAAAAAAAAAAAAAAAAAAAAAGCTAAAGAATCAATAATATAAACCCAACAATCTGGCATCAAATACTGCTCATCCCACAAAAACCAAGCCCTCATCCAGCAGGTTTTCTCCTCAGCTGCATGTAGTAATAGGACTATGTTATTTTATATTGAGCTATTCTTACTATTATGGCATTTATTTCTCTTAAATATATAGCGCTAAGGCCTCGTTCACATCTCTGTTGGTAAACTGTTTGGGACCCCCCCCCCCGAACGGAATACCAAACGCACTGGGTAGCGGTGTGCCAGTGAAAGTGAGATCTCCGCAGGGAACATGCAGACAGGAAAGTACTTCACAATCTACTTTCCTGTCTGCATGTTCCGTGCAGAGATCTTGCGGCAAGCACATGGACCCCATTATAGTCTATGGGATCCATGTGCTTTCACTGCACACTGCTTGCAAATACGTTCAGTAGTCCATTCAGAGGTGGTCCCATGCGGACTCCCCAAACGGATTATCAATGCAGATTTGAACCAAGGGTAACATATTACACAGCGTTTATACAGATACTAGCTGGTACCCGCGACTTCGTCTGCGGTGATTGTAGAAGTGGGTATATACAGGTGTGGGTAAGGTTTTCGTACTGTGTATAAGGGATGGGATATGAAATGTAACTTTGTATCTTGTATTTGCTGTAATTCAGAGAATACGTGAGACTTTTGTGTTGAAGTTAATTTGTATTAGAGCTGCTATATATACGGTGTTGTGAGAAACTTTACATAGTGACTTTGGGACAGAGGTATTTGAATTTAACCCTTTCCCGCCGATGGCATTTTTTGATTTTGGTTTTTCATTTTTGACTCCCCTCCTTCTAAACCCCATAACTTTTTTATTTCTCCGCTCCCAGAGTCATATGAGGTCTTAATTTTTCTTGGGACAAATTTTTCTTCATGATGCCGCCATTAATTATTCTATATAATGTACTGGGAAGCAGGTAAAAAAAATTCTGAATGGGGTGGATTTGACAAAAAAATGCATTTCTGCGACTTTCTTAGAGGCTTTGGTTTTACGGCGTTCACTGTGCAACCAAAATGACATGTCCCCTGTATTCTGTGTTTCGTTACGATTCTGGCGATACCAAATTTATATGGTTTTATTTACATTTTGACCCCTTAAAAAAATCCAAAACTGTGTTAAAACATTTTTTTTTTGAAAAGTCGTCATATTCCGACAGCCGTAACTTTTTTATACGTCCGTGTACGGGGATGTATAGGGTGTCTTTTTTTGCGGGGTCGGGTGTACTTTTTAGTTCTACCATTTTCGGGAAATGTTATTGATTTGATCACTTTTTATTCAAATTTTTATCAGAATCAAAAGAGTGAAAAAACGGCAGTTTGGCACTTTTGACCATTTTTCCCGCTACGGCGTTTACCGAACAGGAAAAATATTTGTATAGCTTTGTAGAGCGGGCGATTTCGGACGCGGGGATACCTAACATGTATATGTTTCACAGTTTTTAACTACTTTTATATGTGTTCTAGGGAAAGGGGGGGTGATTTGAATTTTTAATCCTTTTTATTTGTTTTTATATTTTTATTACTTTTTTTAAACTTTTTTTTTTGCATTTATTAGACTTCCTAGGGGTATTGACATGGGTGGGCGGTGTCGCGGATTGTCAGAGCGGTGGGGGTTGGCAAACATGGCTGCTCCGGAGCGTTAAAGAGCGCCTCCTGGAGTATCGTTAAGGGGAGGGGCAAAGTGGTAAAGTATATGTATATGAGATTGTGTGGGGTTAGGGGCTAGGCTGCAGAGGGCAATATGAATTTTGTGGCTTGCTATGGTCCAAAGTGTGTGAGATTGCAGAGATGGTGGTGTGAGTTTGGGTTTTGTGGGGGTCCTGGCATAAACGTATGTGTGCTGTTGTGACGAAAAGTAGCCTATTGCGCAATTGAGTGTATTAACTATGTTTGTGGAAAATTTCAGCCAAATCGGTCGAGCGGGTTTTCCGTAATTGAGGAACAAACATCCAAACATCCAAACATCCAAACACACAAACCCACAAACATCCAAACTCACAAACTTTCACATTTATAATATTAATAGGATTATTATCACACGCTATCCCCATTAGGGCTCACATTCTAAAGTCCATATGAATTTGTCTTTGGACATTTTATTACTATATTATTCCTACATTATGTTATAAATTGATTATATATTATGTTACATCTATATTATCATGTATCGTCTTAATATTATGTATCATCTTATTATTGTATGCTCATAGCTTATGTTATTCTTATATATTTTGTTACTATTATATTATCGAGTATCATTATATTACTATATTACCATATATTATGTTATTACTATATTATCTCATATCAATTTATTACAATATTATTCATACATCCTATTATATTATATATAAGTTTTCCGTGTATCATTTTATTACTGTATTATCACATATCAGTTTATTACTTTATTTTTTTTTTAATCTTTTTTTTTCTTCGGTTTATTACTTTATTATCATATATTATGTTAGTTTTATATGGTCACAAGTGAAGTTAATACTATATTATTATATATTATTTCTATATTGTCACCTATTATTTATTATTATCATTGATCAGTTGTTATTTTTTATTATCATCTATTATTTTATTACCATATAGTTATTACTATATTATATCTTATTATGTTGTTACTATTAGAAATGAGTGAAACTTTACGATTTATTTTTTGGTTCCTGAATCTAAACTCGAAACAGTGAAACACAAGTTGCTTTAACCTTTTGCTGTAATACTTTAGCAGACGTTGGCACCTTAAATAACCACCAGGTCTCTGATATTTTAGACATTATTACTAGTGTTGAGCGAATAGTAGATACGAATACCTTGCTGCCATAGGAATGTGTGTTAGCGGCCGGCACTTAACCCCTTGGTGTTCGGCCGCTTACATGCATTCCTATGGGAGCGAGGTATTCGATGAATAGTTTCGATTACTATTCGCTCATCTCTAATTATTACCCCTTGGTAGAGATCTATCTACCGTATATATACTCGAGTATAATCTGAATTTTTCAGCCCAGTTTTTGAGCTGAAAAAGCCCCCCTTGGCTTATACTCGAGTCAGCAAAAAAAAAAACAACATTTTTTTTTTAAGGAGGGGCAGGGGGTCTATGACCAGCCACAATATCAATGTATAGAATTTCCCATAAAACAGTGCAAAAAAAAAAAAAAAAAAGATTTAAATAAAAAATAAAAGTTCTAAATCCCTCCTTTCCCTAGAATACATACAAAAGTAGAAAATGACTGTGAAACACAAACACATTAGGTATCCCTGTGTCTGAGAGTGCCCGGTCTACTGAATATAGGGGATCTCCTGTTCCGTTGGGAAGGGGTTAATAGGAGCACTGCAGATCCCCTATATTCAGCCAGACTGAATTCCAAGTGGGGGGAAAAAACCGAGTCCTCAAGCTCAGGTTAGGGGCAGACAGACAAAACACCCCCTCCCCTTCCCCAGCACCCAGCATCTACTGTTCCCAAAAACTCCGACCATTTTAATTTTTGAAAATTTCCAGTAGCTGCTGCATCCCCCCCCCCCCCCTCGGCTTATACTCAAGTCAATAAGTTTTCCCAGTTTTTTGTGGTAAAATTAGGGGCCTCGGCTTATATTCAGGTCGGCTTATACTCGCGTATATACGGTAATCTACTATGGCCCCTGATTCCCCCTTCTCTATGCCTTTGGGAGGCCTCAATCATTATGTAGTTAACATAGACTCTTGTATTTCAGTCTATGGTACAAGCGATCTAATGTTCACAGGGATGATAAAAAAAATGTTTTAAACTTCTTCCCAAAAAATTTAAAACATAAAAATTCCCTTTCCCGTACGTCCTACAGCAGCACAATTACACAAGGGATTTCGTCCCCTAGGTACAACCAGAGAGACAGGATAGTTAGCAATCGTGAATAACCAATTAAACAATTAACAAGGACCCCTCCTATAAAGGTAAGGAAGTCGGCTGGCCCAATTGTGTTCTTTTTTCTCTCTAGGTGCCTGAAGAGACAGGATGTGTTAAGGACTTTTCGGCAGTTGCTGGGCTTTTCCGGGCTGTATACAGGGCTGGGCCCCTGTCCCTCAGTTCCGAAGGTGTTCCAAGATGATGCCGATCATTTCTATTTGGACTTGCCTTGGTTCACATGTGGGTGGAATTACATGGTCAGGAATTCCCCACTAAACATGGATGGTAGCACATGGAGGCGCTTCAGGTTCTCCCTGAAGTATGCGCGCCTAGCCCAGCAATCCACTACAAATGGTGCACTGAAAATGGCGCGCGCGCTCCTCGAGAAATGAGGCATATTGTTCCAGGACTGGCATCAACGCTGCAGCCACCATAAGGAATGGAGCCAGTATCCGGCAACATGGCGCACTTTGCCTCCTGCTCAGCCCTCTGCTTGCTGAGGTAAGTAAGGTTGAATGTTCTGAGCAGCTCAGGTTTGTCTGTCCTGGTGTTCAGCTCTGCACTGGTTTTATCATACACTGTAACCCTTCACATACCAGTAGCCGGCAGTATGGTGATCACCTCCTGCTCAGCCCTCGGCTTACTGCGGTAAGTATGGCTGAATATTCTGAGCTGCTCCATGTTGTTTGCCCTGCTGTGTTTAGCTCTGCATTGGTTCCAGTACACACTGTGATTCCTCACATGCTGCACTCACCTCCTGCTCTGCCCTCTGCTTACTGTGTAAGTATGGCTGTATGTGATAAGCTGCTCCATGTTGTTTGCCCGGTTGGGTCCAGCTCTGTGCACTATTAACTCTCCGCATGCTGAAGCTCTGCTAACTGTTTGTGTTCTGTTTAGATGTCTGCGGGAGCAGTAAGAGGACCTGTAAGTCCAGACACAGGGGGCAGTAGAGGCCGCAGCCTACCTGAGGACCTGGTAGCAGACACCTGTGTGAATTGTTCCTCACCTGTGGCCTCCTCTCCAGGAGAGGGCACTACAGCATGTATGGAGGGGGTATACAGCAGCTTACTAAGGGTTCAGGATGTCTCCCTCACCCAGTGACCAGTACCAAGCTCCTCCAGCTCTTACAATCTTGAGGGATTAAATCCTAAATTCAGATGACCCAGGAGTTTTGTGTGCAAGGACAATGGGAATTTTTTACTTAACGCAGTTTAAAACTCAGGGAATTTTGCTAAAGAGGTGTAACCAGGTTACTGTAATCACAGGGCAATGGTGCAGCTGCCCCGGGCCCTTCTGGCACTTCATATGAGAGGTGGAGAGTCTGCAAAAGAAAACAAAATCAAAACAAATAAACACTAAATATATTGCCATGACTGGTTTTATTTCCCCCTCTCCTGCTGGGCAGGTAGTCACGTTGTCAATACCTTTGCTAGCGCAGCAGCCTATGGGCCCTATGGTTAGGTTTCTTACATACAATGTGCCTTGTTATTTGCCAGGTATGGCAGTTCTGGAGCGGTGCAGAGCGGTAGATGATGCATTGCTGCAGAGCGGTAGAGGATGCATTGCTGCAGAGCGGTAGAGGATGCATTGCTGCAGAGCGTTTTCCTCTACATCCCTAATGAAGGGTCTGGTGTTGATCCCTTAAGTTTGGGAAACAAGTAAAGAGCCCCTCATGATCTATGGTTGCATATCCGGCTCCTGCTCATAGAATACCGCGCCTATGCAGCTGTGTCCCACCTAAAGCAGATTGTGTTACGGTCAATTTTTTCCTATCCCTGTTTTAGAGCTCGGACATGTTCTGTGGTCAGACCATTGAATCTGTTTCCTGGAGAGCTGGGTGACAGCCAGTGGATTTACTGTTGCAGATGTGCTCAAGTTTAGGTGGAGCCCTGGATGGCGGCGTGCAGTGTCTGCTATAATGACAAATATAGTCAGATATATATTCCATAATAATCCCTTCATAAAGTGACTGATTATCTTCTGCACCAGGGCCCTCCCCAAACCCTGCACTGCCCAAATTTGCAGAATGCCGCAGACAAGGCGCAGGTCAGGGCTGGTAGAGACATATCCGGATAATGTTTTATGCTGTGCCCAGTTAGAGGCCATTCACACTGCTCCTCTTCATTGTCCAGCCTTCTGCTCCTGCAGCTGAATGTCTGACAGACACCGGCTTCCGCTGCGGGCTTTCCTCCACTATTGGGGCCTTATCCATAAGGAGTCTTACAGGACTTACAGGAGTTAGTGGTTTCTCCTTCCAGTGTCCTCCCACAACCTGCACCTTCCATTGGAAACAATAGAGGCGGAGTCTGGACAAAGTCTGTCGCTGTTTAGGGGCACAAATCCCTACATGTGAATGCCTCCTTACACCACTGTAAGCGCTGTATACTTTGCGCGAGAAAATCTGCACTGGGGTCCTCGCCATACGTTTCTGTTGCATAGATTATGTGGTAAAGCTGCGCACCATAGTGTAAATGGAAAGTGTCAGACTAAGGATAAATCTACTGCACTGCATAAAGCGGACATGTCTATCAGGAGATTCTGCAGGAACTGAGGTTATATTTAATGAGGTGCTGCAGCAGCTTGCACTGGGCCCACTAATGAGTTAAAACCGTGTAGGATGGAGCCTGAGAAAGAAGCTCTAATATTGTCATGTAACTAAAGGCAAGGTTTACCCGAGTCATCCAGTCCTGCAGGAATGGCTACAATGTGACCAGGAGACTTCGAGAAAGTAACAAAACAAAACAAAAAACAAACAAACAAAAACAACCTGTGTATCTGGATCTAGATGTAAAACAACCTACAGCCGGGATATCTTCTCCACTCATGATTGGGAATTGGTTCCTAAGCTATATCTTCCTGTCACTGAAATGTCAGTGACCATTGTGGACTGGAAGTGCCTACCATTGTCCGCTTTGGGCCTGGCAAGTGCCAGCGGAGGAGACTGACGGGGAATCACTAACTCCATTGGCTAAAAAAACAAGCAAAACAACAAAACAGATTGTCTTGTGGAAACCTTCTATATCCTCCATAGGAGTTTACAATACATCTTTGTAAGTGATTCCAGTTGCCAGGTCACTGTGTATACGGCTCGCTCATCTCACCAGAGATTTAGAAGACGAGTCCGAGGGCAGAAATCCTCCGGGCACTGACACAGATGGAGAATCCTTCAGATTTCTCTGTGATACTCATTTGCATAAAATAAGATCTGTATCCACAGGATCCTAGAATATATCATCTGTGGTGTATATACACTCCACTGTCTATATACTCACACACTCTATTGTGTATATACGCACATAAACTCCACTGTGTATATGCTCACATACACTCCAGTGTGTATATACTCGCATACACTCTGGGTATATACTTACATACACTCTACTGTGTATATGTTCACATACACTCCATTGTGTGTATACTCACATACACTCTACTGTGTATATACTCACACTTCATTGTGTGCATACTCACATACACTCTACCGTGTATATATTCGCATGTTCTTTATTGTGTATATATTCACATACACTCTACTGTGTATATATTCACATATTCTCTACTGTGTGTATGCTCACATACAATCTATTGTGTATATACTCACATACACTGTGTATACATTCACATACTCTACTGTGTATATACTCACACTCTACGGTGTGTATACTCACTCTGCTGTGTATATACTCACAAATACTTTGTTGTGGATACACTCTAGCATGTTTACACTCACATAAACTCCATTGTATACATACTCGCATGTGCTTTATTTATGGTTGCACTCTCATATACTCTATTATAGAGATACTCATGAACTCTGGTGGATATGGTCCTATACTATATGGTGATTATACTCACATGTAGTCTGATGTGTGGACTCGCATATCGCCCATTGTATATACTTACATATATTCTATTGTGGATACATGCACATATCTTCCATTATATATACTCGGACATTTTTCATTGTATATTCTCATATATCCAATTGTGGATATACTCACATATTGTCTGGTATACTCATATATGCTATTTTGAATATGCTCATATACTCGTTAGTCTCCACCTCATAAGAACCTTTCTTCAAAGCATTGCAAATGTTAAGTCCGTTTTTGTCACCAAAAAAAAAAAAAGGTATTCTTAGGGCCCTGCAGGGTCATTAATGTGCTGAATCTCCATTTGAGCCACTTCAAGAAGTCTCAATAAATGGCTAAACTTCAAAGTTTCTTCTTAATTGCCATCATATCTACCAGACATATTAGTGTATTACAGGCTCTCTACTACAAAGAGTCCTATCGGAGTTCCTAGGAGTTTGTCTTCTCTTGAGAGCCATCCCAAGGTTCCTTCCTAAGGTCCCTCTTTCAAGCAGATCAGCCCGGAAGTTGCCTTGCCAGGGTCTTCCCTAAACCTTAGGGAGAGGAGTAACTAAAGTGGCATCTTTACATGTTAAAGAGAACTCCTGTCTGGTTGCAGAGATCCAACCGCTTCAGGAAAGCCAAAATTTTACTGGCAACATTATGGCCCAAATAAGGGGGCAAAGGACAAGTAAAAGCCCCACTGGCAAGATGGTTCAGGGCTGCGGCTGAAATGTGCTACCAACTGAGTGATCTGCAATCTCCGCTAAAGTCAGAGCTCATGCCGCTCGGCCCATGTTCACATCATGGGAAGAAGTGGGACATATTCCACTAGAACAAATGCACATGGCGGAACCGGATCCTCTTCATTCACATTTATCAAACTCTACAGACTCGATTCACGAGCAGCAGTGCGATCCTTATTAGGCAAAGAGTGGCGGCCGGCATCCCTCCCTGTTAGCTCATTGCTTCTCAAATCCCTTGTGTAATTGTGCTGCCGTAGGACGTACGGGAAAGAGGAAAATTTACTCACCGAAATTTTCATTTCCCGTAGTCCGTAGGCAGCACAAGCGACCCTCCCTATTGAATGTCTATTGCTTCAAAAAAACACAATTGGGCCAGCCGACTTCCTTACCTTTATAGGAGGGGTCCTTGTTAATTGTTTAATTGGTTATTCACGATTGCTAACTAACCTGTCTCTCTGGTTGTACCTAGGGGACGAAATCCCTTGTGTAATTGTGCTGCCTACGGACTACGGGAAATGAAAATTTCGGTGAGTAAATTTTCCTCTTTCCCTAGACATGAATAAAATCAAACAAACAAAATAAGAATCTTGGAGATTCCTGAATTATAAAAAGATTTTTTTTTTCTTAAATGTAGATTGTGAGCCCCATTTTTTTCCTATCAGTATGTCTTTGTAGAACGGGAGGAAATCCACACAAACATGGAGAGAATATACAAACTCCTTGCAGATGTTGTTCCTGGTGGGAATCGAACCCAGAACTTCAGCGCTGCAAGGCTGCCGTGCTAACCACTGAGCCACCGTGTTGCCCTGAATTACAAAAATATTTATCCCATGACCTCAATGGTAAAAAAATTTTTAAAAAAAGTTTATTTGCCATTTTGTCTCTTCCCAAAAATGAAAGGTTGATCAGAGTGTCCATGACTCCCCCCAAAAAAGTAAAAAAAAAAAAAAAAAAAAAAAAAAAAGATGCCCTACACGTGTCCGTACAGCGAAACATAAAAAGGTACAGGTGTCAGAATATGGCGACTGAAATAATTTTTTTTTGCTTTTTTTTACGTTTTGGATTATTGTAATGTTTTTGATACATGACATTGTAAAATTGTTGATACATCACAAAAACGACATAAATTTGGTATCGCTGTGATCGATCTGGATCAAGTCATTTTTAAATGGTGCGAATAGTGAAAATGCTACAATGCCGTTTTTCTCTAATTTCACCCCATTCTGAATTTTTTCACGTCTCCCACTATATTGAATGGAGTATTACATGGAGCCTTTACCAAGTACAATTAATCCCACACAAAATAAGCCCTCATATGGCTCTGTGAATGGAAAAATAAAAAAAGTTGAGGTTTTTGGAAGGCGGGGAATAAAAATCAAACAACAGAAAAAGAAAAATGGCTATAAATCTCTATGCACCATATAGAGAATGAGTCACATGTCCTCAGAGGAGATTTGTGATTGGTTGTTGTTATTACCAATTGATCACTTGATTATAATATTAAATATCTTTAGTTTTTGCAGAACGGCTGACACACCAAATACTGTTGTGATATCTCTGATTATGATGTATTGTCCTATTACTAGTGTATTAATGTACTCCTGTGTATTACTCCATTATGTCTTACTCCACTCCTGTATTACTATGTAATGAGATGTCATATATAATTATAGATATAGATAGAAAAGCCTCCGACCTCCTCTGCCCGCACAATATAGATGCTTTATTAACCCATCAGTCGCAATGTTTCAGCTCACAATAACCCGGAGCTTTTTATCATTTTATTAGGAAAACATCCCATCAAGAGTCCAATACAGGTGTGAACATACCCTTACTGTAATATCTGATTGTATAATATTAATATGATGATGTTGATTGTTATTATTATTATTATTATTATTATTATTATTATAATATCAAGATACATGAAATATTTACAACCATACAATTATTATAATAGTATAATTATTTCTATATTATATAAATCTCTATTATATATATTCATATACATAGCTATGAGGCATCACTATTGGGGACGCAAAGGTTGCAGTCACTACCACACCTTGCACCCTGAGGGTCCCAACAGTCCCTCGGCCACATAGAATACCATTATTCTAAATTGTACATGGTAGTTAAGAGATTCTACATTCGGGCCTAGGAGCATTGGTAAATTTGTAATATGTCTTTGTAGTATTATAGCATAATATCTATCTATCTATCTATCTATCTATCTATCTATCTATCTATCTATCATCTATCTAATATATTTCTATCTATCATATATATATATATATATATATATATATATATATATACAGTATACATTACCTATCTATCTATCTATCTATCTATCATCTATCTAATATATTTCTATTTATCTATCATATATATATATATACATTATCTCATATCATCTACCTATCTACCCTTTCATTGTATATCTCAGTTATGTCTAGTATTATTACATGACTTTATTTACTTGATTTATTATATTCACAATATATCACTGACACTTTCGATGGTCTGCACAGTATCTGTTTTCAGCCCCATTTTTCGGGATCTCGGCGCTTCTCCCGTTCCTATCTAGCCTTGAATATTTTGTCCTTTTTCTTTTTCCCAATTGTGGTACATGAGACCCATATGTTATATCTGGCAAATACTCGACCCAATCTCCTCTCTATGAGAACAGAAAGGTAAAAACAACAGTTTTTTGGAAAGGTAAAAAAAAAATTGGAGGAGGGGGTTCTCAGCGGTCGTCTCCTATATATAGAGCGCTCATTTCCCCTTTGAAGCCTACTGGGATTGGCTTATTCCTCTGCTTTGATATGTAAATAGGCAGATTGCTTTCCTGCAGGGGACATGGGATTCTGTCCAAAGAACACAGAGTATCTGCCCTGTATGGCGAGAGACGTTAAACTGCCTCCAGTCGGCCCGAATCGCTGTCATGAGCCAAATCTCTGCATTTTTTTTCCATTTTAAAACAAAATGTCTTTATTAATACTTCCTCCTTCCAGCGAGAGGTTTCTATGTTTTCTCTGTTAGTCATCCCGCTTTGTCGCCATTCGCTGTTCCCTGTCGCCTGTTGCGTTGAACGTGGTTTGACCGCACTTCAGCGAGATGCGTCACATTTCTCCATAACATGGAGTGCAAGAATTACTAATATGTTTTGGGAAAAAATAAAATGAAATAAACAGGTGTCTGCCCACTTAACATCACCCGGCCTCCGTCAGCAGGATGGGGGGGTGCCAGGATCTCGGGTACAGAAATCTAGAAGGGGACGTGTTATGTTTGGGAGAAGCCAATGTTGATCTATTTCCTTAAGTGCTGAAACCTATCCTGGAAGAAATGACTGAGACAACATGAACCTCATCATATTCCCCTTACGCTGGAGTCATACCAGGTCCAGGGCGCAGTGCCGGCATTGCTGAGAGACGCCCGGTGTGGGGTCTACGTCTCTGGAGATTCCTCATCTATAATGAATAATAGACATTGATATCTGGGCTTTACTGTAGCCGTGACTGCAAAAAATCCAACAAATTGACTCCATAAAGAACTTGTCATTGTATCTAGATCCGTCTCAGGATGTCAAAGCAATTCTAAAATCAGGTCATGTGGCAAAAGGGACAAAGTTATGTTTCCCTATTAGTGACCATTCGTTATGCAACAACCAAGAAGTTGTCATAAAAAAATAAAAATCTATGAAAAATCGAAACATCAACTTAACACAAATAGGTGTCTATGGGCTGTCACTGCTACTGGACAGAATCTCAGCTCAGAGATGAAATAACCCACAACCCAGAGATAGATGTTGTGGTTTTTGCAGAAATAAGGACGGGTTCACACCTGCGCCCAGTCTCCGCTTTCAGGTTTCCGTCTTCTGCTCAGAAACTGGACAGGAGACGGAAACCAGCAGTCAGTTTTCAAACTCACTCACTTGAATGGGTTTGCAAAGTGTCCGCCTGTGAGCGTCCTCTGCCTTTCCGTGGTGAAACCGTTTTTTAACCAGAAACAAATTTGGACATGCAGGACTTTGTGTCCGGTTAAAAAAAAAAAAAACTGGACCAGACCAGAAGATGCTCATGGGCGGACACTGACTGCTGGGTTTCTGTCTCCTGTCGGCAGAAGACGGAAACCAACAAAGTGGAGACCGGGCGCAGCTGTGAACCTGCTCTAAGCAGCAATGTTTTTGTAATCCAGCTATGTTTTTTAACCTGGACAACCCCTTTAATCACACAAAAACAAGATTAGTATATACAGATGGAGCAGAGTTAGTTCAGGCACATTGCTCTAGTGCTGCCTGTGATTATGTGGTGCGTGCCTGGCTATTCATTAGAATTGGTAGTTCACACTATCATTTAAATTGAAATCTATAGCAGGGTTCCTCTTGCTCCCACCCACCACTTAACAATATTCCCTTGCCCCCACCCCCATAGGAGAATAAAGGGGAGGAACCCAAAACCATGTGATTAAAGACAGCAAATCACAGCTGTAATGCAGGTTTGTCAGCTTTACTGAGCTGCAGGTGAACCCTGCTGTAACATCGAGGAAGAGAATCCAGCAGCCGGTTACTCCAAAATACTAAAAACATAACTTTTAATTAAATAAAAATTTTACAAAAATCTAAAAAAAAAACAAACGTGATTACAAGGAACCCGGCTGGCGCTTTTTTTTTTTTTTTTAGAAAAGGAGATCTCATTAATCTCCGAAACGCATCAGATGGGTTCCTTGTAATCACATGGTTTTTTTTAGATTTTCGTAAAATGTTTATTTAATTAAAAGTTATGTTTTAAGTATTTTCGAGTAACCGGCTGCTGGATTCTCTTCCCTCGGTGTTTATGCATTGCCTCAAGCCGAAGAGGCTTTACAGTTTGTACATCGGCCTACTCTGGAGGGATGGTAGTGTTACATGTATCAGCTACATTGAAGATCCTGTGAGTGGGCTGTGGCCCTTTTTCCTTTTTCCCATTGACTGTTTAACCCTGCTGTAGCCAGGAAAGGCAAATATAATAATTAATTTATTTGTCTACTAATGATTTTTTTTGCATATTTCAGCTATCTAGGACTACTTCAATTGCATTTTAAAATTTTCAATAAAATCGTCAAAGAGGAATCTGTGTGATGTTTTTTTTGTTATATTAAGGCATGAGGAGGGCTTCCTACTGAGGTAGCCACAGGCTGTATTGTTAGGCCAGAAATGCCAAAAAACCATAGGTCTTCCCTCCCTGGAAATGCTAGACTGCAGCTGCTTTATTATATCTGGCTGGTTGGATCATACCTGTCTCTTCCTGGTACCTCTGGTGGTGGTGGATAGGGGGGTTGGTGTTTTTTTTTTACTGGCTACTACTAATGATAGGTCAATGCTAAGATTTTAATAAAATACTTGAAAACTTCCATGTTGAAATACCACCCTGCCATCCTTTATTAGAAGTCATATAGAAGCACACTATTAAACTAAAAAAAATGACACACCTCTCCTGGTTCCAGTGCAGAAGCTGCAATATTAGCTGGCCTTGTAAAATAAGCACTGAAAGGTCTAATCTGTGGTTAGACACAAATGAATCTGTACTGGGATGGATGACTATCAGTACAAGAATATTATGATACTGCCTCCTATCTACAAAAATCTAACAAAAATAATGATGTCTCCCATGTACAAGCATAAAACTACTGTAATACTGCTCCTTAGTACAAGAATATATCTACTCTAATACTGCTCCTATGAACAAGAATATAACTACTATTATACTACACCTATGAACAAGAATATAACTACTATAATACTACTTCCATTTACAAGAATATAACTACTAGAATACTACTCCTATGTACAAGAATATAACTACTATAATACTGCTCCTATGTACAAGAATATAACTACTATTATACTACACCTATGAACAAGAATATAACTACTATAATACTGCTCCTGTGCATAAGAATATAACTACTATAATACTACTTCCATGTACAAGAATATAACTACTAGAATACTACTCCTATGTACAAGAATATAACTACTAGAATACTGCTCCTATGTACAAGAATATAACTACTGTAATACTACTCCTATGTACAGGAATATAACTACTATAATACTACTCCTATGTACAAGAATATATCTACTATAATACTTCTCCTATGTACAAGAATATAACTACTATAATACCGCCTCCTATGTACAAGAATATAACTACTATAATACTGCTCCTATGTACAAGAATATAACTACTATTATACTACACCTATGAACAAGAATATAACTACTATAATACTGCTCCTATGTACAAGAATATAACTACTATAATACTGCTCCTATGTACAAGAATATAACTACTATAATACTACTTCCATGTACAAGAATATAACTACTATAATACTACTCCTATGTACAAGAATATAACTACTATAATACTACTCATATGTACAAGAATATAACTACTAGAATACTGCTCCTATGTACAAGAATATAACTACTATAATACTACTCCTATGTACAGGAATATAACTACTATAATACTACTCCTATGTACAAGAATATAACTACTAGAATACTGCTCCTATGTACAAGAATATAACTACTATAATACTGCTCCTATGTACAAGAATATAACTACTATAATTCTCGTCATATATGTACAAGAATATAACTACTATAATACTGCTCCTATGTACAAGAATATTACTACTATAATAATTCCCTCTATTTACAAGAATATAACTACTATAATAGTACTCCCATGTACAAGAATATAACTACTATAATACTGCCCCTATGTACAAGAATATGACTACTATAATACTACCTCCTACATAGGAAATATTAAAAAAAAACAAAAAAACTTGAGAGTCTTCAGTAGTTGATACAGGATGATACAGGATACAGCCAGCTACCTTCAGGACACGGTACAAAAACAAACATTTTCCTTATACTCATATGTACAAGAATATAACTACTATAATACTGCTCCTATGTACAAGAATATAACTACTATAATACTACCTCCTATGTACAAGAATATAACTACTATAATACTGCTCCTATGTGCAAGAATATAACTACTATAATACCGCTCCTATGTACAAGAATATAACTACTATAATACTGCTCCTATGTACAATAATATAACTAATATAATACTGTTCCTATGTACAAGAATATAACTACTATAATACTGTTCCTATGTACAAGAATATAACTACTATAATGCTACCTCCTATGTACAAGAATATAACTACTATAATATGTACAAGAATATAACTACTATAATACCACCCCTATGTACAAGAATATATCTACTATAATACTACTCCTATGTACAAGAATATAACTACTATAATACCGCCTCCTATGTACAAGAATATTACTACTATAATAATTCCCTCTATTTAGAAGAATATAACTACTATAATAGTACTCCTATGTACAAGAATATAACTACTATAATACTGCCCCTATGTACAAGAATATAACTACTATAATACTACCTCCTACATAGGAAATATTAAAAAAAAACAAAAAACTTGAGAGTCTTCAGTAGTTGATACAGGATACAGCCAGCTACCTTCAGGACACCACAGACCTATTAAATAAACTATCCGCTATAGGTCCTCTCCCAGATGGAACCATCCTGGCCACCATGAATGTAGAATCCTTGTACTCCAACATCCCACACCAGGACGGTGTAAATGCCTGACAGTTTTTCATGGAAAAGCGAGGTATGAACACTGAATTGGTGGTGAAACTCACAAAATTCATCCTCACCCACAATTACTTTTCTTTTGGTTACTGCATCTATCTACAGCGGACTGGCACCTCAATGGGGAGTAAAATGGCGCCACAGTACAGTAATCTTTTCACCACCACCACTAGGCCCCGGGTCTACTGTCACTTCACTGACAATATGCTAATCATTTGGACTAGGTCTGAACAACAGCTGAAAACCTTCCATGAACAATTCAACCAGTTCCATCCCACCAACAATCTGACGCTCAATTACTCCTTCACTGAAATAAACTTCCCAGACATGTCATCAAGATACAGGACAACAAAATTGAAACATCACTGTATCGGAAACCAAATGACCGCCCTACCTACCTAAGATGGGATAGTTTTCATCCTAAACACATAAAGATCTCCATTGTCTACAGCCAAGCCATCAGATACCATTGCATATGTTCAGACCCTGCAGATAGAAACAAACACCTTGGGGGCTTCAAAAACACATTCTTGAGGCAGGGTTACCATCCAAGAACTATTGAAAACCAAATCACCAGGGCCACCAGAATACCAAGATCAGAGTTATTAAAATACAATACCAAACAGGAAAACAATCGGGTGCCCCTGGTCGTCACATACAACCCCCACCTGGAGACGCTGAGAGGAATCACACGCAAATTACATCCACTACTGCAAAAAGACCACCGTCTAAAATCCATACTTCCAGACCACCCCTCTCCTGTGCTATAGACAACCACCAAACCTCAGGAATATGGTTATTAGCAGCTCTCTGTCACCTCCAACTAACACAGGAACATTTCCATGCGGACATAAAAAATGCAAAACCTGCCCTCATATACTGACCACTGACAAGATAGAGATACCAAACTCTAGCAGGGAATATAAAATTCCAGGTACGTTCAACTGTAACACACCTAATGTAGTGTATTTAATAATATGCACCAAATGTTCCACTGAAAATCTGTATGTTGGAGAGACCGGTCAGAAGCTCAGAATGAGAATGAACACACATCGCCATACAATTAGAGAACAAAGACTGGACCTTCCAGTGTCAAAACATTTCTACAATGAAGATCATAATATTACCAATGACATGAAAATTTTGGTTTTAAGAGGGAATTTTAAATCTAGGAAAGAGAGACGGATTTATGACTACAAATTTATGACCTTGTTTAACACTCTCAAGAGAGGGATGAATCTCTCACATACCTTCATGGCATCCTACAGAAATCACTGAACTTAGACAGCCAGCCATAAAAGACACTCTGTGAACTGATAAGAACATCACAAACTGATGAATTGTTTAGTTTAGTTGTATAACTGAAAACCTTCTTCTACCCTCCCTCCTAGAATTCTATTCCTATGTGTCCCTCTTGTACATAAATATGCATCCTTCAGAAATTGGTTTTAGATATACCTGAAGAAGAAGCCGGGAGCTTTGAAATGTTGTAATAATACTGCTCCTATGTACAAGAATATAACTACTATAATACTGCTCCTATGTACAAGAATATAACTACTATAATACTGCTCCTATGTACAAGAATATAACTACTATAATACTGTTCCTATGTACAAGAATATAACTACTATAATACTACCTCCTATGTACAAGAATATAACTACTATAATACTACTCCTATGTACAAGAATATGACTACTATAGTAATGCTCCTATGTACAAGAATATAACTACTATAATACTACCTCCTATGTACAAGAATATAACTACTATAATACTGCTCCTATGTACAAGAATATAACTACTATAATACTGCCGCTATGTACAAGAATATAACTACTATAATACTACCTCCTATGTACAAGAATATAATTACTATAATACTGTTCCTATGTACAAGAATATAACTACTATAATACCACCCCTATGTACAAGAATATAACTACTATAATACTGCTCCTATGTACAAGAATATAACTACTATAATACTGCCTCTATGTACAAGAATATAACTACTATAATACTAACTCCTATGTACAAGAATATAACTACTATAATACTGCCCCTATGTACAATAATATAACTACTATAATACTGCTCCTATGTACAAGAATATAACTACTTTCCCGTACGTCCTACGGCAGCACAATTACACAAGGGATTTCGTCCCCTAGGTACAACCAGAGAGACAGGTTAGTTAGCAATCGTGAATAACCATTGTCCGCTCCGGGCCTGGCAAGTGCCAGCGGAGGAGACTGACTGGGAATCACTAACTCCATTGGCTAAAAAAGCAAGCAAAACAACAAAACAGATTCTGTCTTGTAGAAACCTTTCTATCCTCCATAGGAGTTTACAATACATCTTTGTAAGTGATTCCAGTTGCCAGGTCACTATGTATACGGCTCGCTCATCTCACCAGAGATTTAGAAGACGAGTCCGAGGGCAGAAATCCTCTGGTCACTGACACAGATGGAGAATCCTTCAGATTTCTCTGTGATACTCATTTGTATAAAATAAGATCTGTATCCACAGGATCCTAGAATATATCTTCTGTGGTGTATATACACTCCACTGTCTATATACTCACACACACTCTATTGTTTATATACGCATAAACTCCACTGTGTATGTGCTCACATACACTCCAGTGTGTATATACTCACATACACTCTGGGTATATACTTAAATACTCTACTGTGTATATGCTCACATGCACTTCGTTGTGTGTATACTCAATACACTCTACTGTGTATATATTCACATGTTCTTTATCGTGTATATATTCACATACACTCTACTGTGTATATACTCAATACACTCCATTGTGTATATACTCACATACACTCTACTGTGTATATTCTCACATACACTTCATTGTGTGCATACTCACATACACTCTACCGTGTATATATTCGCATGTTCTTTATTGTGTATATATTCACATACACTCTACTGTGTATATACTCACATACACTCGTGTATGCTCACATACACTCCATGGTGTATATATTCACATAGTCTCTACTGTGTGTATGCTCACATACAATCTATTGTGTATATACTCACATACACTGTGTATACATTCACATACTCTACTGTGTATATACTCACATACACTCTACGGTGTGTATACTCACATACTCTGCTGTGTATATACTCACAAATACTTTGTTGTGGATACACTCTAGCATGTTTACACTCACATAAACTCTGTTGTATACATACTCACATGTGCTTTATTTATGGTTGCACTCTCATATACTTGATTATAAAGATACTCATGAACTCTGGTGGATATGGTCCTATACTATATGGTGATTATACTCACATGTAGTCTGATGTGTGGACTCGCATATCGCCCATTGTATATACTTACATACACTCACCGGCCACTTTATTAGGTACACCTGTCCAACTGCTCGTTAACACTTAATTTCTAATCAGCCAATCACATGGCGGCAACTCAGTGCATTTAGGCATGTAGACATGGTCAAGACAATCTCCTGCAGTTCAAACCGAGCATCAGTATGGGGAAGAAAGGTGATTTGAGTGCCTTTGAACGTGGCATGGTTGTTGGTGCCAGAAGGGCTGGTCTGAGTATTTCAGAAACTGCTGATCTACTGGGATTTTCATGCACAACCATCTCTAGGGTTTACAGAGAATGGTCCGAAAAAGAAAAAACATCCAGTAAGCGGCAGTTCTGTGGGCGGAAATGCGTTGTTGATGCCAGAGGTCAGAGGAGAATGGCCAGACTGGTTCGAGCTGATAGAAAGGCAACAGTGACTCAAATAGCCACCCGTTACAACCAAGGTAGCCAGAAGAGCATCTCTGAACGCACAGTACGTCGAACTTTGAGGCAGATGGGCTACAGCAGCAGAAGACCACACCGGGTGCCACTCCTTTCAGCTAAGAACAGGAAACTGAGGCTACAATTTGCACAAGCTCATCGAAATTGGACAATTGAAGATTGGAAAAACGTTGCCTGGTCTGATGAGTCTCGATTTCTGCTGCGACATTCGGATGGTAGGGTCAGAATTTGGCGTCAACAACATGAAAGCATGGATCCATCCTGCCTTGTATCAACGGTTCAGGCTGGTGGTGGTGGTGTCATGGTGTGGGGAATATTTTCTTGGCACTCTTTGGGCCCCTTGGTACCAATTGAGCATCGTTGCAACGCCAAAGCCTACCTGAGTATTGTTGCTGACCATGTCCATCCCTTTATGACCACAATGTACCCAACATCTGATGGCTACTTTCAGCAGGATAATGCGCCATGTCATAAAGCTGGAATCATCTCAGACTAGTTTCTTGAACATGACAATGAGTTCACTGTACTCCAATGGCCTCCACAGTCACCAGATCTCAATCCAATAGAGCATCTTTGGGATGTGGTGGAACGGGAGATTTGCATCATGGATGTGCAGCCGACAAATCTGCGGCAACTGTGTGATGCCATCATGTCAATATGGACCAAAATCTCTGAGGAATGCTTCCAGCACCTTGTTGAATCTATGCCACGAAGAATTGAGGCAGTTCTGAAGGCAAAAGGGGGTCCAACCCGTTACTAGCATGGTGTACCTAATAAAGTGACCGGTGAGTGTATATTCTATTGTGGATACATGCACATATCTTCCATTATATATACTCGGACATTTTTCATTGTATATTCTCATATATCCAATTGTGGGTATACTCACATATTGTCTGGTATACTCATATATGCTATTTTGAATATGCTCATATACTCATTAATCTCCACCTCATAAGAACCTTTCTTCAAAGCATTGCAAATGTTAAGTCCGTTTTTGTCACAAAAAAAAAAAAAAAAAAAAAAGTTATTCTTGGGGCCCTGCAGGGTCATTAATGTGCTGAATCTCCATTTGAGCCACTTCAAGAAGTCTCAATAAATGGCTAAACTTCAAAGTTTCTTCTTAATCGCCATCATATCTATCAGACATATTAGTGTATTACAGGCTCTCTACTACAAAGAGTCTTATCGGAGTTCCTAGGAGTTTGTCTTCTCTTGAGAGCCATCCCAGGGTTCCTTCCTAAGGTCCCTCTTTCAAGCAGATCAGCCCGGAAGTTGCCTTGCCAGGGTCTTCCCTAAACCTTAGGGAGAGGAGTAACTAAAGTGGCATCTTTACATGTTAAAGAGAACTCCTGTCTGGTTGCAGAGATCCAACAGCTTCAGGAAAGCCAAAATTTTACTGGCAACATTATGGCCCAAATAAGGGGGCAAAGGACAAGTAAAAGCCCCACTGGCAAGATGGTTCAGGGCTGCGGCTGAAATGTGCTACCAACTGAGTGATCTGCAATCTCCGCTAAAGTCAGAGCTCATGCTGCTCGGCCCATGTTCACATCATGGGAAGAAGTGGGACATATTCCACTAGAACAAATGCACATGGCGGAACCGGATCCTCTTCATTCACATTTATCAAACTCTACAGACTTGATTCACGAGCAGCAGTGCGATCCTTATTAGGCAAAGAGTGGCGGCCGGCATCCCTCCCTATTATCTAATTGCTTCTCAAATCCCTTGTGTAATTGTGCTGCCGTAGGACGTACGGGAAAGAGGAAAATTTACTCACCGAAATTTTCATTTCCCGTAGTCCGTAGGCAGCACAAGCGACCCTCCCTATGTCTATTGCTTCAAAAAAACACAATTGGGCCAGCCTACTTCCTTACCTTTATAGGAGGGGTCCTTGTTAATTGTTTAATTGGTTATTCACGATTGCTAACTAACCTGTCTCTCTGGTTGTACCTAGGGGACGAAATCCCTTGTGTAATTGTGCTGCCTACGGACTACGGGAAATGAAAATTTCGGTGAGTAAATTTTCCTCTATAATACTGCTCCTATGTACAAGAATATAGCTACTATAATACCGCTCCTATGTACAAGAATATAACTACTATAATACTACTCCTATGTACAAGAATATATCTACTATAATACTGCTCCTATGTACAGAATATAACTACTATAATACTGCTCCTATGTACAAGAATATAACTACTATAATACTGCTCTTATGTACAAGAATATAACTACTATAATACTACTCCTACATACAAGAATATAACTACTATAATACTGCTCCTATGTACAAGAAAATCTCTACTATAATACTGCCCCTATGTACTGTTTAGTAGTTGACCCTCACTCCTGGCTCTCTCTGAGTGTCTTCCGTACATGCAGGACATGGCTCAGGCCCAGGCAGCACTTAATGTTCTTTGAGAAGAGTTATAGCAGTGCTGTGTGCGCGCGGCCGTCCGCCGATTCCCCAGCGAGCGCTCTGTAAGTAATTAGAATAGACCAGTGAATGTCACTATCAGCTTGTTTATTGTCATTATTTTATCATTTTAAACCCCCTCTAGGTGATGAGACGAGCAGGAAGGAAGATAATTACCATTATTAGCATGCTAATTGGACACAGAAATAGGCCAAGTACAAGGTAGCCAGCTGAATAATCTCACATTAATCAAACACCATCGTCAATGAGCCTATTGTTACACTGACAGCAGACACAATCCGTCATATCTCCCAGTATAATATCAGAATCTTCTGGGATCAACCCCCAAATGACCCCAACACCCAACTCCATATAAACCACATATTATAGCTCCCATCATATCAAATTGACCATATAAGGTTGATTGTGTTATATCTGGGTAATTGTAGCAAGGTCCAAACCTAGACAGTATTACACTTATTATATTATTGTACATAGGAGCAGTATTATAGTAGTTATATTCTTGTACATAGGAGCAGTATTATAGTAGTTATAATCTTGTACATAGGAGTAGTATTATAGTAGTTATATTCTTGTACATAGGAGCAGTATTATAGTAGTTATATTCTTGTACATAGAAGCAGTATTATAGTAGTTATATTCTTGTACATAGGAGCAGTATTATAGTAGTTATATTCTTGTACATAGGAGCAGTATTATAGTAGTTATATTCTTGTATATAGGAGCAGTATTATAGTAGTTATATTCTTGTACATAGGAGGCAGTATTATAGTAGATATATTCTTGTACATAGGAGGTAGTATTATAGTAGTTATATTCTTGTACATAGGAGTAGTATTATAGTAGATATATTCTTGTACATAGGAGGTAGTATTATAGCAGTTATATTCTTGTACATAGGAGTAGTATTATAGCAGTTATATTCTTGTATATAGGAGCACTATTATAGTAGTTATATTCTTGTACATAGGAGCAGTATTATAGTAGTTATATTCTTTTTGTATATAGAAGCAGTATTATAGTAGTTATATTCTTTTTATATATAGGAGCAGTATAGTACTAGTTACTGTCTTGTACAGTATAGGAGAGTCAGTATAATAGTATAGTTTACTACACAGGGGTTGTATACTTCCCTATATGTTATGTGTTTATTGACAATTTGTTGGTATTCTCCTGTTTTGTACATTGTCTCTATAGTGTTTTGGGTTGTGTTTCGGTGCTGTTAGTAGAATATTTCTGGTGATTTGCCTTGTCTTTCAGTTAATATTACATCTTCTCGCATTCTCCCCTTATGTTGTCCAGGACGTTCTGTATTATAGTCCATTGCTCATTAGGATTTCTGGTGCATACATGGCTCAGGCCCTTGCTGGAATATTCTGCATCTTCCGCCTTGTGCGCGGCTTGTGGTGGGAAACACTCTCTGAATTTTAATACATTTCAGTAAACCCCATCGTGCCAGACCAAAAGGTCATTTCTGGCCTGCAATAAGGTCGGCGTGACTGAGCGCAGCCAGAAGGTAGACATCAAATACAGAGCTGAATTCCTGCGTGGTAACTCCTGGCAGCTGCTCAGTAAATGCCACAAATATTTAATGTGCTTTAAAAGCCACAGTGTCATTCTGGACACACTGGATGCAGATTTAGTTGGGTCTCCTGGCAGGTCCCCGGGACGCAAAGCAAAGAGATTTCAAATCCTTTCATAAATTTAGGCATCAAGCGCGGCATGGAAGGTGGGCGCTCCGGGGCCCGGTGTCAGCTCTTGCCAAGGTGTCTACTTAATATGTATTTATTTTGTTAGAAAATGAATATTATACATGGAGCGGGGTTTGATTCATGATCTAAGGGGTGCGAATGCAGATAAACAGAAGCAGGGGGGAACAAATGCAAATAGCCGCCCCCTCCTAAACCCCTCCTTTTCCTTCCCCCCGGCACTGGTCATGCTGTAGGTAAGTAGACCCCGTAGTCTGGTGGTTCGATCAGTGACGGGCTATATCAGGTTGATCGTCCATGATGGTGGAAACTGATTGTTGCGTTGGGGTAACTGTTTGGAGGGGCTCCATTTCCCGGTCACCTGACTACGGTTGATATCATCCATTGGCCGCACTGGCCCCCGTTGGTCTTTGAGCTTCCTCCATTTTGCATTCACCACATGCTGGGTCATTTATTACCGCCACCAGTTTCAGGGAAATATAATTATTGTCATGTATTGTGTATGCGATGTCACCGGATGATTGGATTTATCCGCGCTCATTACCAGCCGCAGACTAAAACATTGATCCAAGTGACATTTCTAAATCAAATCTCAATGGGCACATTACCCCCGAAGCTCAGATGTGGCCGCGACTGGGAAAGTCTTACTATTTATATCAAGGAGAATGCTGGATGAGGTTACTGGAATCACTGGTGGAATGAAAGGGGGGTCAGGTATCACTGGTGGAGGAAGGGGGGTCACTAGGATCACTGGTGGAATGGGAGGGGGCTCAGGTATCACTATGGAAATAATGGGGAGGGGTCCCTGGGATCACTGATGGAATGGGAGGGGTCACTGAGATCACTGGTGGAATAACAGTGGTCACTGGGATCATTCTACACTAGGAATAAGAGGGGGGGGGGAATCACTGGCGTAATGAAAGGGGGCTATTAGTGAATATTAAGGCCAGGACTCCCCAATATCACAGTGGCTAGAATGGTGGCCCTGTGGTTAGAATGGTGGCTCAATGGTTAGAATGGTGGCTCAATGGTTAGAATGGTGGCTCAGCGATTAGAATGGTGGCTCAGTGGTTAGAATGGTGGCTCAGCAATTAGAATGGTGGCTCAGTGGTTAGAATGGTGGCTCAGCGATTAGAATGGTGTATCTCTGGTTAGAGTGGTTAGAATGGTGGCTCAGTGGTTAGAATGTTAGTTAAGAGGTTAGTACAGTGACTCAGTGCTTAGTGCTGTTGCCTTGCATGACTGGGATCTTGGAGTTTGTATGTTCTCCCCATGTTGACTATAAACCTCAATGGGATTGTGATTTAACTTCAGGGCAAACGGTGCACTTGCACAGGGCCCTATGGTTACGGGGGCCCCAGATCCAGGCACCAGACTTTATACCCAGGACAGCTACAATCATTACTGTATTGGCATGCCATGCATGGCAATACAGTTGAAGCCTATGACAGGGCAGAGAGCTATGTGCTCGTCCCTCAGAAGCTGTAGGCATGATGTGATGATGTCACTTACATTGCGCCTGCAGCTCCCTGAATAGTCTGTGACAAGAGACTGCACAGAGCAGCAGGAGAGCGAGGAGGGGTGAGTATCTGTGTTTTATTATGTCGAAATGGGGGAAGATGAAGGAGTGGCATTAAACTTGAGACATATAAAGGGGACATTAAACTGGAGCAAATGTAGGGGGGCAATATCTGGGGGAAATGGGGGGGCACATTAAACTGGGGGCAGAAGGAAGGGGACATTAAACCATGGGGTAGCTGGAGGGTGACATATTTCTAGTTGCCCCCAGTTTAATATCCCCCTCCAGCTGCCCCAATTTAATGTCCCCCTCTTCTTTCATCATACTTTGAGACAGTTGGAGGGGAAGAATATAATATGGGGGCATATAATATTAGGGTGACTGTAGGAGGATTATACTGTGTGGGGATCACATAGAAATTTGGATTAGAATAGGTGGAGCCAATGTCTAAGTGGGTGGAGCTAAATTTCTATCTTTTGAAAGCTGTGAGGTATGTTACAAATATGAGCCCCCTTAAAAATAAAAGGTTTCCCCCTCTTAATAGTTCTCCCTATTAGTTATAAATGGGGACTAAGATTTAAAAGGGAGCAGTACAGTATAAGGTAGTACTATTATTTCTAAAGGGGGGACTATTATTTATATGGAGGGACAATTACTGATAAGGGGCACTATTTATAAGCAGGGACCCTTATTTATAAGGGGGCATTATTATTTAAATAATAGTCTCTGCTTATAAATAATAATGCCCCCTTATAAATATTGGCCGCTTCATAATTCTTATTGATAAGGGTGCAGTTAGGTGTGAATAGGACATATCATTTATAAGGGGGGGACTACTATTAGTAAGTGTAGGGGCATGGCACTTATATTGTATGAGGCCAGTAAGAAGGTATTATACCATGTGGGGGCCATTTTAATTTGGGTGGGTCAGGTATGTTTAAGTGGTGGTGATGGGGGGAGGGGAGACACTTATGAAATCTTTGCATTGGGCCCACCGATGTGTTAAAATGGCCCTGGCCCTATATAGTAAGTGAATAATATAAATAATAAAGTGCTAATATCTCATAGTGCCTGATGTTGTCGTCCCTCAGTCCAGGTAGCTTCCCCCATCCACCCTCTTTATTCCTCCATGTCAGTACCAGCATTTCCATTCCCTGGACGCGCCGCTCTCCATCTGCGGCCATCTGTATGACGCTATTATCTGGGCGCTATATAGCTCTATTACTGCGGTATTATTTACAGCTCCTCGAGACCACAGAAAGCAATGACATCCATGACTAGGGGGAGTGAACGGCCCCTTTAACAGAGGGGACAGGGTTTAGTTATTTAGTTATACCTTTCCAGGAGGAATAACAGAGGAACAACACAGAGTCATAGGAGGCTTCAGAACTGCTGATTATGGTGAGCCAAAGGCCATGAAGATCCTTTCATAGGGAAGATACAGATATCCTAAACTCCTCAAATCCTACAAATTTTGTAGAATCATTTCACAGGGCAATTATTTTCTGAGGTCCCTGATTCAACCCATCTCTTCTGGGCTCCTGCATGACAAACTCTGCCCTTTGAGAGTTACAATGGTGGCCATATTAGTGATCACTCAGCTTTCCTAGACTCATACATATAAAATATTAGTCCGTGCCCTGACAGGTATGCAACCCAGGAGGCTGGAAAAGTTGGTTATTTGTGATGTATTTAATGGTGGTCAGTCACCCAGCTTTTCTTTAGTATTGAGGAATCCTCTGCGCTTTACTAGACACATTCTCTCAGGAGAATGGAAAAGTTGGGTGACACTAGTTGAGGAGTTGGCAGAGATAGCATCATTGATTGTCACCCACTTTTCCTTGAAGAAAGAAACACCTAGAAGTAATTGGATACTCTGTGATTCCTTGGCAGTAGGGGCAGCTCAGGTGTATAATTTTATGGGGTCCTGGTTTTGGGGGGTCACTCTCTATAATTTGTTCTCTGTGACCATTACTGGGGCTTATTGTATTCTGCCTGCATTTTGTTGCTGCTGTTCACACATTGCTGACACTGGGGACATGTTTATTTACAGGATCTGGCAGCACCATGTGGTAGGGGTCTTCTCCTCCGCAGCAGAAGGTCCCATCAATTGTCAGTGATCCATGTGAGGCCTCTGGCGGCCACTAGGGGGAGCAGCACAAATCCGATCCATAAAAAAAGGAGCCGCGTATTAACTCAAAAGATGCCCAGTACTTCAAATAGGACTACAATTTATTGCTATCTGTTATCAGCCATGTCAGGAGGGGAGAGGCTGACTGTAGGACAGGTGAGTACAATCTATTACTATCTGTTATCAGCCATGTCAGGAGGGGAGAGGCTGACTGTAGGACAGGTGAATACAATCTATTACTATCTGTTATCAGCCATGTCAGGAGAGGAGAGGCTGACTGTAGGACAGGTGAATACAATCTATTACTATCTGTTATCAGCCATGTCAGGAGAGGAGAGGCTGACTGTAGGACAGGTGAGTACAATCTATTACTATCTGTTATCAGCCATGTCAGGAGGGGAGAGGCTGACTGTAGGACAGGTGAATACAATCTATTACTATCTGTTATCAGCCATGTCTGAAGGGAGAGGCTGACTGTAGGACAGGTGAGTACAATCTATTACTATCTGTTATCAGCCATGTCAGGAGAGGAGAGGCCGACTGTAGGACAGGTGACTACAATCTATTACTATCTGTTATCAGCCACTATAAGTCATATATATCATCACTTTCAGTAACGTCCTGCTATCTGTCCTCTCCCACCATTTGTTCTGTACATATTTTCAGCTTCTCCTTTCATAGATATATTTTTCTTCCAGATTTTCCCAATCTGATGGATCGGAGACCTCTGTGCTCCTGATGAATATTCATGACCTCCTGGTAGGTTGGGGGGTCTGTGCAGCTGCTGTAGTGAGGGGTCAGCCCTGGTGATGAGGGCGCTGCTTCCCATTCCCTTAAAGAGACAGAGTCATAATGGAAGCGGCAGAGGACAGGGCAGCAGAATAGGCCGCTTTGTCCCATGTGGGTGTTGGGGGGGCAGGAAGGTCGGGGTCCGGAGCAAGGTCAGGTCTCTGGCATCGCCCACACATTGCTTCCTGAAATTGGATTGAAGCTGAGTGAGCTGGCCGGGGAATACAATGTAATTGCGGCTTAAAGAGGAGGAATCGCATCAGACCTGAGAGCATCGGGGTTAATAGCGACTAACACAAACCCGTCTACTCCAACCACAACATTTACACCCGAACTGCAGAGCTGTTTATAGAGGAGGGGGGTAAGAGGGAGGAGAAAGGGTTCACAAACTTATGGGTAGTGACAGAGGTTAGAGCTGAAGTTATATTCCTTTATACAGTCAACTTCTCCCCAGTCTGATATGGCTGATAACATAGTAATAGATTGTATTCCCCTTTCCTACAGTCAGCCTCTCCTCTCCTGATATGGCTGATAACAGATAGTAATAGATTGTATTCACCTGTCCTACAGTCAGCCTCTCCTCTCCTGATATGGCTGATAACAGATAGTAATAGATTGTATTCCCCTGTCCTACAGTCGGCCTCTCCTGACATGGCTGATAACAGATAGTAATAGATTGTATTCCCCTGTCCTACAGTCAGCCTCTCCTCTCCTGACATGGCTGATAACAGATAGTAATAGGTTGTATTCACCTGTCCTACAGTCAGCCTCTCCTCTCCTGACGTGGCTGATACCAGATAGTAATAGATTGTATTCACCTGTCCTACAGTCAGCCTCTCCTCTCCTGACATGGCTGATAACAGATAGTAATAGATTGTATTCACCTCTCCTACAGTCGGCCTCTCCCCTCCTGACATGGCTGATACCAGATAGTAATAGATTGTATTCCCCTGTCCTACAGTCGGCCTCTCCTGACATGGCTGATAACAGATAGTAATAGATTGTATTCACCTGTCCTACAGTCAGCCTCTCCTCTCCTGACATGGCTGATACCAGATAGTAATAGATTGTGTTCACCTCTCCTACAGTCAGCCTCTCCCCTCCTGACATGGCTGATAACAGATATTAATAGATTGTATTCCCCTGTCCTACAGTCAGCCTCTCCCCTCCTGACATGGCTGATAACAGATAGTAATAGATTGTATTCCCCTGTCCTACAGTCAGCCTCTCCTCTCCTGACATGGCTGATAACAGATAGTAATAGATTGTATTCACCTCTCCTACAGTCAGCCTCTCCTCTCCTGACATGGCTGATAACAGATAGTAATAGATTGTATTCACCTGTCCTACAGTCAGCCTCTCCCCTCCTGACATGGCTGATAACAGATAGTAATAGATTGTATTCACCTGTCCTACAGTCAGCCTCACCCTCCTGACATGGCTGATAACAGATAGTAATAGATTGTATTCACCTGTCCTACAGTCAGCCTCACCCTCCTGACATGGCTGATAACAGATAGTAATAGATTGTATTCACCTGTCCTACAGTCAGCCTCTCCCCTCCTGACATGGCTGATAACAGATAGTAATAGATTGTATTCACCTGTCCTACAGTCAGCCTCACCCTCCTGACATGGCTGATAACAGATAGTAATAGATTGTATTCACCTGTCCTACAGTCAGCCTCTCCTCTCCTGACATGGCTGATAACAGAGAGTAATAGATTGTATTCCCCTGTCCTACAGTCAGCCTCACCCTCCTGACATGGCTGATAACAGATAGTAATAGATTGTATTCACCTGTCCTACAGTCAGCCTCACCCTCCTGACATGGCTGATAACAGATAGTAATAGATTGTATTCACCTGTCCTACAGTCAGCCTCTCCCCTCCTGACATGGCTGATAACAGAGAGTAATAGATTGTATTCCCCTGTCCTACAGTCAGCCTCTCCCCTCCTGACATGGCTGATAATAGATAGTAATAGATTGTATTCCCCTGTCCTACAGTCGACCTCTCCTCTCCTGACATGGCTGATAACAGATAGTAATAGATTGTATTCACCTGTCCTACAGTCGACCTCTCCTCTCCTGACATGGCTGATAACAGAGAGTAATAGATTGTACTCACCTGTCCTACAGTCAGCCTCTCCTCTCCTGACATGGCTGATAACAGATAGTAATAGATTGTATTCATCTGTCCTACAGTCGGCCTCCTCTCTCCTGACATGGCTGATAACAGATAGTAATAGATTGTATTCACCTGTCCTACAGTCGGCCTCTCCCCTCCTGACATGGCTGATAACAGAGAGTAATAGATTGTATTCACCTGTCCTACAGTCGGCCTCTCCTCTCCTGACATGGCTGATAACAGATAGTAATAGATTGTATTCACCTGTCCTACAGTCAGCCTCTCCTCTCCTGACATGGCTGATACCAGATAGTAATAGATTGTATTCACCTGTCCTACAGTCAGCCTCTCCTCTCCTGACATGGCTGATACCAGATAGTAATAGATTGTGTTCACCTCTCCTACAGTCAGCCTCTCCCCTCCTGACATGGCTGATAACAGATATTAATAGATTGTATTCCCCTGTCCTACAGTCAGCCTCTCCCCTCCTGACATGGCTGATAACAGATAGTAATAGATTGTATTCCCCTGTCCTACAGTCAGCCTCTCCTCTCCTGACATGGCTGATAACAGATAGTAATAGATTGTATTCACCTCTCCTACAGTCAGCCTCTCCTCTCCTGACATGGCTGATAACAGATAGTAATAGATTGTATTCACCTGTCCTACAGTCAGCCTCTCCCCTCCTGACATGGCTGATAACAGAGAGTAATAGATTGTATTCCCCTGTCCTACAGTCAGCCTCTCCCCTCCTGACATGGCTGATAATAGATAGTAATAGATTGTATTCCCCTGTCCTACAGTCGACCTCTCCTCTCCTGACATGGCTGATAACAGATAGTAATAGATTGTATTCACCTGTCCTACAGTCGACCTCTCCTCTCCTGACATGGCTGATAACAGAGAGTAATAGATTGTACTCACCTGTCCTACAGTCAGCCTCTCCTCTCCTGACATGGCTGATAACAGATAGTAATAGATTGTATTCATCTGTCCTACAGTCGGCCTCCTCTCTCCTGACATGGCTGATAACAGATAGTAATAGATTGTATTCACCTGTCCTACAGTCGGCCTCTCCCCTCCTGACATGGCTGATAACAGAGAGTAATAGATTGTATTCACCTGTCCTACAGTCGGCCTCTCCTCTCCTGACATGGCTGATAACAGATAGTAATAGATTGTATTCCCCTCTCCTACAGTCAGCCTCTCCTCTCCTGACATGGCTGATACCAGATAGTAATAGATTGTATTCACTAGGCAAACAATGTTTGATATTTTATAATTTTATATCAATATATTATATTAGAATTAGTTTTTCTGTTATTATTTTATTATTGTTATTTTATTGCACATTTAGATTATTACTATTTTTGTTATTTATGATATTGTTATTTATATATTGTTAGTATTTCGCTTATTATTATTGTTATTTCTTACTTTAGCTTTTAGATAGTTGTTTCTTATTATTATTATTATTGTTTTTATATTTTTATTGTTGTGACCTTTGAACTATTTGGATTTTTATGACTTCAGATAGAGAATTCTCTGTCCAGGCTCCATCGTATGCTGATCTCTGCCAACGTCTGTGTGTAATGGCGGTTCGTTCCCCTGCGTCGCTCTCTGTTTTAGTAATTCTTCCCTCCTTTCTTTGGTCACATGGCCGGCGTTTCTGCGTCTCTTATGAAAAGTGACATTTCCTCTAGTGAAACAAAGCTGAAATGTCAAACATCTGCTGCATTTCCATATTTCCTTCCATCAGAACCTTCCCGCTTCATCTCATAACCAGCTGTGAGGCGTTTATGGCGGCGGTGGGGGGAGGGGGGTCGGTGGGTTTTTACTTCATTCACTTTATCTTCAGATGTATTTTTGCAGTTTTGTTTTTGACTCTCTTTGGAAGGGTAAACTTTTCATACTGATGGCGACAATGACATCATGTCCGGTCACCGCCATTCCGAAGCTGCCACAATAGTGACAGTGCCCCATCGGTGTCCATGACAAGCGGCCGCAGCGTGTGGCGAGAACCGCAGACATCTGGGCAATTAGGACACAATATGTAGCGACACTGTGACCCAAATAAAAGCGGTAAATATTCTCTACATTCTCCATAGGGCTTACTGCCCCTTCTATGCTGGTGACATCATCAGACCTGAACAGAAGGTTTGATGATGTCACCAGCATGGAAGGGGTGGAGTTTCTCTGAGTTCCCCTTTAGTGTCAGTAAAAAAAAAAAAAAAAAAAAGACACCATTTTTTGAAAGGTTACATTTTCTTTTACGTTTTGAACAAAATAATTTTATTAGAAGATAACAGAACCTGTGAGCTGTGCACCCTGCAGGGCGGGAAGGTTCATAGCCTCCTCCTGCTTATGTGGGCCCTGTGGTCTGGGGGCCTAGATGGTGATGAGTTCTGAGGGCTGGTAGGAGTAGATGCCTCTGATCAGCCCCTGATAACCAATCAGGTTCTTAGTTTGTGATTGGCTGAGTCGCCTATCAGATACTGTCTGCTCCCCTTTGCAGCACTTTCCTATACTACAGAGAAGAGCTGATTGGATTGTCTAATACTCCGCCCCTGAGGAGGAAGGTCAGGGGCCGGTGCGTGGTTCAGGTAGTGGACACAGACACGACAACCAGGTCAGAAGATATAAATAAGGTTAGGGATTATATACAGAGATAAATCCACTCACTTGCAGTCTTCAGCATCGGACCTGCACAATGGGAGTCTCCCTCTCAATCACACGGGGCTCAATGTGCTGCTATTACGTCATCTTGTCTTCATGGCACATCCCTCTGCTGGGTATAGTAGTGCTGTTACTCACTCCTCTCCTCTGTTCACCTTCCTTCTGTCATTTTGGGGTATGACAGTATGACCTTACTTTATATCTGGGACATCATTGACCAGAACAGGAACAAGTATTCTCCAAACTTCAGCCCCAAAATGAGAATCTCTGATTCCTGCAGACTCTTCAGTTGTCTGTAAGCATCAAGTCCAAATGCCTTCTTTTGATGTCCACCATACCCAAGGTCCTTCTTCAAGGTGGTACAGTTCCTTCCAAAGAATATCTCTTCTGCTCCAGCACTGATGGCTTTATCCCTCTCCAGCAGTTGCCTGGCATTGAGCACCTGGTAGTCTTACACTTGTTCTGCTATAGAGACACCAATGTGTCTTGTGAACTTGCGTCAGAGAGAAGGATCCCCCCTCCCCCATGTTTCAATGCTCGGGCTCATTCCTTGTGGTTGTCAAATCCTGATTGTCCCTATTCTAAAATATCAGGTTAATGCTAAGAATGTGCCTCCTAATCTGGGGCCCTACAACAGTTGCATAGCCTGCCTTCATCTCTTCTTCTAATGTCCCAGACCTGTTCTGGTTTTGACAATTGTCTATGAATCCCTCGGGGCTGGCCCTGGATTATTATTATTATTATTATTTATTTATATAGCACCATTAATTCCATGGTGCTTTACATTTGGGGGTTACATACAGTACAAAGAATATACAGGTAGATATAATACTAACAGTGACCGACTGGCACAGTGGGGTAGAGGGCCCTGCCCGCGAGGGCTTACAATCTATGAGGGGAGAGGGATAGAGACAGAAGGAGAGGGGGAGACTGTACAGATGGCAGTGATAGTGTTATTGGAGGTTGTCGACCTTCCTGAATAGGGGAGTCTTCAGGGTCTTCTTGAAGCCTGTGATTGTGGGGGTCAGTCTTATGTGTCTTGGTAAGGAGTTCCAGAGTATGGGAGATGCACGGGAGAAATCTTGGAGACAGTGGTGTTAGGAGAGAAGAGCGGAGTAGGAGGTCATTGGAGGATCTGAGGTTACATGTGGGCAGGTGTTTGTGTAGGGGGCCACAGAGTCCAGGGCTGAGGTAATGGTGGTATTATAGAAGGCAGCAGTGGCATCTGTGTCCTGGAGTGAAGATATGTCAGCGAGCGGTAGGAGAGAGTCTGAGAAGGTGCAGGTGTCAAGGCAGTTGAGGTTCCTGCAGGGGAGTGGTGGTTTAGAGATTGGGGTGTCTATTGGAGAGGAGAGGGCAGAGAATGTCAGCAGGTTGTAGTCAGAGAGCGTAGACGGAAAGTTAGAGAGGCTGCATATGGAGCAGAGGCGGGTGAATATGAGGTATAGTGTGCCCCCCTTTATGTGGGTGGCAGAAGAGGACCAAAGGGAGATACCAAAGGAGGCGGTGAGGGACAGGAGGCTGGAAGCAGGGGGGTGGTCTGTGTTAATGGGCATGTTGAAATCACCCATGATGATGGTGGGGGTGTCTGCGGCTAGGAAGTGTGTGAACCAGGTGGTGAAGTGGTCGATAAAGGCAGCGGTAGGTCCAGGCGGTCGGTATATGACAGCCAGTTATAGGTTGGAGGGTGAATAGATACGAACAGAGTGCACATGGCAGGGTCCACCAGCCAGGGGTTCACATACTTCTGCCATGCAGCCAGTATTTCTTCCCATACCCAGATGTGGCTTCTTTGCTGCTCATACATTATATCCTTCTGCTATGAGAACTATTTCCTCCTCCGCCTCCTCCATGTTTTCCAGGGATATTTGGGGATAAAGCGTCTTCTCTGAGGTCACATGGAGGGGACACAGACGCTCCAGTAAATCTGTTTCATTATAGAAGGGTCGGAGCCCTTAACCCCTGAGGCGTCACTTTGTAAAACGCATCCAATATGGTGTCTCCTTCGTGTCTGTGGATTACTGGGAGCAGAGAAACTGGCGATTACGTGGAAGCTTCTGGGAGACCTTTATTAACAAACTATTCCTCAAATTATCTACAATCTAGACAATGTATCCAGAGTGTATAATCCAGGACAGATTATTTGAGACATCCTTATAGGGGTCCAATGTAATGACAAATGCTGGATTATTAAAAATTCTGGATTATTAATCATTCTGGATTAAAGGTCAATCTGAATTATTCAACTATCTGGATTGTCAATTAACCAGGATTATCTACCAGCCTGGATTATAAATTATTCTGGATTACCATTATGTATTATCAGATTGTCAGTCTGGATTATTAAAATCATTGGTCATTGTGGATTATGTGCTGTTTCTGAACTTTCAGGCGATGTGGATTCTCCTTTACTGGATTATATTATATTCCATATTATCTGGATTCTTTTGTACTCTATGTTATCTGATATTCCTCTGTAATTCTGGATTATGAAATGATTATAAAAATATATGTAATATCTTTTCAGTATCCGGGATGGTCACCCAATATAATCTGTAATCCTGTTCCTGAGTTTCTTCCTCGTATAGGATCTCTTCTGGGTTTTATCAGATTATTTTGGTATTGCTGGATTATCGGAATTCTGGACTATGAGATTATCAGTATTATTGTTAGAATGGTAAATATAATATCATAATGGGGGATTACATCAATATATATGTGCTGCGACTTTTTGTCCAGATTCATATATTGATACAAAGTAATACATGAGACAATTATGAATTCTCAGATCAATAATCACCACCCAGTCTTAATAAATCCGCCCCATTGTTTATCCCACACTCCAAATTCGATCTGTGCCATCCACCACAATGTACCAAGCACAAAGATGGAGGTCACATGGTACATTCCATAGCCATTCGTTCCGCCATACACGTGAAGTCGTCGTTTTACTCAGCATTTTCCTCTTCCTTCTCGCACCTTCATCATCCTGCAGATTCCCTTCTATTTACATTGTAAGAAAATTCTTCACGTTGAAAGTTCATACAATGATGAAAAAGCCAAAGTGTTCACTTCAGAAAATGCCGAAACCGTATTCCGCGAGACGCCGGACGTGTTCTTATTCAAGTTTATTTAACATCGACTTTCATCAGAGGCCACAAATTGCTGCTTTTCTTGGCAAAGTCCCAAAATGTCTGACTTTGATGGCAGATAAAAACTTCTCCAATTTCTAACCTGAAACAAAACGCTGCGCTCGTCCGATCGCCATCTCTCCAAAGGGAACCGCGCTGTACAGAGGAGAAATTGTACACCGTAAGGGTTAAAAGAAAAAAGGGCTTCCATATAACTCCAGATGGGGCAACAATGGCGAATGATGGAGGGCAAGAATGGCAAAGGATCTATCTATCTATCTATCTATCTATCTATCTATCTATCTCTCATATCTATCTACAGTGTTGGCCAAAAGTATTGGCACCCCTACAATTCTGTCTGATAATACTCATTCTCTTCCAGAAAATGATTGCAATCACAAATTCTTTGATATTATTATCTTCATTTAATTTGTTTTCAATGGAAAACCACAAAAAGAATTGTCAAAAAGCCAAATTGGATACAATTCAACACCAAACAGAAAAAAGGGGGTGGACAAAAGTATTGGCACTGTTTGAAAAATCATGTGATGCTTCTCTAATTTGTGTAATTAACAGCACCTGTTACTTACCTGAGGCACCTAACAGGTGGTGGTAATAACTAAATCACACTTGCAGCCAGTTGAAATAGATTAAAGTTGACTCAACCTCTGTCCTGTGTCCTTGTGTGACCACATTGAGCATGGAGAAAAGAAAGAAGACCAAAGAACTGCCTGAGGACTTGAGAAGCAAAATTGTGAGGAAGCATGAGCAATCTCAAGGCTACAATTCCATCTCCAAAGACCTGAATGTTCCTGTGTCTACAGTGCGCAGTGTCATCAAGAAGTGTAAAGCCCATGGCACTGTGGCTAACCTCCCTAGATGTGGACGGAAAAGAAAAATTGACGAGAGATTTCAACGCAAGATTGTGCGGATGGTGGATAAAGAACCTCGACTAACATCCAAACAAGCTCAAGCTGCCCTGCAGTGCGAGGGTACAACAGTGTCAGCCCGTACTATCTGTCGGCGTCTGAATGAAAAGGGACTGTATTGTAGGAGACCCAGGAAGACCCCACTTCTTACCCAGAGACATAAAAAAGCCAGGCTGGAGTTTGCCAAAACTTACCGGAGAAAGCCAAAAACGTTTTGGAAGAATGTTCTCTGGTCAGATGAGACAAAAGTAGGAAAAGGCATCAACATAGAGTTTACAGGAAAAGAAAGAGGCCTTCAAAGAAAAGAACACGGTCCCTACAGTCAAACATGGCGGAGGTTCCCTGATGTTTTGCGGTTGCTTTGCTGCCTCTGGCACTGGACTGCTTGACCGTGTACATGGCATTATGAAGTCTGAAGACTACCAACACATTGTGCAGCCTAATGTAGGGCCCAGTGTGAGAAAGCTGGGTCTCCCTCAGAGGTCAGGGGTCTTCCAGCAGGACAATGACCCAAAACACACTTCAGGTCAGCACTAGAAAATGGTTTGAGAGAAAGCCCTGGAGCCTTGTAAAGTGGCAGCAATGAGTCCAGACCTGAATCCCATAGAACACCTGTGGGGGAGAGATCTCTTGGTGGCAGTTTGGAGAAGGCCCCCTTCACATCTCAGGGGGGACCTGGAGCAGTTTGCCAAAGAAGAATGGTCTAAAATTCCAGCAGAGCCTTGTAAGAAACTCATTGATGGTCACCGGAAGCGGTTGTGTGCAGTTATTGTGTCTAAAGGTTGTGCTACCAAGTATTAGGCTGAGGGGGCCAATACTTTTGTGCGGCCCATTTTTAGAGTTTTGTATAAAATGATCAATGATTTGACTTTTTTTCATTCTCTTTTGTGTTTTTTGATTGCAAGCAAAATAAATGAAGATATTACCAAAGAGTTTGTGCTTACAATCATTTTCTGGAAGAACACGAGTATTAGTCAACAGCATTTGATATTTCAACGAATTTAGGGTAACTTTGGGGTGCTGATTCTGAATATGTCATCAGTTTTGCCAGATTGGCTCAAGTTTTTGAGATTTGAGATTCCATGTTAGGATACTCCCATTTTCGTTTCTTATGCTTATTGAATCCTTGCACTTGCACTGCACAGAAATAACAGTCATCATGATGATTTTTTTGCTCTCTCCACACCATTGGAACACCAAATTTGAAGCTTTTTCTTTGTCCTTTGCTCCATTTTCGTAATAATTCGATACATGCTTTGCACACTATGTGTGGTGCCCAAGACTTGTCTTGGTCCCCAAGCATAACCTCAAAATAGGCCAAATACACTTTTTTTATGAAGTCTGTTATGTTTCTTCTATGTTTTTGCAGTGTATATTCACCACAAATGTAACAGAATGAGTCTGGATCGTTAAGACAACTTCTTCTTGATGAGTTCATGCTTTTCACTGGAAAACAGACAACAACATAAAGTTAGTGCAAAAATCAAGCTATGAACAAACTTTTAGAACACTAATTAACAAAAAACTATATTGAGAACTGCTCAGTTCAAGTACTAATCCAAAGAAATTAATGAGATGATGCGTCGCATTTACCAACAAGTGCTATAAATAAGATACCAAAAATCTCAAAAACTTGAGACAATCTGGCAAAACTGATAAGCATATTCAGAATCAGCACCCCAAAAATACCCCAAATTCATTAAAATATTTTGGACACCAGTAAATTTTTTTTTTTTTGTTGACCTGTGAATTATCTGACAGAATTGCAGGGGTGCCAATACTTTTGGCCAACACTCTATCTATCTATCTATCTATCTATCTATCTCCTATCTATTTATTTATCTAATATCTATCTATCTGTCTATCTATCTATCTATCTATCTATCTATCTATCTATCTATCTATCTATCATCTCTATTTCCATCTATATAGCTATGTGATAACACAATTATGTTATGGTATTCCTATCCAGCAGTTGCGGGCTGATGGGGGTTGTAGTGTTGTATGTAGATATCAGTATGACCTATGAGTCTCTGGTGTGGGGTCTGGGGCAGGGTGTATACTGTGACTCCTCTCGTGAGGGTGATTATATATTCGGTGTTGTGGCTTCCCCATATGTCTTTCCTCCCTGACTTGTATTTCTGCTGCTGTCTCTTGCAGATTTCTCCCACAGATGGTGCTCACTTACTTATAAACCAGCGACAGTCTCGCATCATTTTGCATAATTTGTCACTGTTTAACAAACACATAACCCCGCTATGAGCCGAATCACCACAGTATCCGGGGTGTGCGCCGTCCATGGCCCAGTGCCGCAGTGCGTCCACCTCCTCTGGGGCATCTGGGAATGACCTGATGATGTCATCAAATATATTCTTAATAAACAAATTAGTGGAATATTCATTGATCAGCATTTTCTGTATTTATGTGCCTGTAGCCATGAATGAGTATACGTGCTATAGTGTGAAAAATGAGTAGCCCATGGAGAAAAACTATGTTCAAATATAAAAACATCACTAAGATATGCTGAAGAGCAAAAGGGTAACAATGTCTAGACCTTGTGACTTTCAGGCTTCATATCTCGACATCCGCTTTAGCTTCGGACATGAGACTACCATCATTTTATAGACAATCTTCTTGGCTATCACATACATAAATGTGATTTGTGACTATTTAGCATATGATTAGTTATGCAGATTCTTGTCATGTGACTGCATTGTTACTGTTTTGCTCCTAAAAATCTAAATTTTTATTTTTATTGTTTTTATAAATCCATCTTTGGCTTTCACCACTGCCTGAATCCTTCTGGGCCTGCTCTTGATCAGATTCAAGCATTTCTTTTTTACACGTCCCCAATGTTGGTGCATACTGGTTGTCCCACTTGGGTACAGCTTGTTTTTAACTCTACCCACAAGTGTTGGATGAGGTTGAAGTCTAGGGACTGTGCGGGCCAATCCAGCTCCTCTACTTCATTTTCACCAAACCACTTCTTCCCTCATCTTGATATAGGTTTTGGGTCGTTGTCCTGCTAGAACACCATGTCGTCTTTTTCATACCCATAGTACTTGAATGTACAAAGTAACTTGTCTTGTAGGATACTAACGTATAGCTCAGCATTGAGACCACCATCGATCCTGGTCAAGTATTCAATGCCTTTGTAAAACAACCTCATATCATCAGGCTTCCTCCAGTAAACATGACAGTTCCATGACAGTTCCTTGACAGTTTCTTGATTCCCTTGTTTTTTGTAAACTCGAGCTGACACTTCTTATAATGATATTGAAGTTGAGTCTTCTTCACGTTTTTCCAATCCACCATTCCAGACTTGTGTAACGCGCGTCGCTTGCATGGTCATCTGTGACCTCACTATTATGAAGCGTATATGATGTACCTCCACTGCCATGTTTGTCACTCCTTATGATGAGCCGACTCCGATATTTAGCCTGGACGTCACCTCTTGGCTTTTCGATGGATGGACTTCATTTCGTATTCTTTCACTCAGATGATGTAGTTTGGTCATTTTCTTGGCTGAGAGACCATTGATCGATGGGCTGGATGATGCTGTTTCACTTTTCTTGGAAAATCTTCTTCATGGCTGATCCTCAAGTTGAACCAGTGATCTTTCACTTGGGAACCGCCTAATAACACCCTGAGCTATAGGGAATGTGAGAACAGGTTGTATTGTGTAGTATACAAGAAGAAATAGATTCTTCCACCACCAGGATCAAAACAGTAACAATGACAAGAATCTGCAGAGCTAATCATATACTATATAAATACAAGTCACATTTATGTATAAGATAGCCAAGATGGTTGTCTATGACATCATGGTAGTCTCCAAGCTGTATTGGATGGTGAGATATGGAGCCTGAAAGACACAGGGTCTAAACATTGTTACCCTTTTGCTCCTCAGTGTAGCTAGCAGCACCTCCTCCATAGACATCTTCTTTCTAAGCTCCTTCTATGTAGGTCTGTCTAATGAAGGATACGACTCGCCACCCTCCAGGCACGCTCAGGCTCTGCAGCTCTCCTCTGTACTGTATACTGCAGTCGGGTCGGGGAGTCTTATCACAGTGCTCAGCAAGAAGTGGAAACGCTCTCTGACTCTCTCTGTATCCCGGTGCCTGTTCTTATCTGATGTCTTTTAAGACCCCTGTGTAAGGGAGAGGTGCAAAGGTGTGGTGAGTATGCATGTTTTCATAAGTATATGAATATGAATGTATATACGTGGTCTTTGTATATATAATAGAGTGGCCCCAGGGCTGTAACTATTGGAGTAGTAGTAGTCTGTAGTAGTAGTAGTCTGGCGGCAGCTGCTACTGCTGTGGATTTTAATTTATTTTAATAGGCCGTTACCTGCTGGAGTCACTCCTGCAGGTAACAGGTCCTATTTACTTACCAGTCCTGGCTCCTGCTCACGTCCGCGGGCCCTTCCCCATTTGCGGAGGCGGCTTTGAGTAGGAGCTGGGATCAGTAAGTGAGGCTGCAGGACCACGACCCCCACAAACACTATCATTATACTCAGGGGTCTGAAAAAATGATCGGAGAGATAGGGGAGGTGAGACAACATAAAAAAAAGTGATTTACCTCTCCTTGGCTACAGAAGGCTTTTGGCCTACTTGGTGATGTCATGTGGGCTGGGCTTGCTTCCTTATGCGTCGCAACACAAGCCCAGCTCCAGTGATGTCTCTTCCATCATTAAAGGGGCTCTATCAGCAAAATTATGCTAATAGAGCCCCACATATGCGTGAATAGCCTTTAAAAAGGCTATTCAGACACCGTAAATGTTATATTAAACCCTGGTCCCGTTTTTAAATAAAAGCATTAAAACATTTATGCTAATCGTACCTGAACGTGCACCATGGGCGGGGATGCACGGTGCGACGTCAGCTTCGGGCACGCCTACCTCTTCTGTCTTCTTGTAGTGACCCCCTCTGGGTCCGTGTCTTCTTCCGTCTTCTTGTCTTCAAATCCCGCGCCTGCGTAGTAGCGCTTCCCTCCGGAGTGCTAGTATGCAGACTCACTCGCCATTTTACTTAATGGCAGTTCGCGAGTGTACTGCGCAGTAGCGCTCCGGAGGGAAGCGCTACTACGCAGGCGCGGGATTTGAAGACAAGAAGACAGAAGAAGACACGGAACCAGAGGGGGTCACTACAAGAAGACAGAAGAGGTGTGTAATACTGTGTGCAGGGGCCAGTATGGGGCATAATAGTGTATGCAAGTATGTGAGGGGAGGGGGTTCTGTCGGGGAGGGGGGAGCATGTCAAAAATTCGCCACGGGACCCTGCCATTCCTAGTTACACCACTGAGTGGCCCTATGCATGTATGTATTAATATGTATATAAGTAGTCTTTCTATATATAGGAGTGTTTGAAGGTGTTTGTCACATGTGCTGACTATTTTAAGGAAGGGACAGTGTGTTCAGGTGGTCACAACCCTTTCCTGTGAGTACATGGCTGATTTTGGGGTATGTCATTTGATTTCCCCATACATTTACTTGTATCAGATTTCATCTGGGGATCCGTGCCTAAATCCATGTATTGTCTGCACCCCTGACATGTCATGGAGCTGATCCTTGTATAAATCTGCTGCACATGTGCCATGTCCGGGCTCCTCTCCTACCCTATACTGCTGTGGCCCGTGATCCCCTATTACTACACCTGACCCTGTTGTCTCACTTGCCCAGTATGGAGAAAAATCAGTCAAATATTTTATAATTCTCCAAAAAATCCCCCCAAGTCTCCTAATGCTGAGCAGATTGTCAATGGATTTGTGCTTTGCCCGTTTCTAGGTATCAGCGTCTCTTCGTGTCCTCGGGATTTGCCATTTTGACGACATTGTAATCAATGAAATGGATGTCGTCGTCTTGTGCACTCGCCTGGGCTTGGCGGCCTCTGCTCCGCGCCGGGCTCTCCCCCTCGTGTTATATTGACTGGTGGAATGATGATGATAAAAGGTCGTGCTCGGCGGCTGCTCTGGGATTTCTCTACCCTGTTACATCGGGCCTAGTGATATTTACTAGTATGAATCCAACTGCGCAGTCAGCCCTACGGACCCCTAAACCGCCCTCATGGCTCAGAGCGAATCCCCCATTATCGAATGTTCCTCGTGCTGCGCTCTTCAGCCGGTGACCTTGTATCTTCTGCAGATCTCTGGGGTCGAAGATGTTTTTGTCGTTTTTGTTTTTCAGATTTTTCTTTTCTTTTTGTATTTCGTGTTTTTCCAGTTTTTATTATTCTGTGTCCTGTGAATAAAGCGGCTGTGACAAATACCGTGAAGATGGCGAGGAGGGACGGCGGTGCTCCTGCTATATGTAGATGAACCATTGTGCGGGGATTTTCCATTCATCGGAATTTAATCCGTGGTCAGAATCTCATTTCAGTCGGATGTCGATGGTTAATGGGAAACAGAAATGGGAAACGCTTTTGTAGTAGTTTTAAAGGATTTGTGATTTTTTTTTCCCGATTTTTATTTGACTGTTTTTGTATTTTCTATTGATGTTTCTGCTCTTTATGTTTCAGCTCCGGTTCGAGCCGTATTTTACTGGAGTTGCAGCAGAACAGAAGCGCGGTGCAGACAGTCCCGGTTCTCGCCTCCTTGCGCAGATGTCCCCCGCATCTGGTAAGAGGGAGTCTCTCTACTTGTCAACAATAATTCACTTTAACAGCTGTCCCTTTTGACAAGCTCAGTGTCAGACTCTAAAATGCGAGAGGGTGACAGTCGCTCGGCTTCTCCATCACAATGTGGTGCAAATTAACTATTTACTGTCAGTCAACTTCTCCAGTATTCAAGGGTGTTTCTGATTTGGGGAACATATTTGGGAGTATATACCTCTTTATGTTACTGTATACAGTGTCTAGGGTGCAATATAAATATATAACCAGGGTGTATCCTGCCTCAGCAACCACTACAGAGCACTATAGAGTGGTTACTGAAGTGTTGTAGACTTCTAACAGACAGCGCCCCCTAGTCCTCTCATGACTTTATAATCCCAGGTTGCCAGATAGTCCTAGGGTAAATTATTCACCATAGTCATGCCCTGTACGAAAACCAGGTATGCTTTATAGCGCCATCTAGCTCCATGGTGATGTCACAACAAATTGCTGACAACCAGTCCTATAGCAGGATATACTCCTCAGCACTACCCAGTATAATAACAGTATATAACCCATAGCTCCACTTAGTCCTATAATAATATATAACATATAACTCTGTCTAGTGCTGTGACAATATATAACATATTATTCTACCTAGTCCTATAATAATATATTACCCATAGCTCCACCCATAATAATAATAATAATAATAATAATAATAATAATAATGATGATACAGCATATAACCCATAGCTCCACCCATTCCTATATAATATATAACCCATAGCTCCACCCATTCCTATATAATATATAACCCATAGCTCCACCCATTCCTATATAATATATAACCCATAGCTCCACCCATTCCTATATAATATCTAACCCATAGCCCCTCCCATTCTTATATAATATATAACCGATAGATCCACCCATTCCTATATAATATATAACATAAAGTTACAGCTCGTCCTGTAATAAAATATAACATATAGCTCTACCCAGTCGGTAATAATCTATAACACTAGCCCCTGCCTGTGACTTCGTCTGCGTGTTGTTGGCATCGATGATCCGCCTATATTCAGCAGATTTCTGCCGTCAATGATTCGCCTACTCCGGTGTTTTGGCGGCTCTCAAACTGTCCTGCTGCTGAACTTGTTCCTCGTGCCGTGCCTGTGATTGTTACAGCATCTCAGCAGTTCGCTGGGACACCATATAATGAGTGTGTTGCTGGCATCGATGATCCACCTGCACCAGCATTTTGGCAGCGCTCAAGTTGGCCTGCCACTAAACTTGTTCCTCGCACCATGTCCGTGATTATTCCGGCATCTCAGCAGCTTGCTGGGAAGCCATATAATGAGCGTTTTGTTGGTGTAGATAATCCGCCTGCTCTGGCGTTTCGGCCGCTCTAAGAGCCACTTGATGCCTAGCTTGCTCAATCCTCCTCAGCTCCGCTTGAGGAGAAGTCTGCTGACTTCTGGCTACCTTCATAGCTCTCGTTGTTTTAGAATTTTGCGACAAATTATATTCTCTTTTTCCCAGCATGTTTAATTGGGAAACTGCCAACTTGGATTAAAGGGGTTTCCCCATCTCAGTGTCTCAGCACTGGAGCAGATCAGATAATATACAAATGTATGTACTCAATGGACTCAGTGTTATCTGTCTGTTTACATGAACAGACCAGGTTTTATCAGCAAACTCCAATTAGCTGAGACAATGCTGCTGCCAAGAGCAGTGTAATATAGTATGTGAACATAAATTCATAACAGTCGTGAAGCCATATCATTTACCGGGAAAAAAAGTAGCCGATGTGTTAATCGAGGTTACAATCTATCTATGGGCCAAATTTCATCCAAGTCAGCTGTTTTTGTGTTCGAGTAACAAACACACAAACTTTCTCATTTATAATAGTAGGATAGGATATATCTCTACCTTGGTCTCTCTCCGACAGAGAGTGCAGTAAAGACTGATACATGGCAGAAATGCAGGTTTATATGTTGTCCAGGGTTTGTAGAGAGCTGGATGACAACTTGTGATGGAGCCTTAAATGATGTGCTGTAGGAGCAGACACTACTAATGGTTATACTTGCTGACAGTTTCCATCTATGAAAATGTTATAGTAATTGAAGTGTTATAAGATCAAGTTTCAAAATCACTGATACCGGACAAAAGACAATGATTTCACCTGAAGACTCAGCTCTGGCCGATGACACGCAGGTACTCGTCTGCTATGAAGGTGACGATGGCCCCTCAGAGCACTGACTTGTACAGTTACATTAGAGAGTCAGCTCTGGTGCAGCCTGTGCAGAATATTGTATGACCAGGGTAGAGAGAGACTTGGTCCTGGGGTCTGTTCCTGAGTATTAAGCCCTCATTTCCGCTGCGTTCACTACTTTGTGAGCTTTGCGGTGTAAACAGTAATCACAGCGGTGCCCGGGCACTCCTCCTAATCAGGCGGCGCGGCGCTAAAGACTATTATTTACTGTACATCTGTGAATACACGCCTTATAATATAGCAGAGATACCGACAAGGGGAAGCAAAGGCGGAGAACGCACGAGGAGGATGAGAAATATCCACAAGTAGCAAATGTATCCACGGATCTGATAGGTGTCACTCAGCTTTCCTAGAAACAGATACAACAGTGATCGAAAATGTATAATGAGTGCCACAGAGCACCCCACAGCGTAGAGAAACAATAACGCCATAGTGTGCCCAAATAGTGCCATACAATGCCCGCAAAGTGCCATACAGTGCCCATAATGTCCACATAGTGCCATACAATACCCGCAAAGTGCCATACAGTACCCACAATGCCCGCAAAGTGCCATACAGTGCCCACAATGTCCACATAGTGCCATAGTGCCAAAGTTACATACAGTACCCACAATGCCCGCAAAGTGCCATACAGTGCCCATAATGTCCACATAGTGCCATATAATACCCACAAAGTTACATACAGTGCCCACAATGTCTACATAGTGCCATAAAATCTCCACATTGTGCCATACAGTGTACACATAGTGCCATACATTCCACACAATGCCCATACAATGCCCACCTGGTGCCATAAAATGTTCACATAATGGTATACAGTCTAGATATAGTGCCATAGATTTCACCTAATAGTACCATAAAGTGTCCACATAGCCATACTGTGCTTCTGCAATGTCATACAATGTCCATATAGTGTTATATGGTGCCCATGTAATGCCATATAGTGCCTCTAAAGTACCATACAGTGCCCACAATGTCAAGACAGTGCCATGAAATCTCCACATAGTGCCATACAGTGCTCACATAGTACCATACCATGGTTACATAGTGTCATACAGTCTCCACATAGTGCCATACAGTCTCCACATAGTGCCATACAGTTTTCACATGGAACCAAGCATTCCTCTCAGTGCCCACCTAGTTCTATACAATGCTCACTTAGTGCCATACAATGCCCACATAATGGACATAATGTTTAAGCATAGTGACATACATTCCCACAATCACCACATAATTCCATATAAAGGCCACATAACCATACAGTGCATGTATAATGCCATACCATGTCCATAAAGTGATATACACTGCCCATTTAATACCATGCAATGCCCACATAGTGCTAAAAAACATCCACATACTGCCACACAGTGCCCAAATAGTGTCATACAGTCTCTACATACTGTCATAAAATGCCCATAGAGTACCAAACAGTGTCCACAAGAAGCAAAGAGTAACACGGAGCAAGGCAATGCCTAGACGCTGCCCAAAATATACCATACAAACAGACAGCGCCACATTGTGCCATATGCAGTATCATACAATAAATACACTTTCCTTTTGATCATCCCTCCCCCTCTTTAGATCACCTTGTGTCCCCTATTTTAGATCATCCCACCCCCTTTTTCATATTATCCTGCCCTCTACTTTGAATCAACCCACCCATTTTTTTTTTTTTTAGATAATCCTAATCTACCCTGCCCCCTTTTCCTGACTTCCTCTCCCTCTCGTCCTGGTTTCTTGTGTCCTTCTTCATGGCTCACTGCCCTCCTCTTCTTGGCTCCCTCTACGTGGTGTCCTACAATCCTATCCTTCTTTCTCATTCTTCCTTGGCTTATGTCCTGACATCTCATGCCCCGCTTCATGGCTCTCTACCCTACTCCTCTTGGCTTCCCCTCTGTCCCATCCTGGTGTCCTGTGCCCATCTTAATGGCACCCTGTCCTCCTCTTTTTGACTTTCTGTAACTTTTGTCCTACCATCCTATTTCCCTCTTGTCTCCCATTGGCTTCTGCCCTGGCATCCTGTATCTCTCTTCATTCTCTTTTCATGGTTGCTTCTCCCTCCCTCTTGCCCTGACTTCCATCCCTTTCTTCATGGTGCTATGCTTCCCTTTTCTTGGCTTCCTTTCCCTCACAACCTGGTATCCTATCCCCTTCAAGGCTCCTTGCCCTCCTCTTTCTTCATGGCTTCATTCCTTCCTTTTCTTGGCTTCCTCTAATTCTCATATTGGTGTCCAGTGCCCTTCTTCATGGCACCCTGTCCTCTTCTTTTTAGCTTCCTCTATATCTCAGCCTGCCTTTCTATTCCCCTCTTTTTGGCTTCCTCTCCTTCATTTGCTTCTGTCCTGGCATCCTATGTCATTCTTCCTAGCACCTTTCTCCCCTCTTCTTGGCTCCCTCACATCATGGTATCCTATCCCCTTCATGGCTCTCTGCCTTCCCACTGCTTGGCTTCTTCCCCTCTCGTCCTGGCATTATTTGCCCATCTTCATGGCACCCTATCCCTCTCTTCTTGACTTCTTTTCCCTCTTGTCCTGACATCCTATGTCCCTGTTCATGGCTCCATTCCTTCATCTTCTTGGCTTCCACTAATTCTCATCCTGGTGTCCGGTGTCTTCTTGGCACCTCGTCCTCCCCTTTTAGACTTCCTCTAACCCTCCTTCTGCCATCGTATTTCCCTCTTCTTTAGCTTATGTCTTGACACCCTGTTGCCCTCTTCTTGGCTTCTTCTCCCTCACATCCGGGAATCCTGTCAACTTCATGGCTCTCTGCTGTCCCACTGCTTGGCTTCTTCTCCCTCTCATTCTGACATCCTTTGCCCAAGATCATGGTGCCCTATCCCTCTCTTCTTGACTTTTTCTCCCTCTCATTCCGGCACTCTGTGCCCATCTTCATGTCGCCCTGTCTCCCTGTGTTTAATTCTTCTCCTTGTCTTGGCATCCTGTACCCCTGTTCATGGCTCCATTCCTTCATCTTCTTGGCTTCCTCGAACTTTCCAGTGCCCTTCTTCATGGCACTCTGTCCTCCTATTTTTGGCTTCCTCTATCATCCTGCCATCCTAGTTCCCTCTTTTTGGATCCCTCTCCTTCATTGGCTTCTGTCCTGTCATACTGTATCCCTATTCCTGGCACCCTGCCACCCCCCTTCTTGGCTTCTTCTCCCTCACATCATGGTATCCCATGCCCTCGCCACTCTTTGGTTCTTTTCTCTCTTGTCCTGGCATCATGTGCCCCTCTTCATGTTGCTCTGTCTCTCTCATCTTAGCTTCTTCCTCCTCCTGTCCTGGCATCCTGTGCCCTATTTCATATCACCCTACCTTCCTCTTCTTGGCTCCCTCTCCCTCTCATCCTGGCATTCTCTGCCCCTCTTCATGGTGCCCTTTCCCCCTCTTTTTGGCTCCCTCTCCTCCTGGCATGCTTTACCCACTGTCACTCCACATTCAGATAAAACTTTCTCCCATCAAATTTTTGCTTAATAGAATAAAACTGTTGATCAGAGTTTAGAAATGTTCTTACTTCTCCTTAAAAGAATTATGTGCCCCGTCGGCCATTGATGCCTCCTGACAGGATCATTAATCATCGTTATTTAGGACACAGGACTAATTTTAAAATTAGATCAATATGTGCCCCCCCTCCACCCCCTCCTCCATTGAAATCAGATCCGAACGTTTTATTTTTACGGGAAATTTTGAATCTTTCTTAGATTTGACATTGAGGATTTTGGCTTTTATAATCTGCTCCGGGCTTGAGGAGTAACTTTATTCTGTCAACTTCCATACGTGTCACCGGATTACAAGGCTCTCTCTCTTTGGAGCCGCAGTCAATCAGTCTGATTTATAGACTCTCCCTATCTCCGGTACGGCTGCGCTCGGCTTCTAAGACTTGATGTTGTCTCAACATTAATTTTCTGCGCAGTTTATTTTGCGGGTTCCTGAATGAAAACTCCCAACCTCCGCTCTGAACTGAGGGTAATAGATTGTTAACAAGATTCCCTTTACTTCAGGCGCAGACGCTTCGTAACCTGCCAGTAGTTCCTGATGTAGAATAAAAAAGAAAAATGACAGGAAGATATAAGAAGTGACGTGCGATTCCTCCGACTGCTCTTCCCCAAACTGCTCATTGACACAATGTAGACAAATGGTTTGATTATGGCTTCTGGGAGCCTGGAGTAAAAGAGGAGATAAGTGATCGAGCCCCGACCGCCGTCACCCAATTTCCCATCAGATTTAGAAACATATAATAACCGTATAATGAGGCGAGATGTACAATGGCGCCTCCGCCTGAAAGGGAAGAGAAAATGGACAGAAAGTCCCATACTTTTAGGAACTTGAAGAGTCCTGTGATATTTAGTAGATTTTTTTATTCTCTTTAAAACAAGAATAAAATAATAAATTATTATTATTATTAATAATAATAATTTATTATTATTAATATTATTATTATTTTTATTAATTTTTTATTATTTATTTTTTTCTTTTTATTTATTATTATTATTATTATTTTAATTATTATTAATAATAATAATAATAATAATAATAATAATAATAATAATATAGACAATCTAAAATTGAATTAATAATCATTATCATAAATCTTTAGGATTATTTTAATGACTTTATTGGGACAGTTACTATAATTATTTTTATGTTATTTCCTATGTTATTAATACTATTAATATTATTACATTGTTACTATTGATTATTATAGTAAGTATTACTATTACTATTATTATTATTGCGTTTTTACTGATTTTCCTCAGTCCTATATATACCCTATATAAGTAGCTGATATACATCTTATATAAGTAGTTGTATATTATATGGGCTCTCACTTTTTACTACCTCCAGAAATTCAACTTTTTTTTTTTTAGAGCTACATAAGATATTATAGATGATGTTTAACAATAAAAAGAACTAAATGAGATTTCTACCAAAATCAGATTTGCTTGTTTCCCAATTCTGATATAGCACCCACATATTCTGCAGCGCAGTACAGAGCTTGTTACCATTCACATCAGTGTGTGTCCCCTCTGAAGCTGACATTATAATTTATCTTGGTAAATTGATCAAAGTGTCCAGGAGAGTGTTCAGGAGCCCCGCAAGAATATATAGAGAAGATACAAACTGAGTATACAGTAAGTTCTGTTTCTAGTCAGATAACCATTGAACCCCAATACTGCCCACTGCTAACTACTGAGCCTCCATACTGCCTACTACTAACTACTGAGCCAACATACTGCTCATTGCTAACTACTGATCCCCATTACTGCCCACTGCTAACTACTGAGCCTCCATACTGCCTACTACTAACTACTGAGCCCTCATACTGCTCATTGCTAACTACTGATCCCCATTACTTCCCACTGCTAACTACTGAGCCCCCATACGTCCTACTGCTAACTACTGAGCCGCCATACTTCCTATTGCTAACTACTGAGCCCCCATACTTCCTATTGCTAACTACTGAGCCCCCATACTTCCTACTGCTAACTACCGAGCCCCCATACTTCCTATTGCTAACTACTGAGCCCCCATACGTCCTACTGCTAACTACTGAGCCCCCATACGTCCTACTGCTAACTACTGAGCCCCCATACTTCCTACTGCTAACTACTGAGCCCCCATACTGCCTAATGCTAACTACTGAGCCCCTATACTGCCTAATGCTAACTACTGAGCCCCTATACTGCCTAATGCTAACTACTGAAACCCAATACTGCCTACTGATAACTACTGAGCCCACATACTGCCCTCTGCTAACTACTGAGCTTCTATTACTGCCCACTGTTAACTACTGAGACCCAATACTACTCACTGCTAACCACTGAGCCCCCATACTGTCTACTGATAACTCCTGAGCCTCCATACTGCTAACTACTGAGCCCCCACAGCACCCAGTGCTAACCACTGAGCCTCCAAACTGTCAAGTGCAAGTCACTGAGCCCAAATACTACCTATTGCCAACTACTAAGTTCCCATATTCAGTGCTAATTACTGAGCCCCATACTGCCCATTGCTAACCATTTAGCTACCATACTGCCCAGTGCTTACAACTAAGCCCAACATTGCCCACTGATAACCACTGAGTGCAAATACTGCCCAGTGACAGCCATTGATCCCCCAAACTACTTAGTGCTAACCAGGGGTGAACCTACCCCTTTTGCCGCCCGAGGCGAACTACAGAACCCCTCCCCCCGGAGGAGGGGGCGGAGCGAAGGGGCATGGTCGCATGAAGGGGGCGTGGCGGAGCGAAGGGGGGGGTTAGCGCCGTTCGCAGGCAGAGAGCAGGCACGGAGATGACCTGCTCTCTGCCTGAGCGTGAGGGGAGGCTGCTGGAGCAGCGCTGCTCCAGTGGCCTCCTCAAACCACCGCTCGGTGCTAAGCCAGTCCAGGACAGCTTGTCCTGGACTGGCTTAGGTAATCAAAAATGCCGCCCTCCCTGGGGTCCTGGCATAGCGCCGCCTGAAGCGCTCGCTTCAGGTCGCCTCATAGGAGGTGCAGCGCTGGTGCTAACCAATGGGCCCCCCTGTGTTGGCCAGTACTAAGCAGAGATCCCCTTACTGTCCAATTTTAGTCAATACCCCACCTCATACTGTCCAGTGCTAACCACTAAGTTCCTATACGGCACAGTGATAACCACATAGCTGCAGTGAGTCCTTAGGACCCGTTCACATGGGCACAGAGGGGGCAGACTATGGTGCGTAATTCCATGTCATAATCCGCCCCCTCACAATGGTGGCCCTTTCTTCAGACGGATTCCGCGGCTCGGAATTTGAGCCGACTCCGGGGGGGGAGCGACAGTCGTGGCAGGCGGGTTTTGACCCAAGAGTGACACGGTTCCCCATATCACTCTCGGTGCCAAAATCCGCCCCCCTGCCCCCCTGTGTGAACTTAGCCTTATAGTGTCCATTGCTAACCACTAAGCTGCATACTGTCCAGTGTTAGTCACTAAGTGCTCATGCTGTCCCAAGTTAATCATGGATTCCCCATACTGCATTCTACTAACCACTGAACCCCCATACTGCCCAGTCCTAACCACTGAACCCCCATACTGCCCAGCCCTAACCACTGAACCCCCATACTACCCAGCCCTAACCACTGAACCCCAACATTGGAATCCATTTCCTATTATTTGTGACGTTGGTGATTGTGAGGATACGAGCTGCAGGGACATCCAATGTTTGTACAAGATCCCTATAGAGATCCCTACAGAAATTATAAGACAATAATCAAAACTAAATAGAGAAATAATTTGTATTTACTCCGGGTGATAATATTTCTGTATTACACCATTTATGTGGGGTTCCCCATGGGGTTTCGCCGTCTGATTCAGACTTTCCTTTTTGTAGCATTTTTTTGTTTCTATATTTCACAATTTGGAGCTATTTTCATGTGGAGCTCAGCGTTTCCTATGGGCAGAGATTTCTGAGCGATTTCTTTGTAGTGAAGCAGTGAACAGTCTCCGAGTGTCCCCGGGATCCAGTGATGGAAATAAAGGGCAAAAAGAACAAAATACTCATTACAGAGGATAAATCCTACAGTGAGAGCCAGAACCGCCCTATAGAGAACCTACCACGTATAGAGATGTATATCGCTGTAGGTTCTCTTCCATGTGGGGGGGGGAGGAGGCTTTTATGGTACCCAGATATTTTCTTCTATAAACTTTTGTCGGAGTGCGGAGGAAAAAACAATAATTCAACTTATTCCACACAAATACTCAATTGGAAATGATCTAAATGTTATATTTGAGCAACATATTTCATTCATCTTGATTTATCTTCTGTTATATTTGATACTTTTGATTAAGTTTTATTATTTTTAATCATTGTTTATATTATGGGATATTTTGTAAGATATTTTATTTTATTATATTAATTTATTTTATGTTATATTATTATTATTATTATTATTATTATTATTATTATCATCAGTAATAATAATAATAATTGTTATGAATTATTTAATTTTATGTAATATTTTATTATTTAGTGGTGTTATATTAGTGACACTTTATTATTTTTGGTAACATGCTATATGATATTTTAGATATTTTATGTGATATGTGATTTTTTTTATAATCATTTTATCTGATATTTTATTGTTTTATGTGATATGTGATTTAATATTATATAATATAATGATATGTGATATTTTATTTATTATTTTTGTGATTTATGCTATATTTCATTTATTTTTAAAAAATATTTTATGTGATATTTAATAGATTTTATGCGATAGGTGATCTTTTTTTATTATCGTATCGGATATTTTATGGTCTTATGTGACATATTATTATTATTATTATATATAATGATATAGGATACTTTAACTATTATTTTTGTGATATGTTTTATATGTTATGTATATTATGCTACATTTTTTTATTTTGCGGACATTTTTTTACGACGTGATTTTTTTATTATTTTATGTGATATGTAAATCTTTGTGATATGTAATTTTTTTTAGTTTATTTTTGCGACTTTGTGACTCAATATTTTATATATTGTTTTTGTGATATGTTACATATGTTATAGTGATACATTAAGTTACATTTTACTATTTTGTGACATTTGTTATGATATGTAATATTTTTGTGATTGTGGTATGTGATGTGCTATTATGCTATATTATATTCATTTACATCATATTATTTTGGTTTTTAATCACTTTATGACTCTTATTATTTTGTATGTCTGTCCTTTTTATTTTTTGGTGGCGGCGTCTATGTGCGGTTCTCTCCTGTTGCCCGGTCACAGCCCTCCATGTCCACTATCACAATATTGTGTTGTTGTGTGAGGTCTCCGATATCGCCCACTGTTTCGGGGTCTTGAAGCTTCAGCTAAAGCTGCTTGCTCCTTGGATCCTGCTGGGAGTTATAATACAGGGCTGTTACCTTAGGCAGCAGTATCAAGATGCTGCAAATGACTCCCCCTCCCCCGTCCCCATCACCGCCGCATTACATGAGGATTGTGTTTTCATCTCACTTACATTTTCAATATCTCTCTCATACTCCCGCGCTGCTGGATTCCTTGTCAGATTTGTAGTCATTTTTTTCTCTCCTAAGCCGTGTCCCCCGCTGACATAATTAAAATTACCATGAATAAAGAAACACGTGAAACGCATGAAGAATTCCGGAAAGTTTTCTACGCTTTATCTGTTTCACACATTGTTGTCAGCGCAACGACATTGACACTTCTTGATTCTGATGTTCAGGCCCTGAACTAGTTGTAAAGAGATCTTATTGTGTAATATAGGACCAGGGCAGAAGGGGCGGTGCGTGTATACAAATTCATTGTGAGAGAGGTTGTCACAGCCCCGCCCCCTGTTACTGACATCACTGATATAATATAATGACATGTGATCAGACATGAGATCCGCACACCTTATACTACAGTACAGCTATCCATCTATTACTACTGACAACCTCCTGTATATATCATGTCTGAGAGGTTGTCACAGCCCCGCCCCCTGTTACTAACATCACAATCAGTTTTGTGTCAGTCGGGTCTTGTAGAGATTTGGCGCATGTGCACACCGCTGCAGAATGGTATAGTACAGCTGTGGAGCTGGTTGGTTTAGTGGTGTTGGCCTTATGTATTATTATATAGTGGTACGTGATGTATATGGCAGGAGTATACTGTCGGCCATGCGTCACTGCCCTGCCGCGCTTTAGTCTGCGTCATTGTTAATAATGTGAATGAGGTCATGTGGGACAGACAAGGTTTTGGCAGAGAAAGTAAAAATTGAGTGAAACGTTTATCAGCAGCGCAGGACATAAAAGTGTCAGAATTCCGTGTATTATGCACAAAATTTAGTGGCGACCTTCAGCGCATAAATCATAAGGCTTCTATCCAGACATCTGACATGTAAAGTGAGGAACCTGAAGGTGACTCGGGGAAGCTGGAAATAAACAAGTGTGCAAATCTTCTAAATGATGTGTGATCAGCAGATAATCCAGGAGAAAAGCAGAGGAAAACCATTGTATTCAGGAGCATAGGGCGGAGCAATGTGTAGTGCTAGAGCCTGGGGCATTAGAGGGTGGAGCAATGTCTAGTGGTAGAGGTGGACTTTATGATAGAGGGTGGAGCACTGAAGGGTATTAGAGGGTGGAGCAATGTGTAGTGGTAGACGCCAACTCTATATTAGCAGGTGGAGCAATGTGTAGTGGTAGATGTGGACTTTATGTTGGAGGGTGGAGCATTGCAGGGTATTAGAGGGCAGAGCAAAATGCAGTGGTAGAGATGGACTTTATGTTAAAGGGTGGAGCACTGCAGGGTATTAGATGGTGGAGCAATGCCTAGTGGTAGAGGTGGACTTTATATTAGAGGGTGAAGCACTGTGGGGTACTAGAGGTTGGAGCATTGTGTAGAGGTAGAGGTGGTCTTTATGATAGAGGGTGGAGCACTGAAGGGTATTAGAGGGTGGAGCAATGTGTAGAGGTAGAGGTGGACTTTATATTAGTGGCTGGAACAATACATTGTAGTAGAGGTGTACTTTATATTAGAGGGTGAAGCACTGTGGGGTATTAGAGGATGCAGCAATGTATAGTGGTAGATGTCGATTTTATGTTAGAGTAGATAGATAGATTTTACAGTAGTGGGTGGAGCTCTATACAATGTTTGTAGAATTTTTGTTAGAGAGTGGAACACAATACTGTATCTTAGGGTGGAGCACTGTACACAGTTATAGGGTGGACTTTACTTTAGGATGGAGAATTGTGCAAAGGAAGAGAGTGGACTTAAAATCTATCTTAGAGGGTGGAGCAGTAACCTCTGTAGTTGGTCCATTCATTTCAGCCTGCTCCGGAGGGGGAAGCCGCGACTGTCGGAAGCCGCGACAGTCGTTGCGGGCGAGTTTTGACCCAAGAGTGACGCGGCTCCCCATGTGAACTAACCCTTACTGTATCTGTTTGCAATATTGCACACTATCTTGTTTACAATTGTTTGTGACTGCCTGGTGTGAATAGCACTATTAAGTGCTGCTGTTTAAAAGCATTTGGCCTTGTATAATGTTAAAGTGTAACCTTCTTTTTTTTGCTATTGTGTTGGGGGGGGGGGACTATCTTTGTAATATACTATAATATCCTATCTAACTTCCTTTTCATTATAAAACAGGCTGCAATATTCTCCTTCTAACCCTCTAACTGAGCTGTTACTAAGGAAAGTCTGTACATAGTTATATTGTCAATATGCAGAGCTGAAGCATTTACCAAATTGCGGGATGGTCACTTCACATGGCTGTATCTCCAGTTGTATATCACCTAGAAGAATGGTTTTGGTATTGTAAGAAAGCTGAGATCATAATGCAAAGATTTAAGAACTACCTATAACAGTCGCAGTAGAGAATTTCATCTTAATATTCAGCAGTTTGTTCATGCTGCATATAAAAATAACATTCCGGTCTGTGTTTTTAACTAGTGATATCTAAGATTATTTTATCTCATCTTTCTTATGATACCAGAAACATTTTACTAGGTGGTATAAAACCCAGAAGTATAGTCATATAAAAAATGGTAATTCCCCCCCCCCCACACACACACACACACACACACACTTTCCCCCGACCAATAGCAAAAAAAACCCCAAAATCAATAAAATGGAAGTTACACTTTAATTTGACTGAACCAATGTAGCTGTATGTAGGTTGGTTGGTGGATCCTTTGACTTAGGTCGGACAGGTGAGCAAGCGCCCTTCCTCCCCAATTAGGGGTGTGTTGGAGACTTAGGGAAGATTCATGCAGTGGACAGTAAAGAATAATACATGAAGGTTTTCGGCCTGGTCTGGCCCCGTACAGACCCCAGAAACCTGCGGGATCAGACTGAGCCTCACACCACGGATTATGTAGTTGAATTATCTGCATAATTGGATTGAAGATCCATCCTGTAGATAGAAATGCCGTTCTTCCATGGGGAGGCAAATTCTGGATGGAATTTGCAGGTGATTTTGAAACCCAGATCTAGAGCCTGGAAAGAGCAAGTCAACTCCTTCTCAGTGCCTACCAAGCTTGACCCTCCATTTTGTGGAAGAACTGCATTGCTTCAAGTAAACTGTGGGTTGATGCTCCATTTCTCATGGTCTTCTGAGTGCTTAAATTGTATTTTCGTGCTGATTTACCTATTCATAGAATGGGACCTCAGTATTTGATCTATGGGGTGGGGTGGGGGGGGTGTTGTAGTAGCCGCTGATGCCACAAGCTGCTAGTGGATGGACAAGTACTTGGAGTGATGAGGCCGCCCAGTTACTGCATAGCGATGGGTCCAGTAATGACTGACAATAGGAGCATCCACTAGCAGTTTCTGGCACCCAAAGCATCTGCCAGAACAGGTGATTTGTCCACTCAATCCGAGTGTCAGACTCCAAGAGACGACATACTGGTGACGTGTCCTGTTTAGAGGTCATCAATAAGAAAATAACTCACCACTATCATCCAAAGTGCAGCTCCCCTCATCACTACCTCCTGAGGTGTACCAGAGTTCTAGTGGAGCCAACTACAGCACTTTATGACCATACAGTTTAGAGGGTTGAACACTGCACACTTTACAAGCTTAAGAGACGGTGTAGTGCCAAATGTGAAGCCCAGTGTTGGAATGTGGAACAATGTGCAATGTTAGATGGGGGAGTAGTGTAGAATTGGAAGAATGATGTTACAGGGTGGAGCAGTGTAAAGTGTTCGGGGATGGAGCAGTATTGTAAAGTGTTAGGGGTGTGAGTAGTTTGAGATGTGGAGCACTGTATAGGTGGCGGAGCAGAGTAGAACATAGAGCAGAGTATTACAAGGTGGAGCACTGCAGTGTTAGAGAGTTGAGCACCATGCTGTGTTGGGGGGTGGAGAAGTGTTAGGGGGTGGATCTAGATGTCCTTCAGTTCCCATTCTTAGACCTTGCCCCATAATATACATCTTCTTTATATTGTGCAGTAAATATTGGGGGATGACTGTAATAATCTGCCTGGACCTCTTCTCCAGGTTGTAAACTCTTCTGGTTCACGTCTCTTGGGTTTATTCTAAAATGTGCAGTATTTATGCCGACCATACTCTGTGATTCGCCTGCTTGTACGTCTCCATGGAATATGTTGGTGCTAAAGGTTATAATTATTAATATTAGCAAGTTGTTGTTTGTTTGTCATGAATGGACCGTGTAGTTGTGTAAGCCTTCATTATTCTTCTACCATTATCCCTGGTGTGGGAGCGTTGTCATTGTGAAGGGGGTGATGGGATTGCGCTCTCGCAGGAGTGCAGAAGATTCGTCTCCATGTGAGGCCTTCACGCCCTTCTAATGTTCCGTGAAATCCTGGAGCTTTTTCTCCACCTGCTGACATTCCCACCAGGTATCAGTCGCCCAGGTTGTCTCCACGTATAATGCGGCTGAGCCTCTGAGCAGCCCCGGAGGACGATACTAATCCTGCCGGCAACTTGCTGACAGTTTATTTCATTCCTGGAGGAATTGCCAAAGATTTTGTAAATGTGATAAAGGCCAAATCCTTCTCCGCCGCTGCAGCAGTCTGCTCCTGACTAAGAAGACAAAATATTGGAAGGAGACTCATGGCCTCGTCTTCTGGCGTGACCGCGCTCTGTCCGGCCGCAGATCCATCCCCGTCACAATGTTGTGTCTCTGTGAATCTCCAGCCTCAGTGTAAACACAGGAGTCATTGGAATTCCGCAGTCGGGTTGGTTTGGCCGGCGCTGGGTTCAGTGGTGTTGTCAGTCGCGTCTCCTCGGAGGAGGTTAATCGGAGACGCTGTTTACTTTTGGGGGAAGTTTCTGACAGCTGAAACAGGATAATTCTATAAAGCCTTGAACACCTGAAGGTCAGAACACGATCTCCATGCGTTATGTTTGGCTATAGGAGCAGAACAGTAACAATGAGATACAGACATGTGGAAGAATATTGCCACATGTCTGGGCTGGACGGAAGCTGAGATATTGGAGCTTTATGTCTCTCATTAGAGGGAATTATCTGTTTAGTGCAAAACATTTATTGGAAAATTGAGCCTTTCATCCGTTTCATGTGTCTTACGGGTGGTGCGGCCCATGATGAGAATCAGATGGCCTTCAGTGTGAACCAAGACGAAGATGACGGATTTATTCTGTTCTACGGGGCCTGTCCATAAGATGATAATTCAACCCAAACATTTCCAGACGCGTACAACCACCTAAAAACGTTTAGGACACTTCTGCCTTCTGGCTTTCAAATCCTACTGTGCCAGGGAAGACAAGTAGAAGACTGTGGAGCTCTGTGATATGAAGACCAGTAGACCATGGACCTCTATGATATAACTAATAGACTTTACACCTCTATGATATGATGTTGACTTTAGACTGCAACGCTTTTTGATATGAAGAGTAGTAGACTGTGCACCATGAAGATCACCTCATGTACAGTTCTCTGGTTGTTGTCTGATGGTGCGGTTATGGTGCCGCCATGATCTTCTGGTTGTCCTGTAATGGTGCTGTGTAGACCCTTATGGTTGTCATGAGATGGGGCTGTGTACAGCCTTCTGGATGTCACGTGGTGGTGTTGTTGATGAACTTTGGGCTTCAATATAATGTTGAATTTAACATTCTACGTGACATCCAGAAGGCTGTACAAAGCTCCATCTCACGACAACCATAAAGGTCTACACAGCACCATTGCAGGATGACCAGAAGATCATGGCGGCACCATAACCGCACCATTAGACAACAACCAGAGTACTGTACATGGCACTAACTCAATACAACCAAAAGAACTGTACTCAGCACCATCACATGACCACCGGAATAACCGGATCATCGAATGGTCAGGTCAGAAGAAGATTACACAGGTCACTATGATATAACAACCAGACAAACCAGACAAACCTTTCACATCCGGCGGATTGGACTTCTCGTCACTATAGGACGTCCATCCCATCTTACGTGACACCATCATGTTTGGGTCCCTTGGCCATTCTTCATACAATATCCAGTAGGCTATGTAGGCAGACAACCATCATACTGTGACCGGTGGACAATACTAACCTAATATACTTGTATATAGAGTACACTGTTCCTTACATGACACATCCACCATAGATGTGTTATTCACTACCCTGGGGCAGGAGTCAGAGCCATCCTCCAGAGTCAGGGCCGGGTCCTGCCTGGTGTAACATGAGGCTCAGGCTCATTAATCATACATTTTAATCTTTTCCAGGAACCTGATGTTCTTTTGCTTTCCTCCACTGTATAAATATAGACGTTGCATATAGACGTTGGAAACTGACGCGCTTGGCACCAGAACCCCCCACCGCACTGGGCTCTCGGCTTCACTCACTGGCACCAGAAATGTCCTGCTAATTGGTTTCCTAAACATCCCTGTACGGCACAATGGTGCGCTGTCATAGCTGGCGGCATTGACTTCATGTCCTGATTTGTATCTGTTTAGATTTCGGGGGAGCTTAGACCCCCCAGAGAAGAACCCACTAATGAGAGCGGACGTCTCCGTGATGAATTACTGCGCTCGGATTTTATTTGTCTGCGCCAGAGTCTCTTCCCAAACGATCAGTTTGGGACTTCACTTTGGATTTGCGCACATTTTCCTGAACGCCTGCGTGACATAGCGACAATAATGAGGAAACGGCTTTAATTCATGGTTATACTGACGCCAACTAGAGAGCCATTCCGTCAGTGACTCCACCGGGCGCTGGACATTGCAGTTTTGGCAATTGCTTCGGAACAGTCGTGAGCTGCAGTAATGTATCTGTGTGAAAACCTCCCATATGTAGACTGATTGCTGATGGTCTCCGCCTCATGTTACCGCCACATTTCCTGCTTTGGTAACAACAACCTGACACAATACATGGAGCCAGCGTAAGTGCTAATGTCATAATTTGGACCACAAAATCTAGAAAAACAAACGTTCTGAGGCTGCGGGGCCAGGAATTCTTTGGATTTGGCAGATTAGTGCAAAATAGTAAACTCAGGAGACCTAATATTTTTACAACTCAATTTTGTAATAGCAATCAATCTGCTCTTAATAACCCGCAAGGATTATTTTCAGTTCTCACAACCTTGTGGCGGAGTTAACTGTTTAGGGGGCAGACACATTAAATAAACTGTAAGTCATCCTGAAGACAAAAATCCACAGAAGTCATTTGTATAAGAAGTCAAACAGTTTATCTGATGGGAGAGCCAGTGATGGCTCCCGAGTGAAGGCGGGAATCAGAAGACTTCCTCTATTCTCATCCTATACTTCTCCTTTACTCCATCCTTACTCTACCCTTCTTCCTAAAACTCCGTCTTCCTTTCTCCCTCACATTTCATCTTCTTACCATTCTAAAATTCTGTCTTTCCTTCACTTCTTTCCCTTATACTTCGTCCTTTTCTTCCTTCATCCTCCCTTAGCCTCCATGCTCACTCTACTCTTCTCTCCAATTCTATCATTTACCTACTCTTTTACTTCACACTCCATCTTCTCCCTATCCTTTGACCTCATGCCAACGTCATACTACCCTTTCCCCACATTCTCCATCTTCTTCTCTTCTCCCTTTCCTCGTCTTACTCTTCCCCCTTACACGACCCTCCACCTACTTTTCCCCTTACCCCAGCATCCCGACTCTTCTCCCATACCCCTCCTCACCCTACTCTTCTCCCGTACTCCATCCTCACCCTATTTATATTACTCTTCTCCCATACTTCATCCTAACTACTCTTCTCCTTTACTCCATTCACCTCTCCCATACTTCATCCTCACCCTACTCTTCTTCTTTACTCCACACGCCCCTACTCTTCTCCCTTACTCCCTCCTCACCCTTCTTTTCTCCATCCTCCCACCCTTGAATCCTTTTTAGGTCCTCACCCCCATGGTTCTCATATACTAACATGTTACCATCCTCTCATTGCTCTCCTTTGTTCTCTGCCATACACTTAGACTACTCCTTCTTAAGATGATGTCTGATTCTCTCCTATGGACACAGGTGACCTTTAGCCTCAGTCTGTTCTGATATTTCCATGTTGTTTTCCCATCCATGTGTGAATGATGTCATGAGCCTTGTCTCCCGGTGTGGGGGTTGGGGGGACATTGGGGTAATACTGTCTCTGAAAATTATTATGAGACTTGAAACATGAAGTTTCTTAGAACATTGACAGTATGCGGGGTTAGCCCTCAGGTAAGGTGACTCATGGACTACAACCCCTACCAGCTACTCTGGGATCCGTCTCGCTTCTCAATGTTAGTGATGAAGACAATTAGAATCTAGTCCAGGGGCTGAGAACACAGAACGTTCCAGATACAGATGTGGCCTGTGACCCTCTCTGAGCATTGACTACAGGGACAGACTGTCTCCAGTGCAAAGCGCAGGAGGAGCAGCCTGTGGTGCAGCTGGGAATACCTTTTCTCTGCTATGACTATTACTACGTATCAATCCATATTACATAGAAGTTGGTATTTTGGGAGAAAATGATGAGCATGTTGATGGATATGGTAGATATTTTACTTCTTATTCCAAGCACCATTGATGAAGGACAGCTGCCATCTTGTCTAGTGCTATGAGGTGGGGTTGGTATAACAGCTACACTCTCTGTACCTGGTGTATAAGTGGCACTGAATGTGTCCTGGGTGTCACTAGTACTAGATGCCATATGTCCTGGGTTACCCTGTCACTAGTACTAGATGCCATGTGTCTTGGGTTACCCTGTCACTAGTACTAGATGCCATGTGTCCTGAGTTACCCTGTCACTAGTACTAGATGCCATGTGTCCTGAGTTACCCTGATACTAGTACTAGATGCCATGTGTCCTGGGTTACGCTGTCACTAGCACTAGATGCCATGTGTCCTGAGTTACCCTGTCACTTAGTACTAGATGCCATGTGTCCTGGGTTGCCCTGATACTAGTACTAGATGCCATGTGTCCTGGGTGCCCCGTCACTAGTACTAGATACCATGTGTCCTGGGTTACCCTGTCACTAGTACTAGATGCCATGTGTCCTGGGTGCCCTGTCACTAGTACTAGATGCCATGTGTCCTGAGTTACCCTGTCACATAGTACTAGATGCCATGTGTCCTGGGTTACCCTGTCACTAGTACTAGATGCCATGTGTCCTGGGTTACCCTGTCACTTAGTACTAGATGCCATGTGTCCTGAGTTACCCTGTCACTAGTACTAGATGCCATGTGTCCTGGGTTACCCTGTCACTAGTACTAGATGCCATGTGTCCTGGGTTACCCTGTCACTAGTACTAGATGCCATGTGTCCTGGGTTACGCTGTCACTAGCACTAGATGCCATGTGTCCTGAGTTACCCTGTCACTTAGTACTAGATGCCATGTGTCCTGGGTTACCCTGATACTAGTACTAGATGCCATGTGTCCTGGGTGCCCCGTCACTAGTACTAGATGCCATGTGTCCTGGGTTACCCCGTCACTAGTAGTAGATGCCATGTGTCCTGGGTGCCCTGTCACTAGTACTAGATGCCATGTGTCCTGGGTGCCCTGTCACTAGTACTAGATGCCATGTGTCCTGGGTCACCCTGTCACTAGTACTAGATGCCATGTGTCCTGGGTTACCCTATTACTAGTACTAGATGCCATGTGTCCTGGGTGCCCTGTCACTAGTAGTAGATGCCATGTGTCCTGAGTTACCCTGTCACTTAGTACTAGATGCCATGTGTCCTGGGTTACCCTGATACTAGTACTAGATGCCATGTGTCCTGAGTTACCCTGTCACATAGTACTAGATGCCATGTGTCCTGGGTTACCCTGTCACTAGTACTAGATGCCATGTGTCCTGGGTTACCCTGTCACTAGTACTAGATGCCATGTGTCCTGGGTCACCCTGTCACTAGTACTAGATGCCATGTGTCCTGGGTTACCCTGTTACTAGTACTAGATGCCATGTGTCCTGAGTTACCCTGTCACATAGTACTAGATGCCATGTGTCCTGGGTTACCCTGATACTAGTACTAGATACCATGTGTCCTGGGTTACCCTGATACTAGTACTAGATGCCATGTGTCCTGGGTGCCCCGTCACTAGTACTAGATACCATGTGTCCTGGGTTATCCTGTCACTAGTACTAGATGCCATGTGTCCTGGGTCACCCTGTCACTAGTACTAGATGCCATGTGTCCTGGGTTATCCTGTCACTAGTACTAGATGCCATGTGTCCTGGGTCACCCTGTCACTAGTACTAGATGCCATGTGTCCTGGGTTACCCTGTTACTAGTACTAGATGCCATGTGTCCTGGGTGCCCTGTCACTAGTAGTAGATGCCATGTGTCCTGAGTTACCCTGTCACTAGTACTAGATGCCATGTGTCCTGGGTTACCCTGTCACTAGTACTAGATGCCATGTGTCCTTGGTTACGCTGTCACTAGCACTAGATGCCATGTGTCCTGAATTACCCTGTCACTTAGTACTAGATGCCATGTGTCCTGAGTTACCCTGTCACTTAGTACTAGATGCCATGTGTCCTGGGTTACCCTGATACTAGTACTAGATGCCATGTGTCCTGAGTTACCCTGTCACATAGTACTAGATGCCATGTGTCCTGGGTTACCCTGTCACTAGTAGTAGATGCCATGTGTCCTGGGTTACCCTGTCACTAGTACTAGATACCATGTGTCGTGGGTTACCCTGTCACTAGTACTAGATGCCATGTGTCCTGGGTCACCCTGTCACTAGTACTAGATGCCATGTGTCCTGGGCTACCCCGTAACTAGTACTAGATGCCATGTGTCCTGGGTTACCCCGTCACTAGTAGTAGATGCCATGTGTCCTGGGTTACCCTGTCACTAGTACTAGATGCCATGTGTCCTGGGTTACCCTGTCACTAGTACTAGATGCCATGTGTCCTGAGTTACCCTGTCACATAGTACTAGATGCCATGTGTCCTGGGTTACCCTGTCACTAGTACTAGATGCCATGTGTCCTGGGTTACCCTGTTACTAGTACTAGATGCCATGTGTCCTGGGTGCCCTGTCACTAGTAGTAGATGCCATGTGTCCTGAGTTACCCTGTCACTAGTACTAGATGCCATGTGTCCTGGGTTACCCTGTCACTAGTACTAGATGCCATGTGTCCTGGGTTACGCTGTCACTAGCACTAGATGCCATGTGTCCTGAATTACCCTGTCACTTAGTACTAGATGCCATGTGTCCTGAGTTACCCTGTCACTTAGTACTAGATGCCATGTGTCCTGGGTTACCCTGATACTAGTACTAGATGCCATGTGTCCTGAGTTACCCTGTCACATAGTACTAGATGCCATGTGTCCTGGGTTACCCTGTCACTAGTAGTAGATGCCATGTGTCCTGGGTTACCCTGTCACTAGTACTAGATACCATGTGTCGTGGGTTACCCTGTCACTAGTACTAGATGCCATGTGTCCTGGGTCACCCTGTCACTAGTACTAGATGCCATGTGTCCTGGGCTACCCCGTAACTAGTACTAGATGCCATGTGTCCTGGGTTACCCTGTCACTAGTAGTAGATGCCATGTGTCCTGGGTTACCCTGTCACTAGTACTAGATGCCATGTGTCCTGGGTTACCCTGTCACTAGTACTAGATGCCATGTGTCCTGAGTTACCCTGTCACATAGTACTAGATGCCATGTGTCCTGGGTTACCCTGTCACTAGTACTAGATGCCATGTGTCCTGGGTTACCCTGTTACTAGTACTAGATGCCATGTGTCCTGGGTGCCCTGTCACTAGTAGTAGATGCCATGTGTCCTGAGTTACCCTGTCACTAGTACTAGATGCCATGTGTCCTGGGTTACCCTGTCACTAGTACTAGATGCCATGTGTCCTGGGTTACGCTGTCACTAGCACTAGATGCCATGTGTCCTGAATTACCCTGTCACTTAGTACTAGATGCCATGTGTCCTGAGTTACCCTGTCACTTAGTACTAGATGCCATGTGTCCTGGGTTACCCTGATACTAGTACTAGATGCCATGTGTCCTGAGTTACCCTGTCACATAGTACTAGATGCCATGTGTCCTGGGTTACCCTGTCACTAGTAGTAGATGCCATGTGTCCTGGGTTACCCTGTCACTAGTACTAGATACCATGTGTCGTGGGTTACCCTGTCACTAGTACTAGATGCCATGTGTCCTGGGTCACCCTGTCACTAGTACTAGATGCCATGTGTCCTGGGCTACCCCGTAACTAGTACTAGATGCCATGTGTCCTGGGTTACCCCGTCACTAGTAGTAGATGCCATGTGTCCTGGGTTACCCTGTCACTAGTACTAGATGCCATGTGTCCTGGGTTACCCTGTCACTAGTACTAGATGCCATGTGTCCTGAGTTACCCTGTCACATAGTACTAGATGCCATGTGTCCTGGGTTACCCTGTCACTAGTACTAGATGCCATGTGTCCTGGGTTACCCTGTCACTTAGTACTAGATGCCATGTGTCCTGAGTTACCCTGTCACTAGTACTAGATGCCATGTGTCCCGGGTTACCCTGTCACTAGTACTAGATGCCATGTGTCCTGGGTTACCCTGTCACTAGTACTAGATGCCATGTGTCCTGGGTTACGCTGTCACTAGCACTAGATGCCATGTGTCCTGAATTACCCTGTCACTTAGTACTAGATGCCATGTGTCCTGGGTTACGCTGTCACTAGTACTAGATGCCATGTGTCCTGGGTTACGCTGTCACTAGCACTAGATGCCATGTGTCCTGAGTTACCCTGTCACTTAGTACTAGATGCCATGTGTCCTGGGTTACCCTGATACTAGTACTAGATGCCATGTGTCCTGGGTGCCCCGTCACTAGTACTAGATACCATGTGTCCTGGGTTACCCTGTCACTAGTACTAGATGCCATGTGTCCTGGGTTACCCCGTCACTAGTAGTAGATGCCATGTGTCCTGGGTTACCCTGTCACTAGTACTAGATGCCATGTGTCCTGGGTGCCCTGTCACTAGTACTAGATGCCATGTGTCCTGGGTCACCCTGTCACTAGTACTAGATGCCATGTGTCCTGGGTTACCCTGTTACTAGTACTAGATGCCATGTGTCCTGGGTGCCCTGTCACTAGTAGTAGATGCCATGTGTCCTGAGTTACCCTGTCACTTAGTACTAGATGCCATGTGTCCTGGGTTACCCTGATACTAGTACTAGATGCCATGTGTCCTGAGTTACCCTGTCACATAGTACTAGATGCCATGTGTCCTGGGTTACCCTGTCACTAGTACTAGATGCCATGTGTCCTGGGTTACCCTGTCACTAGTACTAGATGCCATGTGTCCTGGGTCACCCTGTCACTAGTACTAGATGCCATGTGTCCTGGGTTACCCTGTTACTAGTACTAGATGCCATGTGTCCTGAGTTACCCTGTCACATAGTACTAGATGCCATGTGTCCTGGGTTACCCTGATACTAGTACTAGATACCATGTGTCCTGGGTTACCCTGATACTAGTACTAGATGCCATGTGTCCTGGGTGCCCCGTCACTAGTACTAGATACCATGTGTCCTGGGTTATCCTGTCACTAGTACTAGATGCCATGTGTCCTGGGTCACCCTGTCACTAGTACTAGATGCCATGTGTCCTGGGTTATCCTGTCACTAGTACTAGATGCCATGTGTCCTGGGTCACCCTGTCACTAGTACTAGATGCCATGTGTCCTGGGTTACCCTGTTACTAGTACTAGATGCCATGTGTCCTGGGTGCCCTGTCACTAGTAGTAGATGCCATGTGTCCTGAGTTACCCTGTCACTTAGTACTAGATGCCATGTGTCCTGGGTTATCCTGTCACTAGTACTAGATGCCATGTGTCCTGGGTTACCCTGTCACTAGTACTAGATGCCATGTGTCCTGGGTTACCCTCTCACTAGTACTAGATGCCATGTGTACTGGGTTACCCTGTCACTAGTACTAGATGCCATGTGTCCTGAGTTATCCTGTCACTAGTACTAGATGTCATGTGTCCTGGGTTACCCCGTCACTAGTACTAGATGCCATGTGTCCTGGGTTATCCTGTCACTAGTACTAGATGCCATGTGTCCTGGGTTATCCTGTCACTAGTACTAGATGCCATGTGTCCTGGGTTACCCTGATACTAGTACTAGATGCCATGTGTCCTGGGTCACCCTGTCACTAGTACTAGATGCCATGTGTCCTGGGTTACCCTGTTACTAGTACTAGATGCCATGTGTCCTGGGTGCCCTGTCACTAGTACTAGATGCCATGTGTCCTGAGTTACCCTGTCACTTAGCACTAGATGCCATGTGTCCTGGGTGTCCTGTCACTAGTACTAGATGCCATGTGTCCTGGGTCACCCTGTCACTAGTACTAGATGCCATGTGTCCTGGGTTACCCTGATACTAGTACTAGATGCCATGTGTCCTGCGTGCCCCGTCACTAGTACTAGATGCCATGTGTCCTGGGTTATCCTGTCACTAGTACTAGATGCCATGTGTCCTGGGTTATCCTGTCACTAGTACTAGATGCCATGTGTCCTGGGTTACCCTGATACTAGTACTAGATGCCATGTGTCCTGGGTTACGCTGTCACTAGTACTAGATACCATGTGTCCTGGGTTACCCTGTCACTAGTACTAGATGCCATGTGTCCTGGGTTACGCTGTCACTAGTACTAGATACCATGTGTCCTGGGTTACCCTGTCACTAGTACTAGATGCCATGTGTCCTGGGTTACCCTGATACTAGTACTAGATGCCATGTGTCCTGCGTGCCCCGTCACTAGTACTAGATGCCATGTGTCCTGGGTTATCCTGTCACTAGTACTAGATGCCATGTGTCCTGGGTTACCCCGTCACTAGTAGTAGATGCCATGTGTCCTGGGTTACCCTGATACTAGTACTAGATGCCATGTGTCCTGGGTGCCCTGTCACTAGTACTAGATGCCATGTGTCCTGGGTCACCCTGTCACTAGTACTAGATGCCATGTGTCCTGGGTTACCCTGTTACTAGTACTAGATGCCATGTGTCCTGGGTTACGCTGTCACTAGTACTAGATACCATGTGTCCTGGGTTACCCTGTCACTAGTACTAGATGCCATGTGTCCTGGGTTACCCTGATACTAGTACTAGATGCCATGTGTCCTGGGTGCCCTGTCACTAGTACTAGATGCCATGTGTCCTGGGTTATCCTGTCACTAGTACTAGATGCCATGTGTCCTGGGTTACCCTGATACTAGTACTAGATGCCATGTGTCCTGGGTCACCCTGTCACTAGTACTAGATGCCATGTGTCCTGGGTTACCCTGTTACTAGTACTAGATGCCATGTGTCCTGGGTGCCCTGTTACTAGTACTAGATGCCATGTGTCCTGGGTGCCCTGTCACTAGTACTAGATGCCATGTGTCCTGAGTTACCCTGTCACTTAGCACTAGATGCCATGTGTCCTGGGTTACCCTGTCACTAGTACTAGATGCCATGTGTCCTGGGTGTCCTGTCACTAGTACTAGATGCCATGTGTCCTGGGTCACCCTGTTACTAGTACTAGATGCCATGTGTCCTGGGTGCCCTGTTACTAGTACTAGATGCCATGTGTCCTGGGTGCCCTGTCACTAGTACTAGATGCCATGTGTCCTGAGTTACCCTGTCACTTAGCACTAGATGCCATGTGTCCTGGGTTACCCTGTCACTAGTACTAGATGCCATGTGTCCTGGGTGTCCTGTCACTAGTACTAGATGCCATGTGTCCTGGGTCACCCTGTCACTAGTACTAGATGCCATGTGTCCTTGGTTACCCTGATACTAGTACTAGATGCCATGTGTCCTGCGTGCCCCGTCACTAGTACTAGATGCCATGTGTCCTGGGTTACCCCGTCACTAGTACTAGATGCCATGTGTCCTGGGTTACCCTGATACTAGTACTAGATGCCATGTGTCCTGGGTTACCCCGTCACTAGTACTAGATGCCATGTGTCCTGGGTCACCCTGTCACTAGTACTAGATGCCATGTGTCCTGGGTTACCCCGTCACTAGTACTAGATGCCATGTGTCCTGGGTTACCCTGTCACTAGTACTAGATGCCATGTGTCCTGGGTCACCCTGTCACTAGTACTAGATGCCATGTGTCCTGGGTTATCCTGTCACTAGTACTAGATGCCATGTGTCCTGGGTCACCCTGTCACTAGTACTAGATGCCATGTGTCCTGGGTTACCCTGTTACTAGTACTAGATGCCATGTATCCTGGGTGCCCTGTCACTAGTAGTAGATGCCATGTGTCCTGAGTTACCCTGTCACTTAGTACTAGATGCCATGTGTCCTGGGTTATCCTGTCACTAGTACTAGATGCCATGTGTCCTGGGTTACCCTGTCACTAGTACTAGATGCCATGTGTCCTGGGTTACCCTCTCACTAGTACTAGATGCCATGTGTACTGGGTTACCCTGTCACTAGTACTAGATGCCATGTGTCCTGAGTTATCCTGTCACTAGTACTAGATGCCATGTGTCCTGGGTTACCCCGTCACTAGTACTAGATGCCATGTGTCCTGGGTTATCCTGTCACTAGTACTAGATGCCATGTGTCCTGGGTTATCCTGTCACTAGCACTAGATGCCATGTGTCCTGGGTTACCCTGATACTAGTACTAGATGCCATGTGTCCTGGGTGCCCTGTCACTAGTACTAGATGCCATGTGTCCTGAGTTACCCTGTCACTTAGCACTAGATGCCATGTGTCCTGGGTGTCCTGTCACTAGTACTAGATGCCATGTGTCCTGGGTCACCCTGTCACTAGTACTAGATGCCATGTGTCCTGGGTTACCCTGATACTAGTACTAGATGCCATGTGTCCTGCGTGCCCCGTCACTAGTACTAGATGCCATGTGTCCTGGGTTATCCTGTCACTAGTACTAGATGCCATGTGTCCTGGGTTACCCTGTTACTAGTACTAGATGCCATGTGTCCTGGGTTACGCTGTCACTAGTACTAGATACCATGTGTCCTGGGTTACCCTGTCACTAGTACTAGATGCCATGTGTCCTGGGTTACCCTGATACTAGTACTAGATGCCATGTGTCCTGGGTGCCCTGTCACTAGTACTAGATGCCATGTGTCCTGGGTCACCCTGTCACTAGTACTAGATGCCATGTGTCCTGGGTTACCCTGTTACTAGTACTAGATGCCATGTGTCCTGGGTGCCCTGTTACTAGTACTAGATGCCATGTGTCCTGGGTGCCCTGTCACTAGTACTAGATGCCATGTGTCCTGAGTTACCCTGTCACTTAGCACTAGATGCCATGTGTCCTGGGTTACCCTGTCACTAGTACTAGATGCCATGTGTCCTGGGTGTCCTGTCACTAGTACTAGATGCCATGTGTCCTGAGTTACCCTGTCACTTAGCACTAGATGCCATGTGTCCTGGGTTACCCTGTCACTAGTACTAGATGCCATGTGTCCTGGGTGTCTTGTCACTAGTACTAGATGCCATGTGTCCTGGGTCACCCTGTCACTAGTACTAGATGCCATGTGTCCTTGGTTACCCTGATACTAGTACTAGATGCCATGTGTCCTGCATGCCCCGTCACTAGTACTAGATGCCATGTGTCCTGGGTTACCCTGTCACTAGTACTAGATGCCATGTGTCCTGGGTTACCCTGATACTAGTACTAGATGCCATGTGTCCTGGGTTACCCCGTCACTAGTACTAGATGCCATGTGTCCTGGGTCACCCTGTCACTAGTACTAGATGCCATGTGTCCTGGGTTACCCCGTCACTAGTACTAGATGCCATTTGTCCTGGGTTACCCTGTCACTAGTACTAGATGCCATGTGTCCTGGGTTACCCTGTCACTAGTACTAGATGCCATGTGTCCTGGGTTACGCTGTCACTAGTACTAGATACCATGTGTCCTGGGTTACCCTGTCATTAGTACTAGATGCCATGTGTCCTGGGTTACGCTGTCACTAGTACTAGATACCATGTGTCCTGGGTTACCCTGTCACTAGTACTAGATGCCATGTGTCCTGGGTTACCCTGATACTAGTACTAGATGCCATGTGTCCTGGGTTATCCTGTCACTAGTACTAGATGCCATGTGTCCTGGGTTACCCTGATACTAGTACTAGATGCCATGTGTCCTGGGTTACGCTGTCACTAGTACTAGATGCCATGTGTCCTGGGTCACCCTGTCACTAGTACTAGATGCCATGTGTCCTGGGTTACCCTGTTACTAGTACTAGATGCCATGTGTCCTGGGTGCCCTGTTACTAGTACTAGATGCCATGTGTCCTGGGTGCCCTGTCACTAGTACTAGATGCCATGTGTCCTGAGTTACCCTGTCACTTAGCACTAGATGCCATGTGTCCTGGGTTACCCTGTCACTAGTACTAGATGCCATGTGTCCTGGGTTACCCTGATACTAGTACTAGATGCCATGTGTCCTGGGTCACCCTGTCACTAGTACTAGATGCCATGTGTCCTGGGTTACCCTGATACTAGTACTAGATGCCATGTGTCCTGGGTCACCCTGTCACTAGTACTAGATGCCATGTGTCCTGGGTTACCCTGATACTAGTACTAGATGCCATGTGTCCTGGGTTACGCTGTCACTAGTACTAGATACCATGTGTCCTGGGTTACCCTGTCACTAGTACTAGATGCCATGTGTCCTGGGTTACCCTGATACTAGTACTAGATGCCATGTGTCCTGGGTGCCCTGTCACTAGTACTAGATGCCATGTGTCCTGGGTCACCCTGTCACTAGTACTAGATGCCATGTGTCCTGGGTTACCCTGTTACTAGTACTAGATGCCATGTGTCCTGGGTGCCCTGTTACTAGTACTAGATGCCATGTGTCCTGGGTGCCCTGTCACTAGTACTAGATGCCATGTGTCCTGAGTTACCCTGTCACTTAGCACTAGATGCCATGTGTCCTGGGTTACCCTGTCACTAGTACTAGATGCCATGTGTCCTGGGTGTCCTGTCACTAGTACTAGATGCCATGTGTCCTGGGTCACCCTGTTACTAGTACTAGATGCCATGTGTCCTGGGTGCCCTGTTACTAGTACTAGATGCCATATGTCCTGGGTGCCCTGTCACTAGTACTAGATGCCATGTGTCCTGAGTTACCCTGTCACTTAGCACTAGATGCCATGTGTCCTGGGTTACCCTGTCACTAGTACTAGATGCCATGTGTCCTGGGTGTCCTGTCACTAGTACTAGATGCCATGTGTCCTGGGTCACCCTGTCACTAGTACTAGATGCCATGTGTCCTTGGTTACCCTGATACTAGTACTAGATGCCATGTGTCCTGCGTGCCCCGTCACTAGTACTAGATGCCATGTGTCCTGGGTTACCCCGTCACTAGTACTAGATGCCATGTGTCCTGGGTTACCCTGATACTAGTACTAGATGCCATGTGTCCTGGGTTACCCCGTCACTAGTACTAGATGCCATGTGTCCTGGGTCACCCTGTCACTAGTACTAGATGCCATGTGTCCTGGGTTACCCCGTCACTAGTACTAGATGCCATGTGTCCTGGGTTACCCTGTCACTAGTACTAGATGCCATGTGTCCTGGGTCACCCTGTCACTAGTACTAGATGCCATGTGTCCTGGGTTATCCTGTCACTAGTACTAGATGCCATGTGTCCTGGGTCACCCTGTCACTAGTACTAGATTCCATGTGTCCTGGGTTACCCTGTTACTAGTACTAGATGCCATGTATCCTGGGTGCCCTGTCACTAGTAGTAGATGCCATGTGTCCTGAGTTACCCTGTCACTTAGTACTAGATGCCATGTGTCCTGGGTTATCCTGTCACTAGTACTAGATGCCATGTGTCCTGGGTTACCCTGTCACTAGTACTAGATGCCATGTGTCCTGGGTTACCCTCTCACTAGTACTAGATGCCATGTGTACTGGGTTACCCTGTCACTAGTACTAGATGCCATGTGTCCTGAGTTATCCTGTCACTAGTACTAGATGCCATGTGTCCTGGGTTACCCCGTCACTAGTACTAGATGCCATGTGTCCTGGGTTATCCTGTCACTAGTACTAGATGCCATGTGTCCTGGGTTATCCTGTCACTAGCACTAGATGCCATGTGTCCTGGGTTACCCTGATACTAGTACTAGATGCCATGTGTCCTGGGTGCCCTGTCACTAGTACTAGATGCCATGTGTCCTGAGTTACCCTGTCACTTAGCACTAGATGCCATGTGTCCTGGGTGTCCTGTCACTAGTACTAGATGCCATGTGTCCTGGGTCACCCTGTCACTAGTACTAGATGCCATGTGTCCTGGGTTACCCTGATACTAGTACTAGATGCCATGTGTCCTGCGTGCCCCGTCACTAGTACTAGATGCCATGTGTCCTGGGTTATCCTGTCACTAGTACTAGATGCCATGTGTCCTGGGTTACCCTGATACTAGTACTAGATGCCATGTGTCCTGGGTTACGCTGTCACTAGTACTAGATACCATGTGTCCTGGGTTACCCTGTCACTAGTACTAGATGCCATGTGTCCTGGGTTACGCTGTCACTAGTACTAGATACCATGTGTCCTGGGTTACCCTGATACTAGTACTAGATGCCATGTGTCCTGCGTGCCCCGTCACTAGTACTAGATGCCATGTGTCCTGGGTTATCCTGTCACTAGTACTAGATGCCATGTGTCCTGGGTTACCCTGATACTAGTACTAGATGCCATGTGTCCTGGGTGCCCTGTCACTAGTACTAGATGCCATGTGTCCTGGGTCACCCTGTCACTAGTACTAGATGCCATGTGTCCTGGGTTACCCTGTTACTAGTACTAGATGCCATGTGTCCTGGGTTACGCTGTCACTAGTACTAGATACCATGTGTCCTGGGTTACCCTGTCACTAGTACTAGATGCCATGTGTCCTGGGTTACCCTGATACTAGTACTAGATGCCATGTGTCCTGGGTGCCCTGTCACTAGTACTAGATGCCATGTGTCCTGGGTCACCCTGTCACTAGTACTAGATGCCATGTGTCCTGGGTTACCCTGTTACTAGTACTAGATGCCATGTGTCCTGGGTGCCCTGTTACTAGTACTAGATGCCATGTGTCCTGGGTGCCCTGTCACTAGTACTAGATGCCATGTGTCCTGAGTTACCCTGTCACTTAGCACTAGATGCCATGTGTTCTGGGTTACCCTGTCACTAGTACTAGATGCCATGTGTCCTGGGTGTCCTGTCACTAGTACTAGATGCCATGTGTCCTGAGTTACCCTGTCACTTAGCACTAGATGCCATGTGTCCTGGGTTACCCTGTCACTAGTACTAGATGCCATGTGTCCTGGGTGTCTTGTCACTAGTACTAGATGCCATGTGTCCTGGGTCACCCTGTCACTAGTACTAGATGCCATGTGTCCTTGGTTACCCTGATACTAGTACTAGATGCCATGTGTCCTGCATGCCCCGTCACTAGTACTAGATGCCAAGTGTCCTGGGTTACCCTGTCACTAGTACTAGATGCCATGTGTCCTGGGTTACCCTGATACTAGTACTAGATGCCATGTGTCCTGGGTTACCCCGTCACTAGTACTAGATGCCATGTGTCCTGGGTCACCCTGTCACTAGTACTAGATGCCATGTGTCCTGGGTTACCCCGTCACTAGTACTAGATGCCATTTGTCCTGGGTTACCCTGTCACTAGTACTAGATGCCATGTGTCCTGGGTTACCCTGTCACTAGTACTAGATGCCATGTGTCCTGGGTTACGCTGTCACTAGTACTAGATACCATGTGTCCTGGGTTACCCTGTCATTAGTACTAGATGCCATGTGTTCTGGGTTACGCTGTCACTAGTACTAGATACCATGTGTCCTGGGTTACCCTGTCACTAGTACTAGATGCCATGTGTCCTGGGTTACCCTGATACTAGTACTAGATGCCATGTGTCCTGGGTTATCCTGTCACTAGTACTAGATGCCATGTGTCCTGGGTTACCCTGATACTAGTACTAGATGCCATGTGTCCTGGGTTACGCTGTCACTAGTACTAGATGCCATGTGTCCTGGGTCACCCTGTCACTAGTACTAGATGCCATGTGTCCTGGGTTACCCTGTTTCTAGTACTAGATGCCATGTGTCCTGGGTGCCCTGTTACTAGTACTAGATGCCATGTGTACTGGGTGCCCTGTCACTAGTACTAGATGCCATGTGTCCTGAGTTACCCTGTCACTTAGCACTAGATGCCATGTGTCCTGGGTTACCCTGTCACTAGTACTAGATGCCATGTGTCCTGGGTTACCCTGATACTAGTACTAGATGCCATGTGTCCTGGGTCACCCTGTCACTAGTACTAGATGCCATGTGTCCTGGGTTACCCTGATACTAGTACTAGATGCCATGTGTCCTGGGTCACCCTGTCACTAGTACTAGATGCCATGTGTCCTGGGTTACCCTGATACTAGTACTAGATGCCATGTGTCCTGGGTTACGCTGTCACTAGTACTAGATACCATGTGTCCTGGGTTACCCTGTCACTAGTACTAGATGCCATGTGTCCTGGGTTACCCTGATACTAGTACTAGATGCCATGTGTCCTGGGTGCCCTGTCACTAGTACTAGATGCCATGTGTCCTGGGTCACCCTGTCACTAGTACTAGATGCCATGTGTCCTGGGTTACCCTGTTACTAGTACTAGATGCCATGTGTCCTGGGTGCCCTGTTACTAGTACTAGATGCCATGTGTCCTGGGTGCCCTGTCACTAGTACTAGATGCCATGTGTCCTGAGTTACCCTGTCACTTAGCACTAGATGCCATGTGTCCTGGGTTACCCTGTCACTAGTACTAGATGCCATGTGTCCTGGGTGTCCTGTCACTAGTACTAGATGCCATGTGTCCTGGGTCACCCTGTTACTAGTACTAGATGCCATGTGTCCTGGGTGCCCTGTTACTAGTACTAGATGCCATGTGTCCTGGGTGCCCTGTCACTAGTACTAGATGCCATATGTCCTGAGTTACCCTGTCACTTAGCACTAGATGCCATGTGTCCTGGGTTACCCTGTCACTAGTACTAGATGCCATGTGTCCTGGGTGTCCTGTCACTAGTACTAGATGCCATGTGTGCTGGGTTACCCTGTCACTAGTACTAGATGCCATGTGTCCTGGGTTACCCTGATACTAGTACTAGATGCCATGTGTCCTGCGTGCCCCGTCACTAGTACTAGATGCCATGTGTCCTGGGTCACCCTGTCACTAGTACTAGATGCCATGTGTCCTGGGTTACCCCGTCACTAGTACTAGATGCCATGTGTCCTGGGTTACCCTGATACTAGTACTAGATGCCATGTGTCCTGGGTTACCCCGTCACTAGTACTAGATGCCATGTGTCCTGGGTTACGCTGTCACTAGTACTAGATGCCATGTGTCCTGGGTGCCCTGTCACTAGTACTAGATGCCATGTGTCCTGGGTCACCCTGTCACTAGTACTAGATGCCATGTGTCCTGGGTCACCCTGTCACTAGTACTAGATGCCATGTGTCCTGGGTTACGCTGTCACTAGTACTAGATGCCATGTGTCCTGGGTTACCCCATCACTAGTACTAGATGCCATGTGTCCTGGGTTACCCTGTCACTAGTACTAGATGCCATGTGTCCTGGGTTACCCTGTCACTAGTACTAGATGCCATGTGTCCTGGGTTACCCCGTCACTAGTACTAGATGCCATGTGTCCTGGGTTACGCTGTCACTAGTACTAGATGCCATGTGTCCTGGGTTACCCTGTCACTAGTACTAGATGCCATGTGTCCTGGGTTACCCTGTCACTAGTACTAGATGCCATGTGTCCTGGGTGTCCTGTCACTAGTACTAGATGCCATGTGTCCTGGGTCACCCTGTCACTAGTACTAGATGCCATGTGTCCTGGGTTACCCTGTCACTAGTACTAGATGCCATGTGTCCTGGGTTACCCTGTCACTAGTACTAGATGCCATGTGTCCTGGGTTACCCCGTCACTAGTACTAGATGCCATGTGTCCTGGGTTACCCCGTCACTAGTACTAGATGCCATGTGTCCTGGGTTACGCTGTCACTAGTACTAGATGCCATGTGTCCTGGGTTACCCCGTCACTAGTACTAGATGCCATGTGTCCTGGGTTACCCCGTCACTAGTACTAGATGCCATGTGTCCTGGGTTACCCCGTCACTAGTACTAGATGCCATGTGTCCTGGGTTACCCTGTCACTAGTACTAGATGCCATGTGTCCTGGGTTACCCTGTCACTAGTACTAGATGCCATGTGTCCTGGGTTACCCTGTCACTAGTACTAGATGCCATGTGTCCTGGGTTACGCTGTCACTAGTACTAGATGCCATGTGTCCTGGGTTACCCTGTCACTAGTACTAGATACCATGTGTCCTGGGTGCCCTGTCACTAGTACTAGATACCATGTGTCCTGGGTGCCCTGTCACTAGTACTAGATGCCATGTGTCCTGGGTTACCCTCTCACTAGTACTAGATGCCATGTGTCCTGGGTTACCCTCTCACTAGTACTAGATGCCATGTGTCCTGGGTTACCCTCTCACTAGTACTAGATGCCATGTGTCCTGGGTTACCCCGTCACTAGTACTAGATGCCATGTGTCCTGGGTTACCCTGTCACTAGTACTAGATGCCATGTGTCCTGGGTTACCCTGTCACTAGTACTAGATGCCATGTGTCCTGAGTTACCCTGTCACTAGTACTAGATGCCATGTGTCCTGGGTGCCCTGTTACTAGTACTAGATGCCATGTGTCCTGGGTTACCCTGATACTAGTACTAGATGCCATGTGTCCTGGGTTACCCTGTCACTAGTACTAGATGCCATGTGTCCTGGGTTACCCCGTCACTAGTACTAGATGCCATGTGTCCTGGGTTACCCCGTCACTAGTACTAGATGCCATGTGTCCTGGGTGTCCTGTCACTAGTACTAGATGCCATGTGTCCTGGGTTACCCTGTCACTAGTACTAGATGCCATGTGTCCTGGGTTACCCTGTCACTAGTACTAGATGCCATGTGTCCTGGGTTACCCCGTCACTAGTACTAGATGCCATGTGTCCTGGGTGCCCCGTCACTAGTACTAGATGCCATGTGTCCTGGGTTACCCTGTCACTAGTACTAGATGCCATGTGTCCTGGGTTACCCCGTCACTAGTACTAGATGCCATGTGTCCTGGGTTACCCTGTCACTAGTACTAGATGCCATGTGTCCTGGGTTACCCTCTCAGTAGTACTTAAAAGGGTATTCCCACGAACATAATCATTTTTATATTTGTAGATAATTAAAAGTCAAACATTTTTCTATATACTGTATAAGTAATTAAACATTTTGCAGTTTTGAAGATTTTCTCTACATATCTTGTGGTCACAGTCTGTTGTCTTGATCGGTTGCCAGTAGATACGACCATGAATGCAGGAACTTTCTAAGGTCAGAAAACCAGCCATGATTTCCTTATTGGGGTCGGGGTATCTTCCTATATATGTAGTGTCCCTACCTGATAACCTGTCCACAATTAGGACATCATGGCTGGGTTTCTGACAAGTCCCAGACCATAGAAAGGTTTTGCATTTGTGGTTGTATCCATTAGCAACCGATCAAGACAACAGACTGTCACCACTAAGATGAATAGAGAAAATCTATAAAACTCTGCAGAATTTTCAACTACTTATATTTGCAAAAATGTTTAACTTTTAATTATCTACAAATATAGATATAACTATATTCATAGGAATACCCCCTTAATGTTATGTATTCTGTATGCCCTCTCAATAGTACTGGGTCCCATAGGATCTGGGTGTCATGTGTCATGGGTGCCCTGTCATTAGCACTGGGTCCGCCTTGTGTCCTGAGTGCCTTGTTGTTAGTATTTGATGCCATGTTCCTGAGTGCGCTGTCACTAGTATTGGATGCCATGTGTCCTAAGTGACCTGTCGTAAGTACTTGATGCCATGTTCCTGGGTGTCCTATCACTAGTATTGGATGCCATGTGTCTTGGGTGCCCTGTGAAAAGTAGTTGATGCCATGTTCCTGAGAGCCTTGTCACTAGTATTGGATGTCATGTTCCTGAGAGCCTTGTCACTAGTATTGGATGTCATGTGTCCTGGGTGCCCTGTCTTAAGTACTTGATGCCATGTTCCTGGTTTCCCTGTCACTAGTATTGGATGCCATGTTTCCTGGGTGCCCTGTCACTAATATTGGATGCCAAGTGGCCTGGGTTACCTGTCACTAATATTGGATGCCATGTGTCCTGGGTGCCCTGTGAAAAGTAGTTGATGCCATGTTCCTGGGAGCCCTGTCACTAATATTGGATGCCATGTGTCCTGGGTTCCCTATTTTAAGTACTTGATGCCATGTTCCTAGGTGCCCTGTCACTAATATTGGATGCCATGTGTCCTGGGTGCCCTATCATAAGTACTTGATGCCATGTGTCCTGGGTGTCCTGTCACTAGTATTGGATGCCATGTGTCCTGGGTGTCCTGTGAAAAATAGTTGATGCCATGTTCCTGGGAGCGCTGTCACTAGTATTTGATGCCATGTGTCCTGGGTGCTCTGTCTTAAGTATTTGATGCCATGTTCCTGGGTGCCCTGTCAATAGTATTGGATGTTATGTTCTTGGGTGCCCTGTTACTAGTATTGGATGTTATGTTCTTGGGTGCCCGGTTACTAGTATTGGATGCCATGTGTCCTGGGTGCCATCATTAGTAATCTTGATGCTCTGATGACGTTAAGTTCACACTAACGTTGGAGTTTCCATTCTTCGGGTCCACTTGGGAATTGGAAAAACCGAAAACCAATCCACTTAAAAAGCGGTTGCCTGCAGAAACTCACGGACCACACTGACTATTAATGGGTTTCACCGGGTTTCCGCCCAGTTTCTTCCTGATAAAGGCAGAGAGAAAAGTTCTGCTTACAGGACTTTTCTCTCCATATTTTAAAAGCTGAATGGGGAATGGAATCCCAAACGGTTGCACAACGCTAGTATGACCGTAGCCTGACACTGTAGCTGGAGATGACTCTGCCCCCAGTTGTCGTTGCTCCATTTCTCGCAGCAATTGTGTTCCAGTCTTAGATTAATAGCAATCTTTGCCCATCCTGGGCCTGAGTGCCATTGTGGGAGGCGTAACTATGTGTCAGTGAGTTCTGGTGCGCCCCCATCCTGTTTAATAGGCGCTTCGCTCTGATCCATGAATATTCATTTTACAGCAGAACAATCCTTGAAAATCCGGAGATTCCCGCTAGAGATTTGTCATGTCCTTTCCAAGTGCGATTCCCCCGGGTGCAGGGCTGGTTTTCATCGCTTCCAATTCCAACCCATCTGTGGCCTGCGTAATTAACATGACTAAAAAGATTTGGTGGGATTATTGGAGGTTGCATTCGCCGCGACACGATTCTTGTTTTTTATTCGTTTATCTCTGAAACGCCACCGCCGTCGCCTGCAGCCCCTGAATGCTCAGACCGCTCCATTAGCTGCCATGGGGCAGGATGTCGGGATCTACCATGTAAATACGAGGTCCCTCCATCTGACGCCGACGCCGCCCACCGCCGTACATCTCAATCACGCTGTTTAGTTTGGATTTCTACCAAATTTTTGCAGATGGAAAAAGCAAAGAATTTGCCAAAGCGTTGTTGATGTCACGGCCAAATGCCCCGTAAAATATGGAGCGCGGCGGAAAGGTTGTTTTAACGCTTCCAGAAACCTCGGAATAAACAGTCACAATAAAATTTGTTTCTCTGTGCAACTTTTGAGTATCGCAGCGCGGCAGCGGCGGTGCCGGGAGCGTAAATCTCCCTTTTTCTCAGCTCCTCTATCATTGTCCTCTGCAGATGAACAATGGGCGAGCTTAACACCGTCCTGCCTGGAACGCTCGCTCAGCTGCTTAGCCCGCAGAATAGATTTGATCTACTAATTGGCATTCAAGGCAGCGTCTTGGAAAGAAACCAACGCTGCAGCCGGGAGCCGCGGCAAAAATCACATAAATCATAGATCAATGACACAATCCCGAGCAACCGGCAGATTACAAAAGTAAAGCTTTATTTAAAAATACATTAACCAATTCCCTGCTGGAATCCAGGGCAGAGACCAAAACGCTCAGACACATTGTATCACACATTTCAATATTTAGATTATTCAGATGAAAAGATGAAGATCCCCCCCCCCCCCTAATAATACTCCCCCCGCTCCAACCCCCGAGGGTTTACACAAGATGAAATGAAATACAATCAGGAAATCAATACCAATAATGGGAGACTTCCCAGCTCACCCTAACAAATGAGCAATTAGGTTTCTCCAAACACCCCAGAAATATCCGGAATCTTAATGAAATTGTGAATTGATTTCTTCAATAATTAAAACTGATGTCACAGAAAATAAAAGACCCAAAAAAATCAATAGAAAATGACCGATAATTACTGATTTATTATTCACTAATTATATCATAATCAGACCCCTGACATATCTATCTATCTATCTATCTATCTATCTATCTATCTATCTATCTATCTCATATCTATATGTTTATCTAGTTTTCTATCTATCTGGTATCTATGTATCTGTTTGTTTTGCCTATCTACTGTATATCTATCTCTCAGTCTATCTCTTTCACATCTCACACTAACAAATAAATCATTAGGTCCCCAGAAATCCAGAATCTTAATGAAACTGTGAAATTTTAAAATTATTATTTTTTCAGTGACAAATATATAGAAATAGAAAAAGATTATTTATCTATTGTCTATCTATCTCCTATCTATCTATTGTCTATCTATCTATATCTATCTATGTAATATCTATCTCATATCTATCTCCTATCTATTTCTCTATCTATCTATTGTCTATCTATCTATCTATCTATCTCCTATCTATCTAATATCTATTTATCTATCTATCTATCTATCTATCTATCTATCTCATATCTATCTATCTATCTATCTATCTATCTATCTAATATCTATCTATCTAGCTCATATCTATCTATCTATCTATCTATCTATCTATCTATCTATCTATCTCCTATCTATCTATCTATCTATCTATCTATCTATCTATCTATCTATCTATCTATCTATCTCATATCTATCTATCTATCTCTTCTATCTATCTATCTATCTATCTATCTATCTATCTATCTATCTATCTATCTCATATCTATCTATCTATCTATCTATCTCTCCTATCTATCTATCTATCTATCTATCTATCTCATATCTATCTATCTATGTATCTATCTATCTCTTCTATCTATCTATCTATCTATCTATCTATCTATCTATCTATCTATCTATTTAATATCTATCTATCTATTATCTATCTATCTATCTATCTATCTATCTCCTATCTATCTATCTATCTATCTATCTATCTATCTATCTATCTAATATCTATCTATCTATCTATCTATCTATCTATCTCATATCTATCTATCTAATATCTATTTATATATCTATTTATCTATCTCATATCTATCTATCTAATATCTATCTATCTCATATCTATCTATCTCATATCTATCTATCTAATATCTATCTATCTCATATCTATCCATCTCATATCTATCTATCTATCTATCTATCTATCTATCTATCTATTTAATATCTATCTATCTATCTATCTATCTATCTATCTAATATCTATCTATCTATCTATCTATCTCCTATCTATCTATCTATCTATCTATCTATCTATCTAATATCTATCTATCTATCTATCTATCTATCTATCTATCTATCTATCTCATATCTATCTATCTAATATCTATTTATATATCTATTTATCTATCTCATATCTATCTATCTAATATCTATCTATCTCATTTCTATCTATCTATCTATCTATCTATCTCATATCTATCTATCTATCTCATATCTATCTATCTAATATCTATCTATCTCATATCTATCTATCTCATATCTATCTATCTATCTATCTATCTATCTATCTATCTATCTATCTATCTATCTATCTGTATCTCCTATCTATCTATCTATCTATCTATCTATCTATCTATCTATCTATCTATCTATCTATCTATCTATCTATCTATCTGTATCTCCTATCTATCTATCTATCTATCTATCTATCTATCTATCTATCTATCTATCTATCTATCTATCTAATTTGACTGATGATTCAATTATACATGAACTGTGACACTGATGATGTCATCATTCTGAGCACATGACATGGCCTTATTACATCACAGGTGTAATAACAATTCCTTTGTACCTCTCCCCAGCCCATTATACAGTAGCCTGGTCTTCTGTTTTTCTGTTTATGCTGGAGGTTGGTGGGGGGGGACATTAGGGCTCAGCTTTTCCTTGTTTGTTTTGCAGCATTTACATGAGGAGGGGGAGAAGACCTTCCTGATATTTAGTCCATATAAACATGTGCAGATATTTCGGGGGCTACTTAGTGTCACTTCCAGAGATGTCATGATGTAAACATCGCCTTAGAGCCCATTAACCCCGCCGCCCCCGCTCTCTTTGACGCTGTCACTTAGTGAATGTCATGTAGTAATGACTTTCACTCGTTTTGACCTGGGGGCGAAGTGAACCAGACGTGGGGGCTTCACCTGAGACCATCCCCTCCATATGTGCAATGAGAACCAGGTGGGCAAGCAAAAGGCGAAGGCTCTGTGGTGCAGAACATGTGGCGGCCCAGGACACTAATACTGAAGGCGGTCATTGATCTTCCCACTCAGACCTTACCAAGGAAATCAGTGGAGGGGGTCCAAGAAAGTACAATATATACAATATATAAATAGTAAACTAAACCTCCATACTTTACCCTGCAGGCTGACTCCTGGGAAGTGCAAGACAATGGTGCACAACGGACACCACAATGTGACTTCTCATCACGGTCTTGGATCCTTCTGCAGATTTTGTTCTTTAAAGATTGTGCTGTAATATAAGAATATCTTCAGTATAAGATGATCTATAGGTGGCGAGTTCACAAACAATGGCCATAAAATGGCAAATATTGTAAACTCCGTGTATTCTGGCATCTGGCACCATGTTTCTTAAATCCAATAAAAAATGTCTGCAAGAATAGTAATTTCAGAATAATCCTAGTGATGAGATCAGTGACTGGTAGTGATGGAATATTCCACCATGTTGTAAAATGGAGATAAAGGAATATTCTGCTGTGTTATAAAATAGAGATGAAAAAATATTCTTCCATGTTATAAAAGGAAGTTGATGGAATATTCAGCCATGTTATAAAAGGAAGGTGATGGAATATTCAGCCATGTTATAAAAGGAAGGTGATGGAATATTCAGCCATGTTATAAAAGGAAGGTGATGGAATATTCAGCCATGATATAAAAGGAAGGTGATGGAATATTCAGCCATGTTATAAAAGGAAGGTGATGGAATATTCAGCCATGTTATAAAAGGAATTTGATGGAATATTCAGTCATGTTATAAAAGGAAGGTGATGGAATATTCAGCCATGATATAAAATGAAGGTGATGGAATATTCAGCCATGTTATAAAAGGAAGGTGATGGAATATTCTGCCATGTTATAAAAGGAAGTTGATGGAATATTCAGTCATGTTATAAAAGGAAGGTGATGGAATATTCAGCCATGTTATAAAAGGAAGGTGATGGAATATTCAGCCATGATATAAAATGAAGGTGATGGAATATTCAGCCATGATATAAAATGAAGGTGATGGAATATTCAGCCATGTTATAAAAGGAAGGTCATGGAATATTCAGCCATGTTATAAAAGGAAGGTGATGGAATATTCAGCCATGATATAAAATGAAGGTGATGGAATATTCAGCCATGTTATAAAAGGAAGGTGATGGAATATTCTGCCATGTTATAAAAGGAAGTTGATGGAATATTCAGTCATGTTATAAAAGGAAGGTGATGGAATATTCAGCCATGTTATAAGAGGAAGGTTATGGAATATTCAGCCATGTTATAAAAGGAAGGTGATGGAAAAATTCAGCCATGATATAAAATGAAGGTGATGGAATATTCAGCCATGATATAAAATGAAGGTGATGGAATATTCAGCCATGTTATAAAAGGAAGGTCATGGAATATTCAGCCATGTTATAAAAGGAAGGTGATGGAATATTCAGCCATGATATAAAATGAAGGTGATGGAATATTCAGCCATGTTATAAAAGGAAGGTGATGGAATATTCTGCCATGTTATAAAAGGAAGTTGATGGAATATTCAGTCATGTTATAAAAGGAAGGTGATGTAATATTCAGCCATGTTATAAAAGGAAGGTGATGGAATATTCAGCCATGATATAAAATGAAGGTGATGGAATATTCTGCCATGTTATAAAAGGAAGGTGATGGAATATTCTGCCATGTTATAAAAGGAAGTTGATGGAATATTCAGCCATGTTATAAGAGGAAGGTGATGGAATATTCAGCCATGTTATAAAAGGAAGGTGATGGAATATTCAGCCATGATATAAAATGAAGGTGATGGAATATTCAGCCATGTTATAAAAGGAAGGTTATGGAATATTCAGCCATGTTATAAAAGGAAGGTGATGGAAAAATTCAGCCATGATATAAAATGAAGGTGATGGAATATTCAGCCGTGTTATAAAAGGAAGATGATGGAATATTCAGCCATGATATAAAAGGAAGGTGATGGAATATTCAACCATGTTATAAAGGGAAGGTGATGGAATATTCTGAAATGTTATAAACTGGAGATCATACACTATTCAACCACATTATAAATTGGAAATAATGAAATATTCCACGATGTTATAAAATAGTTATGAAAGAATATTCTGCCATTTTGTAGAAATTGATGTTACTGTATAAAAAGGAGATGGAGGAATATTCTGCTGTGCTATAAACTGATTATTCAGGAATATTCTGCCATGGTATAAAATGGAGACAATAGAATAATCCGCTGTGTTATACAATGGAGATGATGGACTATTCCGCTGTATTATAATGGTGAATTTTTACAGTTTTTTTCCCGCATTGGGGGGGAGGGGGGATGGGATTTTCTAGACACTTTTGAGAGACCTCAGGAGTTTAATTATGGAGCAAAAGTCAGGTCTTTTCTTGAGGAGAGGAAATGCCACAGGGATCTCCTCAGAACGGAGCAAGGTCAGCCCAGACGATGAGAGAGCGCGATTTTCTGAGAATATTAAGTGCGAGCGAGATCTTCCTGGAGGCTTCATCCAAGTATAATGAAGACGGAGAAACTTCACCGGGAGAGAACAGGAAAGTAAGGAAGGCGAAAGGGACAGAGAGAAAGACGTCCCAGATTACCTGCCCAGGAGAGGGCGACATTGTGAGGAAAGGAAGGGGGTCTCAAAATTTTACCAATTTAGGAGGGTTCTATGTCTACAGTCATCTTTGGGCCCTTGTGGATGAGGGGCCCCGAGGTCCCTACCACAGAAGAGAGGGGCTCTTCAGTATTACTAGATATGGATGGGGTGTGGTCATGGATCAAGTACAATGTGATGTCACCAGGAGTCACTAATAGGATACAATTTGATGTCATCAGGAGTCATAATAGCATACAGTGTGATGTCACCACAAGTCACTAATAGAGTACAGTGAGACATTATCGTGTTGATATTGTGATGCCATTATCTATCATGAATCTCATATACTGTGATGTCATCAAGTATCATGACTCTTATATAATATGACATTAGTCTGCGTCATGGAACTGATCCATTTTTATGCCATCATGTATCATGGATCTGACAAACTGTGATGTGAATACGTGTCACGTGACATCATTGGCAGGAAGGTAGTATGCAGCTTTTGCTATAAGATCCTGAGAGTTTTCCCAGTTATGCAGTAGGTTGATGTTCACTACAGATAAAAGCATAGCTACACTTTTAAGTGACTTTTCAAGATCAGCTGACATGTGTACACTATTTCTAACCCTTATATGACTTTTTTATGACTTTGCAGTTTTAGCAGTTTTCCCCTCTGCAGGTTCTATCTCTAATCTTCAGTTCTCCTTGAGCTGGAAGCAGAGGACTATGATGTCTCCCATAGACAGTACATAAAAAAGCAGGTGAGTTTGCTCCATAACTCAGGAGCAGCAGCAGATGGGACATTACAGAAAAGTGCTGAACTGTAGAGATGGGAATAAAGCACTTGGGGTGAGATAGAAAACTTTCAGGAACCTGCAGCAGCCTCTGTCTGTGTCTCTGCCCCCCCCCCCCATAGACTTCTATGGGCAGCTGTAATCTAATACCTCTGTGAAACTCCAAGACAAATTTAGCAGAGATTTGAGAGTTAATGTCATTTTTCTAGTGGGCGGGCAGCAGGAAGGAAACCAGCTGAGTGGAGAAAGAGGCATTTTTCTTACAATGTATTACAGAATTTGGGGAATTTTTTTCCATAAAGACAAGAATTTTTGGTTTTGTGCTTTAATTTCTCACCATCTTCAAGGACACTGCTTGTTGTCAGTGTATGGGAAGGTTCTTGTTAAGATTTAGTGGCTGAAAATCCTTCCTAACTTTCACAGCTGAGGATTTGTTACACTTGTGCCTGGTCCACCACACAATCCTCTGTACTTACTAGTCTAGCAGATCTCTTTCCTGCCCTAAAGTGTTATGTAGCTGAGGCTTGCAGAGGATTGTCTTGACTGGCTGCGATTGTAACAAACCCTCAGTTTATGGCATGTAAGGGGTTAATTCTCACAAGGGGGTGACACTCCTTATAGTATCATCCAGTGATCTGTGCAGTACAGGACTTATTAAGGAGCACTTACATAAGTGATTCCTTAGTGATAATATGATTATAATTACTCTGGAATTTCTACTAATGTTGTGTTATTAGTAAACACCAGGAGGCGCTCATTACTGCCCTGGCGCTCCTGAGAGGGGCCCGGGGCCCCAGGGGCACTGCGCTGTGGAGTCTCCTGTAGATAAAGGGCAAGCAGCCTGAGCAATAACCTTCTGCCTATAGCGAGTCTGACCTAATACTCATGACAGCAGAGGATCTGTTAGGCTAAGTTCACGCGGGCTTTTTTTGGTACGGAACGTGAGGTGGAGGCCGCCTCAGGTTCCGGACCGAAATATGGGTAGCTGCGACTGGATGCCGGTGCATGTCCCGAGGTGACCCTGCCTGAAAGAATGAGTATGTCGCTTCTTTTTTCCGGGAACTGGTAAAAAGAACTGACCGGCTCCCATTAATTTCAATGGGAGCCGTCTTTTGAGTCAGGATTTTGAGGTGCATACGGCCTCAAAATCCTGACCAAAAAACACAGTGTGAACTTACCCTTACTATTACAACCATCCCTCATCACTAACCTCTGAGCTCCTGTCACACAAAGAGTGGGGTCAGTGGGGTCATTATGATCAGTCAGGTGTATTCTTTGGGATCACTATGACCAGTAAAATATGGTCAGTGGGGTCAGTACAGCCAGTCAGGAGCAGTCAGTGGGGCCAATTCATTCAGACAGGTGCGGTCAGTGGGGTCACTATGGCCAGTCAGGTGTGGTCAGTGTGGTCACTATGGCCAGTCAGGTGCAGTCAGTGGGGTCACTATGGCCAGTCAGAGGTGGTCAGTGGGGTCACTACGGTCAGTCAGGTGAGGTCAGTGGGGTCACTACGGTCAGTCAGGTGAGGTCAGTGGGGTCACTATGGCCAGTCAGGTGCGGTCAGTGGGGTCACTATGGCCAGTCAGGTGATGTCAGTGGGGTCACTATGGCCAGTCAGGTGTAGTCAGTGGGGTCACTATGGCCAGTCAGAGGTGGTCAGTGGGGTCACTATGGCCAGTCAGGTGCGGTCAGTGGGGTCACTATGGCCAGTCAGGTGCGGTCAGTGGGGTCACTACGGTCAGTCAGGTGAGGTCAGTGGGGTCACTACGGTCAGTCAGGTGAGGTCAGTGGGGTCAATATGGCCAGTCAGGTGATGTCAGTGGGGTCACTATGGCCAGTCAGGTGATGTCAGTGGGGTCACTATGGCCAGTCAGGTGTAGTCAGTGGGGTCACTATGGCCAGTCAGGTGATGTCAGTGGGGTCACTATGGCCAGTCAGGTGTGGTCAGTGGGGTCACTATGACCAGTCAGGTGTGGTCAGTGGGGTCACAATGGCCAGTCAGGTGCGGTCAGTGGGGTCACTATGACCAGTCAGGTGTGGTCAGTGGGGTCACTATGGCCAGTCAGGTGTGGTCAGTGGGGTCACTATGGCCAGTCAGGTGATGTCAGTGGGGTCACTATGGCCAGTCAGGTGATGTCAGTGGGGTCACTATGCCCAGTCAGGTGCGGTCAGTGGGGTCACTATGGCCAGTCAGGTGCGGTCAGATCTGCACATACATAACATTAACCCTTTACTAATGCAAGTTCTGAGGTCTTCACTTCTGGAGCTATCAGATAATCTGTTTCTAGTAAAGCTGGGTGTGACATGAAAGGCACATCTGCCTAAATAGAAGTGGGCCCCCTCCCCACCCTGTGCTGGATCAGTGTATACCTGGGTTGTCACAGGGTCAGGAGTCTGGTAATGCTGCTCACATTTTTGTCTTAACCCCCAGTGTTACCTTTAGGACTACTTCCCCCATGATCCTCGGTTCTGTCAGGGGTTGGCGCCCAGTGCCCCGCACATTCCCAGGATGCTGAGGTATAAGGGTCTGTGCTGGGAGCTGTCACCTGGGAAGCAGAAGAGATGAAGCAGGAATCACCCGCTGCCCCGGAGCTGCGTCACATGAAGAGCGAGCGGTCAGTGAAATAAACCAGACGAGAAACCGTCAAAAAGACGAAAAAACCTTGAGGCGAAAAAAGGATTAATAAGAATAGAAGAAATGATGAAATTCCCATCAAACTATTCCCAGGGATGATTGTCTATATACTGTAGGGTTTGTTACAATGTACCAGCGCAGCAGCAGAACAATGTATAGCATGTCCTGATAGTCTGTTACAATGTATCAGTGCAGCAACAGAACAATGTATAGCATGTCCTGATAGTCTGTTACAATGTACCAGCGCAGCAGCAGAACAATGTATAGTATGTCCTGATAGTCTGTTACAATGTACCAGCGCAGCAGCAGAACAATGTATAGCATGTCCTGATAGTGTGTTACAATGTACCAGTGCAGCAGCAGAACAATGTATAGCATGTCCTGATAGTCTGTTACAATGTACCAGTGCAGCAGCAGAACAATGTATAGCATGTCCTGATAGTCTGTTACAATGTACCAGTGCAGCAGCAGAACAATGTATAGCATGTCCTGATAGTCTGTTACAATGTACCAGTGCAGCAGCAGAACAATGTATAGCATGTCCTGATAGTCTGTTACAATGTATAAGTGCAATAAAAAAATCTATCAATCTGACGTGCAGAATGTTTCATTTAGGTCAGGTTCACATCTGGGTTCAGGTTTCCGTTCTTCAGGCTTGCTTGGGGGCCCAGAAAATGGAAGCGTTCCCATGAAAGCCATAGACTGTAATGGGGTCTGCCCAAAAAAAGCAGAGAGAAAAGTCCTTTGTAGGGTACGGGATCCTCAAATGAATCCAGGATCAGGTGTGAACCTGCCTGACTGAGATTATCAGGAACGAGCTCAACTTTAACAAACCCTCAGCTGTATTTCTTCCATGTCTTCTGATCAGCGGAGGTGATGTCATTACATTATGTATTATAGACTGATGACATCATCACACAATGCTGACAGAGTGAAACAAAGTGGTGATTGGACCGCAAATAAGCCAAATCCTTCCAGCTTATAAAATTTTTTTGGAGAAGTCTTCAGTAGTTCATACCTACAGTATAGTAATGGCTAACTTAAAAAGAGAAGAAAAGAAAAGAAGAAAAAAGGTGGAATGTAATACGTCTGTAGTTCAATCTATTGCTCTCTGTTATCAGCCATGTCAGGAGAGGAGAGGCTGACTGTAGGACAGGTGAATACAATCTATTACTCTCTGTTATCAGCCATGTCAGGAGAGGAGAGGCTGACTGTAGGACAGGTGAATACAATCTATTACTATCTGTTATCATCCATGTCAGGAGAGGAGAGGCTGACTGTAGGAGAGGTGAATACAATCTATTACTATCTGTTATCAGCCATGTCAGGAGAGGAGAGGCCGACTGTAGGACAGGTGAATACAATCTATTACTATCTGTTATCAGCCATGTCAGGAGGGGAGAGGCTGACTGTAGGACAGGTGAATACAATCTATTACTATCTGTTATCAGCCATGTCAGGAGAGGAGAGGCTGACTGTAGGACAGATGACTACAATCTATTACTATCTGTTATCAGCCATGTCAGGAGAGGAGAGGCCGACTGTAGGATAGGAGAATACAATCTATTACTATCTGTGGTACTATTCCGTTATCGGGCCAGCAGCAGCGCAGTTCAGCAGCAGCTTTCGGGACAGCAGTTCAGCAGCGGGAATTACAATGACATCCGAGGACTGCTGGCCCGATGCTTGTGCCCAGTAACCAGTACATCGATGACCCCCCTCCCCCATCCTTCTCCTCCTGCCAGTGCTGCCCCCCAGCTCTCCTTACATCTTCCCCGTACCCTCTCCCCGCCACACGACTAGGCCTCACCTCAGCGCTAGTACCGAGACCGAAAGGAAAGACACCGGGGCTCAATCCAGGCCCTGACAAGAAACACGCCGACTATAGGAACGGTGAGCTACAGCGAGCCGGAGGGACAAACTTTCTGCAGCGTCCGGCGGCTATCTAGTAGCATTCATTGCTCAAGATTTACGGTGAGGCCTATTACAGGGAGAGGGTACGGGGCAGATGTAAGAAGAGCTGGGGGGCAGCACTGGAAGGAAGAGGAGGATGAGGGCATCGATCGATGTACTGCCTACTACACACAAGCACGGCCTCTATCATCGGGCCAGCATCGGCTTAGTCATGTGGCGGGGAGAGGGTACGGGGTAGATGTAAGGAGAGCTGGGGGGCAGCACTGGAAGGAGGAGGAGATGGAGGGGGGGTCATTGATGTACTGGCTACTGGGCACAAGCATCGGGCCAGCAGTCCTCGGATGTCATTGTAATTCCCGCTGCTGAACTGAACTGCTGTCCCGAAAGCTGGTGCTGAAATGCGCTGCTGCTGGCCCGATAACGGAATAGTACCCTATCTGTTATCAGCCATGTCAGGAGAGGAGAGGCCGACTGTAGGACAGGTAAATACAATCTATTACTATCTGTTATCAGCCGTGTCAGGAGGGAGAGGCTGACTGTAGGAGAGGTGAATACAATCTATTACTATCTGGTATCAGCCATGTCAGGAGGGAGAGGCTGACTGTAGGACAGGTGAATACAATCTATTACTATCTATCAGCCATGTCAAGAGGGAGAGGCTGACTGTAGAACAGGGGAAAACAGTCTGTTACTCCCTGTTGGGCTGGGGAAAGGTTCTAGCACTATCTTGAGCTTCTTTCCTCCGGAGACGTCACTTTGTAGATTCTCTGGCTGGGTATTTGCCTCTTTCCTTGCAGCTTGCTGACATTTATTACTCTCAGATGATCGGAGTCGCCCCTCTCATCATTAGACAACGTATTCTTTTCTGACGCTTTGTGTACTGTTCTTGCAGTGACTTTGTCGGATCGACCACTTCCATGTGAAACTAAATATTAACTCCCAGGAATAAATAGAAAGATTATGAATGATAATCTGTTTTCCCTTAGCCCAAACAGCAGCACAACTGGGGTATTCCTGCCCCTAATGAGCTGTTAGGACAGGTGGAATTTTTAATTACCTAACAGCTTTTGACCCCTATAAGAGGTCGGAAGACATGCTCCTCCCTTGTGTTAGTAACAAGTATGATATACAGAGAGCAATTTATGCCAAGAGCTACACACACATACACAAAATCTGTACAATAGCACCTCTTAGGGAGGGAGCCTTGTGCTGCTGTTTGGGCTAAGGGAAAACAGATTATCATTCATAATCTTTCTTTCCCCCTACGCCCAACAGCAGCACAACTGGGGATTTAGCAAGTATTATCTCCCCTAGGGCGGGACCTCCTGGCAGGCTGATGCCAAGACGGAGTGCCCAAATGCTGTAGCATCGGCCGTACGCCAGTCCAATCTGTAGTGTTTGGCAAAAGTCAGCTGTGAGCTCCAAGAGGCTGCAGCACATATCTGCTCTAGAGAGAGGAACCGTGTTTCTGCCCATGATGTCGCCACTGATCGGGTGGCATGGGCTCGTAGGAAATCTGGAACAGGAAGATTCTGAGCCCGTAGGGAACAGCTGATGGCTTCTCTGATCCATCTAGACAGGGTTACCTTTGATGCTTTAGCGCCTCTATTGTGGCCAAACACATTAACCAGAAGATTCTCTGATCTTCGGAACGGTGCTGTACGGTCCAGGTAGATACGTAGTGTTCTTACCAGATCCAGTGTGTGTAGCTTCTCCTCCTGCTCAGTGGCAGGGGAGGGAAAGAAACCTGGTAGGGTGATCACTTGATTGGTGTTCTGAAGTGTGGGTACCTTCAGCAAGAATCCTGGGACGAACCTTAGCTGTACTCTGTCAGGAAAGAAAGTTATGAAAGGTTCGGAGGCTGCTAGAGCCTGCAATTCGCCAACCCTCTTGGCGGAGGTTATTGCCAACAGAAAGGTCACTTTAAATGACAGGTACTTCCAGTCCACTTCAGATAATGGTTCGAAGGGGGGCGCACATAGCTCTTGTAGAACCGCGGCCAGGTCCCACCTGGGGACAGGGGGCCGTACCTGGGGGCGGAGCCTGGCAGTCCCCCTAAAGAACTGTTTGACAAGAGGATCTTGTGATAACCGTGTCTCCAGGAGAGCAGATAGAGCTGACACTTGAACCTTGAGGGTGGTAGGTGCTAGTCCTCTCTCCAGGCCGTTCTGTAAGAACTCTAGGACTGCATCTCTGTCTGGATCGCGGTGGCTGCCTGTACACCAATCTCGGAATATCCGGGCGATCCTTTGGTAGCTCTGATTGGTTGCCTCTGCTCTTGAATGGGCTAAGATACTTAGCACTCCCTGGGACAATCCTCTGTCTGCGCGTATGGCGCGGTTAGCCTCCAGGCAGTGAGGTTGAATTTGTCTAGGTCCAGGCACGGCCGACTGTTCAGTGACACCAGGTTCCTGACTGGTGGAAGCCTCCAGTAGTTCCCCCGACTCATAAGGATAAGGTCGGTGAACCATGCCCTTTTTGGCCAGAACGGCATAATCACTATTGCCGAAGTCTGGTCCTGCCTGAGTTTCGCCAATACCTTCGGTATCATCGGGATGGGAGGGAACACGTATGCCAGTTCGAACCTCCATGGTATTGACAGGGCATCCACAGCCAAAGGGTTGTCTTCCCGGTACAGGGAGCAAAACCTTTCTACTTTGGCATTGTGTTGGGTGGCCATCAGATCCACCTCGGGGAGACCCCACCTCCTGGTCAGGTAGTGGAAGATGTCCTGATTCAGGGACCATTCGCCTGCGGTCGGCCGGCCTCTGCTGAGTTGATCCGCTAGGATGTTCAGGCGGCCCTGGATATGTACCGCAGCCAGCTGGGAGAGGTTTCGTTCTGCCCAGGAGAAGATCAGGTTGGTGACTTGCATGAGCGAGGGGGACCTGGTTCCTCCCTGCTTGTTGATATAGTGGACTGTCGTCAGATTGTCTGATCTTACTTTGACCGCTTTCCCTCGTAGAAGTGGTGCAAATGACAGAAGGGCTCGATGAACTGCGGTAAGCTTGCGCCAGTTGGATGAGTGTATCCTCTCCCGCTGATTCCATGTACCTTGAACCGGGGTCTCCCCCAGATGAGCTCCCCAGCCTGTGAGGGAGGCATCTGTAGTCAACAGGGTCCAGGCGGGCTGGACCGAGGACTTCCCATCTCGCAGATGGGTCCACCAGGGCAAGGTTTGCCGGGTGCTGATGGTTAACTGGATTGGCTTCTGTAAACCTGAAGGACTGTGATTCCAGACTCTCAAGATCTCGTTCTGTAGAGGGCGCATATGCCATAGGGCCCAAGGAACTGCATCTAGGGCAGCGAACATCAATCCAAGGACCTTCATAGCCGTCCTGATGGTGACCTTCCGTGTGGAAGACAAATGATGTGCTGCCCGAGCAATTTTCCTTTTGCGAGGAGAGGGTAGAGAGACCGTCATGTTGAGAGAGTCTAGAATAAGTCCCAGGAACTGAACTCGTGTTGATGGCACCATCACTGACTTCTGCCAGTTTACCAGCCACCCCAGCTTGTCTAGTAGAGCTACGACGGTCTGCACCTGCAAGGTAAGAACCTCCTTTGAATGAGCCTTCAGAAGCCAGTCGTCCAGATACGGGACTATGAATATGCCTTGAAGGCACAGGGCGGCAGCGACCGGAGCTATAACCTTTGTGAAGGTGTGGGGGGCGGAGGATATGCCGAACGGGAGGGCTGCGAACTGGAAGTGCGCCTCTTTCCCTTGTATGTCTACGGCAATCCTTAGGAACTTTCGGTGTGCCAGAAAGATGGGTACGTGGAGGTAGGCGTCCTTCAGGTCCAGAGTGACAAAGTGATCTCCAGGGTGCATGAAAGGTAGTACTGACCTTATGGTTTCCATGCGAAACCGCAGCCTGTGTATGAAATGATTCAGATACCTGAGATCGATGATCATACGCCACTCGCCTGATGGCTTGGGGACCAAGAAGACTGGAGAGTAGACGCCTGTGCCTTGCTCTGCGCGAGGAACCATCTCTAGCGCGGCCTTGTCCACGTACTCCTGAATCAATCTCTCCAGATGAAGTTGTTTGGGGCCCTGAAGAGGGCGGGTTCTTACCATCTTCTCTGGCGGCTGGGAAACAAAATTAATTTTATAGCCTTCCTGGATCGTCTGGATGACCCAGGGGTCCCGAATATTCTGCCGCCAGGCCTCCACATAGTGGGAAAGACGACCGCCCACCCCAGGGGAAGGGGGGGGGGGTAGGAAGGGGGGGTGTACTGAGAGGGAATTAGAAGGGGGCATTCTTACGGCCACGAGATGAGCCCCGACCTCTTCCTCTCCCGGATCGCCGCTGGCCTCTGGTGCCTCTCCGGGTGCCTCTTCCTCGAAAGGAGGTACTCCGACCTTCAAGGGGCTGTGGCAGGTTCTTGCCCTTGGAGTCAGCCCAGCCTTCCATGATGTGGTCGAGCTCCCTTCCGAACAGCCGTCCGGGCTCAAAGGGGAGACCACAGAGGCTATTTTTGGAAGTAAGGTCAGCCTTCCAGGGTTTCAGCCATAGGGGTCGGCGAGCCACAGTAGCCAGTGCCATGGATCTAGCCGCCAGACGGGTCTGAAAATGGGTAGCCTCTGTCAGGTGATCCACCAACAGCGTGATGTCGGACACTGCCGCGAGGAGATCATCACGATCCACGCCGGAATCGATGTCCTTGGCCAGGGATGACAGTTCTGCGCGTAAGCCAGTTGCTACCTCATTCGCGACCATGCCCAAAGAGGCCTGGGCAGAGGCGGACGAATATACACGCCTCAAAGATCCTTCGACTCGGCAATCCATGGGGTCCCTGAGGCCCGAGCCGTCCTCTGATGGAAGGATGGAGCGCCTTGATAACTTGGCCACGGCGACGTCCACCTTTGGTGGGGGACCCCACGCCTTTAGTTGACTTTCAGAGATGGGAAAAAGTGCCTTGAAGCGTGTGGATGGCGCAAAGGATCTCTCCGGGTGCCTCCATTCGCCCTCCATCAGGCGGAGCATCTCCGAAGAGGGCCTGAAGGTACGAGACCTACGGCTAGAGCCTTCCCCGCCTTCCCGGTCTCTGATTCTTAGGGTCTCTGGACATTTTGTCCAGGGGAAAAATCTCCTTCTCCTCTTCCGTACTAGAAGACGACTCCACATCCCTGAGGCGCAGCTTTTCCAGAGGCGGCAGGGACAATTCACAATCCAGCCGTGGCCTCTTGGCCAGGGAGACGGCTTCCATCCTTTTCATGGAGTCCTGGACGTACCCCTTCACCCAGGAAACCATCTCTCGCATAGGAGTTGTTTCAACAGAGGGGGCCCTGCACCCCTGACAGAACCGATATTGGGAGTCATCAGGCAGCGGCACTCTACAGGAAGCGCACGCCAGATGCTTCCTTTTGGAAGCAGCCTTCCTTCTAGGAGGAACAGTGGAGGAAGAAGAAGACATTCTGAGGAGGAAGAAAAGGATACACTAACTACTTACTGCCCCCAGGGATGCAACTCCCCAACCTCCCTCTCCCCCGCCCTGGCCATGTCCACCAAACCTTAGTCAATGAAGACAGCTCTCCAGCAATGAAATGACCAGGGAGCTTCACCAACTGATGTGCTTGCAACCGGAGCGACAAGCACTAACTGAAGCTCTAGGGGGACTTAAATAGGCCAGGGGGCGGGGTTTTGCCCGGAGCCCCGCCCAGGGGGCAGGGGCTACAACGGAGCCAGAATCTCCATGAGAAAAGGGGAGGGGGGAAGACAGGGGGGGGGGATCTGACTCAGGTATGGTCCCAAGGACCGGGGGACCCCCCCCAAACTACCACGGCAATGCTCGTGTCTAGGGGTTATTCTCTTTCTGTCCGCCGCGAGACCCGCGCACTGCGCATGCGCGGCGGACCCTGCTAGACGGCGGACCCGAGGAACCTGAGAAAGGTTCCTAGGTCTAGCGTTCCTATACCCGGGGAAAGCCCCGACCCGGCGCGCCAGCCAGACAGGAGCGCGCACGAGCTGACAGGGTCCCCGCCGGGAGAAGAGGACCCCTGCTGAAAAAAGAAGAAGATGTCCAAGAAAAAGATCTTCCGCTGTCAGGTACGGATGGGGGAGAGTAGTGGACCCCTATAGGAGGTCAGAACACCTGCTCCCCCCCTGACCACCTGTCCTGTCCCACAGGACAGAAAAAAACACAAGGGAGGAGCATGTCTTCCGGCCTCTTATAGGGGTCAAAAGCTGTTAGGTAATTAAAAATTCCACCTGTCCTAACAGCTCATTAGGGGCAGGAATACCCCAGTTATGCTGCTGTTGGGCGTAGGGGGAAATATAAATATACATAGTTATGTCTCCATTGCCTGCTCTTTCTTTGGTCTTCAGTGCCATGACAGAGCAGAAAGATGGACTTTTATCATTTTGTCTATTGGTAATAGACATGCACTGGACCTCATGGATTTTGTGTTCTCAGACTTACAAGCTTCTCCCTTTTTCCAACAAACGTACCGATGGTCATTATGGCCAACCCTGAGAACACTAGCCCAACTGAGAAATATGGGGGGTGGCAGCGTCATGTTGTGGGGTTGTTTTGCTGCAGGAGGGACTGGTGCATGTCTCAAAATAGATGGCACCATGAGGAAAGAACATTACGTGGCAATACTGAAGCAACATCTCAAGACATCAGCCAGGAAGATAAAGCTTGGGCACAAACGGGTCTTCCAAATGGACAATGACCCGAAGTATCTGCCAAACTGGTTACAAGGTGTGTTCAAGATAATAAGGTCAATGTTTTGGAGCCGCCATCACAAAGCCCTGATCTCAATCCTATTGAAAACTGAAAAGGCAAATGCAAGCAAGGCGACCTACAAACATGGCTCAGTTATACCAGGAGGAACGGGCCCAAATTCCTGGAAACTATTGTGAGAAGCTTGGGGAAGGAGATCCAAAATGTGTGACCCAAGGGTAACCAAGTTTAAGGGTAACCTGGGTTTGCCAAGGACAACATCTGCATGTAGTTTGTATGTTCTTCCCGTGTTTGGTGGGTTTCCTCCGGGTACTCCGGTTTCATCCCACAGTCCAATGACATCCTGATAGGAGGATAGATTGTGAGCCCTATATGGGATATGCGGAATATCATGGTGCTATATAAGAAAACAAACTAAATGCAAAAATAATAACCACTCAACTTCCTCAGACTCCTGAATGGCAAACATGCAACAGGGAAAAGATTGTTGCCCAGCTAGGGATCACTGGCATTTTTGGTTCTGGGAAAGCTGGGTAATGGGATCAGCAGGTGAAGTGGGGAAAACGTAATCATTTCCAGTTCCTGTCGCTGTCCAGTACCAGCCCTCCTGCGGTATACGGCTCGCCACCATCTTTAAACGGTTATGAAGTGGCCTTTAATCATCTTCAGAGCAGGATCTAGCGATGAATTATTCATGAGCAGATAAAGTAAAGGACCAGTGTGGCAGTGGCGGCGGCCGGCGGCAGGCGTATCACATGTCTGCCGGGCGCTTAAACATGTTGTACCAATCTGTTCCCATTTCTGTGAGTGGCTTCCTGCCCCATCCAGGGCGATACCCACACATGGATCTAATAAGCAGAACACAGGCCGGTAATTGGTGTGATCGCCTGGTCAGACCGGGTCAGCAATATGAGTAATGTCTCACAGCGGGCGACAACAGGGCGACCAAACTGCGCCAAATATACAATGTGAGCACTTACTGCACCCGTAATGCGTCTAGAAGTGACTCCGCAAAAAGTGTGGGGCACACTCATTTTATACCACAATGGCTTCTAGTGAACCACCATAGGTCCGAGCCGAAAATATTTCCATGTAGATTCCCCTTTCTGGTGGAAAAACGATAAATTTGTCTGGTCATAAAGGACACAAAAGCCTTTTCTCACACCATGATTATCTATCTATTGTCTGCTATCTATCTATCTATCTATCTATCTATCTATCTATCTATCTCATATCTATCTATCTATCTATCTATCTATCTATCTATCTATCTATCTATCTATCTATCCATCTATCTATCTATTCATCTATCTATCTATCTATCTATCTATCTATCTATCTATATATCTTCTATCTATCTATCTATCTATCTATCTATCTATCTATCTATCTCATATCTATCTATCTATCTATCCATCTATCTATCTATTCATCTATCTATCTATCTATCTATCTATCTATCTCATATCTAACTATCTATCTATCTATCTCCTATCTATCTATCTATCTATCTATCTATCTATCTATTCATCTATCTATCTATCTATCTATCTATCTATCTATCTATCTCATATCTAGTATCTATCTCATATCTATCTATCTCATATCTATCTATCTATCTATCTATCTATCTATCTATCTATCTATCTCCTATCTATCTATCTATCTATCTATCTATCTATCTATCTATCTCTATCTCTCCGCAGCTCCTATCCAGTACAGTTAGGATGAGACTGATTATTTGCAGATCTCTGATGTTTCGCTTGTATGATAATGATAAATCTCCGGGGCAGGGTGTTACATGATATGTAGAACATTCCGCTCAGTCTTGGCTCAGGAACAGGATTCATTTGCACTCAGACACATTTCATGTAATTGAAAAGTGCTCTTAAAAAATTCTCACATCAAATGTGTTCCCGCCTGATTCAGAGACCATATGTCATGTGAGGATCCGGCTGCCTCTGTTCTCCTGAAAAATGGGAGTAAAATTCTGTAAATTCAGTGTTTATCATGAATGTGAGATTTATCTATCAAAATGATGGTGATCATGTGAGTTACTCCCAAGCGTGGCACAGAATCAAAGGTATTCTTGATGAGAAGAGAGTACAGACATAGTAGTAATACGTGGTCGAAAGATACTATATACCAACAAGGTCACTGCACCTTACACTCTTCTCCTGAAATACTTTGTGCTGCTGGAACCCTGCTCCATCCACTATGTAACTCTCAGTCTGTGACCTCCTCTATATGATCAGTACACTCCTCTTCTGAAATCCTCTGTGCTGCTGGGGACTCTGTTTCTGCTTCTATGTTAGTCAGTCTGTGACTTTCCCTATAAGACCAGCACACTCCTGAATCACTGAAACAGCACACTTTTGAAACACTTCTGAAACACTCTGTGCTGCTAGAATCCTGGACTTTTCATTATGTAACTCTCAGTCTGTGACCTCTCCCACACTCCTCTCCTGAAATGCTTTGTCCTGCTGGGGACCCATCTCCTCCCACTATGTAACTCTCAGTCTGTGATCTCCTCTATGAGATCAGCTCACTCCTCTCCTGAAATACTCTGTGCTGCTAGGGACCCCACTCCATCCACTATGTAACTCTCAGTCTGTGACCTCCTCAATAAGATTTGGACACTCCTCTCCTGCAATGCTTTGTCCTGCTGGGGACCTTCCCAATCCACTATGTAACGCTCTGTCTGAGACTCATGCTGTGAGAGGGGAAGAGGAGCAGCAAGAAGGAGACATCACAGAATAGCTATCACCAGGAGACTCCACCCACTCAGCAGACATGGAAAGAAAGTGAAGGTTTATAAAATGAGACATGTAAAATTTTTGGCTCTGCTACATTCAATTCACATCTAGCGCAGTAGTGTGTGTGTGTGTGTGTGTGTGTGTGTATGTGTGTGTGGGAAGGGGGTGGTGGTGGCGGATTTAGACTTTAACAGTCCTACACTACACCATCTCTCAGTAAAATTACTACCCACCTTTCCCCTTCGCCCCCCCATCTTCATTATAATGATCAAAATGACTAAAAATCAATTAACTACAATAACTAATAATAAATATAAAATTGTAAATAATGAGATAAAACTTCCATGAATGCTGAAGCGTGTAGAGCGCTGCGAGGTGTGCGGCGGTTGTGTCTCTTGGTGTGCATGCGGCGCGGTGAGCTGTGCTATAATGGTGGCTCTTGTGCCCGCCGCCCCCTGCAGACATCTCCCATCAGATCAGAAGCTTTTTCAAGTTATCATCTTGGGAAATTTCTTTCAAGGAAATGACTACAAAGCCGTGTTCGGGAGCGTCGCCCGCTGTGCGCCCCACTGTGTGTTTTTAATAAGGAGAGTCACCCAGCCATAAAGGTGGATCCTGTTCTACATGGATGAGAGTCTACCAGCGGGGGTGCGGGAGGCGCGAGGCATCGCTGCTTTATTATCCGGAGCCGGGAGGTCACTGTCAGGATTGTTGATTTATCATCATTTACTGTAGATAAAGACCCAAAAAGATGCCAGCTGTTTCTGTTATCTGCCAGTCATAGACTGACACTGATGGCTGCTCTCCACACTGCCAACTGTCTCCTGCACTGCTGACCATACCCCTCTCTGCCTACTGTGCCCGGAACTTCTGACTGTGTCCAACATTGCCAACTGTACGCCACATGGGTGACTATAACACAGACCACCTACTATCCCCTAGGAACCTATCTATGAAACATAGTGTATGACACTGTCAGGGCTCCTAGGACTATATATCTATGAAACATAGTGTATGACACTGTCAGGGCTCCTAGGACTATATATCTATGAAACATAGTGTATGACACTGTCAGGGCTCCTAGGACTATATATCTATGAAACATAGTGTATGACACTGTCAGGGCTCCTAGGACTATATATCTATGAAACATAGTGTATGACACTGTCAGGGCTCCTAGGACTATATATCTATAATACATAGTGTATGACACTGTCAGGGCTCCTAGGACTATATATCTATAATACATAGTGTATAACACTGTCAGGGCTCCTCAGACTATATCTATAAAACATAGTGTATGACACTGTCAGGGCTCCTCAGACTATATCTATAATACATAGTGTATGACACTGTCAGGGCTCCTAGGCAGGGCCGCCAATAGGCCAGTACTACTGCTACTGGCGTCAGGGGCCCGGCCAAATTTAAAAATGGGGGGGGGGGCCGGGCCCCCTGGTGCCGGCAGCAGTCATTGTATGTCCTGTTTGTTTCAACTCAGATCTGCGTCCAGAGGACGCAGATCTGAGTTGAACACATACGTGGCTGAAGCAAGGAGCTGACACAGGTCAGCTCCTCACTTCGCCGCTGCGTGTCTCTCTCGCTGACACATATGCGGCTGAAGCGAGGAGCTGACCTGTGTCAGCTCCTCACTTCACCGCTGCCGCCGGCTACCCGGCAGTGTAGACGCGATGTGATGACGTCACATCGCGTCTACAACTGTGCGCCAGTAAGAGAGAGAGGCGCGCAGAGAGCAGCGGGGGAACGAGGAAAAGGTAAGTGTAATGTGGATTATGTGGAACGTGAAACTGGGGGCAGATGAAGGAGAGGACGGCATGACACTGGGGGCAGAGATGGAGGGACATGAATCTGGGGGCAGAGATGGAGAGGACGGCATGACACTGGGGGCAGAGATGGAGGGACATAAATCTGAGGGCAGAGATGGAGGGACATGAATCTGGGGGAAGAGATGGAGGGGACATGAATCTGGGGGCAGAGATGGGGGGACATGAATCTGGGGGCAGAGATGGAGGGGACATGAATCTGGGGGCAGAGATGGAGGGGACATGAATCTGGGGGCAGAGATGGGGGTCATGAATCTGGGGGCAGAGATGTGGAGACATGAATCTGGGGGCAGAGATGGAGGGACATGAATCTGGGGGCAGAGATGGAGAGGACATGAATCTGGGGGCAGAGATGGAAGGGACATGAATCTGGGGGCAGAGATGGAGGGGACATGAATCTGGGGGAAGAGATGGGGGGCATGAATCTGGGGGCAGAGATGTGGAGACATGAATCTGGGGGCAGAGATGGAGGGACATGAATCTGGGGGCAGAGATGGAGAGGACATGAATCTGGGGGCAGAGATGGAGGGGACATGAATCTGGGGGCAGAGATGTGGGGACATGAATCTGGGGACAGAGATGGAGGGGACATGAATCTGGGGCCAGAGATGGAGGGGACATGAATCTGTGGGCAGAAATGGAGGGGACATGGATCTGGGGGAAGAGATGGAGGGGACATGAATCTGGGGGCAGAGATGGGGGGACATGAATCTGGGGGCAGAGATGTGGGGACATGAATTTGTGGGCAGAAATGGAGGGGACATGGATCTGGGGGCAGAGATGGAGGGGACATGAATCTGGGGGCAGAGATGGGGGGACATGAATCTGGGGGCAGAGATGGAGGGGACATGAATCTGGGGGCAGAGATGTGGGGACATGAATCTGGGGACAGAGATGGAGGGGACATGAATCTGGGGGCAGAGATGGAGGGGACATGAATCTGTGGGCAGAAATGGAGGGGACATGGATCTGGGGGCAGAGATGGAGGGGACATGAATCTGGGGGCAGAGATGGAGGGGGCATGAATCTGGGGGTAGAGATGGGGGGACATGAATCTGGGGGCAGAGATGTGGGGACATGAATCTGTGGGCAGAAATGGAGGGGACATGAATCTGGGGGCAGAGATGGAGGGGACATGAATCTGGGGGCAGATGAAGGGTGTATATGAAGCTGGGGGAGAGACGGAGGGGGGACATATAATTTACGGGTGACTGTAGGAGGATTATACAGTGTGCGGGCACATGAAAAATTAATGAGTGGGCAGAGTCAACATAACAGTAGGTGGGGCTAAATTTCCCGCATTTTATCCCTCTTTTGGTTCTTCAAAAGTTGGGAGGTATGGGTACAGGGGGCAATGGAAAGATGTTAGAGGGTGGACGGGGGGGGATTGTTGGGACATCGGGTGTGCAGCACTGCGGAGAGGGAACTGGGGCAATAATATATAATATATAAGTTTTTAGCTGGAGAATAATAATGATGTAGGCTATGTTACTAGCATAGCAGCCTGTTTGGGGGTGGGACTTTCACTTTAAAGGAGTGTTCACGTTGCGTTTTTGGCCTCCCTTGCCGGGATACGTTGGTAATCAGTCACAATCAGCTACCCACTAATGGCCAGTTCTTCGTGCAGGGATAAGTTGACAGCTGATTCTGACTGGTTACCAACGTATCCCGGCAAGGGAGGCCAAAAACGCAATGTGAATAAACCCTGAGGATTTATTAGGAGGGCTCTTATAAATGGTGTTGGCTCTCTATAGGCGCTGTCACACGTAGCAGATTTTACCTGCAAATAGAATCTGATTAAGCCTTGTAATGCTGCTAAATAAAGGGAAATGTAATACAGAATTGGTATGACGCAAAATAAGGTAGTTTTAAAATGGCAGGGGAGGGGGGGGGCAGACACTTAGGCTGTATGGGGTCCCAAAATTCCTGATGGCGGCCCTGCTCCTAGGACTATATATCTATAATACATAGTGTATGACACTGTCAGGGCTCCTAGGACTATATATCTATAATACATAGTGTATGACACTGTAGTACATTATACTGTGTGCAGGAGCCACTTCAGCACTCCACGTTGCTGACTGTACCCTACACTACCAACTGTACCTCACACTGTAAACTGTACCCCGCATGACTGATTGGACTCCACACTGTCTATTGTACCCTATATACCTTACATCACTCCACACTGCTGACTGTACCCCCACTGCCTACAGTCCACTACACTGTTGATGGTACTTGTTACTGCCTACTGTTTCCTGTACCCCATATTACTGACTATGCCCTTTAAATAGCACATGGCAGGTGGGGGCTCTGGTACAGACTTTACAGAGGAACCCTCAAAGTTTCATGTCCATCCCATTTCAATAGCCTGAGCTGGAGGGAGGTATCGCTGGGGGACATGTACTGAGATGTGTATATGGATATGTCTCTTATGTCGCCTTCTGATGTCACCTATGTAACGCTTCCCATTACTGTACTGTGAGGCCCCAGGCCCCTTTCAGCTCACTGGCTAAATTTAGGATTTTTGCAGAAATATCTGTTCTCCAATGCTTGATAATAGTGAACATGCGGCCCAATGTGTCCCCTCTATGTGGCCCCCATTAGAGGGGCCGGAGCATTGTCTAATACAGGGGGAATCTCATGGTGGCATAAAGGCAGGGGATCTGAGACCGCAGTCAATGGGAGCAATAACGGAGTGAGATCTGGGGTCACTTATTGTCACTTATTGTCCCCATTGTAGTTATATGATGATTATATTGTTATTATTGATTAGTGATGTAATAAATCACATTCCGGGCTCCGGCGGCTCCTGCAGGGACAAGGCATTGCTGGGCCTCGCAGTGACGATGTCAGGAGTTGTTCTCTTCTCACCATGGGGATCAAAGGAAACGCGGCAGAAAGGGGAACACTAAAAGATAGTAAGAGACGTCCATTATAAGGTGTCCACAACTCATAGTGTGGGGGTAACAGCACAGGAGCAAGAAAATATATAGCAATAATCTGCAATTATCAATCCAGGAAAATTACTAATAATCCCACATTATGTATAATGGAAAACACGGATCATAATCCGAAGGAGAATTGATATTATTATAAAGTGAAGAATTATTACTATCATCATCATCATCATTATCATCATCTTCACTATCATCATTTTCAGCTTCATCATCACAATCATTATTATCTTCATCATCACCATCATCATCGCCATCATTACCATCATCATCCTCATCTTCACCATCATTATCATCAACTTCACTATCATCATTTTCAGCTTCATCATCACAACTATTATTATCTTCATCATCACCATTGTTATCATCATCACCATCGTTATCATCATCATCATCATCATCACCATCACCATTTCCTCTTTCACATAAGCCAGCTCTATAATCTGTAGATGAGGTATTAGGTATCCCAGAACCAGTTGTGCGGCAGTGAAGATTCCACATGTGATCTCATCATTAGGACTATGACATCATCAGCATACATCCCATAGTGGCAGCAGTTATGGGGCCTGGCTCGGGTTTGATACCTCCGAGCTGGATTTTGGAGATTTTCGATAGACTATGTGAACCTGTGCAGGACGTCTCTCTCCACTTGTTCAAGACAGAAGGGCTTACCCGAGGAGAGTAAAGAACACAGGGTCAGTCTGTGCCAGGTTGGGGGCAGTGGCGAATCTTCTATGAGTCGACCTCAGACACCGGCTTAGGCGGCACCTCATGCATAACCCAGGGGGTGGCATTCTTTTTTAATAAGCCATTATTTATTATATTATTCCAATTTGTAGTGGCCAATAATCTTCTCACCCATCCAAAGCTCCTTTCCTGGCCCCCTCCACTGTCGTTGGAGTAAAGTAAAGGACCTTGTTGGGTGTTGATATACTTTGTGGGATCCAAATATGGGGATTATTTGATCTGGAAATGGGGCAACCAAAGATAGCTGAGTTGGGTATCTTTTTTTGGGGGGAGGAGGGCGACTCTCTGTTGTTTGCCTTGGGCGGTAGGGAGGTGAGGTTCCCCCTGGTGGGGGGTGAGGTGGCATCATCCAGTGTTGGGATATTGGTTTTGTCCCCTAGTGTTATCCTCTTCCTCTTGTGCCGACCTCCCTGGCCAGAGATCTGTACTAATGTAATGAAATGATCGGTCTATGGAAAACCATTCCCTGACCAATAGAGATGATGAGATTGTTCTAGAAATTTACTGGACAGCAGAGTTAGGGTTAATCCGGGTGTCATGGAAAGTTCTGCAACTTTCTTTTTCTTTTTTAAACGTAGATTGTGAGCCCCACACAGAGCTCACAATGTACATTTTTCCCTATCAGTATGTCTTTTTGGAATATGGGATGGAAATCCATGCAAACACGGGGAGAACATACAAACTCCTTGCAGATGGTTTTATGCCCTTGAAGAGATTTGAACACCAGGACTCCAGCGCTGCAAGGCTGCAGTGCTAACCACTGAGCCACCATGTGGCCCCCTAGTTCTACAACTTTCTAATAGACCTTCTATAATAAGGGTCTGTGGGGCTCCAGGTTTTTGTGCTGCTTGCAGGACTTGTCTCTCGGCATATTTCATGCGGAAACCACACGGACCCCATTATAGTCTATGGGGTCCACGGGTTTCCCAGGTAACCGCTTTTTAATGTGTATAGGTTTCCATTCGAGGGGACTCCCCAGACAGAAACCCGAACACAGATGTGAATGGGACCTGACTGCTGCTCTGCTTAGACCGATACATTGTAACAACTATTAGGACATGAAAGAGATTTTAGACCGATACATTGTGACAAACCCTCCGTTTATAAAGGCTCGTTCTGTTGCCGTGGCGCTTAGTCCCAGGACGACATGTGATTAAATCATCAGCTATTTATTACCGTTGATACATTTCTACAAATTCTGCAGGAAAATAAGACCCTTCCCCCCCCCCCCCCGCGCCACCTGCATCCGATCAAGGTGCAAATAAACAGTAGCAGCGGGAAGTCACGGCTAATATGCGGCATTAGACAACAGCCTCCATTTTGTCTTGCCGTCACCTCCAGCCGCGCACAGTTCGTAACCTTGTAAAGGAGACGTGTTGATGGGATTAAAGAGGCGGCGGCGGGTTACACAAGCGCCGCTCTTTTTATTTCCCCATCTCTGCCGCGTAATTCCTGAGACGGAAGCGAAAAAATATCTATATTTCCATTGTGGCGAAAACAATTTCTGACATAATTAAGTTGAAATTGGCAGATAAAAAATGAGATTGTGGAAAGTCTGTTGGTTTACAGTCCTGAGGATCAGGCGGTGTGCGGAATCCATGACAACAGGACGGCGACTCGCATTTAATACTATTATCTGACAAATCCGCCGCTGAATGCTAATGTGTCTATATTCAGGAAATCAGGTTTCACATCTTGAGATGAAATGAATCTACATCTAGAGCAGATCCGCTCCTTCATAACACTCCTCAGCACCCCGCACGGCGCACAGCTCTGCTACACGGGGGCCGCAGCAGGGACATAGCGCCGAGATCTCCACATACACATCTGGAGACCATCTTTACTTCATATAATGATAACCATTAATAGGAGATGTAAAATGATTCCTCTGTTATTCCTCCTGTCAGTAATTATAAGAGCAAGGATTTCCAGAATGGCCAGTGATGTCACTACAAGATATTATAAGGATATTACAGGATATGACCCAGGTCTGAGGAAATCCAGCACATTGATATGGTGGGTGACCAAGAGCGACTGAGATCTAGTGACCAATGATCTGTCCAGGAACTGTCACTATAAACCAGAATGTCCTACAGGCCAGGGTATGGTGTCAGAATGTCCTATAGTCCAGGATCTGGGGTCAGAATACCCTATAATTCATGGTATGGGGTCAGAATGTCCTACAGTCCAGGATCTGGAGTCAGAATGTCCTATAATTCATGGTATGGGGTCAGAATGTTCTGAAGTCCAGGATCTGGGGTCAGAGTGTCCTATAATTCCTGGTATGGGGTCAGAATGTCCTATAATCCAGGATCTGGGGTCAGAATGTCCTATAATTCATGGTATGGGGTCAGAATGTCCTACAGTCCAGGATCTGGAGTCAGAATGTCCTATAATTCATGGTATGGGGTCAGAATGTCCTACAGTCCAGGATCTGGGGTCAGAATACCCTATAATTCATGGTATGGGGTCAGAATGTCATATAATCCAGGATCTGGAGTCAGAATGCCCTATAATTCATGGTATGGGGTCAGAATGTCCTATAATCCAGGATCTGGAGTCAGAATGCCCTATAATTCATGGTATGGGGTCAGAATGTCCTGTAGTCCAGGATCTGGGGTCAGAATGTCCTATAATTCATGGCATGGGGTAAAAATATCCTATAGTCCAGGATCTGGAGTCAGAATGTCCTATAATTCATGGTATGGGGTCAGAATGTCCTATAGTCCAGAATCAGGCGTCAGAATGTCCTAGAGTCCAGGGTCTGGGGTCAGAATTTCCTACAGTTCAGCTTTACGGGTCAGAATGTCCTACAGTCCAGAGTTTGGGGTCAGAATGTCCTATAGTCCAGGGTCAGAATGTCCTACAGTCCAGGATCTGGAGTCAGAATGTGCTATAGTCCAGGTTTTGGGGTCAGAATGTCTTATAGTCCAGGATCTGAGGTCAGAATGTCCTATAGTCCAGGTTTTGGGGTCAGAATGTCCTATAGTCCAGAGTCAGAATGTCCATAATTTGCATAAAAGTGTAAAATCCTATGAAATGCTTAGGATTGTTCTTCAGTAACCGTAGAATCGTGACTAAAAGATCTAAAAGCAGCAAACATTGTGAAAAACAAAATTTTTGTCAGTTTCAAAAGTTTTGGACACAACTGTAGGACTGCGGTCAGTGGTGCACAATGTGACTTCTTATACTCCAGAATGTTCTTAGGCTCTTCATCTTCTTGTAGCCTAGATCAGGTCAGCTTATAGAGAACTTTCTGTCACCATCATCCTCAAAGTAGAATAACTCAGTTGGGGCCCTGAGGACCCAGAACACATCTGTCCTACATCTGTCCAAACAACAATAGCTCAGAGTGTCGGCTCTTACTGATACAATGTGTCAGCAAACCTGCTACATAATATATCTAGACTGTGTGTACAGAAGAAGGGGGGCAATAAACCTGAGGATGTGACCTCCAGTATATGGTGTGACCTTAAGTATGTAGTGTGACCTCCAGTATTTGGTGTGACCTCCAGTATATGATGTGACCTCCAGTATAAGATGTGACCTCCAGTATAAGATGTGACCTCCAGTATATGGTGTGACCTCCAGTATAAGATGTGACCTCTGGTATATGATGTGACCTCCAGTATAAGATGTGATCTCTAGTATATGGTGTGACCTCTAGTACATGATGTGAGGTCTAGTATATGGTGTGAGGTCTAGTATATGGTGTGACCTCCAGTATAAGATGTGACCTCTGGTATATGATGTGACCTCCAGTATAAGATGTGATCTCTAGTATATGATGTGAAGTCTAGTATATGGTGTGAGGTCTAGTATATGGTGTGAGGTCTAGTATATGGTGTGACCTCCAGTATGAGATGTGACCTCTGGTATATGATGTGACCTCCAGTATAAGATGTGATCTCTAGTATATGGTGTGACCTCTAGTACATGATGTGAGGTCTAGTATATGGTGTGAGGTCTAGTATATGGTGTGACCTCCAGTATAAGATGTGACCTCTGGTATATGATGTGACCTCCAGTATAAGATGTGATCTCTAGTATATGATGTGAAGTCTAGTATATGGTGTGAGGTCTAGTATATGGTGTGAGGTCTAGTATATGGTGTGACCTCCAGTATGAGATGTGACCTCTGGTATATGATGTGACCTCCAGTATAAGATGTGATCTCTAGTATATGGTGTGACCTCTAGTACATGATGTGAGGTCTAGTATATGGTGTGAGGTCTAGTATATGGTGTGACCTCCAGTATAAGATGTGACCTCCAGTATAAGATGTGACCTCTGGTATATGATGTGACCTCTAGTATATGATGTGACCTCCAGTATATGGTGTGACCTCCAGTATATGACGTGACCTCCAGTATAAGATGTGACCTCCGGTATATGGTGTGACCTCCAGTATAAGATGTAACCTCTGGTATATGATGTGACCTCCAGTATAAGATGTGATCTCTAGTATATGGTGTGACCTCTAGTATATGATGTGAAGTCTAGTTTATGGTGTGAGGTCTAGTATATGGTGTGACCTCCAGTATAAGATGTGACCTCTGGTATATGATGTGACCTCCAATATAAGTTGTGTCCTCCAGTATATGGTGTTACCTCTAGTATATGGTGTTACCTCTAGTATATGGTGTGACCTCCAGTATTTTGTGTGACTTCCAGTATAATATGTGACCTCTAGAATATGGTGTGATCTCCAGAATATGATATGATCTCTAGTATATGGTGTGACCTCTAGTATAAGATGTAACCTCTGGTATATGATGTGAAGTGTAGTTTATGGTGTGACCTCCAGTATAAGATGTGACCTCTGGTATATGATGTGACCTCCAGTATAAATTGTAACCTCCAGTATATGGTGTGATCTCCAGTATAAGATGTAACCTCTAGTATTGGTGTGACCTCTGATATAAGATGTGACCTCCAGTATATGCTGTGAAAAAAAATCAGTATAAGATGTGACCTTCGTAGTCCAAGATGTAACCTCCAGTATGTAAAATGTGACCTCCAGTGTAAGACATGTCTCCCATTTTATCATTTGACCTCCAGTATAAGGTATGACCTTCAGTGTATCATGTGACTTCTAGAATATCATGTGACCTCCCCAGTATATGATATGATCTCCAGTATTTGATGTGACCTCCAGTGTAACATATGACCTCTGCTATAAAATGTGACCTCCACTATGAAAGTGACCTCCAGTATAAAATATGTAACCCCCAGAGTATAATATGCGACTTCCATTGTAAGATATGACCCCCAGTATATTACGTGACCTCTGCACAATGTCAATAACGTCTTGGAATCTTCACATACGTCTTGTGTTTCAGTTGTCTAGACCTCTACTTACTTGCTGTCACTGAATGACTATTGCTTTTATTCTGCCCATAGACTTCTCACAGCTGGGGATTTGCTACAGTTGTTTCTAGTATAGACAATCCTCTATGGTCGCTGTGCTCCAGACTGATACATTGTAGCAAACTATCAGAGAGTTTTATTTTGCTACTGATATGGATATAATTGCTGCATGATACAGATGTATAGTGCTGCACGTTCTCAGTTCTGCGCTCACTGCAGTAGTCAGGTGTGAATAGCGCTTTATCTCCCGTCGAGGGGGGGGGGGGCTTCTGCTTGTTACTCTCCTATTAATAAAATGTAAGCGGAGTCGGGGGAGCAGTCTCTGCCTCAGAGGGGGGATTTGTTGCTCGTAATGTTTCGCTCATTTTCCCTAAATGTTCCCTTTTCAGAGACTCTTGGCAGCTTTGAGCTCCGGAGCTGAATTCACAGCAGTAACGAAATTTCATTACATGAACCTGGAAATTGGCGAGCGGAGAGAAGACGACACCTGAGGCCTTCATAAGTCACCTGGGGTAATAGCCGTCAGCCCCAATCATGTCAGGCCCAGCAAGGGGGAGATGTGGAGACAGCCAGGCACGAGGCGGTGCAAGGAAGGGGTCTCATGTTCTCTGTAATGTCCTGGTCACTCATAGTGGATACAACACTGCTGGATGTGTCCCAAGGGTCCCAGTCAGCAGACAGTCCTGAACTGCTGCCGTGTGTAGCACCTTGTAACAAATCCTCAGCTGTGAGGACCAAGTCAAGACAGGTTAGTCATCCCTAGATGTAAACAAGAAGAGCTTTACTTCTAGGAATCAACGAAGGAGATCCTGGAAATGATCATGACCTCCAGGTCACCACACTGCACCAGGATCACCACCGGGGGCAACACAAAGATGATGTCACACTGCAGCGGGATCACCTGCCAGTACAACACATAGATGATGTCACACTGCACCAGGATAATCTGCTACTAATACATATAGATGATGTCACACTGCACTAAGATCATTGCCAGTACTACATGCAGATGTCACACTGCACCAGGATCACCCCCTCTACTGCTTCATACAGATGATATCACACTGCACCAGGATCACACGCCAGTAATACATACAGATGACATCACACTGCACCAGGATCACCCCCTCTACTACTTCCTACAGATGATGTCACACTGCACCAGGATCACACGCCAGTAATACATACAGATGATATCACACTGCACCAGGATCACACGCCAGTAATACATACAGATGATATCACACTGCAACAGGATCACACGCCAGTAATACATACAGATGATATCACACTGCAACAGGATCACCCCCTCTACTGCTTCATACAGATGATATCACACTGCACCAGGATCACACGCCTGTAATACATACAGATGATATCACACTGCACTAAGATCATTGCCGGTACTACATGCAGATGTCACACTATACCAGGATCACCCCCTGGGTTCAAAATACAGATGATATCAGACTGCACCAGGATAATATGCTACGACAGCATACTGATGATGTCATATTGCACCAAGATCACTCCCAGTACAACAAATGAAATCAAATAGGCAACATACAGATGATGATGTCACACTACACCAATGTCACTCCCATTAAAACATACAGATGTCACACTGAAACAGGGTTGTTGTTCACAGTAATCAGCCACCATGCCTCTGCACCATACAGAGATGATGTCACACACAGATGATGTCACACTACTGTGCACTATGAAAACCCTCCACCTCCCATACAACATACAGATCAATGTCACACTGCACCAGGAGCAGCCCCCGGCACATACTGTATACCATGATGACCCTCCCTCTTCTGTCTCACATAGAGGTCTTGTACTGCACACTTTATGTAGGTGGTGGTGGTGCTAGTCGAGGGATGTCCAACCTGTTCCACAATATTTCAAAATCACTGCACAAACCATTATTTGGTTGTTTAGTGAACTAGTGAAAGCATTTATTTTCAGTTTTTTTCACAGTTAGATAAATTGTTTCGTATATCACAAAAACCATATTAGTGTAGATACAAGTTATTGTAGGATCTATCTATATCATATCTATCTATCTATCTATCTATCTCATATCATTCTATATATCTATCTATCTAATATCATTCTATGTATCTATCTATCTACAGTCCTATGAAAAAGTTTGGGCACCCCTATTAATCTTAATCATTTTTAGTTCTAAATATTTTGGTGTTTATAACAGCCATTTCAGTTTGATATATCTAATAACTGATGGACACAGTAATATTTCAGGATTGAAATGAGGTTTATTGTACTAACAGAAAATGTGCAATATGCATTAAACCAAAATTTGACCGGTGCAAAAGTATGGGCACCTCAACAGAAAAGTGACATTAATATTTAGTAGATCCTCCTTTTGCAAAGATAACAGCCTCTAGTCGCTTCCTGTAGCTTTTAATCAGTTCCTGGATCCTGGATAAAGGTATTTTGGACAAACAATTCAAGTTCAGTTAAGTTAGATGGTCGCCGAGCATGGACAGCCCGCTTCAAATCATCCCACAGATGTTCAATGATATTCAGGTCTGGGGACTGGGATGGCCATTCCAGAACATTGTAATTGTTCCTCTGCATGAATGCCTGAGGATTTGGAGCGGTGTTTTGGATCATTGTCTTGCTGAAATATCCATCCCCGGCGTAACTTCAACTTCGTCACTGATTCTTGAACATTATTCTCAAGAATCTGCTGATACTGAGTGGAATCCATGCGACTCTCAACTTTAACAAGATTCCCGATGCCGGCATTAGCCACACAGCCCCAAAGCATAATGGAACCTCCACCAAATTTTACAGTGGGTAGCAAGTGTTTTTCTTGGAATGCTGTTTCTTTTTGGACGCCATGCATAACGCCTTTTTTTTATAACCAAACAACTCAATTTTTGTTTCCAAAATGAAGCTGCCTTGTCCAAATGTGCTTTTTCATACCTCAGGCAACTCTATTTGTGGCGTACGTGCAGAAACGGCTTCTTTCTCATCACTCTCCCATACAGCTTCTATTTGTGCAAAGTGCGCTGTATAGTTGACCGATGCACAGTGACACCATCTGCAGCAAGATGATGCTGCAGCTCTTTGGAGGTGGTCTGTGGATTGTCCTTGACTGTTCTCACCATTCTTCTTCTCTGCCTTTCTGATATTTTTCTTGGCCTGCCACTTCTGGGCTTAACAAGAACTGTCCCTGTGGTCTTCCATTTCCTTACTATGTTCCTCACAGTGGAAACTGACAGGTTAAATCTCTGAGACAACTTTTTGTATCCTTCCCCTGAACAACTATGTTGAACAATCTTTGTTTTCAGATCATTTGAGAGTTGTTTTGAGTAGCCCATGATGCCACTCTTCAGAGGAGATTCAAATAGGAGATCAACTTGCAATTGGCCACCTTAAATACCTTTTCTTATGATTGGATACATCTGGCTATGAAGTTCAAAGCTCACTGAGGTTACAAAACCAATTTTGTGCTTCAGTAAGTCAGTAAAAAGTAGTTAGGGGAATTCAAATCAATAAAATGATAAGGGTGCCCATACTTTTGCACCGGTCAAATTTTGGTTTAATGCATATTGCACATTTTCTGTTAGTACAATAAACCTCATTTCAATCCTGAAATATTACTGTGTCCATCAGTTATTAGATATATCAAACTGAAATGGCTGTTGCAAACACCAAAATATTTAGAACAAAAAATGATTAAGATTAATAGGGGTGCCCAAACTTTTTCATAGGACTGTATCTCATATCATTCTATGTATCTATCTATCTATCTATCTATCTATCTCATATCATTCTATCTATCTATCTATCTATCTATTTATCTCATATCATTCTATCTATGTATCTATCTATCTATCTATCTATCTATCTATCTATCTATCTATCTATCTATCTATCTATCATCTATATCCTCTATCTATCTATCTATCTATCTATCTATCTATCTATCTATCTATCTATTGTCTATCTATCTCCTATCTACCTATTGTCTATCTATCTATATCTATCTATGTAATATCTATCTCATATCTATCTATCTCCTATCTATTTCTCTATCTATCTATTGTCTATCTATCTATCTATCTATCTATCTATCTATCATCTATCTATTGTCTATCTATCTATCTATCTATCTATCTATCTATCTCATATCTATCTATCTATGTAATATCTATCTCCTATCTATCTATCTATCTATCTATCTATCTATCTATCTATCTATCTATCTATGTAATATCTATCTCATATCTATCTATCTCCTATCTATCTATCTATCTATCTATCTATCTATCTATCTATTGTCTATCTATCTATCTATCTATCTATCTATCTATCTATCTATTGTCTATCTATTATCTATCTATCTATCTCATATCATTCTATGTATCTATCTATCTATCTATCTATCTATCTATCTATCTATCTATATCTATCTATCTATCTATCTATCTATCTATCATTTATCTCATCTATCTATCTATCTATCTATCTATCTATCTATCGATCGAGCTATCTATTGTCTATCTATCTATCAATCATCTATCTCCTCTATCTATCTATCTATCTATCTATCTATCTATCTATCTATCTATCATTTAATATCTATCTATCTATCTATCTGTCTGTCTGTCTGTCTATCTATCTCATATCTATCTATCTATCTATCTATCTATCTATCTATCATTTAATATCTATCTATCTATCTATCTATCTATCTATCATATATAATCAATCTATCTAAATTGGGAAAGTAGGCAGAACTCCAAGAGTAAAGGTGAAAAAAGGGCTACTGTATTCACCCTTGATAATGATGTGAATAATTGGTCATTGATCATAGGTGAATATAGAGACCCTTTTCACTTTTACTCTTGGAGTGCTGCCTATTTTTCCTTTTTTACATGTAAATGTAATTTTTATATCGTAATTGGTCTAATCCTTGAGGCTTGTAACCTTTTCTTAGCTGTGCAAATCATATTTCTTTTTTTCTTTATTTCATTATTTCTTATCTATCTATCTATCTATCTATCTATCTATCTATCTATCTATCTATCTATCTATCTAAATATCTATCTATCTATCTATCTATCTATCTATCTCATACTTATTATCTATCTATCTAATATCTATCTATCTCATATCTATCTATCTATCTATCTATCTAATATCTATCTATCTAATATCTATCTATCTATCTATCTATCTATCTATCATTTAATATCGATCTATCTATCTATCTATCTATCTATCTATCTGTCTGTCTGTCTGTCTGTCTGTCTGTCTGTCTGTCTATCTCCTATCTATCTATCTATCTATCTATCTATCTATCTATCTATCATTTAATATCTATCTATCTATCTATCTATCTATCTATCTATCTATATCATATCTATTTATCTATCCATTGTAATTTTTGATCACTATGATGGAGAAATCCTCCTGTGTCTTCCATTTTCTGATGATTTTCTGTGCAGGTTATGATGTTTCTGAGAACATTTTGTCCTGATATAATTTGTGCTGTGCCCAGTTGGTGCAGGCAGATGTGTGGTAGTGATGGCGGTGCAGGGGGGAGGGGGGATCACATGTTGTTGATCCACTACGTGCAAAAAGATTAAAAATTTACCCAGAGTCATGAATAGCGTCCGCCATCACTTCCTCTGGTTAACCTTACCCTGACCTGCAGCTCATTCTGAGTCTTTTTCGATCTTTTATGCCCCCCTCAGGGTGATAGTGGGAGTTTGCTTCTACCAAGGGCAGATTTATTTGACAGTACAGAGAGACTTGCTAACATGAATGTCTATTGCCTTGTGGCCCTATAGGTATCGCATCTGTGTAAGGGTTTTCAAGGACGATTGAAGGTCAAGCACACCAGTATATACTTTTATATCTGCTGCCTCAAAAAGTCTAATGGCTGATTTTCTCTTTATTCTACTGATCTTGCCTCTTCGACAGAACTTAGGATTTCCTATAATACATTACAGACTGATGTACTGAGCTGTAATGAAGTTAATAAAGTATTTGGGGTGAGATAGAAGACTTACTATTAGCTGCAATACCATGCCTGTTTGTATCTGTGCTCTCTGTCACTTGGAACCAACTCCTTCCTGTCCTTATCTTATCCATAGACATCTATAGGCACATGTAATCTGATCCCTCTGTGAGTCAGTCTGTCTTGGAAGACCAAAATGGAATTCAGCAGACTTCAGTGAATGTTAGTTTAGGAGAGTCACTTGTGGCCACTTATAGGACAAATACAGCTGTGATGACTTTGCCCCAGAGCTCAACATGAAACTCAACATGGCTGACCCTTTATTACTGTTGGAGGTAATTTGCTGCCAAAGATTTGGACAGATTTCTGGAACGGACAGAGTAGTCTACAGTGGGCAGAGAATCTAGAGGGGGAAGTCTGGAGGAGACAGAGGGGTCTGGAGAGGGCAGAGGGGTCCGGAGGAGAACAGAGGGATCTGTGGTGGACAAAGAAGTCTGGAGGGGATAGAGGAGTCTGAAGGGAACAGAGGAGTCGGGAAGTTAAGGAGGAGTCTAGAAGGGACAGAAGGAGTTTGGAAGGGATGGTAGAGTCTAGACGGGGACAGAGGAGTCTTTACGGACAGAGGAGTCTGGAGTGGATATTAGTATCTAAATGTCTATCAGCAACTTGCACACTTGGGCCAAACCTGTATATCAGAGGATGGGATGATTGACCAGATAGTTTGGCTGTGCAAATCCAAGAGAACTTCTTACAATCCATCTGAAGTTTCTGTGGTACGAGGACCATCATTCATTATTGAGGGTGACCTTGTCCCTTGTATCCCCAGGCCCCACCACCACTGCCTCCCTGCTGCAGAGACCACAGTGTGGATGACCATTCTTATCATTTCTACCCTTCAGTGTTCTCATCTCATCCATACCCCTGGGGTAACTTGAAACATTTGCATCACATTGCACTGTAGATGAAACCCGAAAATATCCAGAAGTGTGGAGACAATAAGGGACATATTTCTCTGAATAGATGACTCAGTAAAACATATTGCCGTGTTTTTCACCAGACTTGTTTTCTCGTAAATCATCGCTCCTCATCTTATTCAGGTCCCACCTGTTCTTGCTCATTTTGCCAAGAATACAATCCATTGCCCAGAGCAGCCAAGTGTCTGTCTGGAGGCAGCTCCGCTGTAGACTGGAGGTGAACCGCAGCCAAATGACTTCTGTGCGGATTCACATTTACCCAAATTACCATTCAAAGCCTGAAAGCTGAAATCTGCGGATCCTGCAGCACAAAAAGAGGCGACTGAAGCGAGAGCGCCGGGAAGGAGAGATATGAAAGGAGCTGGAAAGTGAAGAGTCAATTGAAATATTGTATGTTGTCAGGAGGCGACACCTGGGGAAGACATTACAATGATGTACAGTGCTCGACAAGTGGACATAATGGAGAAGACACAACTGTGGCTGGGACGACTAAAGGTGGACATCATTACTGTCAGTATCTCTGGTGGTCTAGGGCAGAGCAAGTGTTAATGTCTTTATCCCTGGTGGTTTAGGGCTGGAGTTAATATTGCATACCTCATATCCAGTTATGTATCTATACACTCCACATCCCCTCTCACACCTCTCACACGGACTGTTCACTGTGGTCTGCTCTCTCTGTTACACAGACTGCTCCCTATGCCCTTATCTGTCTTACAGACTTCTCCCTATTCCTCCCTTCTATTACATAGACTGCTCCCTCTGTTGCATAGACTTCTCCCCATGCCCTCTCTGTCGCAGAGACTGGTCCAAATTCATACTCTTTTATACAGAAATCTCTCCCTGCCCCATATGGTACATAGACTGTTTCCTCTATTACGTAGTCTGCTTTCTATGTCCTTATCTGTCTTACAGAATGCTCCCTATTCCTCCCTTTTGTTACCTAAATTTCTCCCCATTGCTTTCTCTATTACATAGACTGCTCCCCGTACCCCCTCTGTCACATGCTCTGCTACACAGAATGTTCCCCCTTGCCCCATCTGTTACATAGACTTTTCTCCATTGCTTCCTCTGTTAGACTGCTCACCATTGCTCCCTGAGTTACACAGACTGCTCACCATTGCTCCCTGAGTTACACAGACTGCTCACCATTGCTCCCTGAGTTACACAGACTGCTCACCATTGCTCCTTGAGTTACACAGACTGCTCACCATTGCTCCCTGAGTTACACAGACTGCTCACCATTGCTCCCTGAGTTACACAGACTGCTCACCATTGCTCCCTGAGTTACACAGACTGCTCACCATTGCTCCCTGAGTTACACAGACTGCTCACCATTGTCCCTCTTAAACAGATTGCTCCTTATGCCTCTCTCTGACTGACTGAACTTGTTCCTCCGAACAGACTGATCTCCCCTCCCCTGCAGACTGCTCCTTATACCATCTTTTCGGAAACTAATAATCCTTATTAGAGGTGAGCGAGTAGTATTTGATTGAATACGACTATTCAATCGAATACTCGTATCGGTCAAATACCACGCAGGAAAATTCCATTGAATTCAATGCAAAAACCTCCTCGTGCTCCTCGTCCTGCTACTTCTGGAACTTGGAGGATACAATGTGTCGAACTTTGGTTTCCATGGAAACAGGAACAACATTCCTGTTTTCTCCCATAGACTATAATGTTATTCAATATTCGATCGAATACTACTTGCTCATCTCTAATCCTTATATGTCTGCTTATTTTATGTCTTTAGATTGTGAGCTCTGGTGACCTTCTCTTTGCTGCATTTGCTCAGGATCTTGTTTGTATCTGAGACCTCGAGCTCAGGAAAAAGTTTAAAAAACCCCATGAGATTAAATATTAACAGCACCTGGTTAAAGAGCGTGAGGACGGGAAACATACAAGGAGACGTGGAGGGTAAGAGGTGGAATCCCATATATACAGCCTATCAGCAACAATCCTATATAGACAGTGTAACAGCACCAGCGGCAGGCCAGCGTGAGATCTGCCGAAATGCTGGAGCAGGCAAACCATCGACGGCAGCAATTTGATGAATATAGGCGGCTCATCGACGCCAACAACACGCAGATGAAGTCGCGGGCAGAGGCTAGTTTTATATATATATATATATATATATATATATATATTGGTAGCCCTTGCACCGCATAGGGAAAAGGGCTGTGACTGCTGTGATGGGGGTTACTATGTGATTTTTTAAATCAGCTTGCCTCCGCCCCATGTTTTGATTAGGTCATATCATAAATAAAAGTGAATTTATAAATTGACTAGGGGGCACGTGGGTCAGGCACTCACCCTCCAGCAGTCGGTTGTGAGGAAACGGCTTTTCAGAACCCAGCGTTATGGCAGACCTGGAAAGGCTCATTTTCGAAAAAATGCAGGCAGGCGGCAGTGGATGGCTTCAGGAGGTCTTCAACCGGGCTTCTGCACAGCTGCGGCCTGGTGAAGATGTAGGGTCCCACGATCCCCAGGAGGCTCCTCGGCCTTCTACTAGGCCTCATCGTCGGGTTCGGCGGCCTGCCCGCCTCAGCCCCAGCCCGCCGGCGCGTGGTGGTAAGCGGAGTGTTCCGGCGGGGTCTGGGGCTGGGGGGGGAGCATCCTCCGGGCACGTTGGGAGCAGAGGCCGCCGTCCCCGTTACGCTGGGCCGCAGCCGCGGCCTACCTCTTTACCCGGCAGCCCTCCTGGGGCATGCCGGAGCCGTGTCCACAGCGCCACCGGAAGGTCTCCTGCAGGAGCAGGAGGCGAAGATCTACACACTGCCAGGCTGGAGCCTGGTAGTAGTTCTTACCGCCCCGTCGGCGTGCCGGCGGCCCTGCCGCGCGCGAGATCCCGGCCTCCTGCAGGAGCAGGAGGTGAAGCCGCGCCCCCTACCAGGCCGGAGCCTGGTAGTAGTACTTACCGCCCCGTCGGCGCGCCGGCGGCCCTGCCGCGCGCGAGATCCCGGCCTTCTGCTGGAGCAGGAGGTGAAGCCGCGCCCCCCAACAGGCTGGAGCCTGCTAACAGCGTCCGGCGCCATCTTGTTGGAGACCACGGGGACCCGTGTCATCCAGGGGGCGGAGCCTCCTCGGCAGCCGTGGCCACGCCCCCTGCTAGGCCCAGCCAGGTAGGCCGCAGGCCTGAAGATGCCGTCACAAATCACCGCGGGGATCGCCAGCCTCCCTCAGGAGTGGGAGGTGAAGACCAGGTGCTGGAATCGGGTGAGCTGTGTTTACCCGGGGCAGGTGGTCAACAGCCCCTGCCTCCGGTTGGTGGGGATGGGCGGTCGGCAGGTCAGGGGGGGGGGTGAGGCCTACTCCACTAGGGATACTGATGCGGGGAGCTTAGACATGATTCCCCCAACCCCTCCCCCCCCTGCCTTGTCTCTCCCCTCGTTGCCACCAATGCGACACACCAGTTCCCCCAGTCAGGGCCGTCTTGAACTTCACCATACGCACTCCCAGCCCCCTCGGTACCCACGCTCCCCAGGTTCAGAGGTTACCCGGGTGGGTTCGCCCTATAGGAGGAATCGCAGGCATTCTCGGGGTGGTGATACTGGAGGGCGTTTTTCGGCGGGGTCTGGGCGCAGGTCCCGTTCACATACCTCCTCTCGTTCTTCTCTTTCCTCAGGGACCAGCACTTTCCACCATCACCGTCGTCATAGGAGGGAGGATTCTCATCACCGTTGCCACAGCCGTTCCCGTTGCTGTTCTCACCGTTCTCCCAGATCGCGCAGCCGCCTTTCCCAGGGACATGGGAGGGCGCATTTCAGAGGTCCTTCTCACGCTTCACATCGAGGGGACAGAAGCCACGCTGCGTCCCGCAGCCCGCAGCTACCTCGTTCCTCTCCGTCAGCCACATCCAGATCTCGCCGCCCTGCTACCGCATCGGCTCAAGATTCGACGACTGGACCGCAGCAGCCTGGGACGGTCACGGGGACCAGATCCGACGGTGAGTTGACTTGTCTCCCAGCCTGGTTGTCCCTTGCTAACCCGTCCCCAGGAGAAGATCTCGCCTCCTTTCTACGGCGTATTCTAGCCACTGTAGAAAATTCCCCCTCAGATAGAGTCCCGGGGGAGGGTGTCGGCGGCCTTGCGCCTTCGCCGGCTCCCTTTCCCACGGGTTTAACGTTCAGGGATTCGATTTTCTGTGGGGTCTCCCCGCTCGGCACGCATGTGCCGGCAGAGACCCGGGAGAAAATCGTTTCGGGTGAATACATAGATATCTGGTCCCTGTTGTCTACTGACCATGGGACCGTTGATAAAGAACGGACTTTTGAGAGAGGTTCGGACAGGAAACCGAAAGTTGCAAAGACTTTCGGTAATTGGCTTCAGGCCTTTGCGATTTTTGCGCACATCATGTGTCAGCACCATCCGGGTAAAGGCCCAGAACTCTTTATCTATATGGATACTATCTATGGCGCCCACAAGCTGCACGGTGGTGCAGCTTGGTGGCGTTATGACGAGGAATTCAGACGTCGGTTGGCTATGTCCCCAGCCGTCGGCTGGGCATCTAAGGCTATGGACGTCTGGGTTCATCTCATCCTCTCTCAGAAGCCCCAGAAGTCCTTTCCAGCGGGTTCCGGAGGCTCTTCCTCCGGTCAGGGCTCCATTCCCCACAAGCCGACAGGATCCTGTTGGCTTTACAATGAAGGACACTGTAGGTTCTTCAACTCCTGCAGATTCCGGCACGATTGCTCGATCTGCGGGGGTAATCATGCGGCCCTTAAATGCTCACGTCGGGGAAAAAATCTATCCAAGCTGGGTTCTGCCGGCGCAGGCGAGAACTCCGGTGAGAGGCTCGGTGCTTCGGCAGTGGCTAAAGCTGTACCCGCGGAAGCGGGATGCAAGGATGCTTGAGGACGGCTTTAGTCTCGGTTTTGTCATCCCGTTTGAGGAGTCGCCTGTCTCCTCCTTTTCTGGTAACCTTCGTTCTGTTTTGGCTGACGAGCCTTTGGCTTGGGACAAGGTGATGAAGGAGGTTGCGTTTAACCGAATGGCTGGCCCGTTTGACGAGCCACCCTTTCCTAACTTCAGGGTTTCTCCATTGGGTTTAGTGCCCAAGCGGGAGCCCGGTAAGTTTCGCCTTATTCATCATTTGTCCTATCCCAAAGGGGAGTCGGTTAACGATGGTATCGGTAAGGAGTTGTCGGCGGTTTCTTACACGTCTTTTGACAGGGCCGTAGATTTTGTCCGTCAGGCCGGAAGGGGTGCTCTGTTAGCAAAATCGGATATCGAGTCTGCGTTCCGATTACTCCCCATTCATCCTGACTGTTTTCACCTCCTTGGCTGTTCATTACGCGAAAAATTTTTCGTAGACATGTGCTTGCCAATGGGGTGTTCTATTTCGTGTTCTTACTTTGAGCTTTTTTCCTCTTTTTTGGAATGGGTTGTGCGCTTTGAGACAGGATATCAATCCATTTTGCATTATTTGGATGATTTCCTTTTCGTTGGGCCGCCGGATTCTCCAGTTTGCGAATTTTTGTTGCGTTCTTTTCAGTCGTTAATGGCGTCGTGCGGGGTTCCCCTTTCCAAAGAAAAGACGGTCGGGCCTTTGACCTGCCTTTCTTTTCTCGGCATCGAGATCGATTCGGTCGCCATGGTTTTTCGTTTGCCCGTAGACAAGCTAGATCGCTTAGTGCATGAAGTTGATTCGGCCGTGCGTTCTAAGAAGGTCACTTTGCATCAAATGCAGGTCCTGTTAGGTCTCTTAAATTTTGCGTGCAAAGTGATCCCTATGGGACGTACCTTTTGCCGTCGTCTGTCCTTGGCTACTAAAGGGGTTGCGCAGCCGCACCATTTTATTAGAATTACTAGGACGTTGCGTGAGGATTTGAAGGTTTGGCAGCGTTTTTTGACGTCTTTTAACGGGCGTGCGGTTTGTCAATCTCAGTTCGTGGCTAATTCCGACCTTCCCCTTTTTACAGACGCCGCGGGGAGCGACGGTTTTGGGGCGGTTCTGGGCCGGAGGTGGTGTAGGGCCCAGTGGCCCCCCTCCTGGGTTGACAGGGGTCTAGTTAAAAATCTGGCACTCCTCGAGCTGTTTCCTATTGTAGTTGCCGTGGAGTTGTGGGGACGGGACATCAGCAATTGCCGTATATGTTTTTGGTCTGACAATATGTCGGCCGTGCAGGCAGTGAACAGCTTATCCTCCTCCTCTTTGGAGGTGTTAGCCCTTCTTAGGCATTTGGTTCTTCGTTGCCTGCAGGCCAACATCTGGTTCCGTGCCCGGCATGTTCCAGGTACTCAGAATGCCATTGCTGATGCCTTGTCCCGTTCTAACTTTCAGCTTTTTCGCTCTTTGCACCCATCAGCGGAGGAGGAGGGGACGCCATGCCCGTCGGCCTTGTGGACCTTGTTGGAGACGATTTGATGTCCCTGGTTCAGAAGTCAGTGGCCCCGTCCACTTGGCGGGGTCATGTTGGAGCTTGGCGGCAATTTTTGTCCACCTCTGGCGGTTCTTTACCCGCGGAGGATCACCTTTTGGCTCAGCTGGTCGTATCATTTTTAGCTTGTCTTCGCGATCAGGGGGTCTCGGCCGCCACGGCGGCGCGGAAGCTCGCGGGGATTGCCTTTATGTTTAAACTTTTGGGTCGTTGCGATGTTACGAAATCATTTTTAGTTAGGCAAATTCTGAAGGGATGGCGGAAGGAATCGGGCCGCCGCGATATGCGTCGTCCCGTTTCCTTTCAGTTGTTGGAAAAATTGTTGCATGTTCTTCCCAGTGTGTGTGTTGATGAGAGTGAAGTCCTTCTTTTTCGAGTCGCCTTTTCCTTGGCTTTCTTTTGTGCCTTGCGGATTGGTGAGCTCCTCCCTTCTAGTAAATCTTCCGGCGGGGGCCTGGCTATTGGGGACATTTTTTACTCGGAGTCAGAGGTTCGTATCTGTATCCGTCATTCCAAGACGGATGTGTATGGACAGGGGTCGTGGGTTCCCATTCGCCCTTCAGGGTCACTTTTTTGTCCCGTGCGTTTAGTTGGGGAATTTTTAGATCGCCGTTTTCGGTCTCCGGTGTTTTTGGTACATAGTTCGGGCCTTCCTCTAACGCGCTTTCAGTTTTCGGCGGTTTTTCGTTCCGCTCTACGTTTTTTGGGCTTTAATCCGGGAGAGTTCGGCACTCATTCATTCCGCATAGGGGCGGCCACTACGGCCGACCTTTGTGGTTTGGGTTCGGAATCCATTAAGAGATTGGGTAGGTGGAAATCCGATTGCTTCCGCCGTTATGTTAGGCCGGATTTGATGCTTGTGTGACCTTTTTTCGTTGTTCATTTTACGTCTGTTGTTTTTTGTTTTCTTTTTCAGGTCCGTCCCCTGTCTCTGTGTGGATCCTGGGCCATTCTTACGTTTTTTGGGCTGCGCGCAGAGCGGCGGTGCGTCCAATTGGCCTCTCCCTTGGCCTCACCGGTATTTCTGTACACTGGGTGGGCATTAGAGGCCTTAAATGGGTGCAGATCCTAGCGGAGGTTGCGAAGATTAGCTGTCAGGTCTCAGGGACGGTTGTTTTAGTTGTCCATGCAGGGGGGAACGATTTGGGGAAAGTGAAGCTCGGTGACCTAATTTCGGTCATCCGTCAAGATTTCACTCGTCTGTCGGAGTTTTTTCCTAGGGTCATTCCTGTGTGGTCTGAAGTTGTCCCCAGGGCTCGGTGGCGGGGCGCTCGCTCACATGCTGCGCTGGAGCGTTCCCGGAAGGTTTTGAACGTGCGAGTTGCCAAGCACGTATGTGCTTTGGGCGGTGTTGCTATTAGGCATGCTGAGCTCTCTGGGGACAATAGGGATTTGTTGCTGCCGGATGGGGTTCACTTGAACCCCATTGGTCTGGACATCTTTCTGTCTGCTTTGCAGGATGGTGTGGAGAGGGCCCTCCTTTTGGCTGGTGGGGTTGGTCAGAGCCAGTTGTAGGGGGTACACTGTCTCCTCTGTGGCGGGTGTGTCCCACATTCCGTGGGACGAACAGCAGTTTAGCAGTCCTGCTGTCTACCAGCGGACTGATTTGGAGGAAGACAAGAGGAAGACAGTATTGGGTTTATTTTTGTTAATTTACGTTAATAAAAGCTGTGGCCAACCCACTTAAACCACATTTAATTTGTCCTGGCCTTATTTGGGGGTTTTTAGGGGCGGAGGTTTTTTGTTCTTGTAAGGTTCATTCTCAGCAGTCTGGTAGCCCTTGCACCGCATAGGGAAAAGGGCTGTGACTGCTGTGATGGGGGTTACTATGTGATTTTTTAAATCAGCTTGCCTCCGCCCCATGTTTTGATTAGGTCATATCATAAATAAAAGTGAATTTATAAATTGACTAGGGGGCACGTGGGTCAGGCACTCACCCTCCAGCAGTCGGTTGTGAGGAAACGCCCGCCCACCCTTGCCCTCGCGGTATATTGTTTTCCTTGGTTTTTTCATTCTTTGTTGTCACAGCAGGCGGGTGTGTCCCACATTCCGTGGGACGAACAGCAGTTTAGCAGTCCTGCTGTCTACCAGCGGACTGATTTGGAGGAAGACAAGAGGAAGACAGTATTGGGTTTATTTTTGTTAATTTACGTTAATAAAAGCTGTGGCCAACCCACTTAAACCACATTTAATTTGTCCTGGCCTTATTTGGGGGTTTTTAGGGGCGGAGGTTTTTTGTTCTTGTAAGGTTCATTCTCAGCAGTCATATATATTGGGGTAACAATAAGGACTTCTGAGCTACTATATTGCAGCTATATAAAATTTGGAACATTTGCATGAGGTCTAAGGGGTTAAAGAGGCCTAAGCCATCACAACCATTGCTACATTGGTAATTTACACCACGGTAACTCTGTACAGTATATGGCCGCCATTGCACATTAAAAGTTACACATAGTTCAGTAAAGAAAGATTATGAATGATAATCTGTTTTCCCTTAGCCCAAACAGCAGCACAACTGGGGTATTCCTGCCCCTAATGAGCTGTTAGGACAGGTGGAATTTTTAATTACCTAACAGCTTTTGACCCCTATAAGAGGCCGGAAGACATGCTCCTCCCTTGTGTTAGTAACAAGTATGATATACAGAGAGTAATTTATGCCAAGAGCTACACACACATACACAAAATCTGTACAATAGCACCTCTTAGGGAGGGAGCCTTGTGCTGCTGTTTGGGCTAAGGGAAAACAGATTATCATTCATAATCTTTCTTTCCCCCTACGCCCAACAGCAGCACAACTGGGGATTTAGCAAGTATTATCTCCCCTAGGGCGGGACCTCCTGGCAGGCTGATGCCAAGACGGAGTGCCCAAATGCTGTAGCATCGGCCGTACGCCAGTCCAATCTGTAGTGTTTGGCAAAAGTCAGCTGTGAGCTCCAAGAGGCTGCAGCACATATCTGCTCTAGAGAAAGGAACCGTGTCTCTGCCCATGATGTTGCCACTGATCGGGTGGCATGGGCTCGTAGGAAATCTGGAACAGGAAGATTCTGAGCCCGTAGGGAACAGCTGATGGCTTCTCTGATCCATCTAGACAGGGTTACCTTTGATGCTTTAGCGCCTCTATTGTGGCCAAACACATTAACCAGAAGATTCTCTGATCTTCGGAACGGTGCTGTACGGTCCAGGTAGATACGTAGTGCTCTTACCAGATCCAGTGTGTGTAGCTTCTCCTCCTGCTCAGTGGCAGGGGAAGGAAAGAAGCCCGGTAGGGTGATCACTTGATTGGTGTTCTGAAGTGTGGGTACCTTCGGCAAGAATCCTGGGACGAACCTTAGCTGTACTCTGTCAGGAAAGAAAGTTATGAAAGGTTCGGAGGCTGCTAGAGCCTGCAATTCGCCAACCCTCTTGGCGGAGGTTATTGCCAACAGAAAGGTCACTTTAAATGACAGGTACTTCCAGTCCACTTCAGATAATGGTTCGAAGGGGGGCGCACATAGCCCTTGTAGAACCGCGGCCAAGTCCCACCTGGGGACAGGGGGCCGTACCTGAGGGGCGGAGCCTGGCAGCCCCCCTAAGGAACTGTTTGACAAGAGGATCTTGTGATAACCGTGTCTCCAGGAGAGCAGATAGAGCTGACACTTGAACCTTGAGGGTGGTAGGTGCTAGTCCTCTCTCCAAGCCGTTCTGTAAGAACTCTAGGACTGCATCTCTGTCTGGATCGCGGTGGCTGCCTGTACACCAATCTCTGAATATCCGGGCGATCCTTTGGTAGCTCTGATTGGTTGCCTCTGCTCTTGAATGGGCTAAGGTACTTAGCACTCCCTGGGACAATCATCTGTCTGCGCATATGGTGCGGTTAGCTTCCAGGCAGTGAGGTTGAATTTGTCTAGGCCCAGACACGGCCGACTGTTCAGTGACACCAGGTTCCTGACTGGTGGAAGCCTCCAGTAGTTCCCCCGACTCATAAGGATAAGGTCGGTGAACCATGCCCTTTTTGGCCAGAACGGCATGATCACTATTGCCGAAGTCTGGTCCTGCCTGAGTTTCGCCAATACCTTTGGGATCATCGGGATGGGAGGGAACACGTATGCCAGTTCGAACCTCCATGGTATTGACAGGGCATCCACAGCCAAAGGGTTGTCTTCCCGGTACAGGGAGCAAAACCTTTCTACTTTGGCATTGTGTTGGGTGGCCATCAGATCCACCTCGGGGAGACCCCACCTCCTGGTCAGGTAGTGGAAGATGTCCTGATTCAGGGACCATTCGCCTGCGGTCGGCCGGCCTCTGCTGAGTTGGTCCGCTAGGATGTTCAGGCGGCCCTGGATATGTACTGCGGCCAGCTGGGAGAGGTTTCGTTCTGCCCAGGAGAAGATCAGGTTGGTGACTTGCATGAGCGAGGGGGACCTGGTTCCTCCCTGCTTGTTGATATAGTGGACTGTCGTCAGATTGTCTGATCTTACTTTGACCGCTTTCCCTCGTAGAAGTGGTGCAAATGACAGAAGGGCTCGATGAACTGCGGTAAGCTCGCGCCAGTTGGATGAGTGCGTCCTCTCCCGTTGATTCCATGTACCTTGAACCGGGGTCTCCCCCAGATGAGCTCCCCAGCCTGTGAGGGAGGCATCTGTAGTCAACAGGGTCCAGGCGGGCTGGACCGAGGACTTCCCATCTCGCAGATGGGTCCACCAGGGCAAGGTTTGCCGGGTGCTGATGGTTAACTGGATTGGCTTCTGTAAACCTGAAGGACTGTGATTCCAGACTCTCAAGATCTTGTTTTGTAGAGGGCGCATATGCCATAGGGCCCAAGGAACTGCATCTAGGCCAGCGGACATCAATCCAAGGACCTTCATAGCCGTCCTGATGGTGACCTTCCGTGTGGAAGACAAATGATGTGCCGCCCGAGCGAGGAGAGGGTAGAGAGACCGTCATGTTGAGAGAGTCTAGAATAAGTCCCAGGAACTGAACTCGTGTTGATGGCACCATCACTGACTTCTGCCAGTTTACCAGCCACCCCAGCTTGTCTAGTAGAGCTACGACGGTCTGCACCTGCGTGGTAAGAACCTCATTTGAATGAGCCTTCAGAAGCCAGTCGTCCAGGTACGGGACTATGAATATGCCTTGAAGGCGCAGGGCGGCAGCGACCGGAGCTATGACCTTTGTGAAGGTGTGGGGGGCGGAGGATATGCCGAGCGGGAGGGCTGTGAACTGGAAGTGCGCCTCTTTCCCCTGTATGTCTACGGCAATCCTTAGGAACTTTCGGTGTGCCAGAAAGATGGGTACGTGGAGGTAGGCGTACTTCAGGTCCAGATTGACGAAGTTATCTCCAGGGTGCATGAAAGGTAGTACTGACCTTATGGTTTCCATGCGAAACCGCAGCCTGCGGATGAAGTGATTCAGATACCTGAGATCGATGATCATACGCCACTCGCCTGATGGCTTGGGGACCAAGAAGACTGGAGAGTAGACGCCTGTGCCTTGTTCTGCACGAGGAACCATCTCTAGCGCGGCCCTGTCCACGTACTCCTGAATCAATCTCTCCAGATGAAGTTGTTTGGGGCCCTGAAGAGGGCGGGTTCTTACCATCTTCTCTGGCGGCTGGGAAACAAAATTAATTTTATAACCTTCCTGGATCATCTGGATGACCCAGGGGTCCCGAATATTCTGCCGCCAGGCCTCCACATAGTGGGAAAGACGACCGCCCACCCCAGGGGAGGGGGGGGGAGTAGGAAAGGGGGGGTGTACTGAGAGGGAATTAGAAGGGGGCATTCTTACGGCCACGAGATGAGCCCCGACCTCTTCCTCTCCCGGATCGCCGCTGGCCTCTGGTGCCTCTTCGAGTGCCTCTTCCTCGAAAGGAGGTACTCCGACCTTCAAGGGGCTGTGGCAGGTTCTTGCCCTTGGAGTCGGCCCAGCCTTCCATGATGTGGTCGAGCTCCCTTCCGAACAGCCGTCCGGGCTCAAAGGGGAGACCACAGAGGCTATTTTTGGAAGTAAGGTCAGCCTTCCAGGGCTTCAGCCATAGGGGTCGGCGAGCCACAGTAGCCAGTGTCATGGATCTAGCTGCCAGACGGGTCTGAAAATGGGTAGCCTCTGTCAGGTGATCCACCAACAGCGTGATGTCGGATACTGCCGCGAGGAGATCATCACGATCCACGCCGGAATCGATGTCCTTGGCCAGGGATGACAGTTCTGCGCGTAAGCCAGTTGCTACCTCATTCGCGACCATGCCCAAAGAGGCCTGGGCAGAGGCGGACGAATATACACGCCTCAAAGATCCTTCGACTCGGCGATCCATGGGGTCCCTGAGGCCCGAGCCGTCCTCTGATGGAAGGATGGAGCGCCTTGATAACTTGGCCACGGCGACGTCCACCTTTGGCGGGGGACCCCACACCTTTAGTTGACTCTCAGAGACAGGAAAAAGTGCCTTGAAGCGTGTGGATGGCGCAAAGGATCTCTCCGGGTGCCTCCATTCGCCCTCCATCAGGCGGAGCATCTCCGAAGAGGGCCAGAAGGTACGAGACCTACGGCTAGAGCCTTCCCCGCCTTCCCGGTCTCTGATTCTTAGGGTCTTGAATACTCTGGACATTTTGTCCAGGGGAAAAATCTCCTTCTCCTCCTCCGTACTAGAAGACTACTCCACATCCCTGAGGCGCAGCTTTTCCAGAGGCGGCAGGGACAATTCGCAATCCAGCCGTGGCCTCTTGGCCAGGGAGACGGCTTCCATTCTTTTCATGGAGTCCTGGACGTACCACTTCACCCAGGACACCATCTCTCGCATGGGAGTTGTTTCAACAGAGGGGGCCCTGCACCCCTGACAGAAGCGATATTGGGAATCATCAGGCAGCGGCACTCTACAGGAAGCGCACGCCAGATGCTTCCTTTTGGAAGCAGCCTTCCTTCTAGGCGGAACAGTGGAGGAAGAAGAAGACATTCTTAGTCAATGAAGCTCTAAGGGGACTTAAATAGGCCAGGGGGCGGGGTTATGCTCGGAGCCCCTCCCAGGGGGCAGGGGCTACAACGGAGCCAGAATTTCTATGAAAAAAGGGGAGGGGGGGAAAACAGGGGGAGGGGGATCTGACTCAGGTATGGTCCCCCTCCCCCCCGAACTACCGCGGCAATGCTCGTGTCTAGGGGTTGTTCTCTTCCCGTCCGCCGCGAGACCCGCGCACTGCGCATGCACGGCGGACATTGTTAGACGGCGGCCCGGAGGAACCTGAGAAAGGTTCCCAGGTCTACCGTTCCTTGGGGAAAGCCCCGACCCGGCGCGCCAGCCAGACAGGAGCGTGCACGAGCCGGCAGGGTCCCCGCCGGGAGAAGGGACCTCTGCTGAAAAAAGAAGAGGATGTCCAGAAAAAGATCTTCCGCTGTCAGGTACCGGTGGGGGAGAGTAGTGGACCCCTATAGGAGGTCAGAACACCTGCTCCCCCCCCTGACCACCTGTCCTGTCCCACAGGACAGAAAAAAACACAAGGGAGGAGCATGTCTTCCGGCCTCTTATAGGGGTCAAAAGCTGTTAGGTAATTAAAAATTCCACCTGTCCTAACAGCTCATAGGGGCAGGAATACCCCAGTTGTGCTGCTGTTGGGCGCAGGGGGAAAGTCAAGATCTCTGTTGATGATTGTGATCGTCACCTCAACAATTAAACCTCCATTGAAAACAATGAAAGCCAATTCTGACATCGGCGCCCCCCGCAGGATTTTTTGCTTTTTTTTAGTCGATACAAACAACGTATTAAAAAGTAGCAGCAATGTTCATGGAATGATGGCGGCATCCACCAATATCATATACGAATAAAGACGGAGAAAACTCATTTGCTGTAAAATCTCTAGTCGTAATGTGGAAATAAATATTACCCCGCGTTAGCGCCACGCTGTGAACAATAAAGAGGTTAATTGATGCAGCGGAGGTGACGGCGGCCGCGACATTCACCAGCCGTTAACTGATTAATTATCTGTTTGTGCCGCTATTAAAATGCAATTATGTATATGTTATGTGATAATTTATAAGCTGTAACCGGGGAGGGGGCTGAGCGGCTATTGTCTCTGTTATCAGCCTCCTCCATGGTGTCCTCTCCTGCTCAGACTCTAGAAGAAAATCAAGATGTTCAAGAAAAGCAGTATGGATGTTAGGAGTTGTAGTTGTACAACGAGACGGCTGCTGACACTATAGTGGAGACGCCTATAGGCTCTATACAGTCTGCTTATGCTAATGAAGCATCATTGTGGCCAGTCAGAAGCTCTTGGAGGGATCACATGTCGGGAACTAATTGCTTTACATAAATTAGCATAAAAAGTGAAACAATGTAACAGTATTAATTGTGTCCCCCCTCCATATATAAGAGAAAGTACGGTGGAGATGATAAACGATTGTACTCCCCCTACCACATTTATCAGACTCTGTTCACACCTCGTTGGGATTTCCATATTCCCTGTTCTGTTAGGAAGAGAAAAATTGAAATCCCAAAGGGAACAGATTAGTCATGTGATGGACAAAAATGGATCCCGGTGGACCCCACTGACTATAATAGGGATGCGTCATTTTACCGGGTGAAATAGACTGGCATCCTAATGACACCCGAAGCAGATGTGGACGGTTTATTTCAGGATTTGTGGTGACTGCAACATTTATCACTTGTCAAAAAGATTACGTAAGACTATTCTATGTAGAATCTGAAAAGCAGTAGCACATGGGCAGCTCTCACTTAGTTGTAGACTGGAGGTGGGCAAACTGGTTCTGATCCAACTAGATTCAACCTGAATATTCCAAAATTTCAGACTCGACGATGTCCTACTGAGTGATTATACTTGGGGGTGTCTTCAGGCCACAATGGCAACATAAAAACTAGTAATACTAACCTTGCCTCACCACTCCTGGACATCTTGGGGGAATTGGTCCCCCCAGTGTCCTCCTCTTCTGGTTGGGGTGCACCAATATAATGTCTTGGGGTCAAAGTGTCATGATATTGGTGCCCCCAAGGCATACATACTGTGGGGGGACATGATATTGTGGGGGCAACATGAGGGGGACATGACAGTGTGGAGGGACATACTGTGGGGGCAAACTCAGGGACATGATACTGTGGGGGCAACCTGTAGGGGGCATGACACTGTGGGGGAAACCTGGGAGGTGGGGGAACATGGTACTGTGGGGGCAACCTTGGGAATGTGTACACTGGGGGCAACCTGATGGGGAAATGACATTGTAGGGAACATACTCTTGGGGCAACCTGGGAGGTGGGGGACTTGATACTGTGGGGGCAACCTGGGGAGGAAATGACACTGTGGGGGCAACCAGGGACCTTGGGGATACAAATCTTTGGGGGCAACCTGGAAAGGGACATTATGGGGGCTCTGAGGAGGCATTAGTCACTAAGGGCATTAAACTATGTGGGGGCTATCTAGGGAGCATTAGAATTTGCGCAGGTCAGGTATTTCTAGGTGGTGGTGGTGATGGGGGGGCCCACTTATGATACCCTTGCACAGGGCCCACCAATGTGCTAAAATGGCCCTGATGCCCCCCATGTGAACACTAAGGCTAGGTTCACACTAGCATCAGCTGCCCACAATGGGTAAGAAGGCTGCTAAAATAGTGGTCACATAGGGAAACCTATTTTTGTTCACTGATTTCAGATGGACGTGGAACACAAATGTGAACATAGTGCTTATTATGGCTCTCCACCTCTAGACCACCACCTATTATACTCTTCAGTCCAAAGTAACCCCAGAGTATAATAATAACACTTTTTGGATCGAAACAAACTGAGTGGCTGAACCTCAAGAATAGTTGAATCCTATACAGGACGCATGCCATTGTTTGCCGCAGATTGCCCCCTGTCCATACATCTTAGTAAATCGGATCCATTGTTTCTGACTTGGCGACATGTGACGTCTTCTGTGTTTCTATGGTGCTAATTCGTCACTTTCCGGCACATGTGCATCTTCCAGGATGGCTGCTTTGCCCGGCTGCTGTGCGCTGTCTTCTCATAGGAGCGCAGTCACACTGATGTTTCGCCTTCGGCAGGTTGTGTGGTTTTGATTTTCTGATATGATGCATTTGATCTCGGAGCCTGGAGGACGCAGCTTGTGATTCCTGCGATTCCTTGTAGAATTCATCTTAAAACAACAACGAAAACTCTGCACAAACAATCACAACATCTACTGAACGCAACGTTTTACATGAGGAATCGGTGGCATCCATGTGAGGCTTATGCTACTTCCTATGATGAGCCTGTAGGCCTCAATCTTTAGATGTCTCCAGCGATGGTGGTAGCAGACAAGGGGTCCTCCGACCCTACGTTACAATAGGAGATAGATGCTGCTGCACACAAGTAATCGTGGTATGTGACAATTTATTAGGGCAAAATAGATAACAATGATAACGCCATGAGCAAGTTTGATAAGTATACAGGAATATAGTAGCCACTAGATCAACAATATATGACAACACTCAATGCCCTGCCCCATACTAGATCTAAGCTGATGAAGGTCTAAAGGACCGAAACGTCATACATATATTGCTGATCTAGTGGCTACTATATTCCTGTATACTTATCAAACTTGCTCATGGCGTTATCATTGTTATCTATTTTGCCCTAATAAATTGTCACATACCACGATTACTTGTGTGCAGCAGCATCTATCTCCTATTGTAACGTAGGGTCGGAGGACCCCTTGTCTGCTAGCACCATAATTTAGCTGAGTGTGCGGTACCATTCTTTTTCGTGCAATATGTAGTAGAGCAGGAATACCATGTGCAATCTTAGCGACACCGAATACTTCCTCAATTTGCAGAATCTTCTGGCTTATCTTTCTTGGTGTTGCAATGTCATGTAAGATCCAGTGAGACCCCAGTCCTCACTTTATCTTATCTCCACCTCTAATACCCAGTATGACTCCGCCCCTTACCTTACCATACACCTATACCACCTCCTCAGCCCCTCCTCTGTGTCTTGGATTATTAGTATTCCGCTGCCTTCTCTTCTTTAGTAGTTTTTGGTACAGGTAGTGCCGCCCTTCAATTACCGTCTTCAATCTTTGGAGACCTCTTGAGGGTTGTCTTCAGATCTTGTCAATTATTTAGATAGCACTTTCATTTTATAAGAGCGAGGAAGGAAAAAGATTTGTTTTGATTTTGCAGTTCGCACTTTTTACGTCTTGATTGCTTCACTTGAGAACTTAACTTCCCTGACGCATGAAATAAGTCGTCTCAGAAATGAGCGCAATTCACCGGTGCGAAAGTGTCTGACACAAACCACCCCTCCTAGAAGACTGGACCTCTCCTGTACACACTGTATAGACCTTCTGACGGGCGTCACATTGTATCATGTCGTATTGTGCTATATATATTGTTTTATCACATTGTATCATATTATATTGTACTATATATATTGTATTATCACATTGTATCATGTCGTATTGTGCTATATATATTGTTTTATCACATTGTATCATATTATATTGTGCTATATATATTGTATTATCACATTGTATCATGTCGTATTGTGCTATATATATTGTATTATCACATTGTATCATATTATATTGTGCTATATATATTGTATTATCACATTGTATCATGTCATATTGTGCTATATATATTGTATTATCACATTGTATCATATTATATTGTGCTATATATATTGTATTATCACATTGTATCATGTCGTATTGTACTATATATTGTATTATTATCACATTGTATCATATCGTATTGTACTATATATTGTATTATCACTTTGTATCATATTATCTAGTACTATATATTGTATTATTATCACATTGTTTCACATTATATTGTACTATATATATTATATTATCACATTGTATCATATTATCTTGTACTTTATATGTAATATTATCACCCCAATATTTCTTTGTTGTCACTTCCGTTCTCTAAGACGTCTTCTGTATCATGTATGTACCTCCTGATAGTCTCCACGTTGTATTCTATATGGTATTATTATCACATTGTATCATAATTTATACATGTATATAAGAGTCCTGCATAGATTTATGTGCACCACCGATTTCATCATTAACATGCTTGAGGCTGTGTCTATTCAGTATCATTACATTTATTGCCTTATGATCCAAAAATGAGTAGATTTAGGATGAACGTCACGACTAGAGGTCATAGCAAGGTCAAAATTTTTCCATAGACTTTTATATCATGCAGCACTTAATACATTGAAGACTATTGAGTACTAATAAATTGTTCTTTTTTCATGTATCGTATTGTTATCACATTGTAACATATTATATTGTTCTTTATATCTATTGTATTCTTATCACATTGTATCTTATTTGTATTGTACTTTACACTATATAGATTGTATTTAGTGATGGGCGAACCTCGCAAGCTTTACATTTTGGAAGTGTTATTTTTATACTCTTCACACCCCACAGTACAATGAACAGAAGTCCAGGGGGGGGTGCAAAAAAATATGAACAAGCTCATCTCTCCAGGGCATGTGACCCTATTTCCCAGTGTCTTCTGAGTACCATGAGTGTCCTTGGGTCATCACTGAAGCCTGTGATTGGACTGCAGTGTGGCATCAATGTCTTATGCTTTGGCGCTGCTTATGTCTTCACCCTATGATTGGGGGCATCTAACAAGCCCAAGTACCTGTATTACACCACTATCTCGTCGGGATCCCTGTCAGCTTGTGATATGCGGGAGCTGACTTTTTCCCATAGGAATGCATTGACCAGGGTTGATTGGCCGAATGCCATACAGAGTACAGCATTCGGCCAATCAACGCTAGTCAGCTCCCGCATATCGCAAGCCACTGATGTCACCCCAGAGGCTGCCGCTATACCCAGACCACTGACACCTGTGTTGAAAAAATACCTATTTATCACGGAAAACCCCCCACAGATTATTTGAATATTCTTTACCAGAAGAAATGGCCGGTGCTGAAATGGTTAAAGAAAAATAATGTACCAAGACATACACACAAGCAAACAGTGTACAAAATAAAAAGGGAAAAACATATAGAAACAGATCTCTACTAAACCTGGCCATGGAGATCGGAAAGAAAGTGGACAGGCTACAGGATTGGTTGTATCTCTAAGTATCTGACAAAAATGTCTTGGCCATGATCAGTTTTGTAAGAGATTAATCTCAGCTCCTTTTTGAGAACATCCATGTATCAACGGGAAGAAAAAACAAAACTAAACAAATCCTGTCTTATTTTTCAGCAATTACCTAGAAATGTACCTGAGAAAAATGTGAATACGTGAAAAGTGTGAGCGGCTCCTCTGACTACAATGTGTTCTCGTTTCGTTGTGTTTTTTTTTCACAGATCGCACTCAGACAGAAAAATAGTGTGAAAGGACCCTTACCTGTATGCCGGGGTGTGTAATGTGCCTAGAATTATACTGAAGACATTACAGCAAGACATAATTACTAAGAATGAGCTAAACTCATAACTAGACACAGTAGGATATTCATATAACCAATAACATGCAGAATATTGTATTATCACATTGTATCATGTCATATCGTACTTTATACATTGTATTATTACAATCGTTCGAGCTATTCGATTACAATCGAATACCACGAGGCAAACGCACTAAAAATTTGTATCCCCTCACACCTTCCCTGGTGCTTTTTTGTACCAATAACTGTGCAGGGGAGGTGGGACAGGAACTATGACAACAGAGGCATCGAAATAAAATCGGAAAAAGTAATTGGCTGGCTAAATCAGGTGACCTCCACTTTATACGAATGGTCGATTTCAGATTCGGGTCATATGAGACTGTGAACTATGTGACTGTGGGACAGATGTACAGGTAGAGTTAGCTAGGGACTACCTTTATTTAGGTGGGAATGTTACTCAAACAGCTCTTTGGGGCTCTATCTGGTCGGGATCCCTGTCAGCTTGCGATATGCGGGAGCTGACTTTTTCCCATGGGAATGCACTGACCAGCGTTGATTGGCTGAATGCCATACAGACTACAGCATTCGGCCAATCAACGCTGGTTCTGCCGGAGGAGGCGGAGTCTAAGATCGGTCCACAGCAGTCTCCATTCTGGTCCGATCTTAAACTCTGCCTCCTCACGGACGAGCCTCAGGCAGAACCAGCGTTGATTGGTCGAATGCTGTACTCTGTATGGCATTCGGCCAATCAACACTGGTCAATGCATTCCTATGGGAAAAAGTCAGCTCCCGCATATCTCAAGCTGACAGGGATCCCGACGAGATAGTGGCGTAATACAGGTACTTGGGCTTGTTAGATGCCCCCAGGCATGCTTCTCCTGCTGTCCCAGTTGCAATCCAGGGTGTTGGCATCATTTACTTGGGTGTCATAGTGGACTTGGTGACTCTCCTGAGTCGAAGTGTGGCTTCCCCTGAAACAAAGCATTTTTCCCCATAGACTATAATGGAGTTCGATATTCGTTCGAATAGTCGAATATTGAGGGGCTATTCGAAACGAATATCGAATCTCGAATATTTCACTTTTCGCTCATCTTTAATTATTATCACATTACCCTTTCTGATTCCCTCTGGACAAATCCTGTAAAATGGTTAGTAAGTAAAACTCACCCTAACCTACAATCACATTTGATGGTTCAGTGTTAATGGGTCTTAACTTACTGACGCTCTCTCTTTAAACACTTTGTATGGCAGTGGCCCTATGGCTGCACCTGTGGGAGGTAGCAGGGCAGTTGTCCAGGACAGTTTGGAGCCACGGTGTGCCTATTCTCCATCTCTATGATGTCACATTACATAACCTAGCGCTGGAGGCGCTGACTGTAACTAGGGCTTATTTTCGGGATAGGGCTTATAAAACAGGATAAGAGCTAAACGTAACTTAGGATCTATCACCTGTGGATTATACTGGGCCAGTAAGATCACAGGCAGAAATCTACAATGAAGAAATAGCCTGAAATTCTGTGATGAAATCCAGAATTCAGTCTGTGGTAAAATGTGAATGAGGCCGGGCCAATATGGTGCAAATGCTGCAGTTTGGCCACTATTCTAGCAAATCCCACACATTGCAGAAAAATACACACAGTGGACATGCTGCAATTTCCAAAAGCATTACCTGTGGAAATGTCGGCAGTTTCCCTACCGGTATAATTGAAGCAGAAACCTCTTAAGACTTTCTGTGAAAATTTAATCGGGAAAAATGGTAATGTGTTTCCACTGTGTTTTTTTCCCACCACGCTTATTCATATGTCCCTACAGATGGATTCAGCGGGACAGATTCTAGGTCCTGTCCCGCGGTCCCCATCGGGGAGTTATGTCCCAGATACAACTCATCTGCTACCAGAGAGGTCGCAGATGAGTTGAATACGATGATGAGGCCAGCAGCCATCTGTGGACAGCTCCAGCCTCACCACTGTGCCTCTGGGTTCTCCAGTTCCGGGAGCTGTAGGCGTTATGTGATGATGTCACTCACATCGGGCCTGGAGCTCCCTGAAAACTCTGGGACAGAGCAGCAGGAGAGCAAGGAGAGGTGAGTATCAGTGTTTTTTATGTTAAACTTTGGGAGATGAAGAGGAATATTAAACTGTGAGGGCAGATGGGGGGACAATAAACTTATCGGGGCATATGAAGAGGGACATTAAACTGGGGAGGGTATATGAGAGGGACATTAAACTTTGGGGGTAAAAAGAGGGGGCAGATGAAGAAGGACACTAAACTGGGAGAAGATGGAGGGGAAATTAGACTGTGGGCAGATGTTCCCCTACAGCTGCCCCAGTTTAATGCCCCCCTCCAGCTGCCACTGATAGGAAGAATTTGTATATATTATTGGAAGCCCAAAGTCTATAAGAAAATTGCGGAACTTGTGATTTCTATATAATAATTCCCATGACACTTGGTGCACGCTGGACATGGTAGAGGCGACTTCATTGTCTGTTTCTGCTGTGCGGTGACCGTGACTCCTCCGCCTCCTCTGATACTTCATATTGGAGTCAGTGAAGTAAGACAACGACTTGTAATTTACTTCTCCCATCACTAATCTAATATTGGAGACACTTCATAAATATAATTAGTCGCTGCGTAGCCCTTGGGTACGGCGTCAGAACGCGACTGTGAGAATCCGCCCCTCCACCTCCTCTCTGCAAGACTCCAGCGTCATTCCCGGAGAGGTGGCGAATAATGCTCATCCAAACTATTGTGGAGAAAACCAACAACAAAAATGTCCCGATCTGCTCTAAATGATCATTAATGTGTATAGTTATAATGTGCGGCCCAGCAGATCAGCCTGATGCTGCAGTGATACAGTGTATCTAAGCTGTGTATCACCAGATGACTTCCAAACACTATATAATTTATTTGGGAATTTGGAATTACATGGTTTCCATATATTTACAGTCCTATGAAAAAGTTTGGGCACCCCTATTAATCTTAATCATTTTTAGTTCTAAATATTTTGGTGTTTGCAACAGCCATTTCAGTTTGATATATCTAATAACTGATGGACACAGTAATATTTCAGGATTGAAATGAGGTTTATTGTACTAACAGAAAATGTGCAATATGCATTAAACCAAAATTTGACCGGTGCAAAAGTATGGGCACCTCAACAGAAAAGTGACATTAATATTTAGTAGATCCTCCTTTTGCAAAGATAACAGCCTCTAGTCGCTTCCTGTAGCTTTTAATCAGTTCCTGGATCCTGGATGAAGGTATTTTGGACCATTCCTCTCTACAAAACAATTCAAGTTCAGTTAAGTTTGATGGTCGCCGAGCATGGACAGCCCGCTCTCAAATGATCTGAAAACAAAGATTGTTCAACATAGTTGTTCAGGGGAAGGATACAAAACGTTGTCTCAGAGATTTAACCTGTCAGTTTCCACTGTGAGGAACATAGTAAGGAAATGGAAGACCACAGGGACAGTTCTTGTTAAGTCCAGAAGTGGCAGGCCAAGAAAAATATCAGAAAGGCAGAGAAGAAGAATGGTGAGAACAGTCAAGGACAATTCACAGACCACCTCCAAAGAGCTGCAGCATCCTCTTGCTGCAGATGGTGTCACTGTGCATCGGTCAACAATACAGTGCACTTTGCACAAGGAGAAGCTGTATGGGAGAGTGATGAGAAAGAAGCCGTTTCTGCACGTACGCCACAAACAGAGTCGCCTGAGGTATGCAAAGCACATTTGGACAAGCCAGCTTCATTTTGGAAGAAGGTCCTGTGGACTGATGAAACAAAGATTGAGTTGTTTGGTCATACAAAAAGGTGCTATGCATGGCATCCAAAAAACACAGCATTCCAAGAAAAACACTTGCTACCCACTGTAAAATTTGGTGGAGGTTCCATCATGCTTTGGGGCTGTGTGGCCAATGCCGGCACGGGGAATCTTGTTAAAGTTGAGGGTCGCATGGATTCCACTCAGTATCAGCAGATTCTTGAGAATAATGTTCAAGAATCAGTAACGAAGTTGAAGTTACGCCGGGGATGGATATTTCAGCAGACAATGATCCAAAACACCGCTCCAAATCGACTCAGGCATTCATGCAGAGGAACAATTACAATGTTCTGGAATGGCCATCTTAGTCCCCAGACCAGAATATCATTGAATATCTGTGGGATGAGTTGAAGCGGGCTGTCCATGCTCGGCGACCATCAAACTTAACTGAACTTGAATTGTTTTGTAAAGAGGAATGGTCCAAAATCCCTTCATCCAGGATGCAGGAACTGATTAAAAGCTACAGGAAGCGACTAGAGGCTGTTATCTTTGCAAAAGGAGGATCTACTAAATATTGATGTCACTTTTCTGTTGAGGTGCCCATACTTTTGCACCGGTCAAATTTTGGTTTAATGCATATTGCACATTTTCTGTTAGTACAATAAACTTCATTTCAATCCTGAAATATTACTGTGTCCATCAGTTATTAGATATATCAAACTGAAATGGCTGCTGCAAACACCAAAATATTTAGAACTAAAAATGATTAAGATTAATAGGGGTGCCCAAACTTTTTCATAGGACTGTATATAAATAGCCTGTTTTACACTCCAGTCACATTCAAAGCAGCATTTACAATTCTATTGGTCGATAATAATCAGAAAACTGTGGGAAGAGACATCATAGCTGAGTACCTATATCTAATGTACCTGATGTAAATATGACAAGCTCTGCGAAACATTTAACCAGCAGAGAACTCAGAGATTCCAGTCATGTGGCCTCCAGAATTGTGAGTGCAGCTCTGGAGTATAATACAGGATAAGTAATGTAATGTATGTACACAGTGACTGTACCAGCAGAATAGTGAGTGCAGCTCTGGAGTATAATACAGGATGTAACTCAGGATCAGTACAGGATAAGTAATGTAATGTATGTACACAGTGACTGCACCAGCAGAATAGTGAGTGCAGCTCTGGAGTATAATACAGGATGCAATTCAGGATCAGTACAGGATAAGTAATGTAATGTATGTACACAGTGACTCCACCAGCAGAATAGTGAGTGCAGCTCTGGAGTATAATACAGGATAAGTAATGTAATGTATGTACACAGTGACTGCACCAGCAGAATAGTGAGCGCAGCTCTGCAGTATAATACAGGATGTAACTCAGGATCAGTACAAGATAAGTAATGTAATGTATGTACACAGTGACTGTACCAGCAGAATAGTGAGCGTAGCTCTGGTGTATAATACAGGATGTAACTCAGGACCAGTACAGGATAAGTAATATAATGTATGTACACAGTGACTTCACCAGCAGAATAGTGAGCGAAGCTCTGGAGGATAATACAGGATAAGTAATGTAATGTATGTACACAGTGACTGCACCAGCAGAATAGTGAGTGCAGCTCTGGAGTATAATACAGGGTGTAACTCAGGATCAGTACAGGATAAGTAATGTAATGTATGTACACAGTGACTGCACCAGCAGAATAGTGAGCGCAGCTCTGGAGTATAATACAGGGTGTAACTCAGGATCAGTACAGGATAAGTAATGTAATGTATGTACACAGTGACTGTACCAGCAGAATAGTGAGTGCAGCTCTGGAGGATAATACAGGATAAGTAATGTAATGTATGTACACAGTGACTGCACCAGCAGAATAGTGTGCGAAGCTCTGGAGTATAATACAGGATGTAACTCAGGATCAGTACAGGATAAGTAATGTAATGTATGTACACAGTGACTGCACCAGCAGAATAGTGAGTGCAGCTCTGGAGTATAATACAGGGTATAACTCAGGATCAGTACAGGATAAGTAATGTAATGTATGTACACAGTGACTGCACCAGCAGAATAGTGAGCGCAGCTCTGGAGTATACAGTCCTATGAAAAAGTTTGGGCACCCCTATTAATCTTAATCATTTTTAGTTTTAAATATTTTGGTGTTTGCAGCAGCCATTTCAGTTTGATATATCTAATAACTGATGGACACAGTAATATTTCAGGATTGAAATGAGGTTTATTGTACTAACAGAAAATGTGCAATATGCATTAAACCAAAATTTGACCGGTGCAAAAGTATGGGCACCTCAACAGAAAAGTGACATTAATATTTAGTAGATCCTCCTTTTGCAAAGATAACAGCCTCTAGTCGCTTCCTGTAGCTTTTAATCATGTCCTGGATCCTGGATGAAGGTATTTTGGACCATTCCTCTTTACAAAACAATTCAAGTTCAGTTAAGTTTGATGGTCGCCGAGCATGGACAGCCCGCTCTCAAATGATCTGAAAACAAAGATTGTTCAACATAGTTGTTCAGGGGAAGGATACAAAACGTTGTCTCAGAGATTTAACCTGTCAGTTTCCACTGTGAGGAACATAGTAAGGAAATGGAAGACCACAGGGACAGTTCTTGTTAAGTCCAGAAGTGGCAGGCCAAGAAAAATATCAGAAAGGCAGAGAAGAAGAATGGTGAGAACAGTCAAGGACAATTCACAGACCACCTCCAAAGAGCTGCAGCATCCTCTTGCTGCAGATGGTGTCACTGTGCATTGGTCAGCAATACAGTGCACTTTGCACAAGGAGAAGCTGTATGGGAGAGTGATGAGAAAGAAGCCGTTTCTGCAAGCACGCCACAAACAGAGTCGCCTGAGGTATGCAAAGCACATTTGGACAAGCCAGCTTCATTTTGGAAGAAGGTCCTGTGGACTGATGAAACAAAGATTGAGTTGTTTGGTCATACAAAAAGGCGTTATGCATGGCGTCCAAAAAACACAGCATTCCAAGAAAAACACTTGCTACCCACTGTAAAATTTGGTGGAGTTTCCATCATGCTTTGGGGCTGTGTGGCCAATGCCGGCACGGGGAATCTTGTTAAAGTTGAGGGTCGCATGGATTCCACTCAGTATCAGCAGATTCTTGAGAATAATGTTCAAGAATCAGTGACGAAGTTGAAGTTACGCCGGGGATGGATATTTCAGCAGACAATGATCCAAAACACCGCTCCAAATCGACTCAGGCATTCATGCAGAGGAACAATTACAATGTTCTGGAATGGCCATCTTAGTCCCCAGACCTGAATATCATTGAATATCTGTGGGATGAGTTGAAGCGGGCTGTCCATGCTCGGCGACCATCAAACTTAACTGAACTTGAATTGTTTTGTAAAGAGGAATGGTCCAAAATCCCTTCATCCAGGATGCAGGAACTGATTAAAAGCTACAGGAAGCGACTAGAGGCTGTTATCTTTGCAAAAGGAGGATCTACTAAATATTGATGTCACTTTTCTGTTGAGGTGCCCATACTTTTGCACCGGTCAAATTTTGGTTTAATGCATATTGCACATTTTCTGTTAGTACAATAAACTTCATTTCAATCCTGAAATATTACTGTGTCCATCAGTTATTAGATATATCAAAATGAAATGGCTGCTGCAAACACCAAAATATTTAGAACTAAAAATGATTAAGATTAATAGGGGTGCCCAAACTTTTTCATAGGACTGTATATAAATAGCCTGTTTTACACTCCAGTCACATTCAAAGCAGCATTTACAATTCTATTGGTCGATAATAATCAGAAAACTGTGGGAAGAGACATCATAGCTGAGTACCTATATCTAATGTACCTGATGTAAATATGACAAGCTCTGCGAAACATTTAACCAGCAGAGAACTCAGAGATTCCAGTCATGTGGCCTCCAGAATTGTGAGTGCAGCTCTGGAGTATAATACAGGATAAGTAATGTAATGTATGTACACAGTGACTGTACCAGCAGAATAGTGAGTGCAGCTCTGGAGTATAATACAGGATGTAACTCAGGATCAGTACAGGATAAGTAATGTAATGTATATACACAGTGACTGCACCAGCATAATAGTGAGCACAGCTCTGGAGTATAATACAGGATATAACTCAGGATCAGTACAGGATAAGTAATGTAATGTATGTATACAGTGACTGCACCAGCAGAATAGTGAGCAAAGCTCTGGGGTATAATACAGGATGTAACTCAGGATCAGTACAGGATAAGTAATGTAATGTATGTACACAGTGACTGCACCAGCAGAATAGTGAGTGCAGCTCTGGAGTATAATACAGGATGTAACTCAGGATCAGCACAGGATAAATAATGTATTGTATGTACTCAGTGACTGTACCAGCAGAATAGTGAGTGCAGCTCTGGAGTATAATACAGGATGTAACTCAGGATCCGTACAGGATAAGTAATGTAATGTATGTACACAGTGACTGTACCAGCAGAATGGTGAGCGCAGCTCTGGAGTATAATACAGGATGTAACTCAGGATCAGTACAGGATAAGTAATGTAATGTATGTACACAGTGACTGTACCAGCAGAATAGTGAGTACAGCTCTGGAGTATAATACAGGATAAGTAATGTAATGTATGTACACAGTGACTGCACCAGCAGAATAGTGAGCGCAGCTCTGGAGTATAATACAGGATGTAACTCAGGATCCGTACAGGATAAGTAATGTAATGTATGTACACAGTGACTGTACCAGCAGAATGGTGAGCGCAGCTCTGGAGTATAATACAGGATGTAACTCAGGATCAGTACAGGATAAGTAATGTAATGTATGTACACAGTGACTGTACCAGCAGAGTAGTGAGTACAGCTCTGGAGTATAATACAGGATGTAACTCAGGATCAGTACAGGATAAGTAATGTAATGTATGTACACAGTGACTGCACCAGCAGAATAGTGAGTGCAGCTCTGGAGTATAATACAGGATGTAACTCAGGATCAGTGTGACCTGTAAGTCTGATGGTATTATGTGTGCAGTGGTTGCGGAGTTACTATTTTGCCCTGTATAATGATCCCTGGATATCTCCATTGTCCGCCCTGTGAGCTTGGCTGTAATTCTACAATACACTTCCCAGAGGTTCTTGCGTTGCTTTTATTTTGCTGTAAAATCCTATACACAAACCTTGTAAAATAACCTTATAATAACAGAGCGGAGGCTCCAAATTCAATTTCTAGTAGTTCCCAGCAGGCGGCCATATAAACCATTTAATAGCTGGAAGGAGCGCACATCTCCAGACTGTAAAGTGCTAACCAATTGCCCCCCCAGTTAGAGATTCCGCCCCTCTGAGACACAGAAAACGTGCACACACCTCCAGACTGTAAAGTGCCCTCCCCCGGGACAGATTCGCAATTTCACATTCTTCTCCTCCGATTGATGATTTCTCTGGGATATCTACAAATATTTCCTACATAAACTATTTGATTTATTTTTTTTACCAAACCACAAATTATCTTTCAGGACAAATTTATAGACTACTTAAAGTTCTGCATTCAAATCTCCTCCTGGAGGCGCCGCTGCCGCTAATTTATATCCATAAAGGTGTTTGCAGTCCCCGGAGCTCTTCTTACTTTTTGTACAAATCATAAATGTTTGGATTCGGAGTAAATTACTGGCGCTCGCTCCTCCCGCTCATGTCCTAACTGCAGACTCTTATCCAGGAACTTAGTTACCGTTTATGGGATGTGATCAATGAGATGGAATGAGATGGAAATGGCGCAACCGTGATGTCATCACCGCAGCGCAAAACCATAAATTACATCCAATGTAATAAGCAAAGTAAATAGTGATCAGCCCCGAGAGGATGGAGCGGGAACATAAAATGTTACAAAGTTTCAGCTTTCTTTCTTATCTCTGTTCCTTCTTCCTTCCCATGCCTTTTGTTCCTTCCTTTCCTGCTCTTTTTCCCCTTCATTTGTCTTCCTTCTTCCCTCCATTCCTTCCTTAATTTTTTCTTTCCCCATTCTTTCTTTCCATCCGTCCTCCCTCACGCATGTTTTTCTTTCTTTCTTTCTTTCTTTCTTTCTTTCTTTTTCTTTCTTTCTTTCTTTCTTTCTTTCTTTCTTTCTTTCTTTCTTTCTTTCTTTCTTTCTTTCTTTCTTTCTTTTCTTTTCTTTTCTTTCCTTCTTTCTTTCTTTCTTTTCTTTTCCTTCCTTCCTTCCCTTCTTTCTTTTTTTCTTTCTTTCTTTCTTTCTTTCTTTCTTCTTCCATTGCATCCTCCCCCTTTTCCTTCTTTTCTTTTTCCCTCTTCTTCCCTTACTACTTTGGCATCCCGGATGAATGGGTCTAATCAGGACGGAGTCTCGAGCCGCAGACTCCACAGCTGTCTCAGCCACGGAATCTGTGTGAAGATAGGGCATGTCACTCCCCTGCCACTCTGTGCAGTCTCTTGTCCCGGACTGTTCAGGGAGCTGCACGTTCGATGTGAGTGATGTCATCATATTGCGCCTACAACTCCAGGAGCCGGAGCACATAAGAATGTGCTTCACACAGAGCAGTGAAGCTGGAACTGTCTGAGGATGGCTCCTTCTTCACCATTGTATTTAAAGGGATTCTTCCACTAAACCAACATTTTTTCTAATTACCATGTCGGAATAGCCTTAAGAAAGGCTAATTCGTCTCCTACCTTGCTCAGTTGCCTCTGGCCCGCCGTTCCGTAGAAATACCGTATTTTACCGGTATGCAAATGATTTCTCTCGCAGCAATGGGGTGGGCCCCAGCGCTCAAACGGCGATGGGGGTGTCCCCACTGCTGCCAGAGACCTCTCTCCATCGACGCCTCCATCTTCAACGCCAACTGCATCTTCTTCCGGTTGGGGTCATAGTCCGCTCTTGCGCGCATGCGCAGTACACTCCTGTAGTTCTCTGTAGAGCTACAGGAGCGTACTGCGTACTGAGCGGAGTGTGACCCCAGCCGGAAGAAGACGCGATTGCTGTTGAAGATAGAGGCGTCGCTGGAGAGAGTTCTCTGGCAGCAGTGGGGACGCCCCCATCGCCATTTGAGCGCTGGGGCCCGCCCCCATTGCTGCGAGAGAACTCATTTGCATACCGGTTAAAACCAGTATTTCTAAGGAACGGCGCCGCGAAGACCACGTCTAAAGGCAAGAGACGAATAGCCTTTCTAAACCACAAAATGTCTAAATGTCTAAAGCACAAAAAAAAAATAATTTAGTGGTAGAATCCTTTTAACTCATCTGCGTCCTCTAGATATACCTCCCGCTGACCGGGACAGCAGGACAGGACACAGAATATGGGACGGTTATGAGGTATACCTAAACCCTATGGCATGAGAGGTACTGGTAGCAGTGTAGTTACCTATACTCAGGGCCGGCGTCAGCGCACAGCATAGTTGGGCAAGTGCTGGGGCCCACAGAGCTGAATACATAGGCGATTAAAGCAGGAGCTGTGAGCTCAGCTCCTGCTTTAATGCTGCGGCCCGGCTTTTGTGTGTAGGCGCGATGTGATGACGTCATCGCACCTACAATTATGTGAATAGAGTGAGAGAGCGGAGAGAGGAGCGGCGGGGGAGCGATGGAAGGTGAGTGTAAGTGTTTGTTTTGTATTAAACATTAAGGTGGAACATAATGAAGGGGCCCATGAAACTGGGGGGCAAATGAAGGGGAGGGGGGGAACGGCATGACACTGGGGAAGATGAAGGCGGTGAGGAGAGAACGGCATGACACTGGGGAAGATGAAGGGGGTGCGGAGAGAACGGCATGACACTGGGGCAGAGACGGGGGGACATGAAACTGGGCAGATGAAGGGGGGGAGAACGGCATGAAACTGGGGACAGAGATGGAGGGGGCCCAATGAAACTGGGGGGCAAATGAAGGGGAGGGGGGGAACGGCATGACACTGGGGAAGATGGGGGGGTGGAACAGCATGACACTGGGGCAGAGACGGGGAACATGAAACTGTGAGCAGATGAAGGGGGAGAACGGCATGAAACTGGGGACAGAGGAAGGGTGTATATGAAACTGGGGGAGAGATGGAGGGGGGCATATAATTTATGGGTGACTGTAGGAGGATTATACTGTGTGGGAGCACATGATAAATGAATGAGAATGGACGGAGTCAACATAAAAGTGGGTGGAGCTAAATTTGCAGCGGCGCGCAGAGCCGCACATTTTGCCCCTCTTTCTGCTCTTTAAAAGTTGGGAGGTATGGCGTTGGTGACGCCACACTCCTGCGTGACGTCACTCGCTTCATCTGCGACGCACAGTGTCTCGACTCCGCCGCCTCCTTTACAAGGGGGTCCACTGAGGCTCTGTCGCCCAAGGGCCCATAAATATCTGGAGCCAGCCCTGCCTATATGTCCCCTAGTGATATACTGTCCTGTACTATAATCACAGTATGTCGCTGGGACTCATCATAGATAACTATACTGCTAGAGGTCCGCTCCAAGCATAAGGAGCAGGCTAGTAAATCCGGCCAACACAAGGAAGCTCATTTCTGTGAGCGTCGGGTAAGGGCGTACTGTATTGTAGATAAACAGATCTCTCCAATATAGAGGGGGCCGCACACTCCATGTACATGAATAGTAAGAACCCAAAATCTTTACCTGTAGATGATACATGATAGTATTCCCGTAGTTTCTCTCTAATTCTATATGTTGGGGCTCTGCTGTACTTTCTGTAATGGTATTGCTTCCATAGCTCTATGTACCTGTTCACATTAGGAGGTGATTCTGAATTCTCTTCTGTAAGCGAGAGTCTGGACTCCAAGCTCCATAACACTGGAAAGTCTCATTACAGTCTAGAGGGCTCCTTTAAATTAACCATTTCAGGGTGCAGAGAGACCTGGAGATAAATCAGGGAAGGGCTTATGTAATAGGATTAGTTCTATATGGTTATTAGAATTAGAATTATTGATATGTACTCTGCACTTTTCCGCCTCCGGATTGCGCAGTGCTCCTAGCCGCCATGTTCCTCAGGACACAGGGTTGCCCCTCCGGTTATTCCTTGATGTTATGTGCAGTATGACACATGATCCAGACCTACGCTCCTGCCCTGTGTCAGCCTCGACAATAGAAGGTAATGAATGGTCTCATTTTATGTGGAATATTTATGCGCAGTGTGCGCAGGATCGGCAGCCCGCGATCTCCGGGACACAGCAGCCATGAAACGCGTCAGGGGCATATTTATGGCTTTTTATGAAACATTGAAAGGGGCAGTTTATTTATGGCCGCAATATTCCATGTTCTCGCTGACAGATGTATGTGCGTAATTTGTGAATGCGTGTGTGTATGCAAAGTAGATGCACGATAAGTGCGTTTGATTTATCGCCACCTCCGCGCCGCAGCCCTGACTGAAAGCAAGTAAATTAGGCGGCAATGGTGAGGGGCGCTTTTAACGGAGCCTGCGATGAATACGATTAGTACGTCGACTACTGGATCCTTCTAGACTGGGATGACACAGCGTTAGCCTTCAAGGGGGCACATACTTTTATGGAGAGCAGGGCTTGGTATCATCATACCGAGATCCCTGCTTAAAATACAAGGACGTATATGTGAGTGGCGGCCATATTAGTCCTGGTAATGAAGGATATTGACACTGCTTGCTGACGGTCAATATTCCCACAGGTGACAGCAAGCAGATCTTGTAAGATGGCACTTACCTGACATGGACTGCACTGTTAAGACAGGTAAAGATGGAGTCAGGTCGGTCAAGTAACGCCTCCTGCTGGCTAGTTAAAGGCACTTACAATGCTAGTGATGGGTGAGGGTATTTTTTTTTTTTTTACAGTCTCCTAAAATTTAGTGCACTTGGTCACAGGTGGCCGTACCTGGGTCATGAGTTAGACCTCAGCATTTGGCCACATGACCCATGGAAGTCTGAGAGTAGATCCACAGAGGAGGTTGTACTGGAAGAGAAAAATGGTTCCCAACAAGCCAGGTTCTTTACAAAATTTCCTAAAATTTCAAGTTAGACCAATCCTTCAATTTTAGGGGTTCACCCTCCATGAGTCAGTATTATTCTTTGGGGTCTCAAATAATAACATTTATGGTTCGGAAATTAAACTGGAGACAGACCTTGTGAGAGCAGCAACTTATTGCACCAGCCAGAGGTGCAGTCCAAGAAAGCCCACAAGCCGAATGTGAGGGAAGAGCGCATCAACTTTTTAGACAAAGTGACTGCCCGAGAGAAGTGAAGTGAAGTAACTCCAGAGTCTAGAAGTCAATGCCTGACTGTAAAAAGGAGAGCCACGCCATAGACAACTATGAGACAGAGACTGAGTGTGAAGAGGAGAGACATGCCAGAGACAACTATGAGACAAAGTGTGAAGAGGAGAGCCACGCCAGAGACAACCATGAGACAGAGACTGAATATGAAGAGGAGAGCCACGTCAGAGACAACCATGAGACAGAGACTGAGTGTGAAGAGGAGAGACATGCCAGAGACAACTATGAGACAAAGTGTGAAGAGGAGAGACATGCCAGAGACAACCATGAGACAGAGACTGAGTGTGAAGAGGAGAGACATGCCAGAGACAACCATGAGACAGAGACTGAGTGTGAAGAGGAGAGACATGCCAGAGACAACTATGAGACAAAGTGTGAAGAGGAGAGACATGCCAGAGACAACCATGAGACAGAGACTGAGTGTGAAGAGGAGAGACATGCCAGAGACAACTATGAGACAAAGTGTGAAGAGGAGAGCCACGCCAGAGACAACCATGAGACAGAGACTGAATATGAAGAGGAGAGCCATGTCAGAGACAACTATGAGACAAAGTGTGAAGAGATGAGCCACGTCAGAGACAATTGGGAGATAGAAACTGATTGTGAAAAAGAGAGCCACGCCAGAGACAACTGGGAGATAGATACTAAGTGTGAATGAGGAGAGCCACAGCCGGAAACAACTATGAGACATAGTGTGAAGAGGAGAGACATGCCAGAGACAACAATAAGACAGAGACTGAATGTGAAGAAGAGAGCCACGCTAGAGACAACTATGAGATAGAGACTGAGTGTGAAGAGAAGAGCCACGCCAGAGACAATTGGAAGATAGAAACTGAGTGTGAAAAAGAAGAGACAACTGGGAGACAGAGAGTGAGTGTGAAGGTGAGTGCCACATCATAGACAAAAATGGGTTAGAGTGAAGAATAGAGCCACACCAGAGACAACTGGGAGATAGAGAGTGTGTAGAGAAGAGCCACGCCAGAGACAACTGGGAGATAGAGAGTGTGTAGAGAAGAGCCACGCCAGAGACAACTGGGAGATAGAGAGTGTGTAGAGAAGAGCCACGCCAGAGACAACTATGAGACAGAGACTGATAATGAAGAAGAGAGCCATGCCAGAGACAACTATGAGACAGAGACTGATAATGAAGAAGAGAGCCATGCCTGAGACAACTATGAGACAGAGACTGAGTGTGAAGAGTTGTACCACACCAGAGATGACTGTTAGACAGAGACTGAGTGAGAAGAGGAGAGCCACACCAGAGGTAACTGGTGGACAGAGTCAATAAATGCAATATTTAAAGGGCCATACCAACACATCTCATTTTGACCTTGTTCTTTGGTGTTTGAGCACTGAAATCATCGGATGGATGAAGCAAAACAAGCAGCAGATGTCACCAATGGCACAGATTAGATCCTCTCTGTAGTTTGGGGGTCAAACCTGCTCCAGGTTTGTAGAGCACTTTTTCATTTTCTATGGCACCAGGTGCGATCGGTAAGACATTAGGATGGCAGCACGGGGTGCATGAAGCCTGACTTTATTTATTATTTGCAAATTATGCAAAAATTAGGTAAAAACTGTCGGCATATTAACCCTTTGTATTGGGTGTGCGTACCGGATGACCGCTATGATACGTCTCCTTTAAGAACTGCAACTTTGTTTCCAAAAAAAGCTTTATTTAACGGTAAAGTTGATAGAAGGGAAATAAATGATATGCAAAGCTGCGAGCCCCGGAGCCGAGCAGAAGAGAAGCGGCGCCTCCCTCTGCAGCCAAATATCAGGAAAATTAGCAAAAGAGAAAAAAAAAACAGAACTGTTACTGGAAGCGAAAACAAATGTCAGGAATTCATTATTTGTGTGAGAGGGAGTTTATCATAAATCTGCCCGGTGCCACATGATAACCGAGAGCTGTGAAGGTTACTGGGCAGCCGCGCACTGTGTAGGTGAGAGCAAATGTGCAGGGAATGTTAATGAAACCCTGGGGAAATCAGGCTGCGGGATGCAGCGGGAACGGCCATCGCCTTTTATTCAAATGGTAAAATATATTCACAAGTTTGTTGTTTGTCACTCAGGGAAATCAGATAATTCACAGCCGGCAAATGAAATGAGCAGAGAGCGCGCCCATCTCCCCGCAGCGGCAGAATGGAAATGCGCCACGTGGTGCACAGCACACACACAGGGGGGGATCACATCCCGGCCTCCTCCTTCATTTCCTGACACCTTTTGTCTGATATTGAGCTGGGATTTACAGGGAACCTAGAGGGGTCCAGGTCACAATGACTGGGGCATTAGCTATAGAGCGCCCCCTGTCTCTAGAAACATGAAAAGACTTCAAAATTTGAACAAGGCCCCACTGGACCCCGACTGTCCCAAGCAGCAAGGAAATAGATGAGGATTATAGGGACAAATTTAAAGGGAAGAAGATAAATATATATATATTTATATATATATATATATATATATATATATATATATATATATATATAGGCTTGCTGTTAAAGATATGCTCTACAGCAGCCACATTGACTTTGTTGTGGGCATGCTTTATGACCTGTGAAGAGGTCACTGTAGTGAGAGGGCAGGAGGTGAGCTGTGGCCACCACCTATTGACTTCCATAGAACAGTGTTGTGGGCACACCCTGTGGCCTGTGAAGAGGTCATTTCGCAGGGAGGGGGAGGAGATAATCCATTGACTTCTATAGGAAAATATGGTATGAACATGCTCATGTGAAGAGCTATATGGAATTATTTACTTACTACATGACACTATTGCCTATGTACTGTATGGCAATATTATTTACTATATAGCAAGATTATTTGTTAACTAGAGGGTATTGTTTACTACATGTAGTATTATTTATTTACTATCTGGAAGTATTTTTATGTGCTATATGATGGCATTATTTATTTACTATGTGGAAGTATTGTTTGTGTACTATATGGTTGTTAGGGAATTTCCTGTTAAGCAATCCCCCAGTAGCTGCAGCTAGAACCTGGGAGGATGGGGAAAGATAGGGACAGTGAGTCCTGATGCTAGACCCTCCCCAAAGTCCCTACCCCTTACCTCAACTACCTTAAACAGTAGTGGACAACTGGGCGTCAGTCCCTTCCTATTATAATTGAAACACTGAATGCAGACAAGACAAACTACAAGAACGGAAGGTCAAACTAATCAAAGGGTTGGAGCCAGATGGGCAACTAGGTCCAAAATCAGAATCCAGAAGAATAGTCGAGAGGGAAAAGCGAAGGTCAGAATACAGGTAATCAGACAAGAAAGTATTACGCTAGCGCTCTCAGAAGCTAATAGCAAGCACCCATAAGTGGACTATATAGGAAGCCCAGAATCTTCTCCAGATGTGATTGGAAGGTGAGCTGTCAATCATGGAGCAACCAACGTTAACTCTTAGTGAACCAGAGGGAACTGAAGAGTATTGGCTTGACTGATATATTGAAATGTACACACAGAATACAACAGGAGCGAGGGATCATAAGTGGACACGACTCCCACGCCGTAGCATGCAGCCAAAAGATGGCGCAGAAGTCTGAATGGATAAGTAGGTTACAATGGTAGTATTATTCATTTACTATGTGGAAGAATTGTTTGTGTACTATATGGCAGTATTATGTATTATATGTTAGTCTAATACAATAGAAAACTCCACAACTCTAGATAGACCACACCTCTTATAAAATCATCATTTTATTAATAAATAAGAAACCAAATCTTCCAGTCCTTCAATTTTAGACAAAACACCTTCTGAGCAGCGTGCACATGAAACGTGCATTGAGGTGCGGGCAGACGCCATTCAGGTAATTTCTCCCTTCATCTTGGGATTGTTCTTGGCTATTACCCTGGACGATGGGTAGTCTAATATTGAAGGACTGCATGAAAAATATTTATATATTTTGTGTATTTGGTTTCATATTTAGTAATAAAATGATGATTATTTATTTACTATTTGGTATCATTTACTACCTGGCAGTATTGTTTATGTATTTTATGGCAGTATTATTTATTTATTGTGTAGACATATTATGTGTATCTAAAAATATTATTTATTTATTATATGGCATTATTATTTATGTACTATATGACATTATTTACTATATGGCAGTATTATATGACTTATATATAGTCATATTGGGTAGTATTGTTTATTTACTATACTACAGTATTATTTATGTAATCTATGGTATCATTTGAGTACTATATAGCAGTATTGTTTATTTGCTATATGACAGTTGTATTTATTTACTATATGACAGTATTATTTATGAACTTATTATACAGTCATATTGGGCAGTATTATTTACTATATGGCAGTATTATTTATAAATCTATATAAATTCATATTGGGTAGTATTATTTACCATATGACAGTATTCTCATTGTACAGGGGGAGAGAACTGTTACCATTAAATATTGACTTTTATGGGAGAGTGTCATGGGCCTTCTCTATGACCTGTTGGGGGTCATTGTGCAGGGAGGGGGGAGTAATTTTGAATGGTCTATCCAGTTATAGAGGTGTTAGCTGCCCCTAGATCCCGGTAGTTGCAGACCCTATGTCCCTGGTAACTGTAGACCAATGTCAGGCCATATGTCCATTACCCTTTGCCTCATCATTCCTCAGAATTCTCACCTGTACAGATATTATTTTAAGATTTGTTCCTTTTTTTCTTTCAAGTCTGTCTGGACTCAGACAATGTGCAGAAACTGTTCTTGGTCTGCATACGACTACCAGGTGCCAAGTGAGCGCAGTCTTTCTAATCCCTCCACACTCCACAGTGGTCATTGGCACTCATCCACACAATGTTATAAGATCACCCCCATTTTCCTTGCCCTCTCCTACATTCTCCGTCCCCCAGGCTTGCTTTATTTCACCAGGACTTGGACTAAGGCAGGTTCAGCCAGAGGTGGACGCGGTGTCACATTGCAGCCTTGGGTTGGGTTAGAGCTAAATGGTAAGAATTAATTATCAGGTTATATACATTGGCACAAAACCTACAGCTCTGCTGTCTGTACATGTCACAGGCTGTTGGAGCAGAAATAAGAGCCTTAAAGTGACAATTATATTCTGCCATGTGGTGATGAGGTCCCGGGATGTACAGGTAGCACTCATAACCAGGGCCACTACATATAGGGCCCATAGTCTACCCAATCTGTGTATGGAGACTATAATAATCCTAATCTTTGTATATCCTGAACATGCTCATAGCACAGTGTGGCCCTATTTCTTGTTTCATTCTGGAGCCCATAATTCCTTGTTGTGTGCCTGTACTTATGGTCTTACATATTGTGACATGGTGCAACAGACCCAAGAGCCACCTGCACCTGCAGCCTCCCCTCCTCCCCACATACATTCATATATAGAGACGACTACTTCCTTCACCCCCTCCCAACCTCATTGTCTACAGTGTATCTGAGGATATTATGGTCGGGGTCTCTCTCATTGTCTAGGACTGAGCGCCTGGGCCTGGAGTCGTCTTCTCTGCAGTATTCCAGGATGGCAGCAATTTATTCTGGCCATGCATGGCTGCTTACAGGGCGCAGGGGAACGTCTACTCACAATTACATGTGCATCACTTATTCCACTTCAGAGAATTCCCACAGTCGGATAATGTGAGGCTGGAGATTGATTAATGCCGAGACTCGAGGCCCCATATCATGAACTTCAGAGGTTGTAGGACCAGGCCAGAAACATGCACTAATGTCCTCCTATAAATACATTGATAATATCATGACCTCAAGTCTCTGGACTTCCCAGTGTCTTTAGATTTCCTCAAGTCTCATGACCGCCTCAGCTGTCTCAACTGACTAACATCTCAAGACTCCTCTCCACCTCAAATGTCTGGACTACCCATGTGTCCAGAGTGCCTTAAAGTCCTGACCCCTTCAAGTCTCTAGATTTCCTCATGTCTCATGACCAACTAAAGTCTCCAGACTGCCCCAGGTCTCCTGATCACCTCAAGCCTTTGGATAATCCTATGTCTCCAGACTGCCTCAAGTCTTCTTCTGATCATTCCAAGTCTCCTGAGCACGGCTGAAGATTTTGGATCATTCAGTGATGCAGTGTTTGAATCCAATGATCCAGTATTTGAATCCAGTGATCCAGTATTTGAATCCAGTGATCCAATGTTCAGATCCAGTGATTCAGCATTCCAGTAAATTATTTCAGTGATCCAGCATTCAAACCCAGTGGTCCCATGTTCGAATCCAGTGATGCAGTATTTGAATCCAGTGATCCAGTGTTCAAATCCAGTAATTCAGGATTCCAGTATTTTATTCCAGTGATTCAGTATTTGAATCCAGTGATCCCATGTTCTAATCCAGTGATGCAGTATTTGAATCCAGTGATCCAGTGTTCAAATCCAGTGATTCAGGATTCCAGTATTTTATTCCAGTGATCTAGTGTTCGAATCCCGTGATTCAGGACTTTAGAATTTTATTCTAGTGATCCAGTGTTCGAATCCAGTGACTCAGAATTTCAGTATTTTTTTCCAGTGATCCAATGTTCGAATCCATTACCCCAAGTCCCCTGACCTTAAGTTTGGAGTCTTAAATCTCAAGTCCTGTGAGCACCTAAAATCTCAAAGCCATACCAATAAACTTCCAGACAACCCAAAGTCTTCAGACCACTATGAGCCTCTAGACTGGCTCAAGTCTCCAGACCATCTGAAGTCTCCAGAATGTCTCAAATCAACCAAAAATCTCTACATTGCATTGTGTCTCTGGATCACCAAAAATTTCAAGAAATATTGCACATCCTCAGGTCTCCTCACCACCTCCTCAAGTCTACTGTTCATCTCAAGACTTCTGACCATTTTAAGTCTCAGGACTGTCTGAAGCCTCTGGATAACCACAAGTCTTTTAATTGCTTCAAATTTTGTAACTGTCTTGGTTCTCCTGACTGTGTGAAGTTTTTGGGCTGCCTCACTGTGTTTTTAGGGATCAGGTTTCCCTTTTCTGCTCCGATTTTAGAATCTGGAAGCTGAAGATAAACAGGGTTATACTTCGCCCCCCCTAGATAGGGGGTGCTGAGGAGCACTTTACAGGGCACAATTATAGATATGTATTAATACTGCCATGTAGTGCACTTGTGTCTGCACCTGTGAAACTGGTATGTTGTGTCTAATGGTAAGGAGAGATAACACAAGTGCTAACGCCCAACAAGACCTCATCTCCATTATATGGCAGAGTTACTGACCCATACAACAGTTAATGTCAATTATTACTGCAGTTTTTACCAGCGGCTTTCAACCTTTGCAAGGAGACCCGCTATGATGTATACTGCCCCCAAAACCTCTCAGTTTTGATTTAATACTGCCTTAAAGTACATCACTGCTACTATCGTATACTATGTAAATACTGCTATAGAGTACATAAATGATACTGCCATTATAAAATAAAAAATATAGTACATAATTGTACTGTCATATAGTACGGTAAAAAAGGCCATACAATAAATAAATAATACTGTCCTATAGTATGCAAATAATAATATCCTATAACACATAAATGCTGCCATATAATAAACAGTAAATAGTGACAAACAGTACATAAATTCTACTAGTATATAAATAATACAGCCACATAGTAAATAATACTTCCATATAGTGAAACATAATAAAATCATATAGTGAATAAATAACAATGCTATATAGTACATTTACATTAATCCTATATGATACATAAGTAATAGTGACCTGCAGTATCTAAATTATTCCATACAGTACATAAATAATAATGCACTATAATACATATCTAGTACTATAATATAGTAACAGATTTTTCTATAATGTAAACCAATTACCACATAGGGAATGAGTAATATTGCCATATAGTACATAATTATTTATGCCATATGGTAAATAAAAACCGCTCTATTGTGTGTAACTAATACCATATAGTACATACATACATACATACATAACACTTCCATGTAGTACACAAATAATATGGTCCTATAGCTGATAAATGATACAGACATATAGGACATAAACAATATATCCACATATTTAACAAATGAAGGCTACATAGTACTTATAGTAAACTACTATATAATACATAAATAATACTGTCATATATACAGTATTAAATGATACTGCCAATAGTATATAATTGATCTTATCATATAGTAATTACCAGAGTATTATTTACTGAATCCACAGGATTTTTGTGCGCGTCAATGGAGACGTCCATGAATGGAGATCAGTGGCCCCTCGATGTTTATAAAGAAGAGGTACGAACCAAAATTATCTGGCATTTATGGCATATCTTTTGAATATAGTCATAAATCCCCATTAAATAATACTATCACGTGGTACCTAAATAATACGTCCATATGCATCTCATGTAATACTGTCATATGGAGCCCACACAATGTACAGTATCCAAATAATACTCTATTAGATATTCCACTCTGTATTCCCAGATATCCTGATGGGGCTCCTGTGTGTTCCTGTCCCTATAAGTTGGGGCCCCATAGAATGTTCCAGGCTGTTGACCTCTGCCCAGAGCGATGACCTTGGAAACCCTTCCCTAACATGTAGATTTTAACATTTTTCTGAGAAGTTTTTTGTCTTAGCCGTCGCTTCTCGTAGATGTTCTGTAAGTGCCAGATGGACGATTATTTCTTTCCACTCGTCTGATTGGCCGCTGGTGCGTTATCGGCCTTCGCCGCGCATCTTCTGGAGACGTCGTTATCATTTTTCTGTTTATTATTGTGCTCCGTTTAAAGGGAATTTGCCAAGTGATCCCCGGACTCCAATCTTTAGGGCGGTTGTCAGGATAAATTAATTTCCGTGGAAACCCACTGTGCTGGCGATAGCATCTCGGAAACGCTGGATTAATGTGCAACATGCCGGACGGCGAAGGGAAGTGATACTGAGCAAGGAACAATCCTCGGCACCGTAGCTTTAAGATGATGTAAAAAATGTAGCCATAATCTGGTTAATGCAATAAAACAATAAGAAGACATGAAAGCAGCGGCTGCACCCTGGGAGCGGCGCCTGCACCGAGCACATGGAAAAGCGCACAATCTTCTCCACATCACAGGCACAGAGATGAGAATCACATGGATTCATTTTCATCTGCAGAGTAAAATATCAGAGTGACAGTGTAGACTGACACATACAAGCAGACAATGTAACAGTCTATATTATATAAGATATCTGAGGACTTTACAACATGAATTGAATAGCCATGAGGTGCTCGATTTTGGGCTTCGGCTTCTTCATGCAGTGCGGTGCTTGTGTAAAATAATCCCCCCTGTAATGTTTGACAAGTCTCCGGCAAGGAGCCATAAGGGGGAGCCAAGTGCTCTTGGTAGGAATGAGGGAGATCTGTAGGTCAGGGGAGGGGAAAATAGTGTGTAGGTGCCACATGGCTGGCAGTGCCAAGGTAGCTATAGGGCATGGTGGAGGGCAATAGAGGGGCCAGTTTGGTAAGAAATTGTAGAAGAAGGAAGGTGAAGGTTAAAGTGAGAATTAGGTAGTGGTGTGTAAGAGGTGATACCTCTCAGGTAAGGGGTTAGTCCGGTCTGGTGATACCTCCCACGTAAAGGTCAGTCCGGTCCAGTGATACCTCTCAGGTAAGGGGTCAGTCTGGTCCGTGATACCTCTCAGGTAAGAGGTCAGTCCAGTCCGGTGATACCTGTCAGGTAAGGGGTCAGTCCAGTCCGGTGATACCTGTCAGGTAAGTGGTCAGTCTGGTCCGGTGATTCCTCTCAGGTAAGTGATCAGTCTGGTCCGGTGATTCCTCTCAGGTAAGTGGTCAGTCTGGTCCGGTGATTCCTCTCAGGTAAGTGGTCAGTCTGGTCCGGTGATACCTCTCAGGTAAGGGGTCAGTCCAGTCCAGTGATACCTGTCAGGTAAGTGGTCAGTTTGGTCCGGTGATACCTCTCAGGTAAGTAGTCATTCTGGTCCGATGATACCTCTCAGGTAAGTGGTCATTCTGGTCCGGTGATACCTCTCAGGTAAGAAGTCAGTCCAGTCCAGTGATATCGCTCAGGTAAGTGGTCAGTTGAGTCCGGTGATACCTCTCAGGTAAGGAGTCAATCATGTGAATACTACTGAATGACAATATATGGATGAGGGTTTGTATCAGTTGCACCAAATTTGCTTTATTTAAAAATTTATAAAAATTTTGATATAAAATACTAGCGCCATATGCAACGAGGTGGACAAAGCGTCTGCTGGGATCTGAGATTTACAAAAATACTTTGTAGCTTGTAACATTTTTATGCAGTTTGCAGATTTTCCATGATTTTTGCTCTCATTATCGATGAATATTTTATTTCATGTACTTGAAAACCAAAATATTTGTGTTTTCTGTAGATATCAGAACCATGATGGGTGTGGTGTGCAGTGGGTACAGTTAGTAGTAACATAGTGGATACAGCAAGCAGTGACGTGGTGGATACAGTCAGCAGTGCCGTGGTGGGTACAGTCAGCAGTGACGTGGTGGGTACAACAAGCAGTGACATGATTGGCACAGCCAACAGTAACATTGTGAATACAGCAAGCAGTGACATTGTGGGTATAGTCAGTAGCAACTTGGTAAGTACAGCCAGTAGTGATATGATGGCAGGGGCGTAGCTACCTGGGGGCACAGGCTGTGTGTGAGAAAGAAGGGGGAATGGGGGTGCAGGCTGTGGGTGAGCAAGAGTGTGGTGGAATGGGGGGTTCCCCCCTCCAGATCACCTGCTTGCTCGCACACAGCTTGCACCCCCATTTCCCCTCTTGCTTATACACACCCTGCACCCTATGTCACGTCTTATTCACAAACAGCCTGCACGCCCATGTACTCCTCTTGGAGGAAGCCCCATGTCAAAGGTTCGCCACGGGGCCCCGTCATTCCTAGTTATGCTATATTATGGGTACAGCCAGTAGCTATGTGGTGGACACAATCAGCAGTGATGTGGTGGATATAGTCATCAGTGACATGGTTGGTGAGTACAGTCAGCAGTGACATGGTAGGTACAATAAACACTGACATGGTGGATACATTCAGCAGTGACATTGAGGGTACAGCCAGCAGTGACATGGTAGGTACGATCAGCAGTGACATGGTAGGTACAATCAGCAGTGACATGGTGAGTACAGTTCACAGTAGCGATGATGATGATGATGATGATGATGATGATGATGATTCTATAAACAAAGCCTCTACAGATTTGGGTTAATGTCTAACGTTCCAGGACTGAGCCTCTCCCTACTTCTGTATTATACTATGAATAATTATAATAAATTTACACGTTCAGAGTTTGATGCTGAAAATATTTCCTGAATTTCACAGATTTTACAACCAAGATAACAGACGTCTACAACCTGCCGCTTACCGGAGGAAAAGTGGAAAATTCCACAGGAAGCAGAAAGGAGGCAGCAGAAATTGTCCTAGATCCCTGCAGCCCGACTGAGTCAATGGCATTTTGCTTTTTTCTTTGTCTTTTTATTTTTTCTCTTGGTGTTTTGACTGTCACGTCACATTGTCCCCGTTTACTTTCAGCATATTTTGGAGACCACAAGTGCTTTATTTAAAGTAACCCTCCAGCTTCCTCTCCTACCCCCTTACTAGTGTTCCCTGATTTCCATATTTTCCTCTTTATAATAATTCTGCCCTTATTATAATGTTGTTCTGGGCTCTCCATGCACTGACCTCCTGCTGAGCCTGGGACAGACTTGTTAATTCACAGAACTGCAGGGGAGGGACAGAGCAGCCGTGTGAACCAATGATGTGATGGGGGCGTGTCTTAGACTACCTCACTCAACCTGTAAGCACTGTAGTTAAGGCTTTTTAAACTTTTTGTACAATGTAATTCCTTCATGTATGCTCCTCACCCAACGTTCAATGTAAATCCCATCAAAATTTGGTGTGACCTTCGCCCTTTAGAGGAGGAACCTGGAGGTAATTATGGCCCCCATGTATAGCCCTGATCTGAACATCATCCAGTCTGCCTTGGATGACATTAAGAGGATAGGAGCAAGCCTACAACTACAGAAGATCTGTGCTTGGTTCTCCAAGATTGCGCCAGTGAAGAACCTTCCTGCCGAGTTCTGCCAAAAACTGTCTGTACCAAGAAGAAGGCAAAGGGCAAAGGTCATGTCAAATATTGCTGATATTTAGATCATTGGAATTGTTCCCCTTTTCTTCACAAGTTCTTAGTTGTCTTCTGGACCAGCAGACGTATGGCCATCTACAGGTATGACACCTATGGCCTGCCTGACATCCAGAAGAGCTAAATCTTAGAATTATCAACTTGGGCTCTGACATCGCTAACAGAAAATGTGACATTGATCAACCAAAACAGATCACGGAACGATTCCTGAAATCAAGTTGATCCAGTCACTGCTCTGTATTGTGCCCCCGTAGTTATGACTAGTAATGACCATTAGAAGTGGCCGCCATTCGTTGACTTGTGCTGACAGACTCCGGACTTTCTCCCATCAGCTCAATGACAAAACTAACAAAAGGGAAATGTAAACATTGTTGCAAGTCCCAGCAGTGAGAGTGTTAAAAGATGCTCTATAGGGGTAGGGGGGTAACAGATTCCAGGCGTCCAGCAATCACTCCGGCCTGACAGCTTCAATGACAGTAAATGTCCATTCAACATCCAAACACCTACAGCCCCCTGACTTCTGGGGTCAACAGCAGAATCCAAACCCATCAGCAAGAACAACAGGAGAAACATAACCCGCAACAAATGTCACACAAACACCGCAAGGCGGAAATCCTGAAAAATAAATGCAAGAATAATAAACATGAAATGTAAAATTATATGTATTTATAGAAAATATGAGAATTTATTAGAATTCTGATATTCTGAGTATTTTGTGTCTCCAGGATCCTCCAGTCCTTCGTTCTTCTCACATTTTACATTTCATTTCTTATATTTTTTTTATTTTTCTTCTGATTTTCCCAAAACTTGGAAAAAGGAAATTCCGTCATTAAACCCCCTGAAGACTTGGTCACCTGCCTAGAAACTTGTAGTAAAGGGGCGACAAAGTCCCAAAATATAAGGGGGGAGATTTCTCTGTATCATTACCGGTGACTGTAAGAAGGAAACATTTCATTCTAAAAACAAAAATTCTCAAATATTACATTTCAATGTCAGTATTATAGATCGAGTGACCTCTTGGAATTACTCTGACACTTTCATGTTCAGAGAATTTTAAAATACATTTTTTAAAAAAAAAAAATTCAAAAATTATTTTCAAGCTAATTTTATTTATTTTTTTAAAGATTATTTTCTGTATCTACAGTGAAGACTTATGAGCATTTGGGAGAAATTTTCAATCTGTAGGGCAGGTGATCTGCAACCTTCCTCGAATCCTCTGCTAATTATTTTGGAGAAGCCAATTCACAGATATTAGGGTCGATTGATATTTGCTTTTGCATCAGAATTCTGGTGGAGTTTTGCAACTTTTATAATGGTCAACTCTAATTTATTAAATTCATGCACTTTGTTTTTTAGTAATTTGTACCAAATGTGGAAATTGTTTAGATGGCGCCTAATTTTATATACACAATTTTTATTTTCAGAAATTGCAAAATTTTTGCACATCTATATTTCACTTTTAAATTGGCTTTTAAAATGCACAAAAACTCATTTATATGAACTTCAAATCCCTCGACCGAAGAGAATTTGGACAAATATATAAAGCAGTGTGATAGATTTTGATACATTTGTCGGAAATTAAAAACACACTAGGGAAAAAAAGTCACAAAGGGGACTTAAAAAAAAACCCGTCCTGATAACTCAGCCTCATTGTATTGCACTTTGCAGCAGAAATTTGGTTCCCTTTTATCTACTTCTGTGTTTGGTTCAAAAACTGCCCTGTGTAAATCCAGGCCAATGTTAAATTGGAGAAAATCTGTTGAAAGAAATAGAAAACAAAATTGGAAAAACATGTAATCTGCAAATGTAATATAAATATAAATATATAATACAAATAATCAAAATAATATAAATAATAAAAAAAACTAATAATATTAATATCAATAATAATACAATAATAATGATATAATAATAATACAATAATAATAATAATAATGATAATAATAATAATAATAATATAATATCAACTATATAATAAAATCTTATATAATTTAATAAAATGACCAAGTATATAAATTATACATCTATCTATCTCTCTATCTATCTCCTATCTATCTATCTATCTATCTATCTATCTATCATCTATCTATCTGTCTATCTATCTATCTATCATCTATCTCCTATCTATCTATCTATCTATCTATCTATCTATCTATCTATCTATCTATCTATCTCCTATCTATCTATTTATCTATCTATCTCCTATCTATCTATCTCCTATCTATCTATCTATCTATCTATCTATCTCCTATCTATCTATCTATCTATCTATCATCTATCTATCTATTTATCTATCTCTCTATCTATTTATCTATCTCTCTATCTATCTATCTATCTATCTATCTATCTATCTATCTATTTGTCTCCTATCTATCTATCTATCTATCTATCTATCTATCATCTATCTATCTATTTATCTATCTATCTATCTATCTATCTATCTATCTATCATCTATCTATCTCCTATCTATCTATCTATCTATCAATCATCTATCTATCTATCTATCTATCTATCTATCTATCTATCTTTCTATCTCCTATCTATCTATCTATCTATCTATCTATCTCCTATCTATCTATCTATTTATCTATCTATCTATCTATCTATCTCCTATCTATCTATCTATCTATCTATCTATCTATCTCCTATCTATCTATCTATCTATCTATCTATCTATCTATCTATCTCCTATCTATCTATTTATCTATCTCCTATCTATCTATCTCCTATCTATCTATCTATCTATCTATCTATCTATCTATCTCCTATCTATCTATCTATCTATCTATCTATCTATCTATCTATCTATCTCCTATCTATCTATCTATTTATCTATCTATCTATCTATCTATCTCCTATCTATCTATCTATCTATCTATCTATCTCCTATCTATCTATCTATCTATCTATCTATCTATCTATCTATCTCCTATCTATCTATTTATCTATCTCCTATCTATCTATCTCCTATCTATCTATCTATCTATCTATCTATCTATCTATCTCCTATCTATCTATCTATCTATCTATCTATCTATCTATCTATCTGCATGTACTAATAACCAACTATATACACTGCACATAAATCACATTTACAATGATAAATTATATAGTATAATAAGAAACTTTCCAGGCTAGAATAACTAAAAATCTACAATATAAGGAGTTGCGGTTTGTACAGTAGGAAGATATAAATAAAGTTTTGTGAATATTTACATTATATATGATATTTATTCACTTTTTTCTACTTGTCCCGCAATAATAATAATAATTGTCCATCCAGTTCTGGAAACGTTTCTTTGTTCGGATATTCTTGGATTCTTGTTATTTTAGCACTAAAAATAATTCCGAGGCTTCTGATCTTGTATTTATTATACTGAGAAATTTTCTGTTCCCCTGACCCGGGGTCCGGCCGCCGTCGCTGCTTATTACACAATCCCATCTATGAAAATTATATTGATTTATTCAGATTTCAAATATTAAGATGATTTGTTCAGTTCTCTTTATAAATAGTAAAGCTTGTGATTTGGACACAATCTATTTTTGTATCAGGACAATAAAAAATAAAAAAAATTAAAGTCAAATTTTTATTCTTCCCCTTTAAGAGGCCACTGATGATGAAACAAATCTCCACATGTTAGAAATGTATATATTTGGGTTTTTTTGATTGGTTTATCGTCAGCTAAATGACACTTATAGGGAAAATAGTTGTCATGGAGATAATAGCCAAAAAATTGCTACATTGTAGAAACCAGACTGTAACACTGACTACAAGAGCTCTGGGGAGGGGGCTTGTATAAATACAGGGGACAGGAAAGGGGGGATGATCTCAAGGAGAATTCCCAAGAAAGATCAAGTCAATTCATATTATATAACCAATAAGAATTTAAAAAAAAAATCTAAACTAATATTTCAGTTGTTTTTATCTCCTCCCTTTATGTTGTGCTGCCAGGATATATATTATGTATTCTTTTTCCGGAATATTCTTTATACTTTTTGGTAGATAAGGATTAAGGCTGTATGTACATGGCCATGGGTAAAAACTGACTAAACAGGATGACATCCATTTGGGGCCCATTTTTATGGATCCTTCATAGACTTCAGTCTATGGAAATGGATGAAGATCGGATATGTTTGATTTTTGATGGGTCCATTAAAACCACCTTGAATTCAATGGGGTCGATTTTTTTTTCAAGACTGTCTCACAACGTAGGTGCGGTTCACCTCATACATGGGTTTAGAGTGTACCTCCACTTATAAACAACGTTCCATAAATGAATGGTGTAACTTTGTAATATGTCTTATTAATGAGATCTAATTCTTTCACTACTTATTAAGCTGTTCTGATCCTTCTTATCTTCAGTCTGACTGCTTGTTTATATTATATCCATCTCACACATAGAGCTTTATGGAGCAGGTGGGGGGAGGGCTGAGTTGGATTCTCCTGCCAGCTGGTTAATTAATTTATAGCCTCATTCTGTGCACTAGTGGCCTCTTATCTACAACCTAGCAATGTTTAAAACGCAAAGTATAGCAGAGTGTAATAGCAGCAATTATTCGAGTGTCTTTTCTATCCTCATAGACTAATTTGGAAAAAGAAACTTCAAGCAAAGTGGAGAAGGAAACAGATTTCATTATTAAGATATATTACAAATAGAGATGAGCGAATACTATTTGAAACGGCAGTTTCAGATACCATGCTCCCATAGGAATGAATGGGAGCGGCCGTCGCCTAGGGGGTTAAGCGGCCAGGCGCCGGCTGCGTGCTGGCTGCATCCTTTCATTCCTATAGAGCGAGGTATTCGAAACGGCCATTTCGAATACTATTTGCTCATCTCTGATTACAAAGTTTCTTATATGAATCTGAACTATTCATTTATGCAAAGCTGTTCATTTATGGTGGTATGTTTTCAGTCTAATATGTTACATGTGATTTTTTTTTAAAAAAGTCACAATATTTTGGTGCAACCATGCTGCACTTCTACGGCTACACTCACACCGACTGTTGGGCGACTGTTCAGGGACTCTGTCCCTATTTATGCTTAAAATATGCGGAGTGAAAAGTCCTGTAAGCAGGACCTTTCTGTCCATTGATTTGAGGCGGAAACCAGGCAGAGACTGGAAGGACCGATTTTTAAACAGATAGGGTTTCTGTTTTTTGGGTCCCCAAGTGGACCCAAAGAATGGAAACCCGAACGCTAGTTTGAACCTAGCGTAACTTGACTTAGAAAATGTACCAAAAAAGAATCCTTAGTGAACTCTGATGCCCTCCACCAAGAGAACTGCAACAAATTTATCACAAAAAAATGTAACTGTGATATAAAATATCCCCTAATGATAAATCAGCCCCATTGTACTCCGACCTGAAAATAATAGAGAGCTCTCTGGTCACCAAACAATATCCTAACTATTAGATTGATGTCAATTATGACACCTGCTCAATATATCGTTCACCTTATAATAGTATACATGAGCAGTCTGTAAACAGCTATGAGAGCCGCCATGATGTGACACCCGTTCTGGCCCAGAGACTATGGGATCCTCTGGGGTGTGGAAACTGTATGAACTACTGGGTCCTACAGGACCCAAATCAGGGCTTCAGTTCATTTTAGGAGGCTGCATTGCTCCTGTAACTGAAGCTTATGGGAAAATCATAAATTTTCAAAAAATAGTAATGTTTAAATGTCTACTATGATATTATGGAGGGCCCGATGTATAAAAATAAATAAATAAAAAGACGAAAAATCATAATAAAATAACATAAAGATAGATAAAAAGGGCAAAAAATCATAATAAAATAATCTAAAAATAAATAAAAAGACCACATGACACAAAACAATGTGTCGCCTACTTAAAAATTATCATAATGGAGGGGGTAAACTATTTAAAAAAAAAAATTGTAGAACTTTGTGCTTCTAACAAAAAAATCACGTGAAAATCAGATGTATTTCTTCTCCTATTTTGTTTGCCTTTTCCCAGATATGAAAAAATATTTTTTTTGTAAATTTACTTAAAGGGATTTTCCTTTGTTTCAGCAACTTTGCCTGCTGTTCTTCTCGCTTCCCCTCCCAGCTTGCTGAACAGGACACTATGAAGTATCACAATACTTATTATAATTACTAGAAATCTTAAATAAATGCACATGATTCTAGAGAAGGAACTCAGTGTTATCTGTGTGTTTACATAGAGAGATAACAGACTCGGCTTTATCAGCAAACTGCAATTAGCTGAACTGATTGTCCTGCAGGCAGAGCACTGAGTGATGTCACTTGTCCTGTCTCATAGGTCCGGTGTTATTGAAATACTGTGTAAACAATGGGAGGAATAAGTTCACATAGCAGGCAAACAAAGCAGCATTTCTAAAGCAATATATTTAGGAAAAATCTTCAGTTTGCGTAAGCTGGCAGTATAGAGAGGATCCTAGAGATGGGAACACCCCTTTAGCAATATTGATAGCACTATTTATCACTGTCAAAATTGAACTGTCATTTTTACAAATGAAATTAAATTCCAAAACATTAAAAAAAAAGAAAAAAAAAAACCTTTTCTCCATGCTCTGGGCTCTATCACATTGCACATTCCTGATTTTGTATTAGAGGGGGCGCTATGCATCGTTGGGACTTACAGTGACCGCTGGAGCAGAACAGGTGCAAATTTTTGCAACTTTGTATTTTACAAATATTGCCAGAAAAGAGCTCCACACATGACCAGGCCCACTTGGCTAACAGGAGTCATAAAGTTAGGCACATGATATAGATATAATAAGATGCAATAATTGTAATGGATACCTAGTGGCCCCATACCCTTCCCAGGGATGAAAACTAAGCCCACTCCAGGTGGTCCAAAACACTGCCTGCTGCTTATGATATAGCAATTGTCACCCGGACCCCTGGGGATGGGCCTTTCAGGGGGTTCTGTGATCAATGTGTAAAGAGAAAATATTTCTGTAGCAGATCTTCTACAAGCTACTTAGTATAACAGGGGCCCGATAAGATTCTGGGGCCCACAAGTGGTTAGTTATTCTAGAACGTGGAGCCTGAACATGTCCCAGGTCTTCATGAAGCTGAAATGGAGCCTTCCTTTTCCTTTTGAAAGATCCCAGCGGTTTTGCATATTTTTGTTTTTGCAGACTTGACTCAGTTCAGTGTTTTTCTAAATACATTAAATCGGCCACTTGTGTGTTCATGAACGGCGGATTCATCAGCAAATGTGGCGATTCTCTCACTTATTTTTATATCATTTGCAGGAAGAGGATCAAGTTCTGCTCGGCTCAAGATGAACAGAGAAGTCGTCCTGGAAAATCTGTGCAAAGCTCAATAAGTTATCTCATAAGAAATAAAGACTGACATGAATAGTGAGGATGTATAGTGATATATAGTGTGATGTATAGTGATACATAGTGTGATGTATAGTGATATATAGTGTGATGTATAGTGATACATAGTGTGATGTATAGTGATATATAGTGTGATGTATAGTGATACATAGTGTGATGTATAGTGATATATAGTGTGATGTATAGTGATACATAGTGTGATGTATAGTGATAGCATATAGTGAGCAAGGCTCAAATAAAAGGGGCCAATGAGAGCGACAAAGCAGTACATCGAGGAATGGGGAAGTGCAATAAATAACTCCATGAAACTCACTGTGTACCAGTCACTGCAAAGAGACTACACCATGGCCACCTACCTGGAGAGAATACCCCACCCCAAACACAGACAGACCCTGAGCCGGTACAGACTGAACGCCCACAACCTGGAGATGGCGACAGGATGACACAGGCAGACGTATAAGCCACAGGAAAACAGACTGTGCCAACACTGTGACTAGGGGGCCCTAGAAGACGAAGCCCATTTCCTGCTACACTGCACCAAATACTCAGCTGTGAGGGACGTCTACTACCAAAGACTCTCTGCCCACATTCCAGACTTCATATCTGCAGACGAGAAGAGGAAACTCTACATCCTACTGAGAGAAGAAGAGGCCACTGTGGAGATCGCTGCCTAATACGTGTCCAACTGTCACCAAATGAGGGGAAGATGAAACCCATGGACTTTCATACCCCCTAATCACCCATTCACCCTCGGACATTTCTGCCCCCCCCCCCCCAATTACCCACTCCCACATATCCCAACGCCCTGCCCACCATACCAACCATTCCCTCTGGCACCAATAAAGCTCTTCCGACTTGCATTAATCTGATTGAATGATGAGAAGAGGAAATTCTACATCCTACTGGGAGAAGAGGAGTCCACTGTGGAGATCATCGCCCAATACGTGTCCAGCTGTCACCAACTAAGAGGAAGATGAGACCCCAAAGACTATTATACTCCAAATCACCTCCCCCCTACACCTAGTATTCTCCCCCCCCCCAACCCCAACTCCCCCCTACACGCACACTTTACTTGCTTTGGCAATGCCAAATATCTATTCGGATGTGCCAATAAAGCTTCTTTGATTGATATAGTGTGATGTATAGTGATATCATATAGCGAGGATGTATAGAGATATATAGTGTGATGTATAGTGCTTGTATATAGTAAGAATGTGTAGTGACAGTATATAATAAGGATAAATAGTGATATATAGTGTGATATATAGTGATATATAGGGTGATGTATAGTGATATACAGTATAGTGTAATGTATAGTGATAGCATATAGTGTCATGTATAGAGATAGTATATAGTAATAGAGATGAGCGAGTACTGTTTGGATCAGCCGATCCGAACAGCACGCTCCATAGAAATGAATGGATGCACCTGGTACTTCCGCTTGGATGTCCATTCATTTCTATGTGAGCGTACTGTTCGGATCGGCTGATCCAAACAGTACTCGCTCATCTCTATATAGTAAGGATGTATAGTGACATCATACAATGTGATGTATAATGAAGGCATATAGTAAGGATGTATAGTGATATCATATAGTGAGGATATATAGAGATAAATAATGTGATGTATAGAGATATATAGTGTGATGTATAGTGATATACAGTATGATGTATAGTGATATATAGTGTGATGTATAGTGATAGCATATAGTGAGGATATATAGTGATAGCATATAGTGTGCTGAATAGTGAGGATGTAAAGTGGTATCATATAATATGATGAATAGGGATGATGTATAGTAATATACAGTGTGATGATGTATATATAAGGTGATGAATAGGGTGATGAGTAAACCTTCTTATTGTGAATTGCCAGGAAACTTTGTTACGGACTGAAGTCCCAACCATATGTGCTTGGAAAAGTTTTTTATTTTTCTTCAAGCCCAAAGTATAACAACATGGAAATGTACTCAGCTTTCCCAGTTTTTGCCATGGCATCCTCCAGTGTAGGGTCCCTTCCTGGGATGTCCACCATCTTATTCAGCCCCCAGATCACAGCAGACACACAATGTTTATGTGATGATGCCATCATCCTCCACGTATCCTCAGTTATGACCTGATGGCTGAATAAGTTGCCGAGTAGCCTGGAAAGATGACCTGGATGCCAAAAGACGCAATGGTGCCACCAGATTAAAACCAACAAAAGCTGACATTTTTGGGAAAATTTGTAACGAACTTATCTTGTTACAAATCAGTACACCTATCTCTAGTGGGGTTGTGGCCAAATAAAAATCCCTCTATCTATGTGTCAAATCAACAAATAAGAGTATCAAAAAACACACAATAAAATGTGCCTATGAGATAAAATGATACAATTGAACAAAGTGTTACAAAACACACCCATATACTGTGCTCCTATAGGTCAGTGAGGGTATACCCACCATTCCTACTCCCATTCCCATGGCTTCATCAGCACTTGGGGCTGCACTATTGGCGCTGTTGCCCATCTCTCCCTATTGGATGGTTGTCAGGTGGTCTCTTCTAGTCTGTCCTTAGTCTGTTCTGCCAAATCAGCTGTGTTGTTCTGGGTGCATTACACGTCTCTTATCTTGTTCTGTCTCCATTGCTCATCCTCACTCTGCTACATCAGCAAAGCAATGGTTAAGTCTTAGGTCATAGGTCTTCTGGTCTACATATACAATATACTGTTATAAAGAATTATTACGGTTTATTGTTTAAAAGACGTGATTGGACCATAAGACTGAAAAAAGTTTGTTACACATTTAAAAATATTTAAAAATATAAAAATTAAAACATAAAAAAAAAACTTTTTCCTGAAAATTATATAATTAATAATAAAATATTATTTTAAATAAATAATAACAAATAAATTAAATCTAAGACTACTTAAAGTAAAATGAATGTTATTAAAAAATGTGAATTTAGTAAAAGGAGTAAAATATAACAAAACCTTTACAAATTTGCTATTCTTGACAGTTCCCAATGATGCAATTGAAATGAAATTTCGCAATAATTCACAAAAAAAATTCCTAAAAGCTAAAAAAAACCATCTAAAAATACAACTTGTCCTGCATAAAACAAGCCCTCGTGTGGCTAGGTGGAACGTAATACTGATAAGTAGAGATGAGCGAACAGTGTTCTATCGAACACATGTTCGATCGGATATCAGGGTGTTCGCCATGTTCGAATCGAATCGAACACCACGTGGTAAAGTGCGCCAAAATTCGATTCCCCTCCCACCTTCCCTGGCGCCTTTTTTGCACCAATAACAGCGCAGGGGAGGTGGGACAGGAACTACGACACCGGGGGCATTGAAAAAAATTGGAAAAAGTCATTGGCTGCCGAAATCAGGTGACCTCCATTTTAGACGAATAGTGGATTTCAAATCCGGGTCATATGAGAATGTGAACTTTGTGACTATGAGACAGGGATAGCTGTACAGGCAGGGATAGCTAGGGATAACCTTTATTTAGGGGGGAATGTTATTAAAAATAACTTTTTGGGGCTCTATCGGGTGTGTAATTGTGATTTTTGTGAGATAAACTTTTTCCCATAGGGATGCATTGGCCAGCGCTGATTGGCCGAATTCCGTACTCTGGCCAATCAGTGCTGGCCAATGCATTCTATTAGCTTGATGAAGCAGAGTGTGCACAAGGGTTCAAGCGCACCCTCGGCTCTGATGTAGCAGAGCCAAGGCTGCACAAGGGTTCAAGCACACCCTCGGCTCTGATGTAGGAGAGCCGAGGGTGCACTTGAACCCTTGTGCACCCTCAGCTCTGCTACATCAGAGCCGAGGGTGCGCTTGAACCCTTGTGCACACTCTGCTTCATCAAGCTAATAGAATGCATTGGCCAGCGCTGATTGGCCAATGTATTCTATTAGCCTGATGAAGTAGAGCTGAATGTGTGTGCTAAGCACACACATTCAGCTCTACTTCATCGGGCTAATAGAATGCATTGGCCAGCGCTGGTTGGCCAGAGTACGGAACTCGACCAATCAGCGCTGGCTCTGCTGGAGGAGGCGGAGTCTAAGATCGCTCCACACCAGTCTCCATTCAGGTCCGACCTTAGACTCCGCCTCCTCCGGCAGAGCCAGCGCTGATTGGCCGAAGGCTGGCCAATGCATTCCTATGCGAATGCAGACTTAGCAGTGCTGAGTCAGTTTTGCTCAACTACACATCTGATGCACACTCGGCACTGCTACATCAGATGTAGCAATCTGATGTAGCAGAGCCGAGGGTGCACTAGAACCCCTGTGCAAACTCAGTTCACGCTAATAGAATGCATTGGCCAGCGCTGATTGGCCAATGCATTCTATTAGCCCGATGAAGTAGAGCTGAATGTGTGTGCTAAGCACACTCATTCAGCACTGCTTCATCACGCCAATACAATGCATTAGCCAGTGCTGATTGGCCAGAGTACGGAATTCGGCCAATCAGCGCTGGCCAATGCATTCTATTAGCCCGATGAAGTAGAGCTGAATGTGTGTGCTAAGCACACACATTCAGCACTGCTTCATCACGCCAATACAATGCATTAGCCAGTGCTGATTGGCCAGAGTACGGAATTCGGCCAATCAGCGCTGGCCAATGCATTCTATTAGCCCGATGAAGTAGAGCTGAATGTGTGTGCTAAGCACACACATTCAGCACTGCTTCATCACGCCAATACAATGCATTAGCCAGTGCTGATTGGCCAGAGTACGGAATTCGGCCAATCAGCGCTGGCTCTGCTGGAGGAGGCGGAGTCTAAGGTCGGACCTGAATGGAGACTGGTGTGGAGCGATCTTAGACTCCACCTCCTCCAGCAGAGCCAGCGCTGATTGGTCGAGTTCCGTACTCTGGCCAATCAGCGCTGGCCAATGCATTCTATTAGCCCGATGAAGTAGAGCTGAATGTGTGTGCTTAGCACACACATTCAGCTCTACTTCATCAGGCTAATAGAATACATTGGCCAATCAGCGCTGGCCAATGCATTCTATTAGCTTGATGAAGCAGAGTGTGCACAAGGGTTCAAGCGCACCCTCGGCTCTGATGTAGCAGAGCTGAGGGTGCACAAGGGTTCAAGTGCACCCTCGGCTCTCCTACATCAGGGCCGAGGGTGCGCTTGAACCCTTGTGCAGCCTCGGCTCTGCTACATCAGAGCCGAGGGTGCGCTTGAACCCTTGTGCACACTCTGCTTCATCAAGCTAATAGAATGCATTGGCCAGCACTGATTGGCCAGAGTACGGAATTCGGCCAATCAGCGCTGGCCAATGCATTCTATTAGCCCGATGAAGTAGAGCTGAATGTGTGTGCTAAGCACACACATTCAGCACTGCTTCATCACGCCAATACAATGCATTAGCCAGTGCTGATTGGCCAGAGTACGGAATTCGACCAATCAGCGCTGGCTCTGCTGGAGGAGGCGGAGTCTAAGATCGCTCCACACCAGTCTCCATTCAGGTCCGACCTTAGACTCCGCCTCCTCCAGCAGAGCCAGCGCTGATTGGCCGAATTCCGTACTCTGGCCAATCAGCACTGGCTAATGCATTGTATTGGCGTGATGAAGCAGTGCTGAATGAGTGTGCTTAGCACAGACATTCAGCTCTACTTCATCGGGCTAATAGAATGCATTGGCCAATCAGCGCTGGCCAATGCATTCTATTAGCGTGAACTGAGTTTGCACAGGGGTTCTAGTGCACCCTCGGCTCTGCTACATCAGATTGCTACATCTGATGTAGCAGTGCCGAGTGTGCATCAGATGTGTAGTTGAGCAAAACTGACTCAGCACTGCTAAGTCTGCATTCGCATAGGAATGCATTGGCCAGCCTTCGGCCAATCAGCGCTGGCTCTGCCGGAGGAGGCGGAGTCTAAGGTCGGACCTGAATGGAGACTGGTGTGGAGCGATCTTAGACTCCGCCTCCTCCAGCAGAGCCAGCGCTGATTGGCCGAATTCCGTACTCTGGCCAATCAGCACTGGCTAATGCATTGTATTGGCGTGATGAAGCAGTGCTGAATGTGTGTGCTTAGCACACACATTCAGCTCTACTTCATCGGGCTAATAGAATGCATTGGCCAGCGCTGATTGGCCGAATTCCGTACTCTGGCCAATCAGCACTGGCTAATGCATTGTATTGGCGTGATGAAGCAGTGCTGAATGAGTGTGCTTAGCACACACATTCAGCTCTACTTCATCGGGCTAATAGAATGCATTGGCCAATCAGCGCTGGCCAATGCATTCTATTAGCGTGAACTGAGTTTGCACAGGGGTTCTAGTGCACCCTCGGCTCTGCTACATCAGATTGCTACATCTGATGTAGCAGTGCCGAGTGTGCATCAGATGTGTAGTTGAGCAAAACTGACTCAGCACTGCTAAGTCTGCATTCGCATAGGAATGCATTGGCCAGCCTTCGGCCAATCAGCGCTGGCTCTGCCGGAGGAGGCGGAGTCTAAGGTCGGACCTGAATGGAGACTGGTGTGGAGCGATCTTAGACTCCGCCTCCTCCAGCAGAGCCAGCGCTGATTGGCCGAATTCCGTACTCTGGCCAATCAGCACTGGCTAATGCATTGTATTGGCGTGATGAAGCAGTGCTGAATGTGTGTGCTTAGCACACACATTCAGCTCTACTTCATCGGGCTAATAGAATGCATTGGCCAATCAGCGCTGGCCAATGCATTCTATTAGCGTGAACTGAGTTTGCACAGGGGTTCTAGTGCACCCTCGGCTCTGCTACATCAGATTGCTACATCTGATGTAGCAGTGCCGAGTGTGCATCAGATGTGTAGTTGAGCAAAACTGACTCAGCACTGCTAAGTCTGCATTCGCATAGGAATGCATTGGCCAGCCTTCGGCCAATCAGCGCTGGCTCTGCCGGAGGAGGCGGAGTCTAAGGTCGGACCTGAATGGAGACTGGTGTGGAGCGATCTTAGACTCCGCCTCCTCCAGCAGAGCCAGCGCTGATTGGTCGAGTTCCGTACTCTGGCCAATCAGCACTGGCCAATGCATTTCTATGGGGAAAAGTTAGCTTGCGAAAATCGCAAACTGACAGGGATTTCCATGAAATAAAGTGACTTTTATGCCCCCAGACATGCTTCCCCTGCTGTCCCAGTGTCATTCCAGGGTGTTGGTATCATTTCCTGGGGTGTCATAGTGGACTTGGTGACCCTCCAGACACGAATTTGGGTTTCCCCCTTAACGAGTTTATGTTCCCCATAGACTATAATGGGGTTCGAAACCCATTCGAACACTCGAACAGTGAGCGGCTGTTCGAATCGAATTTCGAACCTCGAACATTTTAGTGTTCGCTCATCTCTACTGATAAGGCAATGCATAATGGCAGCCATATCCAGATGTGGGAAATGCAAATACAACCTCTCCATTGAATAGATTTAGATGTAGCATACCGCCAAATGAGTCAACCAGACAAGGGGGCTCTGCAGTCCACGGATGTCTTCACATAATAGACCTGCAGTGATGTAGAAAAATGCAAAAGATATAATCATGTATAATAGTAAACCCCATGTCTGATTATTACAATCACATTCAGTATAATACACAACCCCATGTACGGTATAATAATTCCTGTGTATCACAATCAGCCCCATTTCAAACAATCTAACTCATATATAATATATAATGATCCACTCAATGTATATAATATACAAACACATGTACAGCCCTCATATACAATGAACAACTTAAAGCTATACACCCTGCCCCTGCTTACTATCTTATGTTACATAAAATCTATATTTGCCTAGATCACTGAGGCAGTCATGTGACCACCCCAGGTACATTTTCAGATTTTCTGGTGATGTTCTGTTTCTCTCTTTTCAGAAACAGAACATCACCAATACTAACCCCTCCCCATCCTACTTACCTGTCCTCCAGTCCAGATCTTCTGGGCACAGGAAATCACTTCCTTCTCCACTTCTTGACATCTGCCGGCCTCCCACAACTATGCAATAAAGCCAGAGTGTCGGCTACAGATGTGATAGAAGGAAGTGTTCTCCCATTCCAAGAAGATTTGGACAGGAAGACAGGGAAGTATGAAGGGGTGAGACTGTGGTTAGTATCGGTGTTGTTACATTTCTGGAAAAAGGTTGCCTGAGTTAGTTGGGAAGGACTAGTAGTGGGAGGGCTAGCTAGGGAAACAGGGCAGGTACAAGGGAGTGAGAGAGGGAGGGGATGGGACTGAAAGAGGGAGGGGGTAGGAGTCAACTTATGCAATGCAGCATGGTAGTTATAGGAAAACAGAATAAGAAGCTACTCAGTAAACAAATGCACAGGATGCCGGGAGATCCCAGAGAAACACAGAAATCAATCAAAACACTGCTATTAACACTACCAGACCTTTTTTTGAAAAATTATATTTTGACCGGAAAACCCCTTTAACCCCTTCCCGCCGATGGCACTTTTTGACTTCCTGACCAAGCTCGATTTTTCAAATCTGACATGTGTCACTTTATGTGGCAATAACTTTGGAACGCTTTAACTTACCAAAGTGATTTTAAGATTGTTTTTTCGTAACACATTGTACTTCATGTTAGTGGTAAATTTTGGTTGATATGTTTTGTGTTTAATTATGAAAAAATTGGAAATTTGGTGGAAATTTTGAAAAATATGCATTTTATAAAGTTTGAAATGATGTGCATTGCATACAGATAGTCAGACCGCCAAAATTATATCATAAATCTCATGTCCCAGATCTCTGCTTTATGTCGGCATCAAACTTTAGGCACCCTTTTAATTTTTACGGACATTATAAGATTTACAAGTGAAACAACAATATTCAAAATTTTCAAGAAATTTCCAAAACCCATTTTTAAAAGGGCCTAATCCAGTTATGAAGGCGTTTTGAAAGACCCTTGTATTAAAGCCCCCCATAAATCACCCCATTTTCAAAACTGCACCCCTTAAATAAGCCAAAACAACATATACCTAGTAGTTTAACCCTATAAGTGCTTAACAGGAATTAATACAAAATGGAGGTGAAATTTTCAAATTTGAATTTATTTTACTAATATTTTCGTTTAGCCCTAGAATTTGCACATTCACAAGGGGTTAAAGGAGAAAACACATCCCACAATTTGTTAGGCAAGTTCTCCCGACTACCATAGTACCCCACTTGTGGGTGTAAACTAATATATGGACGCACAGTGAGACGCAGAAGGGAAGGCGCGCCAAAGAGCTTTTAGAGGGCAGATCTGGCTGCGATCAGTTTCAGGAACCATGTCGCATTTACAAAGCCCTTGATGTGTCAAAACAGTGGAAACCTCTAGAATGTGACCCCATTGTGAAAACCGCACCCCTCAAAGAATTTATCAAGTGATGTAGTGAGCATTAGTAACCCCAAAGTGAATATGTAAGCTGAGCGGAGTAAAATGGGTACACCAAATCCCATTCTATTTTCCCACTAGCTCCTATGACACGGACGGGGAAGAGGGGCATTCTGGGGGATCAGCACTGGTGTATTATCTCTCATAAGCTCTAAATATGGGGGGTCCCCTGAAAACGCCCGCACAGCTTATACATTTCCTTCTAGTCGCAGCCACTTATGTCCTAATGATTTGGCGACTTTTGGGGTTTTTGTCTTCACATTGTACAAGCTAGATTTTTATTTTTATCTTCTGGCAATGTGGCCATATGAGGGCTTGTTGTTTGCGGTATTAGATGAGCTTTTCAATGCCACCATTTTGGGGCCTGTAACTTATTAACTACATTTTATTAACTCTTTCTGGGTGGGATGTAAAAGAAAACATCAATTCTGACATTGCTTTTTAGCATTTTTTTTTTTCCTGTGCAGCGTACAGCACAAGTAACATGTTACCTTTATTCTGCGGGTCGGTACGGTTACGGCGATACCTCATTTATATTATTTTTTAATGTGTTGCTATTTGTGCAGAATAAAATTCAATTTAGGGAAAAAAAATCAATTATTTTTGCATCGCCATCTTCTGAAAGGCATAACGTTTTTATTTTTCGCTAGACAGAGCTGGTTGAGGGCTTATTTTTTGCGGGAAGACCTCTTCTTTTTATTGGTACCATTTTGGTTTCCATCTGACCATTTGATTACTTTTTATTGAACATTTTGTAAGGGAAAGGTGGTGAATAATCATTATTTTGTGCGGTTTTCTACGGGGGGTTTTTACGCCGTTCGCGTTAAATAATATTTTAATTTTATTGTTCAGGTTATTACGGACGCGGTGATACCAAATATGTAATGTTTTTTTCTAGTTTTCTTTATTTTACATAATAAAACATTTTATATGGGGAAAAAGGGATTTTTGGGTCTTTATTTATTTCTATTTTATTTTAAACTTATTTAAACTTTTTTATTTTTACTTTTTTCAAACTTTTTTTTTCTGTCCCCATGGGGGATTGAAGCAGTGATCGGCTGATCACTGCTTCACTACACATACGCTGCAATACACGTGTTACACGTGTATTGCAGAGTATAGGAAGCTGTCAGCCTTTGTAGACGCACAGGCTGACAGCTTCATTTACGGCAGGATCAGCCAGGTGCGAGGAGGGGGTAAGTGATGGGGCAGACCCGGGGTCACTGATCAGACCCCGGGCTGCCGCTACAAACACTGGCACCCCCCGAAACTGGCGCGGGGGGTGCCGATCGCCACCACAACAAAGTGAAACCCCGGAGATGCCGGCGGTCATGTTGACCGCCGGTATATCAGGGGTTAACACCTGCGATCGGACCCAGTTCTGACCGCGGGTGTTACAGGGCAATGTCAGCCGTAACATACGGCTGTCACCCGCAGCGCATGGTGTGCACACAGTTTCTGTGTGCGCACCATGCATCCGCCGTAATAGTACTGCGGTTTGCGGGAAGCCCTTCCCGGCAGCGCCGTACTATTACGGCGAATGTCGGGAAGGGGTTAAAGGGGTGTTACAGTTTTTATTTTTTTATTTTATTTATCTGTCTATAGAATTCAATTTCTGTTCACATACAATTATTATTTCAGTGCTGCTGTCAGGACTTGAACCTAGGGACTTCAATGTTCCAACTAAGCTATTCAGACTCCTGGACAGCTCCAGTGCTGATCTCAGCCTAGTTCTTGGTACATCTAGTTTTAGTTCCCGCCTCTCTGGTTTGCTCCACCCTGTTCACTGATAGAACTTCCTATATAAACCCAGCCTTGCATTTCCCGCCTTGTGAGATTGTGGTGCTCTGCTGGTAATCTAGCTGCTCTCTGGTGCAAACACTTATGCTCATCTTGTGCATTGACCACTGGCTTGCTCCTGACTATGGTATTTGCCTCCTCCTCCAACAATGACGCTCATCTTGTGCATCGACCACTGGCTTCCACCTGACGACGTTACCAGCCTTGCAAGTAAGTCATCTTCCAAGTAGTATCAACTTAAGACTCTGAACCAGACCCAGGCTGTTACAGCTGCCCCCATTATCAACAGTAAATTGGTATAACCCATGAACCAGTCCTGTGTAATACATCTGTGTTCTGACACAATAAGTCTAAACATGACATTGATCATGTGACACATCACGTGCCCACTGCCCTCCACCTTAGAATTTAGTAAGCATTAAGCAACTATGTTAAACACATTGTATATCTGTTTGGTTGGCATAATGGAAACACCCAGGGCAAAACTAAACAGGAGAACTAATGGTGGAAACAGATTTCTGTTACACTCCCTCCCTGTTTGTGCATTAACATGGCTTTCTGTTGATGTTGTCATGTTAGTAACTAATAAAGATAAGTGAAAAACATCACAGAAAGAAGAATATAAGATTTTCCTCACCACAAAGAGTGAGATGGTGCTGTAGTAATACTGTATAAGCTCTGCTCTACAATATACTGCCAGCATTCTGCACAACTAACTGAATGCCAAGATCACATGACATAACCAAAGCCATGTCAAGTCTTACCCAGTTCTCTTACTGAAGCATTTCAAAAAAACTAAAAACAGATCCAACTATCTTACCAGTGATGTCTGATATAAAAAGATCCATAAGGAAATACATTTATATTACAAAATTTTACAATATCCTGTTGTTTGCACAAATATTTAAAGTAATAAAAACTAGAATATTTCTTCAAGTATCAATTTTATTCTGTATAATATTCAGCCTAATGCGCATAAACATAACCACAATAATAAATAAAACTACTACTATAATACTGCTCCTCTGTACAAGAATATAACTACTATAATACTGCTCCTATATACAAGAATATAACTACTATAATACTGCTCCTACGTACAAGAATATAACTGCTATAATACTGCTCCTATGTACAGGAATATAACTACAATAATACTGCTCCTATGTGCAAGAATATAACTACTATAATACTACTGCTACGGTATGTACAAGAATATAACTACTATAATACTACCAGCTATGTACAAGAATATAACTACTATAATACTTCTCCTATGTACAAGAATATAACTGCCATAATACTTCTCCTATGTACAAGAATATAACTACTATAATACTGATCCTATGTACAAGAATATAACTACTATAATACTTCTCCTATGTACAAGGATATAACTACTATAATACTACCTCCTAGCTGTGAGGACGTGTTTTTGTAGCTCTCCTGAGGCTCCTGATGTCTGGAGATAGCCCAGGGCGGGGCCGCCCTGGGTGGGGAAGTTCCCCTGCCAAGGCCCAGGCTCCAAGGCCTTCTCTGGGAAGCAATTCCCAGACAACTAAAAAAATGGATGGAAATCCTAAAGTCCCCAGTAATGGGAATCGTGTCCAGTGTGTCAGCAGTCCTAGTGCAGCAAGCCAAGATGGGAAGAAAGTTGTAAAGGAAGAAGTAACGGAAGCAAGCAGTAGTACGGTGCAACAACCAAGCAAAATGGTTGAATGTAAGGAGCAAACTTTGCAGCCTGTGCAGACTCCATTGCAGGTTGCAGGTGTCCAGTCCACCCCACCCTCCTGCAGACAGAGGAGAACATCCCTGGAGAAGCAGACCATGCAGGAGAACATGCAGCAGTCTGTATTGGTACGGTCTGAGCGGACAAGATCTGGAAGCGGTAACTACAAAAATGTAGTGAAGGCAGTGGAGGAGATCAAAGGGAGACCAGCGGGGAAGCTTCAAGGTACCAGCAGTACAGTCACTGGAAATAAACTGGGACATAGTCCCCAGTCTGGACATTGTGGGCCCATGGCAGTGACAACAGCCGTAGCATGTCAGAAATCACAGGCTACACCAACCAGAAGCCATACTGGGGGTAACCAACCTGCAAAGCTTTCCAACAATGCACAGACTGTCACAGCTACTGAGCGAGCACCAGAACTGCGCCTGGCAGATGAGATACCAGCACTGGTCAAGCGACTGGAGACATTGAAGGCCAGTAAAATATATCTGCAGAGACAGATTGAATGTGCGTATAATCTAAAAAAGTCTGCATGCCCTGAGAAACTGGTGTTACTGGACAGGAAGCTGAGCGCACTGGCGAAAGAGCTCGCCGAGAACGTACGGGAGACCGAGACTGTACTGGAGCAAATGGGACCGGTGGGAGAATCATACAGAAACCAGCAGCGGTTCCAGGAATACCAGAAGTCACCATCACCTTGTGCTAAAGCTGGGTCTGAACCCTCTCAAGGTGGCAGCCAGCAGTCCCATGTAAAACCAGTTCTGCAGCCAGCAAGTTTCCCTTTTAAGGAAGGGAATTTGTACGGGAAAGCGACCAGTGTTCAGCAACAGCAAAAACCTGCAGCAGTTCTCAGCAAGGCACCACAAGTCCCAGCAACCAGCACTTTGCAACCAGGTCATGGACCCCTGCCTAATGGTAATGAAGTAGCAGCTGTGCAGACACCACAAGTCCCAGGAGACAAGTCATTGCAGCAGGACTATGGACTCTTACCTGAAGGTACTGGGGGAGTAACATATTTGGGGTTACAGGTTGTGGACTCTGTTGTGCAGGACTCTGCTGCCGCTGACTGTAGTGGTAATATGGACTCTGCTATGCAGGACTCTGCTGCCGCTGACTATAATACTAATATGGACTCTGCTGTGCAGGACTCTGCTGCCGCTGATTGTCTGACTAATGTGCCTGATATTATGGATATTCCTGTATGTGATAACGGCCCAGCAGGGGAAGGTGTCTCTGGGGGGGATCCTTCACTATCTATGGCGTCAGACCCCTCTGCAGTCCAGTCTCTGGAGTCTGGTGATATTGCAGACATAGAGGTTGATGGTGGGGCGGACACAGGACAGTCCAGTGTGCAGGACTTTCCCCCTCTGGATACTCGCACAGTAGCAGAACCACATGGTACAGGTGCTCAGCAGCCCACACAGCGCCCACAAACACGCCAAGATGGCGGATCCGGCCGTACCTCCTCAGGGAATGCCTGGAGCCGCGGTGCTCCATCTTTTGCATCAAACTCCAGTTATACAGGCCAGGCTTTCAGGAGGAGGAATGTAGTCAGGTTTAGGCACGGAGGTGCCAAGGAGGATCTGCCGGATAGGAGGTTTGTGGTCCGAGAGCTCCTATGTACCCAGATGGGCTTTGTGCCGACTGATATCCTGGCCGTCATAAACCTTCCTGACCGCCAGGGGTATGATGTTAGTTTTAAGCTGATGTCTGATCTGGACCGGTTCTGGGCCAATCTCACCAGGTTGAGAGATACGGAAGGTTGGGATAAGTTCAGTTTCATCCCCATCTCTAGGCCAGATACGGCTTCTGTCACAATTGTATTTTGGAATGAAGCCGTTCCCCCTCAGGATATTGTCATCTGGCTCAGGAGGCATTGTGACCTCATGTCCGATCTTAGTAAGAACAGGGATGAAGACGGGGTCTGGACCGGTGGGTGGAGGGTCCTGGTGAAGTTGCGTCAGCAGAACAACATAACCCAACATCTGCCCAATTCGTTCTTTATAGGCCGAGAAAAAGGGATCTGCTTCTATGCGGGTCAGCCTCGCCGGTGCTTCAAGTGTGGGAAGGCCGGCCATGTGGCCAGTGTATGCTCCATGGTAAAGTGTAGCCTATGTAATGAAATGGGCCACGTGAGTGCCACATGCCAAAGCATTAGGTGTAACCTGTGCGGTAGGATCGGTCACCCCCACAGAGATTGTCCTGATGCCTGGCATAACATCTGTAAGGATAGCCCTGATGAGGACTTGCTGGCAGCAGCTGATGACATACAGGAGGAGGAGGAGGCGCTATTGTCAGGGTCAGTAGTCACGGAGGCGGAGCCTCAACCACATACAGGTGATACCACCCAAGACCAGGCCGAGTCAGGTCCCATTGAGACGACCATGGAGGTTGTCGAGCAGGTTGTACAACCCTCAGTGGTCGTCTCTTCTCCTGCCCGATCATCCAACAATAATAAAAGGAGGAAGAAGGATAAAGCCAGCCGTAAGCCTGAGGGTGAGTGGACCACGGTAGAAAAGCCTACAAAGATGAGAATAAGTAGTGCAGGCGAGGTCACTGCAACGGGGAATAGATTTAGTGTCCTATCAGAGTCAGACGGAGAAGCAGAACTAGACAGAGAACTCTCACGAATGATGGCGGAGTATGAGGATGAACCAGAGGGCGATCCTCCCAATAAGAGGAGACCCCACCGAGATGAGGGGCAGTCCGAATCAGACATGGAAACAGCTGGTCACCAGGACACCTCTGACTCTGATCTATGACAATGGGGCCCATCTCTCTGTTTCTCATATTCCTAGTTGTTCTGATGGCAGGTTTCTATCTTAAAGTTATCTCTAGTAATGTGAATAGCATCCGAGCAAGGAGGACAAGACACGCAGTGTATGAACATCTGAGATATCTTGATGCCGATGTCTATTTCTTACAAGAAACCCGTTTAAATACTTTAGGACTAAAACGAGAAGCAGAGAGAGAATGGAAATCTGGCCCGTCCTTCTGGTCTCTGGCTGTGGAACCTTATGCCGGGGTTTCTATACTGTTTAACACCCCTGATGTCACCATACACAGATTCACTGAGGTTCTGATGGGGAGGTGCCTGGTTTTAGAAGTTACCATCCGAGGCAGAAGGCTCCGACTCATTAATATCTATGGTCCACCGCAGTCGGTGATGGAAAGGGCACGTCTGTTTGATGAAGTCAAGCAGTACTTGTTTACATCTGTTCCGGTAGTCATGGCAGGGGACTTCAATGCCACCATGTCATCCAGTGACAGACCTACTGGTCGGCCTCTCACCAGGGACTGCAAGGTCTTAAGCAGAATTATTTCCCAGGCTGGTCTGTCTGATGTGTTTACTGAGGGTGGTAGGAAACCAAAATTCACTTACTCCTGCGCTGGTAGATGCAGTCGGATAGACTTAGCTCTGGTCAGTCCCGCTGAGCATGTTAGTGAGAAAAGTGAAAAGACAGTCCCTTATTCTGACCATCTGGCTTTGTATTTTTGCTTGGGCTCCACAAAACGCCCTGATATTGGGAGAGGCCTATGGAAGCTCAATTCCAGCCTCTTGGACGATGACTGTGTCCGGAGTTGTGTCCACTCTCTATTTCAGAACCAGCTTGAGAGAGTGGTGTTTTATGACAACATGGCAGACTGGTGGGAGGATGTCAAGGAGGAGATCAGATCCCTCTTAAGGAGACTGTCAGTTAAGAAGGGGAAGAGTAAGTATAGCCAGTATCTCAGGCTGCGGAAAGAATTAGAGTCACTCTATTCGGCGGGCGGGGATAACCAACAGAAGATTGACCGGCTGAAATCTGAGATCAGTCAGTATCAGTACCGCAGGTATACATCCCTGGTTCTTGAACGGGATTATGGGTCCTTAGGGGCTCCGGATCCTTTTGAGAATTGCAGGGAGCGGGTGGCAAATAAATCGGTCACAGGTCTCACTGACTCCCAGGGTGTGTTACAGGAGTCTCGGGAGGGTATCCTGGGGGTGGTGAGAACTTACTATGCTGACTTGTTTCAGAAGAAGGTTTTGGATAGAGAGAAGGTGGCTCAATTCTTGGAGGCAACTCCAGGTCCTGATACTAATGATTTGGACTTTTCTCCTTTGACAGCAGAGTTAACAGTGGAGGAGGTGAAAGAGGCCATAGATAAGTTACATCTGAAGAAGGCACCAGGTCCAGATGGGATTACAGCTGAGTTCTATAAGAAATTCCGAGACCTCTTGGCACCAATTCTCGTGGATGTATACAAAACTAGTCTAGAAAACCACCTGATGCCTCCATCCATGAGAGTGTCCTCCCTGATCCTGCTGTCTAAAGGTAAAGAGCCTAGTGACATCAAGAACTGGAGGCCGATTGCCCTCTTGAATGTCGATAGGAAGATTCTTGCAAAAATTCTGTTCTCTAGATTAGTTTGTTTGTCCCCGGCACTGTTGGCAGGCTCACAGTTTGGCACAGTTAAAGGGCGGAACATCTCTGGAGCAGTTATCTCGATAAGGGAGATGTTTGAGAGATGTAAAGCTCTGAGGTGTGGGAGATATGTTGTGAGTCTTGACCAGGCTAAGGCCTTTGACAGAGTAGACCATGAGTATCTATGGGCGACTTTGACAAAGTACGGTATTCCGGGACAATTTGTGGATTGGCTGAGAACTTTGTACCGTGAGGCGGAGAGCTTTCCTCTGATTAATGGTTGGCAGGGTGATGCTTTCAGGGTTGAGGCAGGGGTGAGACAAGGTTGCCCACTGAGTCCATTACTGTATGTGTTTGCCATAGACCCGTTTCTTAGGTCACTGCAGGAGTGTGATTTTCAGGGGGCGCCGGTCCCCCACTGCTTGCCCCTGAGAGTTGTTGCCTACGCGGATGATGTGACTGTGGTGATATCTGAGCCTCGTGAGGTGGAGATGTTGTCTGCAGCCATCAGAAGTTACTCAGAGGCCTCCGGGTCTCTTGTCAACCTTGAGAAGAGTCAAGCTCTCTGGACGGGTCATACTGATCCTGCATTTGATCTGCCACAGTTTGCCCAGGCCTCCTCCTATATTAAGATCCTTGGGGTGAAATTCGGGAGGGATGATAATTGCAGACTAAATTGGGAAGAAAAGTTGGAATCCGGAAATGCAAAGGTTCAGCGATGGAAGAACTGGAGGCTGACCTATAGAGAAAGGGTTAAAATGTTGAAGACTTACCTGGTCCCTGTCTTCTTGTACGTCTCTGTTGTCTTTCCTTTGCCAGAATCTTTCTCCGCTAGGCTCTTTAGCCTGTTCTTCCAACTTTTGTGGGGGAACAGGTTGAACCCAGTAAAAAGAGGGATAACCTACCTACAGAGGAGAGAGGGTGGGCTGGATATGTTAAATCCAAGGGTGTTTTTTGACTCCATGTTTGTAAAAGTAAATTTTGGTTGCCTGGACTCAGATAACAGCTCCCTGTGGGTAAATAGTATCAGGAATTGGATATTGCCTTTTGCAGAATCCTGGGTGCGAGGCGGCAGCCTTAAGAGGGGTCGATCGACTCGTGACTACCTCCCCCAGTATCTGGACTATGGCATAAGGTGCCTGAAAAAATGGGGTATTGAAAAGACCTATCTGGTGAGTAAGACCAGGAGAGATCTGTACACCAGGGTATGTAAGACCTTCTATTGTCTCCAGCCGGCATTGAGGGACTGTACATCTATAACCCTGCAGGATAGTCTGAGGCTCCTCACTGGTCGGAGGCTCCCTGCAAAGTTCTTTGACATTGCCTGGCTATCTCTGCATGGGAAACTTTTTGTAAGAGGCAACCTAAAACATCTCAGTGTGACAGATCGGGCATGTCCATTAGGTTGTCAGCAGGAGGAGACCATGGCACATTTTATATCAGAGTGCGGGGGAGGGCGAAAGATCTGGCAGGAAATATCCCGGAGGCTGAAAATTCCCCGATTACAATCACTCAAATACCCCGAAATCATATATGGCATCCCAACTAATATAGGTGACATTAACCGGGAGACCCTGTATATTATTATTACTGTCATCAAATATTATCACTGGCATACGAGGACCCAGGAGTCCCTACACAGAGAGCCCTTCCGTCATATGACCGCTGTCACATATATCATGTCTGAACTGAGGTGGATAAAGTCTCTGGAGGTCAGAAAAATGTCTGATAATGTAAAATTGTGGAGAAATGTATATATCGATTGCTGAATATTCTGATAACACTGCAAATAAGTCTGTTCATTTATTTATGGATTTATTTATTTTTCCCCCTCTTTATCCTGCCAGCAATGGACTCTTAAGTTAAAGTGATTCTCATTTTTGTTATCTGACAGACATGTCTGATTTATGTTATATTATTATTATTATTAGTTATTAATTCTGCTGGAATGTAATGTATTTTTGTTTTGTTTTTACTAATAAAAATTACCTCCTATGTACAAGAATATAACTACTATAATACTGCTCCTATGTACAAGAATATAACTAATATAATACTGCCCCCTATGTACAAGAATATAACTACTATAATACTGCTCCTATGTACAAGAATATAACTACTATAATACTTCTCCTATGTACAAGAATATAACTACTATAATACTGCTGCTATGTACAAGAATATAACTACTATAATACTGCCCCTATGTACAAGAATATAACTACTATAATACTGCTGCTATGTACAAGAATATAACTACTATAATACTGCTGCTATGTACAAGAATATAACTGCTATAATACTGCTCCTATGTACATGTATATAACTACTATAATACTGCCCCTATGTACAAGAATATAACTACTATAATACTGCTCCTATATACAAGATTATAACTACTATAATACTGCTCCTATGTACAAGAATATAACTACTATAATACTACTCCTATGTACAAGAATATAACTACTATAATACTGCCCCTATGTACAAGAATATAACTGCCATAATACTTCTCCTATGTACAAGAATATAACTACTATAATACTACTCCTATATACAAGAATATAACTACTATAATACTGCTCCTATGTACAAGAATATAACTACTATAATACTGCTCCTATGTACAAGAATATAACTGCCATAATACTGCCCCTATGTACAAGAATATAACTGCCATAATACTTCTCATATGTACAAGAATATAACTACTATAATACTACTCCTATATACAAGAATATAACTACTATAATACTGCTCCTATGTACAAGAATATAACTACTATAATACTGCTCCTATGTACAAGAATATAACTACTATAATACTGCTCCTATGTACAAGAATATAACTACTATAATACTGCTCCTATGTACAAGAATATAACTACTATAATACTGCTCCTATGTACAAGAATATAACTACTATAATACTGCTCCTATGTACAAGAATATAACTACTATAATACTGCTCCTATGTACAAGAATATAACTGCCATAATACTTCTCCTATGTACAAGAATATAACTACTATAATACTGATCCTATGTACAAGAATATAACTACTATAATACTGCTCCTATGTACAAGAATATAACTACTATAATACTGCTCCTATGTACAAGAATATAACTACTATAATACTGCTCCTATGTACAAGAATTTAACTGCCATAATACTTCTCCTATGTACAAGAATATAACTACTATAATACTGATCCTATGTACAAGAATATAACTACTATAATACTGCTCCTATGTACAAGAATATAACTACTATAATACTGCTCCTATGTACAAGAATATAACTACTATAATACTGATCCTATGTACAAGAATATAACTACTATAATACTGCTCCTATATACAAGAATATAACTACTATAATACTGATCCTATGTACAAGAATATAACTACTATAATACTGCTCCTATGTACAAGAATATAACTACTATAATACTGCTCCTATGTACAAGAATATAACTACTATAATACTGCTCCTATGTACAAAAATATAACTACTATAATACTGCTCCTATGTACAAGAATATAACTACTATAATACTGCTCCTATGTACAAGAATATAACTACTATAATACTGCTCCTATGTACAAGAATATAACTGCCATAATACTTCTCCTATGTACAAGAATATAACTACTATAATACTGATCCTATGTACACGAATATAACTACTATAATACTGCTCCTATGTACAAGAATATAACTACTATAATACTGCTCCTATGTACAAGAATATAACTACTATAATACTGATCCTATGTACAAGAATATAACTACTATAATACTGCTCCTATATACAAGAATATAACTACTATAATACTGATCCTATGTACAAGAATATAACTACTATAATACTGCTCCTATGTACAAGAATATAACTGCCATAATACTTCTCCTATGTACAAGAATATAACTACTATAATACTGATCCTATGTACAAGAATATAACTACTATAATACTGCTCCTATGTACAAGAATATAACTACTATAATACTGCTCCTATGTACAAGAATATAACTCCTATAATACTGATCCTATGTACAAGAATATAACTACTATAATACTGCTCCTATATACAAGAATATAACTACTATAATACTGATCCTATGTACAAGAATATAACTACTATAATACTGCTCCTATGTACAAGAATATAACTGCCATAATACTTCTCCTATGTACAAGAATATAACTACTATAATACTGCTCCTATGTACAAGAATATAACTACTATAATACTGATCCTATGTACAAGAATATAACTACTATAATACTGCTCCTATGTACAAGAATATAACTACTATAATACTGCTCCTATGTACAAGAATATAACCACTATAATACTGCTCCTATGTACAAGAATATAACCACTATAATACTGCTCCTATGTACAAGAATATAACCACTATAATACTGCCCCTATGTACAAGAATATAACTACTATAATACTGCTCCTATGTACAAGAATATAACTACTATAATACTGCTGCTATGTACAAGAATATAACTGCTATAATACTGCTCCTATGTACATGTATATAACTACTATAATACTGCCCCTATGTACAAGAATATAACTACTATAATACTGCTCCTATATACAAGATTATAACTACTATAATACTGCTCCTATGTACAAGAATATAACTACTATAATACTACTCCTATGTACAAGAATATAACTACTATAATACTGCCCCTATGTACAAGAATATAACTGCCATAATACTTCTCCTATGTACAAGAATATAACTACTATAATACTACTCCTATGTACAAGAATATAACTACTATAATACTGCTCCTATGTACAAGAATATAACTACTATAATACTGCTCCTATGTACAAGAATATAACTACTATAATACTGCTCCTATGTACAAGAATATAACTACTATAATACTGCTCCTATGTACAAGAATATAACTACTATAATACTGCTCCTATGTACAAGAATATAACTACTATAATACTGCTCCTATGTACAAGAATATAACTACTATAATACTGCTCCTATGTACAAGAATATAACTACTATAATACTGCTCCTATGTACAAGAATATAACTACTATAATACTGCTCCTATGTACAAGAATATAACTACTATAATACTGCTCCTATGTACAAGAATATAACTGCCATAATACTTCTCCTATGTACAAGAATATAACTACTATAATACTGATCCTATGTACAAGAATATAACTACTATAATACTGCTCCTATGTACAAGAATATAACTACTATAATACTGCTCCTATGTACAAGAATATAACTACTATAATACTGCTCCTATGTACAAGAATTTAACTGCCATAATACTTCTCCTATGTACAAGAATATAACTACTATAATACTGATCCTATGTACAAGAATATAACTACTATAATACTGCTCCTATGTACAAGAATATAACTACTATAATACTGCTCCTATGTACAAGAATATAACTACTATAATACTGATCCTATGTACAAGAATATAACTACTATAATACTGCTCCTATATACAAGAATATAACTACTATAATACTGATCCTATGTACAAGAATATAACTACTATAATACTGTTCCTATGTACAAGAATATAACTACTATAATACTGCTCCTATGTACAAGAATATAACCACTATAATACTGCTCCTATGTACAAGAATATAACCACTATAATACTGCTCCTATGTACAAGAATATAACCACTATAATACTGCCCCTATGTACAAGAATATAACTACTATAATACTGCTCCTATGTACAAGAATATAACTACTATAATACTGCTGCTATGTACAAGAATATAACTGCTATAATACTTCTCCTATGTACAAGAATATAACTACTATAATACTGCTCCTATGTACAAGAATATAACTGCCATAATACTGCCCCTATGTACAAGAATATAACTGCCATAATACTTCTCCTATGTACAAGAATATAACTACTATAATACTGCTCCTATGTACAAGAATATAACTACTATAATACTGCTCCTATGTACAAGAATATAACTACTATAATACTGCTCCTATGTACAAGAATATAACTACTATAATACTGCTCCTATGTACAAGAATATAACTACTATAATACTGCTCCTATGTACAAGAATATAACTACTATAATACTGCTCCTATGTACAAGAATATAACTACTATAATACTGCTCCTATGTACAAGAATATAACTGCCATAATACTTCTCCTATGTACAAGAATATAACTACTATAATACTGATCCTATGTACAAGAATATAACTACTATAATACTGCTCCTATGTACAAGAATATAACTACTATAATACTGCTCCTATGTACAAGAATATAACTACTATAATACTGCCCCTATATACAAGAATATAACTACTATAATACTTCTCCTATGTACAAGAATGTAACTGCCATAATACTTCTCCTATGTACAAGAATATAACTACTATAATACTGATCCTATGTACACGAATATAACTACTATAATACTGCTCCTATGTACAAGAATATAACTACTATAATACTGCTCCTATGTACAAGAATATAACTACTATAATACTGATCCTATGTACAAGAATATAACTACTATAATACTGCTCCTATATACAAGAATATAACTACTATAATACTGATCCTATGTACAAGAATATAACTACTATAATACTGCTCCTATGTACAAGAATATAACTGCCATAATACTTCTCCTATGTACAAGAATATAACTACTATAATACTGCTCCTATGTACAAGAATATAACCACTATAATACTGCTCCTATGTACAAGAATATAACCACTATAATACTGCTCCTATGTACAAGAATATAACCACTATAATACTGGTCCTATGTACAAGAATATAACTACTATAATACTGCTCCTATATACAAGAATATAACTGCCATAATACTGCCTCCTATGTACAAGAATATAACTGCTATAATACTGCCTCCTATTGATCATGAGTGTCCCTGGAGGAGAACGTTCCTGTGTCACTGCAGTTGCTCTTTACAAGTTACTTTGTGTGGTGTTCCTGTTGCCTCAGGGGGTAATTCTTATTACAGTCTGGGGCCGGTCACATGTGACTTCTCCTGGATTTCTCGCTTCACTTCACGAGTTGTTTTCAGAGTCAGTATCGCTTGCACATTTGTTCTCCAGATATCTTGGCTTCAGTGTTACCCCCTGCGGCGCTGGGTCAGGGGTATCAGTGATTCTCATGTATGCAGTGACCTTATCTCCAGCTGATGGGGTCTTGGAGCAGGTGACTTTGCCGGCTCTGGCGCACACAGGCGGTCGGCGCTGCGACAGGTTCTCATTGTCAGTGAAGGTTATCAGACGCAGCGCTGGACGTGCCTGTGTCGCCATTCTGCTGCGTCTCTCCTGTAAAATTATAACTTGCCTTCCAGAGAGAAAGGAAATTATTAGACATTCTGGTGGGGGCTCCCCAGCAAACCCTGTGCTAGAGGTCAATAATAAGTATGTGCAGGCTGGAGCTGAATCCTCCGGGGTGACTGCGGGCTAATTAATAATTAATGCCAGAGAGCGCTGTTTGAAATGCAGATGTGAGGACCGGGGGCCGGCGCAGCGCTTCAGAGGAAGCAGATTTGGATGCAGTAGGGAATAGACACTCCCTTGCCGGCTGGCTCTGAGAGTAGACCTGGGTGCAGCGCGAGGCCTATGGTTTAGATTATATTCCCCTCAGCTCTTAATTACCTGAACTCACTTTGATGTTCCTCGCGTTTTATCCTTGCATGAAAAGAGATTGGTTCAGCCAAGGGACTTGACGAAATGATCAAATGCATAGGAGGGAAACGAAGTGGAAGCCAGAATTTCCATATCCATGTAATATGTCATCTATACATTGTATATGCTATATACACTGTGCAGGCGAATACGTCCAGGAAAACTATGGAGGTCACAAGTGGCGCAATATAATAATAATAATGAGGAGGAGATGGCCAGACAATCAGACATCATGTGATATTATATTGCATGAGGTTACACTGTATTGTGTTACAGTCTGTTATATTGTTCTATATGATATTATGTATTCCGCGATATGTTTTATTGTAATATGTTACAGTATGTGATGTATTTTATAGTATTACTTTGTTATATATTGTATTATGGTACTGGATGTTATATTGTTCTATGTTATATTATGTATATACAGTTTATTGTATTATGTTACAATATATGATATAGTTTGTTATATATTGTATATTACTGTATGTTATAATAATGTAATGATGGGTAACTTTAATGTTATACTACGTTGTTATGTTACGGTATGTTATAGTGTATTATATTATGTAATAGGTTGTATTATGTCACAATATGTTATATTGCTTATATTATATTCTCTGTTATTGTAATATTGTATTACAGTATGTTGTATTGCTATATGTTATATATAATTGTAATTTGTTTCATTGTATCATATTACAGTACGTTTTATAGTTTATATTTCTACAATGTGGTATATTGTATTATGTTATAGTATGTCACAGTGAAACCTCTCTAATTGACCCCCTTTTTGAGGACCAGATTTCCAGTTTTCCATATTGACCATCTTCTTTGAGAAGACCACCCCTACTTTTTAACACAATTTTGGGTGGTTGTCTCAAAGAGATTTCATTTTATGTTATTTTATATTATATTGTTATATATTCTATTACCTTTTAGTATATTGTATTGTTTTATGATATGTTCTATTATATTCTCTAGTTATATTTGATTGTATTATGGTATTTTGTTATATTTATGTCCTGTTTATACAGTGTCTATACACTACTATATATGATGTATTTTGCCATCACATCCCAGTCAGAGGCCTAGATTTACATCAGTAGTTATAACTAGACGCTGATGTATTTGGTGCATCTAATTTGGGTTAAAGTTTCCAGACGTGGTAGAGATATGGCTGTGGATTTCCCCAAAAAAGGGCCACAATACACCAAAATGGGGTAAAAAAAAAAAAACTTTTGGTACAAAGTAAGACAACTAAAAGGTGGTGTAAATGTAGACCAGACTGTGGACAGATATGGTAGATGGCACCAGTCACATATACAGTATATTGTGTTTGTTTTACTACTTTGGATGAGAAGAGTGGGTGGTGTGGAGAGGATGTGTCCTCCTGCATAGTAACAGATTTAACATTACCAGGGACGTAACTACTGGGGTAGCAGCGGGACATTAGGGTGCCTGGCGACATCCACTACCGCTGAGTTTGTTTTTTTGGTTTTTAGTAGACCGTTACCAGCTGGAGCAACTCTAGCCAGTAACAGGCCCTATTTACCTCTCCTGATCCGGACAGGCTTCAGGCCTACCTCTGTGACGTCCCTTATGCATCGTGACGCAGGCCCCAGGTCACATGACGTCCCGTACGAGATTGAAGATGGCCGACATCAGAGGAAAGAGCAGCGGACTTCAGAGTATAATAATTGTTCATGGGTGTCCATGATCTGACATAATACTGTGTACAGGGGCCACTATGAGGAATAATACTGTATCCAAGGGCCACTATTGGGCATCATACTGTGCATGCAGGAATGCGGGAGGGGGAGTCGGTCGGTCACGTCAAAAGTTTGTCACAAGGCCCCACCATTCCTAGTTACCCCTCTGAACAAATTGGCAATGTACCCCACAGTAAGCGCCAGAGCTGAGATACATAACACATTGATGCTTGGATACATTATATCTCTCATGTTATGTAGTAATCATATAAATCCACAAGATCCCAGTGACACAAGGCCGTGCTGTGCTGTGCTGTGTAGTGTCTGGCTTGGGGTAGCTTAGCTGTGGATTATACACTCACTATGAGGAGTCGTAGACATTTTTAGTCAACACTTCTAGGGACCAAATGTTTATCTAAAAGAAGAAAAGCTGGAGGAAGAGGCCTGCAGGGACCCCGACCCCACACTGCCCCCTTCCCCTGCACTGCCCCCTTCCGTCATCCTGCTTGACAGGCTGTTGAAAACTGGACACCCCAAACCTCCAGGCTAGACACCTGCACAGCGCACAGCTGGGGGTGACCTGAGGTGCAGCGCTCAGAGGGGGCAACTAATCCTGTACACCTGACACACATGCAAGCCAGACAATACAGATACTTATAGCAACATATACTGTACACCAACTCTGCTACACATATACACTGTACACACCAACACTATAATACATATACACAACACCAGCACCGCAACACATACACACTGTACACCAACACTGTAACACATGCACACTGTATACCAGAACAGCAACAACTACACACTGTACACCAACACTGTAACACATGCGCACTGCACACCAACACTGCTACACACACACACTGTACACCAGAACAGCAACAACTACACATTGTACACCAATACTGCTACACATACACACTGTACACAGCAACACCGTAACACACACACAGAACACTAAGACTGTTACACATACACACTACACCAGCACAGCAACACACATTGTACACACCAACACTGTAACACAAACACACTGCGCTCCAACAATGTCACACAAAAACATCTTACACCAACGTTGTAACACACAATAAAACACACAGCACTTTAACACACTGTACACTCGAGCACTGCAAATCAAACACACTGTACACCAGCACTGTACAATACAATGTAGGCATCAGCACTGCAACACTCTGCAAACTGCACACCAACGCTGCAACAGAAAACACTGTATGCCAGCACTACAACCACACAAACACTGTATAGCAACATACAAGCACATTGTACACTGTATCAGTCGTACAGCACAAACACTCTGTACACCAGCAGAATAACACAAATACATTGTACACCAATAATACAGCCACAAGCACACTGCACACCTGAAATAGATGGCACTCCAGCACTGCAACCATAAACACATTAGGGCACCACTAATAATATTTAACTGACCTTATATAACAACATTATATAGCATAAAGACATTATAAACCATATGTGCTCAACACTGTATAAAATATACACATCATATATCCTTTATAGTAAACATTATAAAATGTATACATTAATCATTTCTATATAACCTGAATATATATGAGACTATGCAACCAAAACTAAATAACATAGACTCTAGATCATCACTATACAGTATAATACACTACACCAGCACTACATTATAGTCCCTATATAATCCACTGTATGAGGTATGTATACTTTATAGACTCTATTTATGTAAAAATTATGATGGGAATTTATTACGACCGGCATTTCCTATGCCATTCTTAATAGAGTCACTATCCTCAGGGGTGAACCTAGCCCACCACAGTATAAGACCCCTTTTTTATGCCACCTTGCCAAGTATATGATTTTTTTTTTTTTAAATCAGCTGTTTATTGGATTATTGCAATAAATTGCAGCTGATACTTTTTACTTACATGTCCTTGCTAGAAGTAGTGTCCTGGCATCCTTCAGTGTTGTAATGTAAGTGCAGCGCCGGTTAGAGGTGCTAGTCTGGAGAGGAACGTGGACAGGTAAGTAAAAAGTATTAGCTGCTACTTATTGCAATATGTAGCAGCTGATTAGAAAAAGAATGGCATCCCTGCCCGGACCCTCCTATGTAACCCCCCGACCCAGCTTGGGCTCCTCCTCACGCCGCAGAGTTCATGAAAAACAACCAGTATGGTGCAGAAGGAACAATGTGGTGGAACAATGTGGTGCAACACTGGCACAAGAATGGTCAAAGGTGCACCAGGAAACTGGAGTAGATCTGTAAGTAAATTCACCCTATGTATTACACTATACACTATATAATCTGTATTATCAATACTATGTAACCTGTATACATGATAGATTCAATATGATCAACAGTATAAAACATGAATACACTATAGACCCCATTTACCCAGCATTATATGTATACATTAGAGATGAGCGAACCGCGTTCGATTGAGTACATGTTCAATCGGATATCAGGCTGTTCGAGATGTTCGATTCGAGTCAAACACCAGGTGGCAAACTCACTAAAAATTTGTATCCCCTCCCACCTTCCCTGGCGCTTTTTTTTGCACCAATAACTGTGCAGGGGAGGTGGGACAGGAACTACGACAACGGAGGCATTGAAAAAAAATCGGAAAAAGTAATTGGCTGGCTAAATCAGGTGACCTCCAAATTATACGAATAGTGGATTTAATATCCGGTTCATATGAGACCGTGAATTATGTGACTGTGAGACAGGGATAGATGTACAGGCAGGGTTAGCTAGGGATTACCTTTATTTAGGGGGGAATGTTACTCACCCAGCTCTTTGGGGCTCTATCTGATCGGGATCCCTGTCAGCTTGTGATATGCGCAAGCTGACTTTTTCCATACGAATGCATTGACCAGCGTTGATTGGCCGAATGCCATACAGACTACAGCATTCGACAAATCAACGCTGGTTCTTGTCTGTCAGGAGGCGGATTCTAAAATCAGACCAGAATGGAAACTGCTGTGGACAGATCTTAGACTCCGCCTCCTCCAGCAGAACCAGCGTTGATTGGCTGAATGCTGTACTCTGTATGGCATTCGGCCAATCAACGCTGGTCAATGCATTCCTATGCCGAGATGTAGCAGTGCTGGCCGTGCGCTCACCTAGACTACTCCGGAGATGCAGCTGAGCTGAGCGCACGGCCAGCACTGCTACACCTGAGATGAAGCAGAGCTGGCCGTGCGCTCAGCTCGGCTACTCCGGAGATACAGCCAAGCTGAGCGCACGGCCAGCACTGCTACAGCAGAGAACCGCTGCTACACCGGAGAACCGCTGAACCCTGCTGCACACTCAGCTCTGCTGTATCAGAGATGTGCTGAACCCTGCTGCATGCGCATCTTTGATGCAGCAGAGCTGAGTGTGCAGCAGGGTTCAGCGGTTCTCTGGTGTAGCAGTGCTGGCCGTGCGCTCAGATCGGCTTATCTCCAGAGTAGTCAGGCTGAGCGCACTGCCAGCACTGCTACATCTCCAGTGTAGCAGTACTAACCGTGCGCTCGGCTCATCTCCGGAGTAGCCAAGCTGAGCGCAAGGCCAGCACTGCTACATCTCGGCATAGGAATGCATTGATCAGTGTTGATTGGCTGAGTGCCATACAGAGTACATAATTCGGCCAATTAACGCTGGTTCTGCCGGAGGAGGCGGAGTCTAAGATCAGTCCACAGCAGTCTCCATTCTGGTCCGATCTTAGACTCTGCCTCCTCACAGACGAGCCTCCGGCAGAACCAGCGTTGTTTGGCCAAATGCTGTACACTGTATGGCATTCGGCCAATCAATGCTGGTCAATGCATTCCTATGGGAAAAAGTCAGCTCGTGCATATCGCAAGCTGACAGGGATCCCGAAATAATGCAGTGACTTGGGTGAGTTAGATGCCCCCAGACATGCTTCCCCTGCTGTCCCAGTTGCATTCCAGGGTGTTGGCATCATTTCCTGGGGTGTCATAGTGGACTTGGTGACTCTTCTGAGTTGAATAGTAGTTTCCCCCTAAATGAGTATTTATTTCCCATAGACTATAATGGGGTTCGATGTTTGATTGAACAGTCGACTATTGAGCGACTACTCGAATCGAACTTAGAACATTTCACTGTTCGCTCATCTCTAGTACACATCATATTCTATATACACTGCTCAAAAAATAAAGGGAACACTCACATAACACCTCCTAGATCTGAATGAATGAAATCTTCTCATTGAATACTTTGTTCTCTGCAAAGTTGAATGTGATGACAACAAAATCACACAAAAATCATCAATGGAAATCTAATTTATTAACCAATGGAGGTCTGGATTTGGAGTCCCCCCCCCCAAATTAAAGTGGAAAAACACACTACAGGCTGATCCAACTTTGATGTAATGTTCTTAAAACATGTCAGTGTGAGGTTGAGTAGTGTGTGTGTCCTCCACGTGCCCGTATGGCCTCCCTACAATACCTGGGCATGCTCCTGATGAGGTTGTGGATGGTCTCCTGAGGGATCTCCTCCCAGACCTGGACTACAGCATCTGCCAACTCCTGGACAGTCTGTGGTGCAACGTGACATTGGTGGATGGAGTGAGACATGATGTCCCAGATGTGCTCAATCATTTTCAGGTTTGGGGGACGGATGGGCTAGTCCATAGCTTCAATGCCTTCATCTTACAGGAACTATTGACACACTCCAGCCACATGAGGTCTGGCATTGTCCTGCATTAAGAGGAACCCAGGGCCAATTGCACCAGCATATGGTCTCACAAGGGGTCTGAGGATCTCATCTCGGTACCTAATGGCAGTCAAGGAATAATATCATGTCCAGCGCCATGGAAATAAAATAACGTACAGCACATGGAGGTAATATATTAATACATGTACATGCACCATGAAATTAGTATAATAATGTCCAGCACCATGGAACAAATACCCTAAGCCCTGATGCTTTACAGCAGTAGTATCAGGGATCGGCAGTCATTTCTGTGCTTATATACTTGTACAGTAGCAGGTACGATTGTCGATCTCTGTTGACGCAGATGTAAAGCATCAGGGACACAGGTGGGGCCACTAATGGGGCATTATCCTTTTTGGGAGGTACTAATGTCCCTTTATTGCCCCTCCACCAGTATCAATCTCCATATAATGCCCCCACACATTATATAATTCCATATTGCTATATAATTAATGGTATATATTATGTATACATTATAGACCCTATATACTGTGACCAATACCATATAACATATTCACATTATTGACTGTTTATTATATAGATTCAATGTTGTACACGTGTTATAGACATGATATGGTTAAATATAACCATATGTAACATGTTCTATGGTGTTAATATAATGTAAACCTGTATTTGTTATATACACTGCACTGCCCTCAACATAACATAATTTACATACACTTTAGATCCTAAATAATCAACAATTCTAATAGATATTCCTTCAATAGTCCTACCATGGGGAAATTCAGTGTGTTATAGCAGCATGGATAATACAATAATAGTACAAAATCTCCCGGTAGAGATACAGATAAAAAGATAAAGGCAAAAAAAATAATAGGAGGGATATCACAACTTAAGGATCTTTCAGTTCTCTGTATGGAATGATCTTCGCTTAGCTCAGTGTTGGTTGTACAGCCTGACCTCAGCAGGGATGAAAGACTTCTGAATAGCGCTCCTTCTCACACTTGGGGTGAAGCATTCGGTCACTGACAGTATTGCCCAGTTCTGTCATGGTCTTATACATGGGATAGGAGCTGTTCTCCCGCATGGAGCTCACCATGGACAGTATCCTTCTGTCACCCACCACCTGCACTGGGTCCAGTGGGGTCCCCAAGACAGACAGCGGCGGATCCAGGGATTGCGGGGCCCTGGGCAATTGACTTTGGCGGGGCCCTACTTACCGGGGGGTCTCGCACTTCTAACCTGTACCTCCCAACTGTTGAAGACCAGAAAGAGGGAATAAAATGTGCGGTGCACGCAGCAGCAAATTAGGCCCCGCCCACTTTTATGTTGACTCCGCCCATTCTCATTCATTTTTCATGTGATTCCACACAGTATAATCCTCCTACAGTCATCCGTAAATTATATGCCCCCCTCCATCTCTCCCCCATTTTCATATACACCCTTCATCTACCCCTAGTTTCAAGTCCCCCCCTCTATCTCTGTCCCCAGTTTCATGCCATTCTCCCCCTTTATCTGCCCACAGTTTCATGTCCCACCCCCTGTCTCTGCCCCAGTGTCATGCCGTTCCCCCCCCTTCATCTGCCCCGGTATCATGCTGTTCTCCCCCCTTCATCTGCCCCAGTGTCATGCCATTCCCCCCCCTTCATCTGCCCCAGTGTCATGCCGTTCTCCCCTCCCTTCATTTGCCCCAGTGTCATGCCGTTCTCTCCCCCTTCATCTGCCTCAGTGTCATGCCATTCTCCCCCCTTCATCTGCCCCAGTATCATGCTGTTCTCCCCCCCTTCATCTGCCCCAGTGTCATGCCGTTCTCTCCCCCTTCATCTGCCCCAGTGTCATGCCATTCTCCCCCTCCCCTCCCTCATCTGCCCTCAGTTTCATGGGCCCCCTACATTATTTTCCACCTAAATGTTTAACACACACAAAAAAAAAACACACTCACCTTCCCTCGCTCCCCCGCAGCTCTCTCCCTCATACACATATTGTAGGCGCGATGTGACGTCATCACATCGTGGCTACAAATGCCGGAGCTCAGCGTTAAAGCAGGAGCTGACAGCTCCTGCTTTAAACGCCTATGTATTCAGCTCATGAGTTGTAATCGGGACATGCCGACCGGGACCATTTTGTTAGGTCCGGGCCACGCCGTGGGGCCCCGCTGAGCATTACCCGGCCCTGGATTCACCCCTGAAGACAGATCTGGCCCTTCTAACCAGCCTGTCTAGTCTATTTCTGTCCCTCCACCAGCAGGCCACGCTGAATAAGATGGCTGATAATACTACAGAGTTGAAAAAGGCCCTAAGAAGTGACACCGGGACTCCAAAGACCCTCAGCCTCCTGAGCAGGTAGAGCCTACTGTGACCCTTTCTGTGCAGCACATCCAGGTGATCAGCCCAGTCCAACTTATTGAGGAGCGCACTCAGGTACTTATAGGTGTTGACTATCTCAATGCCCGTCCCCTGGATCTCCAAGGGATTTGAAGCACATCTCCACTTACTGAAGTCCACCACCATCTCCTCGGTCTTCCCAGCATTAATCCTGAGCTGGTTCTGCTGGCACCATTCAACAAAATCCTGGTTTAAGTCTCTGTACTTCCTATCGTCGCCATCAGTGATAAGGCCGACTATAGCAGAATCATCGGAGTACTTCTGTAAGTAACAGCTGGAGGAGTTGCACCTAAAGTCAGCAGTGTACAGTGTGAAGAGGAAAGGGGCGAGAACTGTACCTTGTGGTGCCCCAGTACTACAGATCACAGTGTCAGACACACAGTCCCGGGCTCTCACATACAGAGTTCGGTTTGTGAGGTAGTCTAGGATCCAGTTAGACAGGTGATGGTCCACTCCACCAAGGTTCAGCTTCTCCCTCAATAGCCCTGGCTGAATGGTGTTAAAAGCACTAGAGAAATCAAAGAACATTATTCTCAAAATGTTCCCTGGTTTCTCCAGGTGAGAGAGAGCTCTATGAAGAGGGGGGATGATGGCGTCATCTACCCCAATGCCCGGCCAATAGCCAAACTGGAGGGGGTCCAGAGCAGGGCTCACCAGAGGATGGAGATGTGTTAGGACCAGTCTCTCTAGGACCTTCATCAAGTAGGATGTCAGTGCCTACAGGTCTGTAGCCGTTAAGGTCCGTCAGATGAGGTGTCTTTAGAACTGGTACCACATGATGTTTTCCACAGTTGTGGCACCATTCCCAGCTATAAGTATTAAGGTTACTATATATTTAACAGTATATCATATATCTTTAAGATAAGATAAGATAATATTTTATTGATCCTGGAAAGAGTGGGGGATATGATTGCCATTAAGGCAATACACATAGATAGATGGATAGATAGATAGATAGATAGATAGATAGATAGATAGATAGATAGATAGATAGATAGATAGATAGGTGAATTTCTGTTGCCTGTTCTTTATGTGCAGCCAATCTGTAATAAATCAGGCACTTCCAAAGATTTTATTCCTGGTTCTGGTTCTACAGACCCGCCAATCTTCACTAATTCAGAACTGCAAATACAGCACCACTGGCTTACACATCAAGGGCCTTTCTCCATAGAAGAGGAGAAGAAATAGACAGCAATTCAATTTTTTTCTTATATTGCATATCACATGATCCCTATTAGCAAATAGAGGCGTGTAGGTCCTTCATTCATAGCCTCACTGACATACACCAGTATCAGAGGATTGCAACACATATTCACTGTTGTTCTCTGCTATCAAGCATTATCATAGAATTATATATACATATAAGCAATAATACAGCAATCACGCGCTCTTGCTTTCTGCTATCAGCCATGATCAGAGTATTGTATATATCCAGTGATGCTCACTATTTTTTGTTTTTATCTGTTTTCAGCCCATAATATTGCCCCATACATGGCCTATATTACACCAGTAGAAATTTGCACTTCCTCTGACGCGGTCTCTAGGATTTTCTTCTCTGCCAGTAGCAGGCTGCGCACTATACTATATAAACCAATCAGAGTAGTACTTTCATTTTCATAGGATGCCTTGGATTGGTTGCTAGGGGCAACTTCCTCATTTTTCCATAAATCATCCTCTACTGCCACATATTACAGCTTTCAGCCATAACTCTTAAAGAGAAACGCAGCTGTCAGTGATCTTCTTGATGTCAGTGATACTACTGACCAACACTTTATACTTGGGCAACATCAGGTACTCTCTCTAATCCATTAAAAACAATATAATCAACACTATATAATATGTATACAACCATATGCCCTATGTAATCAGCACTATATAATATGTATACAACCATATGCCCTATGTAGTCAGCACTATATAATATGTATACAACCATATGCCCTATGTAGTCAGCACTATATAATATGTATACATCCATATGCCCTATGTAATCAGCACTATATAATATGTATACATCCATATGCCCTATGTAATCAGCACTATATAATATGTATACAACCATATGCCCTATGTAATCAGCACTATATAATATGTATACATCCATATGCCCTATGTAGTCAGCACTATATAATATGTATACATCCATATGCCCTATGTAGTCAGCACTATATAATATGTATACATCCATATGCCCTATGTAGTCAGCACTATATAATATGTATACATCCATATGCCCTATGTAGTCAGCACTATATAATATGTATACATCCATATGCCCTATGTAGTCAGCACTATATAATATGTATACATCCATATGCCCTATGTAGTCAGCATTATATAATATGTATACATCCATATGCCCTATGTAGTCAGCACTATATAATATGTATACATCCATATGCCCTATGTAGTCAGCACTATATAATATGTATACATCCATATGCCCTATGTAGTCAGCATTATATAATATGTATACATCCATATGCCCTATGTAGTCAGCACTATATAATATGTATATTTCCATATGCCATATATAATCAACACTATATAGTATGTATATATATATATATATATATATATTTCCATATGCCCTTTATAATCAACACTATATATAATATGTATAAATCCATATACCCTATGTAATCAACACTATATAATATGTATACAGCCATATGCATTATATAATCCACAGTATATACATTATAATATGTATACATCCACATGTACTATAAAATCAACACTATATACATCATGTGCCCTATATAATCAACACTATATAATATGTATATATTATAGACTCCATATAATCAGCACTAAATAACATGGACAGTTTGTAGACTACAGTAACACTATAACATGTATCAATATAGTTCCCTATATAATCTAAACATGTAAACCACATACAATTACTGACATGACTTATACATGACTGGCGTTGATATCGACTCGAGCACATAAAAGTGACCAGAATTTCTTAATAATTCAGGAGTATCGCCATGGAAATGAAGTAAGACTGGCATGGGAAACGCCAGTCTTAATAATTTCCTCCCTATATATCCAACACTATGTAACATATCCATTTTCTATACTCTATAACATTACATAATTAGGACCCTATAGAATCAGCAGTACATAACATTTACACAGTAAGACCCTATGTGACCAATACTAAATAGCATGTTAATTTTAAACTATATGATCATCATATATTACATATAATATATATATTATAGACTCCGCACAATAAACACTAAATATACATTACAATATAGACTTTATAACACAATATGACAAGTACACCTTAAAGTTTGTATACAATCCATGCTTTATAGATAATATAATCAATACTATATAACATGTATACATTATAGACCCTATATCATTTATACTGTATACAGTAAGGATTTCATTTAATCAATACTTTATACATGTGTACATTATAGTCTCTATACAACCCACACTAAATAACATGTACATGATAGGATCTATATAGTCAACACTATCTAGCATGTAACATGCATTGTAAACCCTATATCATTAACACTATATGTCATGATCATGAATTCTATAATGTTATAAAGACATTATAGTCTCTACAGAATCCATACTTTGACATTTGTATATTATAAACTCTATATAATAAACCAATGCTTTAACATTATAGACTCTAAATGATTGACAATAAAAAACATATACACTATGGACTTTATAATCAACACTATATGACATATATACGTTACATTCTATATATAGTCTACTCGTTATGAAATGTATACATTACAGACAAACATATAAAATGCATATACTATAGACTATATGTAACCAGCGCTATTTAATATGTATACATTGTATTTTATAATACTAAATAACATATTCATTGCAGATGCTATATAATCAATATTATATTATGTATGATTTATGGACCCTATATAATCAACATGTAATAACATGTGTGCACTATGGACTCTGTGATTCAAATGATGTGACATGTATACATTATAGACCCTATATAGTCAGCACTGTATAACACATATACATTATAGGCTCAACTTAATCAAGACTATTTGACTAAATATATAACATATACACATTATAATATGCGTAAATTATATAGACCCTATATAGACTCACTTTATAACAAATATACAATATTCTCTATTATAGTCCCTATAGAATCTATTCTATGAAATTTACATAACATGCATACATGATGTCCCATATATAAAAACACAATGTAAAATGTAGTTTATTTAATCAACCTTCATAACATATATACATTATAAATCCTATATCATGTGTATATTATAGCCTCTTTCTAATCAACACAGTATAAACTATATACATAATAGTCCCTATATAACCTATTATATAATCTATATTATTGACCATATAAAATTGGCACTAAGTATGCATTCATTCTGTCGGCTCTATGCACTATATCATGTATACAGCACAGACTCAGTTTAATCTACTTGACATGATACATGTGTTCAACGCTATCCAAGGTGTACTTTAAAGTCCCTAAAATGGCCCTATATAATCAACACTGTATAACATGTATACCCTAAAATAGTGGTGTTTATATGTTATCATCCCTAAAGACACGTACATAGACATAAACACTGTAACATATACGTTTTCATTAATGTCTATATAAAATTCAAACAATAGAACATGTTTACATTATAAACCATATATTATCGACATTATATAACATATATGCAAAACAGACTATATGTTAGAGCTATATCATATACATGTATTATCAATTCTATCAAATCAACACTATGTAACTTTATACACTATATATAGTAGTATATATAATTTATGTTGTAGATATATATATTTATAACACATGTATACGTTTTAGACCCTACATAATTTAGGTCAACACTAAATACCATATATTCTTAATAGTCTCTATAAATCAGTACTTTATAACATGTATGCACCATATATTCTATATAGTGAACACTATGTAACATGTAATATGTTTATATCATAGAATATTCACTATATATACTATTTAATATCTATTTATTAGACTCTATGGCATTCATTCATTTATACATCTTAGGCTACACACGACATCTACCATATAAGATCTAGTTTTCATAGATTATATACAGTTTATCCTCTATAATATACATTATCTAGTCTCTATATTCAACACTACATAGAACAGATATAACCGTCCCAAAATCTTTCCTACCATATATCAGGTATCTATTATTTATATGTATTCAGAAACTTGTAATACCTTGTGTCCTATTTCTTCAACACTATATAGCATGTACATATCCATAGTACCATGGTACTTATACCCTCAACACTATGTATGACTTGTATTCTCCACACCATAAACTATATGAAACTGCAAGACTGTGACCCTATAAACTATCTGACAGTATGTAAAGATCACAGGACTTATATACTGTGACACATATTTATATAAGTGTATATACACAGGCCTTATGTATATATCACAGACCCTAAGTACTATATGTCACCGTATGTAAACATCACATACCCTGTATACTATCTCACACTATATATACACATCAAAGACCCTATACACTGCATGTACATATCGCCCACCCTATATACCATCTGACACTGTATGTATACATCACAGACCCTATACATTATCTGATATATAAATCCCAGACCCTGACACTGTATGTATGCATCCCAATTTATGTATGTAACACAGACACTATATACTAACACCTAAGTATATATCACAGACCCTGTATACTAACTTACCCTGTATGTATATATGACAGACCATACATACTATCGGACACTGTATGTACATATCACCCACCCTATATACCATCTGAAACTGTATATATTCATCGCAGACCCTATATACTGTCTGACACTATATGGATAGATGACAGACCCTATATACTATCTGAAACTGTAAGTATACATCACAGGTGCATATCCTCAACATTATGCCTATACATTCCATAGTGTCATGGATGTAGGGTCTGTGTAATATTTTCTACATATGTTAAGTGTATTAAGTGTTATGTGTGCCCCGGTTTCCTATAACTCCATATAATAATCATTGCAAACAATATTATGTATATAGATCCACTGTATCACCCTGGTCCTCTTCTGTGACAAATCCATTATCTGCTTACACACCTGTATGTTCACCTCCTATGTTGCTCCCGAATTATACACATCGCAGAAAATCATATAGAGCAGGGGTCGGGTATGAAACTATTTATTACTGCCCACAAGGGGGTATATAGGGTATAAGGATGACATGGTTATATAGCTGTACATGTATCGATCCACTCTATGAGATGTCTTCACAGTGTGTGTGTGGTGTGCGTGTGTGTGTATATATGTATGTGTATATATATATATATATATATATATATATATATATATATATATATATATATATCTGTGTGTATATACATATAATATGAGGAGGTGGTCCTGAATGAGTTTGCAGGGGAAAGTCAGGCTTTTATTAGGGGGTGGGGGCTGTCATGGCTCCTGATTAAGCCTGAGAGACTCATTTGTCATCCTGTAACTAGAAGAACAACACAAGGAAACCCCAAGGAACCTCCTGCACCCAGCTCCGGGGTATACAGACATATACTAACACTATATATACATAGAACTACTACTAATAATAGTCACAATACATGTATCTTATTAACCCCGCGCCAATGTCTCTATATAACACTAAATGCGATTATTAGCTAACGAATATAGAAAGTATATGCTGTTAATATTCGGAATATACAGAATATCCCCCAAATCTGCGACCTCAGAAGCTTTTACCGGCTGCGACAATACAGGAGCGATTCTGCCTCCTGCGACAAATACAACTTATCGATCAGAGAACAACATTATAATATATAAGCAGAACAATCACCCCCATCCTCCTCCTCCTTATATTCCTACCAGGACTACCTATATATGGTCGGTGTGAGATGTATATTATTTATGACATGATACAGGATATATTATATACATGACTGTTATGTATAATGATTAGCATATTATCACCGGTCTCATCACATTCATTGTAAACCAGACTGAACTTTCTTGGGTTCATAATTTGGGGTCTGTCTCCCCCATGACCTGACACTTGGGGTCCTCTATAATGGGGGTCGCGCCATCTCTCCCCGGCAGCTGCTCCTTTCCTATTATTATAGCCGGGACTCTCCGCCTGGCTTATTATGCCCCCCTTCCCCCCATTACTTGTCCCTGCTGCCCCTGTATAGATGTCAGGACTGGAGTGACAGCTCTGTAGGCAAACCCCATAATAAAGGGCGCAAAAGAGCGCCAAATCCTAAAGAGCGACACATTGTAATATATTCAGAGATCCAGCCTGTGTAATGTGGCAATATAGAAAGCATAGGAGCTATAGGGGCAGGGGTCAGAGATGGGGAGAACACTTATTACTATATGATGATTAGTGGTAGTGAAAATACTAATTGTTATTATTAGTAGTATTATTATTGTTATTATTATTGGTATAATAATTTGCATTAATATTATTAGGATAATACTAATATTATAATTATTATCATTGTAATATTATTAGTAGTAAAAATGCTAATTATTATTATTAGGGAAATGATTACTACATATCATTATTATTATTATTATTATTATTATTATTACTATTTATTATTATTATTTATTATTATAGAAAATACTGCTAATATTGATAATATTATAATTAATGAAAATACCACTTGCTGTTTATCATTATGTTATAAGAATATTATTATTATTATTATTATTAATAATAATAATAACCATTATATTAATATTATTAGTGAAAATGCTACATACTAATAATAGTAGTAATGAAAAAAACCTGTCTTATTAATTATTCATAGAATTGTGTATGTAACAGCATAGAAGCCCCTTAGTGTCTGAACAATAAATGAGAGCAACATAAATATATATATATATATATATATATATATATATATATATATATATATATATATATATTACAATACTAGTTGATGATTGTTGTAATTATTATTAGTAGTAGTAATAGTAGTAGTAATATAACATTGCTCATTGTGTACAGTCAACTAATTATAATAATAATAATTATTAATAATAATAATAATAATAATGTAGTCTTATTTTTATTGCTTTTATTATTACTATTGTTGTTGTTGCCGCCAATGATATTATTGTTAATATTGTCACTATTATTTTAGTATATTTCTTGCACCCCCGGTCACCCCCAGTTTTGGCCACAGACTTATTTCTATGGCTCCTATTCTTCTTGCAATGGTTACTAGTATCCTTCATGTCTTCTTGCTGCAGCTGTACATAGGGGACAATGGCCACCTCCCCACACCCATATTACAGCAGGGCAGGGAGTGGGCAGAGAGTTTGGGATTAGCCTCCATGTTGATTCCTTCTGATCTTTTGCTCCTTGTAACAGTTTCTCCTCCTCTGCTGAGTCCTTTCTCCCAGGTCCAGACGGGGTCGCCTATTCAATGAGGCTCCTTTTATTCTGCGCAGGGCAGGGGATTTGTGGCCATGGTCCCCCCTTTATTCTGCTCTCTATGGAAACCCGGATCATGGAGAGAAAAATGCGAGAGAGAATAAAGGCAAAGAGGGGACAGGGCCGCATCTGTTACACTGGGGGAGTGAGAGTGACAGCTCCCAGCTACAGAGACCTCTCAGCAAAAGGAACGGCCTGCTAGGAAAAGGGGACAGCCTGGAAGAGAATGGGGACAGCCTGGAAGAGAATGGGGACAGCCTGCAAGAAAATGGGGACCGCCTGTAAGAGAATGGGGACAGCCTGCAAGAGAATGGGGACAGCCTGCAAGAGAATGGGGGCAGCCTGCAAGAGAATGGGGACAGCCTGGAAGAGAATGGGGACAGCCTGGAAGAGAATGGGGACAGCCTGGAAGAGAATGGGGACAGCCTGCAAGAAAATGGGGACCGCCTGTAAGAGAATGGGGACAGCCTGCAAGAGAATGGGGACAGCCTGGAAGAGAATGGGGACAGCCTGTAAGAGAATGGGGACAGCCTGCAAGAAAATGGGGACCGCCTGTAAGAGAATGGGGACAGCCTGCAAGAGAATGGGGACAGCCTGCAAGAGAATGGGGGCAGCCTGCAAGAGAATGGGGGCAGCCTGCAAGAGAATGGGGGCTGACTGCAAGAAAATGGGGAAAGCCTGCAAATAAATGGGGACAGACTGCAAAGCACAACAAAAATGGGGACAATTCAGCTGCATTGAACAGTAAGAAAAAAATAGTGGCAGCCTGACACCCGCTGAAAGAAAGCAGGGACAACCCAGCTGCAATGCAAGAACGCCCTGCAACCAACTTCAAGAAAGCAGGGACAGCCTGAACAAAAAACGGGGACTGTCTCAGACGCTCCTCAAGAACCAATCTGAAGAAAGTAGGGACAACATAGCTATATATATATATATATATATATATATATATATATATATATATATATATACACACATAGAGAAAGAATGAAGATCAAGTCGCAATAGACTGACAGCTCTCAGCTGACAGTACTGCAATAAAACAGGGACAGCAAGCAGCTGTAGAGACCTCTATATATTTGATGTCATGCAATGTCTCCAGGGGGCAGGCTTTAGATACAGGGGCACAAGTTCAGAACAAGGGCTGCAGAAACCTAGAGAGATGTTATAGAATGAATCAACTGCAACAGTAGGGATTGAAGAGATAAAAAGAACCTGAAAAATGACAGGGACAACATAAGCCCTTCTGCAAGAAAACAGGGACATGAACCAGAAGACTTTATGGAAAATCACTGCTGTAACTGACATACAATGAAAGGTCTTACACAAGAAAGAAGGCATCACTCTGCTACAGAGGGACTACCATTAGGAAATAGGGACAGCAGTGACATAAGAGAGGAACAGGCTACAAATCATAACGCTGAAACTGGACTGTGCAAATACCGCACTGTATGAAGAAGGTTTAGGAAATAACCTGGGCCTGGACCACACTGCAAGAAAAAGAGCCCAACAATAAGATGAGGCCAGTCTGAGGTCAAAAAGGGGATAGCACCTGAGCCCTCCTGGGATAAATGACAGCAACTGAGGAACAAGAGCAGTCCCAATGCAAGAAAAGAGGGACTAGACAGGGCCAGAACCTGAGACCCCTGGAAAAAAAAAGGACTGCTGAGCACAAAACAGGAACAGAACCTGAGATCCCCTGAAAATAGCTGAGTAAAGAAAAGAGGGACTTGTCGGCATTTACTGCAAGAAATATGGGAAATGACTCAAGATGAAAAAAAAATTAGAATATAATAGAAAACTGCAGGCCATGGACACATATTTCTACCTGCAGACAGTCCCATATGCAGCTCTTACCTGCAGATCGGAAAATGACTGTCTCAGCCCCACACACCTGAAATCCTGATATTTATCCTCAAACATTGAGCAACACAAGAGCAACAAGCAGCAGATTAAGCAAGCAGCAGGGAGGCAGGAGTCAGTAACACCTCTGTGCAGAGGAACCTGGGATTAGACACAGACACAGTACACTGAGGAGCTGCAGACAATGGGGCCAAATAATGCCACATACAGGGGTAAAATCCCAGGCTATAGGGTAATGGAGGAAACTGGCAAATAATGTCAATTACAGGGGTAACTACACAGGTTATGTCACATGTACAGGACAATGGCAGGGGATAGAGATACAGATGATGCCACACAGAGCAGTATAAACCCATTAAATGCCATAAGAGTATAAACACCCAGGAAGTCAGACATGGCAGAGATCTATAATGTCACCCCCTATAGGAGTGCTTGAGTGTACGCACATTAACATTAAAGGCTCTTTAGCCACATAGACCCTAGAAGGAAATGCTAATACATTGTAACAGAAACCAGGAGGAGGCATAATAATATACTACATACAGCTAAATCATTGTATTGTCAAAGAAATATAGACACTGCGCACTATTATATGCACATATATACTGCATAATGTTATAGACACATATACACTGGACAATGTTATAGGCATATATACACTGCACACATACACTGCATACTATTATAGGCACATATACACTGCACACTCTGTACAAGATTATACAGGGCACACTCCTATAGAAACCTATATAATGCACTTTTACACTACACACTGTATAGACACATGTATACTGCGCTCAGTCATAGGTCCCAGGAGAGCACACAATCCCTGCCGACACTTATGCAAATGTAATATGGTAAAGTCCACCCCATACAGATCTATATGTATCCGATCCCCTCAAGGTATCTCGCAGATAGACATCCAATTAAGTAGTTACATAACATGCACACTACAAATAAATAAATACACACACACACACACACACACACACACACACTGTACACTGCTTACAATGTGACATTACAGGGATGAAATCACTTATATCTGCATCTTGGATTATAAAGAATAAATCTCCGCATGAGGGTATAGACCAGTCACCTGTAACTCTGCCCCTACATCCTGTGGGAAATAATTAGCCCCCGACCCTATAGGAAGATGAAGGCGGCAGCCGGAGCTCTGGAGAGATTGGTGTCCCCAGAAAACCTCTGCTGCAAGGCAAACTACAAAACTACCCCTACACTCCAGTTTTCACCCTCCTTATACTCTGCACCCTGGGTCCCTTCATGTGTATCTTGCTACATATACTCTGTGCCCCTGTGTGTGCTCTGCTCCCCTATGTTTATATTGCACCCCCTATAGCTATCCTGCTCCCCTATGTCTACTCTGCTCCCCGTATGTACCTAGCCCACTATATCTACCCTGCTCCCCTATATCTACCATGCTCCCTTAGGTTTACCCTGTTCCCCTATATGTTACTCTGTTCCCCTATGTCTCCCCTGTAAATACTCTGCTCCCCTATGTCTACTATGTATCCCCTGTATATACTCTGCTCCCCTATATCTCTTCTGTATATACTCTGCCCCCTATGTCTCCCCTGTATATACTCTGTTCCCCTATGTCTCCCCTGTATATACTCTGCTCTCCTATGTCTCCCCTGTATATACTCCTATGTCTCCCCTACCCCCCTGTATTTCCCTGCTCCCCCATCTCTGCCCCCTCACCCTCTTCTCTTACCTTCTTCCTGGGAATCTTTCTGCGCAGAGCTTTCCCCACTTTCCCCCAGTTGTGGCGTCTTCCAGAAACTAAAGCCTTAATGACTTTGTGCACAGGGCTCCTTCCTTTATTTCTGCTAAACAGATGAAAATGTATGCTAATGTGAATCAAGCTTAACCTGGAGCCGGCAATATATTTAATGGAATTTCCAAACCAATAAGAGGCGGATGCGGCAATATAAGAGCAAATACAATTAGCGGCTGCGGATCCCTCGTCTGTTCTGCAGGGAAAGGTCAATTTATAACTAAGAGGATTGTTAAACGTATTTAACAAGGATGGACACTCTGTGGACACCAGGACTGCAGGGGCAGGAGGGAGACCTCACCCCAAAATCCATCAGAACCTGCACTTCATGGGAGAATTGCACAATGAAGAACATATATGTTATATATATGTACCCTATATACAGAGACATTATACATGAACACATATCCTGTATACAGAGACATTATACATGAACACATACCTTATGTATACAGAGACATTATACATGAACACATACCTTATGTATACAGAGACATTATACATGAACACATATACTGTATACAGAGACATTATACATGAACACATATCCCGTATACAGAGACATTATACATGAACACATACCCAGTATATAGGAACATTATACATGAACACATACCCTGTATATAGGAACATTATACATGAACACATACCCTATATATAGGAACATTATACATGAACACATACCTTATGTATACATACATTATCCATGAACCAACTCCCTATACATATAGACATTATACATAAACACCAACCCTGTATTTAGAGACATTATACATGAATACATACCCGGTATATAATGAAATTATGCTTTGACACATACCTGCACATAATGACTTTATACATAGACATATACTCTGTGTATAGAGGCCTTAACTATGAGTATATACCCTATATATAGAGACATTATACATGAACATATACCCTATATAGTGATATGTATAAATACATACCTTGTATATAGCCTTGTATATAGAGACATTATGCACGAACACATACACTATATATAGAGGTTTTACATGAACACATATACTGTATATAGAGACAATATACATGAACAAATACCCTGCACATAGAGACATTATACAAGAACACATACCCTATATAGAAACATTATGCATAAACACATACACTTTATATAGACGTAATACATGAACACATACAAGGTATACAAAGACTTTATATATGGAGATATACCCTGTATATAGAGAGATTATACGTGAACACATTCACTGTATATTGAGAAATGATATATGAACAAATAGCCTGTATATAATGACATTATACATAGATAGATAGATAGATAGATAGATAGATAGATAGATAGATACACACACACCCTATATATAGAGATATGTATATAGAGACATTATACAAATAGCCAATATGTTACCATCTAGAAATGACAATAGATACCACATGTCGCACCAATGTCTTATGTTTTATTACATGTCTGCATTGTGTTCTAGTTGGGTTTTTATTTGCCCTCCATTCATTTCATTTGACATTCATGCTATACAATGATATATAGGAGGTTGTCGGCGTAGTCGCGGACAGATGGTTCCTGCGGGTTTTCTGGTACTGTTCGCACAGTGCGGCACCGCTGGGATCCTGGGGACTCCTTGTCGGTGTTCCTTCCATGTGCTGCATGTGGACGTGTCTGTGAGGACAGAGCCCTGGGAGAAGCTGCTGCTCCATGCTGGATACACACGATGGCACCGGGAGATCTTCAGTCGCTGTGCACACCATGCAAAAACACGAATTAATCTTAATTATTGCATTGGTGCCATGCAGTTTGCTGCTGGGAGGGGAATGGTTAATGCAGGGGCTCTGGCCAATGAAGGATCCAGGCTGCTCACTTCCTACTCAATCCCATTTAACCCCTCAGCTCCCCAGCTGCTGTGGATGCAGGGACCCTCCTCCTGGTGGTCCATTGGCAGAAGGGAAGGCTAGCCAGCAGAGGAGGGGTCCCCATTGGCTGCAGTGGCTGTCACTCAGCCACCGGTTAGTGATTTGGCTTCCTTGCCTTGTAGATGTCAAAGGCTTGAGCTGCACCCTTACCACATTATAGCTGGTAGGGGATCCACACCAAGCAATGGCCACAGCTGCCTCTAATCCCTACAGCATCCTGAGCAGCTCATCCCTGGTCCATGCAGACTCTGCGGCCATGCAGCAAGGGAGTCCCTTCAGGAACCCACAAAAACTGCTCCAAAGTGACTACCTGCAGGGGGTGCCCAGCAATGGCCACCCCCTGGGACACCACTGGATGGGCAGCCTAGGCGATGGCAACCCCTGGTCTTCCAGCTTAGCCAGCAGCCCCTTGGACCAACAGGACATTAAACCCGGCAGAGAGGACCTTCAACTGGGCACCATCATCCACCACAGGTCACCCCATGTCAGCCATCACTCACCCCACACCAACCACCCCAATGCCTGGGGAGCCAGCCCAGCTCACAACCCCTCGCTCCCCTCCACTGGCCAGGCTATAAATGTCTACTCCCAGCCTGGCTTCACGGTCAGTGGCATGCTGGACCATGGGGGGCTCACCCCTCCTCCACAGACGGTGACCACACAGAGCCTGCACCCTGTCCTGAGGGGCGACAACACCGACCACGGAGACCTGGGCTCCCACCACTGCCAGGACCATTCCGACGAGGAGACCCCCACCTCAGACGAGTTGGAACAGTTTGCCAAGCAGTTTAAACAAAGACGCATCAAACTGGGTTTCACCCAAGCAGATGTTGGCTTGGCCCTGGGCACCCTGTATGGCAATGTCTTCTCCCAGACCACCATCTGCAGGTTCGAGGCGCTACAGCTCAGCTTTAAGAACATGTGCAAGCTAAAACCACTGCTGAACAAGTGGCTGGAGGAGGCAGACTCCTCCACAGGTAGCCCCACCAGCATCGACAAGATAGCAGCCCAGGGCAGGAAGAGGAAGAAGAGGACCTCCATAGAGGTGAGTGTCAAGGGGGTCCTGGAGACCCACTTTCTGAAATGCCCCAAGCCAGCCGCCCAGGAGATCTCCTCCCTGGCAGACAGCCTGCAGCTGGAGAAGGAAGTGGTCCGGGTCTGGTTCTGTAACAGAAGACAAAAGGAGAAGAGGATGACCCCTCCAGGAGACCCCCAGCAGCACGAGGTCTTCTCCCACAGTGTCAAAACAGACACCTCCTGCCATGACCTCTGACTATAGACCCTGCAAAGGCTTTTCCTTGGAAAACTTTGTTTTTTCTTTTAACTTATGTTCTATTCTTTATGGCGGAACAAAAAATACACAAAAACTTTTGCAAAAAAATGTTTTTAAAAAAAAGTCTAAAAAAAAATAAATAAAAATAAATGAATAAAGACTCGAGGAGCTGCTTGTTCCAAACCTGGCAATATAACTGAGACAACCTGCTGTTTACTACCAGAAGAGAAGTTGGTGTTGGGAATCTTCTCTAGGATCTGACCTGTGCCTCTCACCTCCCTGCGCCTTGATGACATCACATCTCAGATTTCAGGTGACTTTGGTTTTACAATCGTCTCTCTCTTACTCTGGAGATGGATCTGGGATTCTAGTTTTGGTTGTTTTCCTGCGTTTTCTCCATGCGGTGTGTACACAATATTTGTGGAGGCGATTTCTTGCTTCATCCAGCCTTGTAGATCAGGATGGTCCCTGCAGTCACCATCACCCTCATCATCCTCTCCAGTGTTAACTATTGTGTAACAAGGTACTACTCTCTGCAGAAGCCCCGTGTCTGCTGTGTCATATAAGTGACCATTGTGTATGTCCTGTATCTATAGGTTACCCCTAGTCTGCTGGATATTATTGAGGTGTCATTATTGTATTGTCTATCCTGTGGTCAGTGACAGGGTTAGGGGCCCAGTGGGGACAGAACAGCCTGAAGCCAAACCCTCTCTCTGTATGCTCTGTCTATCTCTCTGTCTCCCTGTGTGTCTCTGTATTACTTTGTATCTCTCTATGTCTCTCCTCTATGGAACACTTTGTATCTCTCTGTCTCCCTGTACGTCTCTCTTTCTGTGTGTCTCTGTATCACTTGGTATCTCAGTATGTCTCTCCTCTATGTATCACTTTGTATCTCTCTCTATGTCTCTGTATATCTCTTTCTTTCTTTGTGTCTCTGTATCACTTTGTATCTCTGTAAGACATTGTATATCTATATAGATATATATTTCTCATCTCTCCCTATAAAATGTATCTATCTCTGTCTTTCCTCTATGTCTCTTCTCTATGTAACACTCTGTATCTTTCTGTATGTCTCTGTATCACTTTGTATCTCTATAATACATTGTTTCTCTCTATGCCTCTCACTGTGTATCTCAGTATGTCTCTCCTCTATGTATCTCTGTAAGACATTGTCTATCATCTATCTATCTATCTATCTATCTATCTATCTATCTATCTATCTATCTATCTATCTATCTATCATCTAACTCATCTCTCTATACAATGTATTTCTCTCTCTATGTATCACTTTGTATCTTTCTATGTCTCTGTACCACTTTGTATCTCTATAAGACATATGTGTCTCATCTCTCTCTATATACAATGTATCTCTCTGTTGTACACTGTATCTTTCTGTATACCTTCCTCTCTGTGTATGTCTTTGTCTCTCTTCATAATTCTCACGGTATATCACTTTGTATCTTTCTATACCTCTGTCCCATTCCCTCTCTGCCCAATGAAAACCCAAGGCTGTTGGTGGTCTCAGTGCTGGTGGGGTCTCTGTATGTGACTGTGAATTCTCCATAGGGGCAGTTACAGCCTTGCTATTCACATAACATGAATTCTACAAATCTGTCCAAGTATCCATTATATTGTTCCTTGTTATTGCTCATATCCCCCCACTGCATGTCTATGGTTTGCACATTTATATATAATTTTCTGTTATTTTTTTTATTTAATTTTTATAATATTATATATGATAAAGCTATGCTTCCAGATATCAGATACTATAGGATTATATCAAGAGGTGCGCTTCTAAAATACAGTCATTTATTTGCATACAATCCCCATAGTTGACTATTATTGTTTAGAAATATTATTCTGATTTTTTTTTTTTTTTTACTTGCTCCCAAAATTTTGACTTTTTATTCTTCTTTACCTGCCTCACGCCCAGGCCTAGAACAGACCCCTTATCCAATGCAGATCTGTATGTGCGCATATCTCACGTATGAACAGTCACCTATCTGCCCCTGTCTGAGACCTTCCGTCAATTTTTCCTACAATTTTATTTTGATTATTTTTGCAACTTTTTGTTTCCATCGGAAATATTCATCATTGCCGTTCTTTCCTTTCTTTGAAGCATTTTTTATATTTTTCAATTCTTCTCCAGTCAGAGCTAAAATTTAGCCCCAAAAAACAATCAAACAAAAAAAAAAAAGGTTTCTGCCGACTTTATAATTGTACAGTTTTGTATATTGAACTTTTTGAATTTATTAATTTAAAACGAAAAAAGAATAAAAAAGATCATTTACTTTATTCATTTAGTATCTGATGTATAATAAACGCTATTTTCATTAAAAGTTGCTTTTTTCAACAATTTTATTCAGAATTGCCTATTAGAGTGACCAATTATTTATTTTCAATAAATTCTGCCGTCTGTTGTTAAAAAAAAAAGAAGCAAAAAATCCAAAAAAAACAAAAAGTCCGAAGATAAAATGAGTGAAAAAATACACAAAAAAAATCCCCGGATCTTATTGTTTGTCACCTGGTTTTAGTTTAGGGTTTATAATGACATAATATTTTATTTGTTGTAAAAAAAAATATATCAAAAAGAAAGAAAAAAAATCTACAGAAATAAACATTTTTACAAAATGACAAGAAAATCGGTCGTGTTTGTGTCATCTAGATATGTTAAAAATAAATATAACTGAATTTGATCAATTTAGGCAAATTTTTTGCATTTCGCATTTTTATTTTATTTTGCACTAAATTGTTATTTGGATATTTACGAAAAACATTGGATTAAATTTGGCAATTTTTTTTATCTATAAAATAATCACCATTGAAAAAACAATCACTGGATTATTTCCGTCATAAATTCAAGTAATCACTTTATTATTCCAGAAAACGCGTTAGTAATGAGGATGTTCTGTCCGGATGGATCAGTCTTCTGTAAAATCTTGAAAAAAATTTTTTTGGGGGTATGATATTTGCAAAATAATTTGTAAATGATGGTAAAAATTTCTTGGCATTTCTTAACTCTAAATTAATTTTTATTTTTTTGTTTTTACAATTTAGAATTTTTGAATATTTTGTTACAATAAATTCTATTTAAAAAAATATATTTCAGTAAAATAATGTCAGGGCCAAAGAATGATTTGTAACAGAGCTGACTGGAATAATAAAGTAGGGATAGGGAAATTGGTTTATTTATTTATTTATTATTTCAAAAAATTTATGTAAATTTTATCACAAAAAAATGCACAAAATGAGGAAAATTGCAGGTGATTTCCATGTATTATCTGTGTGAGACACGTAGCACGTAAGCCTTGGGCTTGGGTTATACACCTCCGACAGAAGCTCGTAGTAAATTGGTTACAATCGTAGGTAAAATGTGTTAAAAGAAGATGGAAAAAATTGATTTTTTTTTTCAGGAAATATTACAAAAAATGTGTATAAATTCACCAAGATAGAAGGATAATTTATTTATTGTCACAACCGCTGAGGCCGCTTTGGTCGCATTTAGTAATTGCTCTGATGTTTTGACGTGCAAATTTAATGTAAAAGTAAGTGCCCCCCCTCCCCCCTCCTTCCCACAGCTCATAAGAGGTGAATGAGAAGAAATGAAGCAAAAATCTGAATGTGAAATTTCCATTTTTTCCCCGATTTCTCCAGAGTAAAGGGCGGCCATGACTATTTCTTATTTAGATGATTGTGAAGCTGGAGCGACTCTTCCTGCAGAATTCCCAGGATGCCTTGTGCTGGGGTTTTGTGTCCTCTCTGTATTAAATGGCCAGGACATCAGTCATCTGCACAAAGGCCCGGCCTTCTATGTTGAATCAGAGCTCAGTGGCCGGCCGAGGGGATGTGCTCTGAATACACAGTAAGGAAAGATCCGCCACACAGATCCACATTTTTTTTCCTGTCGCTTTCCTTCTTAAAGTTGTATTGTACCAAAATTCCAGTGGTCGGTGTTTTAGGCCGCTGAGGTTTGTCTTTACTGACTTGGGCCTGAGGGAACCTTATACAACGCGGGGCCATAGGGAATAAACTGGAACAGTCCCTAAACCAATCTGACCAAGGGGTCTGATGTGGAAGGGGCCGAACCGGTTGTCATGGGCCTGTCCACATCTAAGTGACACAGCTACGACATAAGCTAAAGGATATCAGGTTTTGTAACTGATTCCATGTACAGTATGTGTGACGTATATGTGACGTATGTGGGATATATGCTTTATGATATGTCAGTGGCATATGTTGTGTGATGTATGTGTGATTTATGTTATATGTGTTATATAAATTGTGTGATATATCGCATAATGTGTTATCTATATAATATTGTGTGATATATGAGCGATATAATATTGTGATATAGATTATAATGTGTGATATATGTGTAATATATTGGGTAATGCATATGTGATACATGTTGTGTGATATATGTCTGATGTATGTGTGATATATATTGTGATGTATGTGTGATACATATATCATAATGTGTGAAAAATATTATATGGAGTGATATATGTTGTGTGATATATGTGAGATAAAAGAATGACTCATAAACATATGTATTTCCTTTCAGCTGAATGTGTCTCAGCCAATGTGACTGAAAGTAACACAAAGTAAACAGATGCGTAATAGATAGATAGATAGATAGATAGATAGATAGATAGATAGATAGATAGATATGAGATTAGATAGATATGAGATTAGATAGATAGATATGAGATTAGATAGATATGAGATTAGATAGATATGAGATTAGATAGATATGTGATAGATAGATATGTGATAGATAGATGATAGATAGATAGATAGATAGATAGATAGATAGATAGATAGACAGATACATAGATATGATATAGGTAGATAGATATTCCACTCATATAAAATAGATATGAGATATATAGGGCGAAAACAATAGATAGAAATTGGATGTACGCATAGATACATAGACTTGAAAGAGATAGGTATGCAAACAAAATAGAAATTAGATAGACGGATAGATATAAAATAGATAGATACATGTAAGATAGCTAGATAGGTAACAATATATAGAAATTAGATAGATCGATAGATAGATAGGAGATAGATAGATAGATAGATAGATAGATAGATAGATAGATAGATAAATAGATAGAAGATAGATAGATAGATAGACAGACAGATAGAGAGATAGATATGAGATAGACAGATAGATAGATAGATAGATAGATAGATAGATAGATAGATAGATAGATAGATTAAACTTGACTGTAAAAGTTGCTCCACAATATCTGACAGGAGGCAAAAGAGTAATTGATTATATGATGTAACAGACTCCTACATCTCTCACTAGAAACCATAATATTCCTAGACATATTCATATTGATATAATCTCAGTAACTCCTTTACCCATCTCAGCATAATTGCTGCAGGAATACTAAAGTGTTTCAGTCCTGCCAATCTAAGTTTTCTTCATTTGATAGACAGGTAGATTAGATAGATAGATATGAGAGATGGATGATAGATATGAGATAGATAGATAGATAGATAGATAGATAGATAGATAGAATGATATTAGATAGATAGGAGATAGATAGAGGAGATAGATAGATAGATAGATAGATAGATAGATAGATAGATAGATAGATAGGAGATAGATAGAAAGATAGATAGATAGATAGATAGATAGATAGATAGATAGGAGATAGATAGATAGATAGATAGATAGGAGATAGATAGATAGATAGATAGATAGATAGATAGATAGATTGATATTAGATAGATAGCAGATAGATAGAGGAGATAGATAGATAGATAGATAGATAGATAGGAGATAGATAGATAGATAGATAGGATATAGATAGATAGATAGATAGATAGATAGATAGGAGATAGATAGATAGATAGATATTAGATAGATAGATAGATAGATAGATAGATAGATAATGAATAGTTGAAGCACTTTCGCTGTATTTTCTGTACAGTCCTGGTCATGAATAAATGATAATTTAGTTCTCTCTTGAATTATAATTTATTTTCTAATATAAAATGATGGAGAAGCGACAGGTGAATGTCAGGAGACGACCATGGGTGACATCAAAAATAAACTATCAGATCTGGAGAAAGAAGAATGTTCTATCCTCAGGAGACATCTGGGGACAGTGACATGGTAAGAAGCTCCAGAATAGTCCATGAACAGAATCAATCATCATCATAGCCAGAATATATGGGAATGAATGAATTGTAAAACAATCCCCCCAAATCTGACCAGTTACAAAGGAACAAACAAAACAGCTGTAAAATCTCAGCATCTAATACTAAGCAGAGGAGAATAGCCCAAAACTTGGGGTCTACAATTCTAATAAAGGCCCGGACTTTAATAATGACATCAGTTTCAATGATCCGCACACCGTATACTATAGTACAGCTATTCATCTATTACTACTGACAACCACCTGTATATATCATGTCTGAGAGGTTGTCACAGCCCCGCCCCCTGTTACTGACATCACTGATAGAATGACGTGATCAGACATGAGATCCATCTATTACTATTGCGATATGCATACACTGTAATGTATATATATTGTGTAATAATGTCAGTATTATTTAGGAATATATATAAGATCTTATTCACACAGGTGAGCCATTTTTCACAGACCTATGAATATTAGCCATGTAACGCCTGTTTGTGAAACATGGCCATTATTGAACCCATGTATATCAATGAGTCTATTCACATGGAACTATCTATGTCCTTTCTGACAGCCATGAAAAATGGATTAGCAAAAAAAAAAAACGGACCTGTGAATAGAAACATTGGCCCAGCAATCTGATACTACACCAGATTTATCACAGTGACTGGTGCTGTATGATATATCTGCCACATCTCTACACTGTCTAGGTTTACACCTTTTAGGTGATTTAATTTGTACGAGAATTGTTCAACATTATATTGGCACATTTTAGCCTTGCCTTCTTTTTCTTACAATCCACGCCTACACCACAACAAATTCTAGCCTAAACTAGATGTGCCAAATATGCAACAAGTTCACATCAGTGTCTACTCGTAAACTCAAAATATATAATAGTAAGTAAGGGCCAATGTGTTCGCAGACATGTGATGAACATTGCAAAAACTATCCTCACATGTCCGTTGTCCACTGTAGTGTGAATAAGCTCTAAACTCCAGTATCAGACGGAAGGACATCAACCAGGGCCAGACAAATCCCCTCTATATTTCTGGATGAAGGCTGAGACAAACGGTTACATGTCACCTCCATTCCTTCAACTACATTCAACATTTATACCAGCTAGAAAAAAGTTCAACTGGCTCCACCGGAGAGACGAATCTAATGCAACATCTAGATAAAACCTTATATATTGTTATATGGCTATTATATAACTCACCCATCCAATTGAATCAATGTTTAATATTATAAAGTTGTATCAAGATGTACTAAAAGCAATCGGAAATAAAACTGATGGGATTAAAAATATTTTTTTTAGTAACTCTCTATAAACAAAAAATAAAGATTTACAAATCTATGAACTACAAAGTTCAGAAAAACAACAGAATATTGAGTGCAAAGGACATTAATTGATAATATGTTTTACTATTATTGAAATTTTTACATATATCTCATAATACTGCCCTGATGTACAACTACAATAATACTGCTCCTATGTACAAGAATATAACTACTATAATACTGCTCTTATGTACAAGAATATAACTACTATAATACTGCTCCTATGTACAAGAGTATAACTACTATAATAATACTCCTATATACAAGAATATAACTACTATAATACTGCTCCTATGTACAAGAATATAACTACTATAATACTACTATAATGTACAAGAATATAACTACTATAATACTGTCTCCAATGTACAAGAATATAACTACTCTAATACTACTCCTATGTACAAGAATATAACTACTATAATACTACCTCCAATGTACAAAAATATAACTACTATAATACTGCTCTTATGTACAAGAATATAACTACTATAATACTGCTCCTATGTACAAGAATATAACTACTATAATACTGCCTCCTATGTACAGGAATATAACTACTATAATACTGCCTCCTATGTACAGGAATATAACTACTATAATACTACTCCTATGTACAAGAATATAACTACTATAATACTGCTCCTATGTACAAGAACATAACTACTATAATACTACCTCCTATGTACAAGAATATAAGTACTATAATACTGCTCCTATGTACAAGAATATAACTACTATAATACTGTTCCTATATACAAGAATATAACTACTATAATACTACCTCCTATGTACAAGAATATAACTACTATAATACTGCTCCTATGTACAAGAATATAACTACTATAATACTGCTCCTATGTACAAGAATATAACTACTATAATACTACCTCCAATGTACAAAAATATAACTACTATAATACTGCTCTTATGTACAAGAATATAACTACTATAATACTGCTCCTATGTACAAGAATACAACTACTATAATACTGCTCCTATATACAAGAATATAACTACTGTAATACTACTCCTATGTACAAGAATATAACTACTATAATACTGCTCCTATGTACAAGAATATAACTACTATAATACTGCTCCTATGTACAAGAACATAACTACTATAACACTGCCCCCTATTACAAGAATATAACTACTTTAATACTACCTCCTATGTACAAGAATATAACTACTATAATACTGCTCCTATGTACAAGAATATAACTACTATAATACTGCTCCTATGTACAAGAATATAACTACTATAATACTGTTCCTTTGTACAAGAATATAACTACTATAATACTGTTCCTTTGTACAAGAATATAACTACTATAATACTACTCAGATTGGGCTATGAGTAAGACACAGAGGTGTCGAAACATGTCAGCCACAATGAAACCTATGCGGTTTTAATCACTTTTTCCTACTCTTGCACTATTGTTCCTGTCTATGGAGTGTTTTTTAATCATCATGGATTAAAAGTTATTTTTTAAAGAAATATTCCTGGTAGAGCGGATCCTTCTATCAATTCATTTTGTTTGTACCTATACACAAGCCTTAGTCGGAGGTTTGGATCGTGCACCCAGGTTACTTGAAATCAACAAGCCAAAGGAAGGTGGTGAGCTTTAAGCTTTCTTTTTTCTTCTATATAAGAATATAAGTACTATAATACTGCTCCTATGTACAAGAATATAAGTACTATAATACTGCCCCTATGTACAAGAATATAACTACTATAATCCTGCTCCTATGTACAAGAATATAACTACTATAATACTGCCCCTATGTACAAGAATATAACTACTATAATACTGCTCCTATGTACAAGAATATAACTACTATAATACTGCCCCTATGTACAAGAATATAACTACTTTAATACTGCTCCTATGTACAAGAATATAACTACTATAATCCTGCTCCTATGTACAAGAATATAACTACTATAATACTGCTTCTATGTACAAGACTATAACTACTATAATACTGCTCCTATGTACAAGAATATAACTACTATAATACTACCACCTATGGACTTAGGAGTAGTATTATAGTAGTTATATTATTGTATATAGGGGCAGTATTATAGTAGTTATTACAAGAATAAGAATATAACTACTATCATACTGCCCCTATGTAAAAGTACACTGTTCAAAAAAATAAAGGGAGCACTCAAATAACACCTCCTAGATCTGAATAAATATAATATTCTCATTGAATACTCTGTTCTGTAAAAGTTGAATGTGATGACCACAAAATCACACAAAAATTATCAATGGAAATCAAATTTATTAACCAATGGAGGCCTGGATTTGGAGTCGCCCCCAAAATCAAAGTGGAAAAACACACTACAGGCTGATCCAACTTTAATGTAATATCCTTAAAACATGTCAGTGTGAGGCTGAGTAGTGTGTGTGGCCTGCACGTGCCTGTATGGCCTCCCTACAACGTTTGGGCATGCTCCTGATGAGGTTTCGGATGTTCTCCTGAGGGATCTCCTCCCAGACCTGGACTAAAATATCTGCCAACTACTGGACAGTCTGTAGTGCAACGTGACGTTGGTGGATGGAGCGAGACATGATGTCCCAGATGTGCTCAATCGGATTCAGGACAGGGGGACAGGTGGGCCAGTCCATAGCTTCAATGCCTTCATTTTGCAGGAACTGCAGACTCATTCCAGGCACATGAGGTCTGGCATTGTCCTGTGTTAGGAGGAACCCAGGGCCAATCGCACTAGCATATGGTGTCACAAGGCGTCTGAGGATCTCATCTTGATACCTAATGGCAGTCAGGCTACCACTGGTGAGCACATGGAGGACTGTACGGCCCTCCAAAGAAATGCCACCCCACACCATTACTGACCCACTGCCAAACCGGTCATGTTGAAGGATGTTGAAGGCAGCAGATCCCTCTCCACGGCATCTCCAGTCTCTGTCACGTCTGTCACATGTGCTCAGTGTGAACCTGCTTTCATCTGTGAAGAGCACAGGGCGCCAGCACAGTGTTGGGCTATGAGCGTAACCCCCATCTGTGGACATCATACCATCCTCATGGACTTGGTTTCTATCTGTTTGTGCAGACACATGCACATTTGTGGTCTGCTGGAAGTCATTTTGCAGGGCTCTGGCAGTGCTCCTCCTGTTACTCCTTGCACAAAGGCGGAGGTAGTAGTCCTGCTGCTCGGTTGTTGCTCTCCTATCGCTCCCTCCACATCTCCTGGTAGCACCTCCAGCCTCTGGACACTACGCTGACAGACACAGCAAACCTTCTTGCCACAGCTCACATTGATGTTCCATCCTGGATGAGTTGCACTACCTGAGCCACTTGTGTGGGTTATAGAGTCAATCTCATGCTACCACGAGTGTGAAAGCACAACCAACATTCAAAAGTGACCAAAACATCAGCCAGAAAGTATTGGTAAGGAGATGTGGTCTGTGGTCCCCACCTGCAAAACCCTCCTTTATTGAGCATGTCTCCATAATTGCCAATAATTTCCGTCTGTTGCCTATTTCATTTGCACAAACAGCATGTGAAGCTGAATGTCAATCATTGTTGCTTAAGTGTTCCTTTTATTTTTTTGAGCAGCGTATATAACTGCTATAATACTGCTCCTATGTACAAGAATATAACTACTATAATACTGCTCCTATGTTCAAGAATATAACTACTATAATACTGCTTCTATGTACAAGAATATAACTACTATAATACTGCTCCTATGTACAAAAATATAACTACTATAATACTACCTCCTATGTACAAGAATATAACTACTATAATACTGCTCCTATGTACAAGAATATAACTACTATAATACTACTCCTATGTACAAGAATATAACTACTATAATACTGCTCCTATGTACAAGAATATAACTACTATGATACTGCTCCTATGTACAAGAATATAACTACTATAATACTGCTCCTATGTACAAGAATATAACTACTATAATACTACTCATATGTACAAGAATATAACTACTGTAATACTACCTCCTATGTACAAGAATATAACTACTATAATACTACTCCTATGTACAAGAATATAACTACTATAATACTGCTCCTATGTACAGGAATATAACTACTATAATACTACCTCCTATGTACAAGAATATAACTACTATAATACTGCTCCTATGTACAAGAATATAACTACTATAATACTACCTCCTATGTATAAGAATATAACTACTATAATACTATAATAATGTCCTATGAGGAGCGGCTAAAAGAACTGGGATTGTTTAGTTTGCAGAAGAGAAGGCTGAGGGGAGATTTAATAGCAGTCTACAAATATCTGAAAGGTAGTCACAGTGCAGAGGGATCTACCCTATTCTCATTAGCACAAGGAAGTACAAGAAGCAATGGGATGAAACTAAAGGGAAAGAGATACAGATTAGACATTAGGAAAAACTTTCTGACAGTGAGGGTAGTGAGAGAGTGGAATAGGCTGCCACGGGAGGTGGTGGGCGCTCCATCAATGGAAATCTTCAAGCGGAATCTGGATAAACATATAGCTGGGATGATTTAGGAAAACCTGCACTCGCAGGGGGTTGGACCTGATGGCCATTGAGGTCCCTTCCAACTCTACCATAAGAATAAGAATAAGAATACTGCTCCTATGTACAAGAATATAACTACTATAATACTGCTCTTATGTACAAGAATATAACTACTATAATACTGCCCCTATGTACAAGAATATAACTACTATAATACTGCTCCTATGTACAAGAATATAACTACTATAATACTGCTTCTATGTACAAGACTATAACTACTATAATACTGCTCCTATGTACAAGAATATAACTACTATAATACTGCTTCTATGTACAAGACTATAACTACTATAATACTGCTCCTATGTACAAGAATATAACTACTATAATACTACTCCTATGTACAAGAATATAACTACTATAATACTGCTCCTATGTACAAGAATATAACTACTATAATACTACTCCTATGTACAAGAATATAACTACTATAATACTACTCCTATGTACAGGACTATAACTACTATAATACTGCTCCTAAGTACAAGAATATAACTACTATAATACTACTCCTATGTACAAGAATATAACTTCTATAATACTGCTCCTGTGTACAAGAATATAACTACTATAATACTGCCCCCTATGTACAAGAATATAACTACTATAATACTGCTCCTATGTACAAGAATATAACTACTATAATACTACTCCTATGTACAAGAATATAACTACTATTATACTGCCTCCTATGTACAAGAATATAACTACTATAATACTGCCCCCTATGTACAAGAATATAACTACTATTATACTGCCTCCTATGTACAAGAATATAACTACTATAATACTGCTCCTATGTACAAGAATTTAACTACTATAATACTGCTCCTATATACAAGAATATAACTACTATAATACTGCTCCTATGTACAAGAATATAACTACTATAATACTGCTCCTATGTACAAGAATATAACTACTATTATACTGCCTCCTATGTACAAGAATATAACTACTATAATACTGCTCCTATGTACAAGAATTTAACTACTATAATACTGCTCCTATGTACAAGAATATAACTACTATAATACTGTATCATATGTACAAGAATATAACTACTATAATACTGCTCCTATGTACAGGACTATGACTACTATAATACTGCCCCCTATGTACAAGAATATAACTACTATTATACTGCCTCCTATGTACATGTATTGTGGAGTTGTTCTGAGCAGATTTTATTGTATTTCAGATGATTTATGTTTCAGTTTTTTCTTTTTCTTTCTATATTGTGGATTTTCTGGTTGTTTTTCTCATCTTGCACTTTGATCTTTATTTGCTTATCTTGTAATAAGAGATTTCCTGGATTTCGGGGTCAGTAGATATTTGGGGTCTATATTGTAATATTTGTAATATTCTTTCTTTTCACAGTGTTCCTCATCGCCTGGCTTTGCAGTATTTGTCAAGCCACGTTCACATTTGTGCCAGAGTGTCTCAGCCACAAGTGCGGCTGGAATCTGTGACAAAATGTCCGGAATGTGCCGAGTTTTCATCTGACACTTTTAATGAATTCTGATCGGATCCCTGTGTAGTTAATGTGGTATACAAATATAGTATGACTCTTGGAGGCAGGTCACCTGATCCTGGAAAGTCTTCAGGGTGCAACGTCCTATGCCTTTGGACTTGAAAAGGCCACAATCATGTAGTCAAACATAGAAATAGAAGACTGCTTCCCATCTAGACTTTAAATAAAATTTAACTTTTAACAATATGGATTAGATGTTAAATTTTATTTAAAGTCTGGATGGGAAGCAGTCTTCTATTTCTATGTTTGACTACATTAATGTGGTATGTTGGGATCCTATTGTAGCGGTTGTTGTTGTTCTGGTCCTCACTCCCCCTCCCCACCAGCAGCAAACACAGAGGGTGAGAGCAGGAAGATGCATCCTGGGAAATGTAGTTTGTCCACAGATTCATAGCATGTAAATAACAGTGATACAGGGAGCAACAAGTAAAATACAGCCAAGCAAGGGGGGCACAAGGGAATATTGAGGATTTAGCATCGCTGGGGATGTATATGGAAGCTATAAATGCAATATACACAACAGAAACGTGCCTTGTGTGTAAACGAGGAATGGAGAAATCTTATTCAATTCAAGTCCATACAAATCTGCCGCAGATGCGACCAGTGAGGAAGAACCGTAAACCTCTGATCCCTCACCTGTGAATCTGCAAATTATTACATCGTATCCAGATCTGGAACGGCAGACAAAAAAAATAAACTTTTGTTTTCCTGAGTGCGGGTTCACACCTGCTCCCCGGTCTCTGCTTTCAGGTTTCCGTCTTATGCCGACAGGAGACGGAAACCCGTCAGTCAGTGTCCGCCCCTGAGAGTTTTATGCTCTCCGCGGTGAAACTGTTTTGTTTGGTTTCTTTTTAACCGGACACAAAGTCCTGCATGTCCAACTTTGTTACCGGATAAAATATAACAGTTGTGCTGTGGAGACCACAAAACGCTCACGGGCAGACACTTTGCAAACCCACTCTTCTCCGCCTTCATCTTCTGTTCTTCCGGTGGGTTGCATTTTAATCTTGCGTGTGCGCAGTAGTGCTCCCTCCTGAGCGCTACTGTGCATGTGCTGGCGCCATTTTTGTTGTAGTTCTAAGTATCCCCTTAGAACTATGCGAGCATGCGCAGTACGCTCGCGAACGTCTTCACTCCGGAAGAACAGAAGATTAAGGTGGAGAAGAGCCAGGACAGGAGGACGTCGCTGGAAGAAGAAAGAAGAGGAAGGCAGTACCGAAGATGACGTTGGATCGTGCACGACCGCCCCCTGTGCATGCAAAGGTATAATTTACATATATGTTGTTATAGTTTTATTTTAAAACAGGAGCGGGGTTTAAAATAAGATTAGCGGTGCCTGAATAGCCTTTATAAAGGCTATTCACACATATATGGGGCTCATACCGCAAAATTTTGCTGATAGAGCCCCTTTAATAATAACAACAATATAATACAAGAAGCAAAAATATTAACAATACAAATATAAATAGAATACAAATAAAATTAAAAGAATCCTGAAATAATAATAATAATATTAATCATCATATTATAATTATTTTTATTTATTTCATTTATGTTTTATTATTTGTGCTTTCTTATATTATTCTGTTAGATTCTGTATAAATATTATTCTTCCAGGATTATTTCTTTACTTCCCTCCTTGCGCTTCTCTCTGACTTTTGTTCCAGGGTTAAATGTTTACCTGACATTTTGCATTAACCCTGTGACTTCCTGGATGGATCTGATATTATCTGCCTTCGTTATCGTTCGTTAATCTCAGGAACCTCATTACAGTGCGAGCCATAATAAGGGAGCCGAGGAGTTAATCATTGACCCCTTCGATGGGAAACGTAAAGTGACCCGAGGCCGAATCCCACGAGCCTCAGAGTGAATGTAAAGATGGAGGGGGATTTATAGGACGGAATATTTGAGGAATCAGAAGTAGCCGCCGAGCTGGAGATGTTTGGCCTTATTCACACATCTCACGTCACATACGTATAGCTGCAATGTCGAACAGATTAGACTATTATGTGACATATTTCTCATTGCTTTTAATTTTTTACCTATAGGAAGATCAGTATTTGAGAGACGTCGAGGTGTCAGAATATCGAAACTTCTATCTAATAGTTACTCAAAACATTTAGAACTTTAGATAAAACTTCTCACTTTTTATAGTATTTTTGTCTTCCACAGCAGAGCTGATGTAATAGCGCCCCTAGTGGTCCGAATCAGGAGCACATTCCTGCCACATGCTTAGAGATTAGCTTGGCCTATGCCAGTTTTTTTGAGGTGGTGAAGTCCTGGAGACATGACCAGCACATTGTATCTGTAGACTGTAAGCTCTTATGGACAGTGACCTCTCCCTCTCTCTAGTGGTTTTATATCTTTCTCAGGTTTAATAGAAATCTTACAGAGTGTGCAGACATTGTGATGACATTTTACTATGATACGTAGATATGGATGATGGATAGATGATGGATAGATGATGGATAGATGATGGATAGATGATGGATAGATGATGGATAGATGATGGATAGATGATGGATAGATGATGGATAGATAGATAGATAGATAGATAGATAGATAGATAGATAGATAGATGATAGATAGGAGATAGATAGGAGATAGATAGGAGATAGATAGGAGATAGATGATAGATAGATAGATAGATAGATAGATAGATGATAGATAGATAGATAGATAGATAGATAATAGATAGATAGATAGGAGATAGATAGGAGATAGATAATAGATAGATAGATAGATAGATAGATAGATAGATAGATAATAGATAGATAGATAGATAGATAGATAGATAGATAGATAGGAGATAGATAGATAGATAGATAGATAGATAGATAGATAGATAGATAGGAGATAGATAGATAGATAGGAGATAGATAATAGATAGATAGATAGATAGATAGATAGATAGATAGATAGATAGATAGATGATAGATAGGAGATAGATAGGAGATAGATAGGAGATAGATGATAGATAGATAGATAGATAGATAGATAGATAGATAGATAGATGATAGATAGATAGATAGATAGATAGATAATAGATAGATAGATAGATAGATAGGAGATAGATAGATAGATAGATAGATAGATAGATAGATAGGAGATAGATAGATAGATAGGAGATAGATAATAGATAGATAGATAGATAGATAGATAGATAGATAGATAGATAGGAGATAGATAATAGATAGATAGATAGATAGATAGGAGATAGATAGATAGATGATAGATAGATAGATAGATAGATAGATAGATAGATAGATAGATAGGATAGATAGATAGATAGATAGATAATATTAGAGATGAGCAAATACCGTTTAGGTATTCGATCGAATATCAGGCTATTCGAGATATTTGATTCCAATCGAATACCACGCGGTAAATGCAGTTAAAATTTGTATCCCTCCCACCTCCCCTGGCGCTTTTCTTTGCACCAATAACTGTGCAGGGGAGGTGGGACAGGAAGCAGGAAAATGTAGCCATCGAAAAAAAATAGGAAAGTCATTGGCTGGCAAAATCAAGTGACCTCCGATTTATAAGAATAGTGTCAGCCATATTTGTGTCATTTGTGGTTTGGAGTTAGATATGGAGAGACGTTGTGCTGAGGGCGAGAAAGGATTTAGGTTTGGAGAGGCAGGAAACCTTCAGAGCTAAACTACTTCACCAGTGTATATACACTGCTAGGATATACACTAAGCTCCTAACATTTCACAAAAGCCCTTTATAGGGCTCAAATTCTCCACCAGTGGTATACTCTGTATACCTATCCCATAGGGGTGATAAGAAAGCTGTATACTGTTATTCGGTATACACGGCAGTATATAGGCCCAATATATCTAAATATATCTACCTTCTGTATACAAAACAACATACATTTTTATACAATCCATCAGTTTGTCAACTCACTCACTCACGTATAGTGTCATCCTAGTATATACGGCAGTATATAGGCCCAATATATCTACCCTCTGTACACAAAAAAACATAAATTCATATACAATCCATCAGTTTGTGAACTCACTCACACAAAGAAAAATTAACATTTGTATACATCTCAAAATGCGCAAGGCTAGCGCAAAGAGACGGGGACGAGGCCGGGGGCGTGGAAATGCAGCTGGGGAGCAAAGTTGTGGTCAAGCTACAGTGCATCCAATGGCTACTGGTGAGGGGCAGCCAGCATTGCGCTTCTCCACAATCCCTGGCTTGATGGCTACATTAAGCAGGGTGCAGGGTACAAGATTGACCAGGCCTGAGCACCAGGAACAGGTGTTGCAGTGGTTAGCGGATATCGCTTCCAGCAGCTTTTCCACCAGCCAGTCACCCACTACCTCCAGTTGTCTTCCTAGCCAAGAGTCTTCCCCTCCTTCCTCCCAACATGCCTAATCTTCCCAGCAGAGTCATCCCATCTTTGCCCCTTCCCAGGAGCTGTTTTCGTGTCCTTTAACTGTCCCTCACTCTGTCCCACCACTTCATGAATCCCAGGAGCTACCAGATGACTTTGTGTGTCCTGATGCCCAAACACTGGAGCATCCACAATCTCCTGGCGATTTTGTGTTTGTGGCCCCGCAACCCGTCACAGTTGCCACCAGAGCAGGCTGTTGTCGTGCGGTGTGCAGGAGGAGGAGCAGATTGAGGAATTGGAAGAGGAGGTGGTGAACGACGAGGCAACCTGACCTGGGCAGGGGTGATGTCTAGTGGGGAAAGCAGCGTAGATCTGGAGGCAAGCGCAGCACCAAAAAAGGTGGCTACAGGCAGAGGCACGTCCAGAGGCAGAGGACAGCTGCTTCACAGAAGCCAGAGCAGACCCAGCAAGGCCCAGGATGTTCCCTGTCCTAACCACTCAAGAAAAACTCCCCCATCCAGGCCATGTTTCTCGTTCCTCCATGGTGTGGGGATTTTTCAATGTATGCGCAGAGGACAAATTTAGTTTGGTTTGCACACTGTGCAACTTCAAACTCGGTAGGGGCTCTGAAAAGAGCAACCTTACCACCTCAGGAATTCGCCGTCATTTGGAAGGCAAGCACTGAGCTCAGTGGCAGGGAGCAAACGCAGGACAATCATCATCCGGCATTGCTGCCACTGCCTCTTCCACTGTATCCAGTGCTGTTGCTGCAGTCCAGACCACCAGCCAGGACAACTCCACATCTGCCTCTGCCTCTGTCACTTTGGGGACTTCACCCTCATCCTCTCCTTTTCCTGCCCCCGCTCCTTCTCCTACACTATCATGCGCCTCTTCCCAGCAACCCACCATCTCCCAGGCGTTTGAGTGCAGGCAAAAATATAGCGCAACCCACCCACATGCACAAGCCTTAAACAGGCACAACTCCAAACTGCTGGCCCTGGAGATGTTGTCGTTCAGGCTTGTGGAAACTCAGGCCTTCTGTGACTTCATGGCAGCTGCGGCACCTCGCTATGCTTTCCCTACTTTTCCCGGTGTGCCGTCCCCGCCTTGTACCAGCACGTGTCGCGGAACATCAGGCGTGCCCTTAGTTCCACATTTTGCACTAAGGTCCACTTGACCACTGACGCATGGACAAGTGCACGCGGACAGGGACGCTACATATCACTCACGGCACACTGGCTGAATGTAGTGGAGGCTGGGACCGGGTCGCAAAGTGGGGCGGCCTACCTCCTCTCCCTGCCCAAGATTCCTGGCAGGGGTTCAGAACCAATTCACCCAAAGGGCCAAAAACGAAATCTCTGCTGGTTAAAGGCTCAACTCACCCCAAGGGCAAAAAAACTCTGCAGGTAGAGGCTAAAGTCACCTGAAGGGCCTCAATCTCTGCTGGTAGCTCAGCTTAAGGGCCTGTAACTTAATTTGGAAGGGCTCACATGAAGGGCCAGAAAAGTAATTTTTGGAGGTCTCACCACATCACACACACCCACAATGACAGTTAAGGGTGGGTACTGTTGGATTTCCCATTGCTTATGCCATCTGTGGTTGTCATGGGCAACATGATTTAAAGGGGTGCTTGTTAATGTTTCTTTAGCTTTAAATTTGTGTTTCTGTCCATACTATTGTGGAGAAAAGAAGGTTTCCAAGTATTTTCCACTTTCCATATAGAGTTTGGAGTATCTAGTTGATAGGCTGTGATAGTGGGGTAATCCTGAGATGGGCGTGTTAGATGCCCCCAGACATGCTTCCCCTGCTGTCCCAGTTACATTCCAGAGGTGTTGGCATCATTTCCTGGGGTGTCATAGTGGACTTGGTGACTCTCATTAGTCGAATTGTGGTTCCCCTGAAACGAGCATTTTTTCCCCATAGACTATAATGGGATTCAATATTCGGTCGAATAGTCGAATATTGAGGGGATACTCGAAACGAATATCGAATATTTCACTACTCGCTCATCTCTAGATAATATGTATGAGAGAGATAGATAGGAGATAGACAGATGATAGATAGATAGATAGATAGATAGATAGATAGATAGATAGGAGATAGATAGATAGATAGATAGATAGATAGATAGATAGATAGATAGGAGATAGATAGATAGATAGATAGATAGATAGATAGATAGATAGATAGGAGATAGATAGATAGGAGATAGATAGATAGGAGATAGATAGATAGATAGATAGATAGATAGATAGATAGATAGATAGATAGGAGATAGATAGATAGATAGATAGATAGATAGATAGATAGATAGATAGGAGATAGATAGATAGATAGATAGATAGATAGATAGATAGATAGGAGATAGATAGATAGATAGATAGATAGATAGATAGGAGATAGATAGATAGGAGATAGATAGATAGATAGATAGATAGATAGATAGATAGGAGATAGATAGATAGATAGATAGATAGATAGATAGATAGGAGATAGATAGATAGATAGATAGATAGATAGGAGATAGATAGATAGATAGATAGATAGATAGATAGATAGATAGATAGGAGATAGATAGATAGATAGATAGATAGGAGATAGATAGATAGATAGATAGATAGATAGATAGATAGATAGATAGGAGATAGATAGATAGATAGATAGATAGATATGAGGTAGATAGATAGATAGATAGATAGATAGATAGATAGATAGATAGGAGATAGATAGATAGATAGATAGATAGATAGATAGATAGGAGATAGATAGATATGAGATAGATAGATAGATAGATAGATAGATAGATAGATAAATAGATAGATAATAGATAGACAGATGATAGATAGATAGATAGATAGATAGATAGATAGATAGATAGATAGATAGATAGATCTTTTCACAGCCAGTGGATGCTCTGAATGTAACTGGATTATGAAAATTGGAAAACTGGATAGCCACAGCTTTGTTTAAGGCATATCATAACAGCAGAATTGTGATTGCAGCTCTGGGTGTGACTGCAGTGCATGTCATGATGTAATAGCATAATAGTGTCTGGATGTGACTGGAGTTTAAGGCATTGTGATTCAGCAGTAACATCAGAATTGTATGTGCAGCTCTGGATGTGACTGGAGTATGAAAGTAAAAGATTTACAAATCGCTTTATTAGGAGATCGGAGGGGGAGTTCTGCTCTGAGGGAAATAATCCTGAGGTTTCCCTTTCTACTCGTTCGCTGTATCTTGTGTTCTCGCCTCTTTTATCCTGCACAGAACAAGAACATCTCTGATTCATTCATTTCTTACATCTAAGAGAGCTAAAAGTGAGGAAACTCAGGAGGAGCGGAGCCATGAAGAAGACGCCGAGGAAATCACCGCGATCCTGAGGTAGAGAGAATTTTCTGGAGTTGTTTATCTAGTATGGCTGCACCAAAGCGACAGAATATCATCTATCTGAATGAACCATAGTGGTGTATAGTACTGGGCACACAATGTATCACTCCTACCATCTCTGACCCCAGGAGCTGACTATCTAATCTCCCTATATCACACACAATGGATCACTCCAATCATCCCTGACCCCAGAAGCTGACAATCTAATCTCCCTATATCACACACAATATATCACTCCCATCATCTCTGACCCCAGGAGCTGACAATCTAATCTCCCTATATCACACACAATGGATCACTCCAATCATCCCTGACCCCAGAAGCTGACAATCTAATCTCCCTATATCACACACAATATATCACCGGGGTCAGGGAGCAAATCTCACCACAAATAGGTGCAACTGAAAGTGTCTGTCATCCTCTAAATGTACCTGCAAATCACGTGTCTGTGGCTATGGAGATGAGCAGTTTGAGAGGAAGGTGACCCCATTATCCTCCATATCGGGGAACATTCATCAAGACTGGTATTTTAACCCTGCAGATGTCAGAAGTGCCACAGTTATCAAGAGACATCTGGGTGGTGCCAAAACCGGAAACCTGCGCGGCAAGATCCTGAAGAAGGTGCCCCACCTCGCTCTACATTGTCCCAACTATGCCCTCCCTCTAAATGAGTAAAAATAGGTTATACAAAGCTAGAATTTTAGGGCAAATCTATTGTGTGCCTAAAATGCTGCCTTTTCTATAAGTGAAAATGTCACATCATGTAATAAAAAATACAGTAATCTCCAAACCTTACTCTATCCTTTACAGATCTCTGGATGCCACCTGCAGTGTAAAGAATGGAGGATATTAAGGTGGTTACAACTAGACCATTATATTATATCAGTGATGTCAGTAACAGGGGGCGGGGCTGTGACAACCTCCACCTATTGCAGGTCCTTCCTTCCAACCGCGACCAGGCTGTATAATCTACATCAGACCAAACGAAGATCACTCCGCACAGAGAACTAATGATTATGAGGATGACCATGAAGTCTTCCTCTTTCTCTTCTGTTTTTCCTTAGCTGCCAGGGACTCCTAGTATATCTTCTCTTCTCAGCTTATCTGTGTCTACGTCTGTAATATATTACTCTGTATTATCCTGTATCTGTATTACTATGCTGCTGTAACACGCTGAAATTTCCCCAATGTGGGACTATTAAAGGATTATCTTATCTTATCTTACCTATTATACTCTGGGGTCTAGAGACAAGTAAGAGTTGGTTCTCCCACTCTAGTATCTAGAGGCGGAGCTGTGACAATCTGTACAATATTATATCATGTCATACATTTGGTGTCCTCTAATGTTTATTACATCATCACTGTAAGAGTTTTTAGTTACAGACTAAACTCAATGTTGACGTGTAACAACAGTGACATCTTCAGGCTAAAGGCAGGTACTACAATATTACCTGTTTAGTAGGGTTTTTTTTGTATTTTCCTCTCTTCCATATACATTTTTAATATTTCCACTGTTGTGGTTTTGACCATTCAAGAATCGACAATTTTTCTTTGCCAATCACTCCACAGATTCTTGACTACAACTTGTCCGCGGCATTGATCAGACCGCTTGTCAAGGGTTAATTACTGAGGTTCCTAAATGAAGATGTAAGGAAATCTCACTATGTTGAGGTCATAGTGATGGGTGAGGCTATCCCGCACTGTTATATGGTCATATTATACAAGCTCCTGAATGCGCTACTTCTGGAATTTTTTGGAATTATGGTAAAATGACAGCGCCCCCTAATGGTGAAACCAGGAAGTGACGTAATACAACTGGTGAAAGTGACGTCATGCAAGAGCAGTCAGTGGGCATCACACCTCATACAAAAGGTGGTAGTGACATCATACATCATATGGGAGGTGGCAGTGACAATCATAGGGGAGATGGCAGTGACATCACACATCATAGCAGAGACTGTAGTGACATCACACATCAGTATATGATGGCAGTCACACCATACAGCAGGAGCACCCCCATGTCCATTGTGTGGCCCTTACATGTTGTTACAATCTATATTAAATCTAATTTTTTATTTACCATTTTGCAACGCCCAAGGCTGCAGAACTACAAGTCCCAGTGACCCCCACCCTCCCCCACCCTGTAGACTTTGCTCCTTGTCCGCCTCTTGTCTTTATTGTAGTTAAGCGGCGGATCAGATTCTGCACGTTCCACATTAACTCATTATCTGCGCTGTTCAGGCCATTAATTCTGTGGTTTTACGAGGCCGCGCTCGCTGCTCGGTCCTGTCGCAGTGACAAGCGTTTCCAGAAGCTAATCTGACAGCTAATGACTCCATTAAATGCTGAGCGCTAATTGGTTTACATCAGGGACTGAAATTAATTGATGTAAATAGATTACACCTGAGTGTGCGTCACCCCCGACACACAGCGCCAGAAATATCGGAGATAGAACAGGAGACAGTGCTCTATATCGTCTCTCCACCAGAAGGGGGCACAATGGAATCCAGGGTCATGTGACTTAAAATTAAAGGGGTTGTCCTGGAATCAAAGTACTTGGGCAGGAGGGCGGGGAAGGTGGTTAAACATCAAAAAAAAATAAAAAAATGCTCACCTGTCCATGGCGCGCCTGAAGTCCTCAGTGGCTCACTGGTTCCTGTTCTGCTGTTGTCCAGTCCTGGTATACCCTGAACTGGACATCAGCAGAGGACCTTTCCCCGGCCCCATACTCATGGACTATAATTCCTGGGTGCTGATTAAGGGATATGTTTTTGACTGCAGTTCATGTTGTGGCCATGAGGAGTCACTATAATGTTCACATTAATCAGCTCACTGTAATTTGTGCATCCTGATGGGCAGGAACCGCATAGACAACTCTGTGCGCAAATCTCCAAATAAATGTTCAATCTGCGCCCCTAGAAAAGCAACAACAAGGTAGTTACAACATCATGGAGACTGTGTGTGCCTCATCCAAACCTCACCAAACACGTGACTAGTGTTCTGATGTATTATTAGGCCTCCTCAGTCACACTGTTTGTTACATTTGGATCCATCCACCGACGTTGCGCAGATCTCTGCCGCCTTCCTTGAACAGATGTCTTCTCCGCCTTGTTCTATCAGATACAGCAGCCAAACTCCCTGACAAATCCCAAACCTGCAGAATCTGAACATCTGTCAATAAATAATTTCATGTCTCAGCCGAAAGGGTGCGGCCTGTGCGGATGGAGTGAGGTGAACGCAGGCAGATAAGGAGGCCTCCAGCCTCGCCGATATTCGAGTTTTGTGTTTTCTGGGAAGCTTGTGGTCGGCAGAGGCAAAACATCCAGAAGAAATAACACCGGGGGATGGGAGGCTCAGGAGGAGAAGATTATGGCAGGGGGGAGAGGGAAATGCATCACCGTGCCAGGAATAACTGCATGAGGGCATAGAACGCATAATAATGATAAAAGTAACAATATAATAAGGATAATATACCTAATACAGACACAATGCAAAACATATGTGTATATACATACACACACACACACACACACACATAATACATACGCACAATACAATATGTCTATGTATGCAATGTATACAGATTTCAGGCATACAAGGCAAGAAAAAACACAATTGAATGCACAAGTTGTAATTGTTATTATTTTACACCATTCTTGAGACTAAAAAGGGGCCTCATGGGAACAGAGTCGCCAGTCTGGATAGTTTTACTTTTATTTTGGCTATCTTACACAACACTTGTGCTGCACAGACACTACTACAGGTGCTCAGTATACCACTGAGCTCAGGAGTTCACTATATACCGAATATACAGCCACCACAAGAGGAAACTCACTATATACAGTCACCACTAGAGGGAGCTCTCTATATACAGATTATACAGTCACCACTAGGAGGAGCTCACTACATACAGATGATACAGTCACCACTAGGGGAAGCTCACTATATACAGATTATACAGTCACCACTAAGGGGAGCGCTCTACATACAGATTATACAGTCACCACTAGGAGGAGCTCACTACATATAGATTATACAGTCACCACTAGGAGGAGCTCACTACATATAGATTATACAGTCACCACTAGGAGGAGCTCACTACATATAGATTATACAGTCACCACTAGGAGGAGCTCACTACATATAGATTATACAGTCACCACTAGGAGGAGCTCACTACATATAGATTATACAACCACCACTAGAGGGTGCTCACTACATTCCATTTTCATTGCCACCACAGTCATCCCTCTCATCTTTTTTTCATTCCCCCCAGCATTACCCTCATTCTCCTCCTCTTCCTCCACTTGTCCTTCTCCTTCTCTCCAATATTTGCAGATCTTATTGATAATTTTCTTCCTTTTCGCTTCCGTACAGCAGTAAACAGTTTGGTTTCATTTCACTGCGTTCTCAAACACAAACAAGGGACAAGCACCATTTGAGGTGCCTCCTATTTGTACAAGACAAACAAGACACAAGTCTTTAGTAAACAAGGAGAGTGACAAGACGTGCAGTGTGCAGGCAGCGCCATAGCTGCTGCAGGGACCAGGTCTTGTGTGTTTGTGTTGAGCCTCTGCCAGGCCCCGGTGGACGCTGCTTCTTTACAGTCATCTTCTCCATTGATTCCCTGGCAATAAACCCTACAGGCTGCACAGCGGGGCAATGGCTGGCGCTGATCCCAGGACATTACATGAAGACTGTAGAAACCACAATAGATCCCAGGCCTGCAGTAGCTACTGACACAAAATAACAATAGCAGCCAGGAGCTGATCACCTCTGTGATAGGAGGCAAATAAAGCTCCATAAACAGCGGATGGATAAAATAATACAAAAAATACAATCTCACAATGTCTATACAAAACGCGAAGACAACAAATCCCTCCGCTCTGAGGAGAACAAGCAGCCAAAGAGAATGACCTGAAGTAACAGAATATTTCCAAATCTCCCTGTCACTATTCATACCTCACACTGTATGGCAGCAATATCTTCCTCCACATGAAAAACTTCATATCTGAGAAGAGTTCACTGCAAAAAAATAAGAGGTAAAACCTAAACCACAAGAATAACTGGTAGAAGGGTTTTATTAGGTGAAAGGTGAAAAAAAAATGGCACTTTAAGATAATTGAAACCATCAAAACAGCAAAAAAACAACCGTGGTATATATACATTAAATTACTTATACTAAGATACAGCCTGTATTATACTCCAGAGCTGCGCTCACTATTCTGCTGGTCACTGTGTACATACATTACATTACTTAACCTGTACTGATCCTGAGTTACATCCTGTATTATACTCCAGAGCTGCACTCACTATTCTGCTGGTACGGTCACTGTGTACATACATTACATTACTTATCCTGTACTGATCCTGAGTTACATCCTGTATTATACTCCAGAGCTGCGCTCACTATTCTGCTGGTGCAGTCACTGTGTACATACATTACATTACTTATCCTGTACTGATCCTGAGTTACATCCTGTATTATACTCCAGAGCTGCGCTCACTATTCTGCTGGTGCAGTCACTGTGTACATACATTACATTACTTATCCTGTACTGATCCTGAGTTACATCCTGTATTATACTCCAGAGCTGCACTCACTATTCTGCTGGTATAGCCACTATGCACATGCAGTACATTACTTATCCTGAGTTACATCCTGTATTATACTCCAGAGCTGCGCTCACTATTCTGCTGGTGCAGTCACTGTGTACATACATTACATTACTTATCCTGTACTGATCCTGAGTTACATCCTGTATTATACTCCAGAGCTGCGCTCACTACTCTGCTGGTACAGTCACTGTGTACATACATTACATTACTTATCCTGTACTGATCCTGAGTTACATCCTGTATTATACTCCAGAGCTGCACTCACTATTCTGCTGGTACAGTCACTGTGTACATACATTACATTACTTATCCTGTACTGATCCTGAGTTACATCCTGTATTATACTCCAGAGCTGCGCTCACTATTCTGCTGGTACAGTCACTGTGTACATACATTACATTACTTATCCTGTACTGATCCTGAGTTACATCCTGTATTATACTCCAGAGCTGCACTCACTATTCTGCTGGTACAGTCACTGTGTACATACATTACATTACTTATCCTGTACTGATCCTGAGTTACATCCTGTATTATACCCCAGAGCTTTGCTCACTATTCTGCTGGTGCAGTCACTGTATACATACATTACATTACTTATCTTGTACTGATCCTGAGTTATATCCTGTATTATACTCCAGAGCTGCACTCACTATTCTGCTGGTACAGTCACTGCGTACATACATTACATTACTTATCCTGTACTGATCCTGAGTTACACCCTGTATTATACTCCAGAGCTGCACTCACTATTCTGCTGGTGCAGTCACTGTTTACATACATTACATTACTTATCCTGTACTGATCCTGAGTTACATCCTGTATTATACTCCAGAGCTGCGCTCACTATTCTGCTGGTGCAGTCACTGTGTATATACATTACATTACTTATCCTGTACTGATCCTGAGTTACATCCTGTATTATACTCCAGAGCTGCACTCACTATTCTGCTGGTATAGCCACTATGCACATGCAGTACATTACTTATCCTGAGTTACATCCTGTATTATACTCCAGAGCTGTGCTCACTATTCTGCTGGTGCAGTCACTGTGTACATACATTACATTACTTATCCTGTACTGATCCTGAGTTACATCCTGTATTATACTCCAGAGCTGCGCTCACTATTCTGCTGGTGCAGTCACTGTGTACATACATTACATTACTTATCCAGTACTGATCCTGAGTTACATCCTGTATTATACTCCAGAGCTGCGCTCACTATTCTGCTGGTACAGTCACTGTGTACATACATTACATTACTTATCCTGTACTGATCCTGAGTTACATCCTGTATTATACTCCAGAGCTGCACTCACTATTCTGCTGGTACAGTCACTGTGTACATACATTACATTACTTATCCTGTACTGATCCTGAGTTACATCCTGTATTATACTCCAGAGCTGCGCTCACTATTCTGCTGGTACAGTCACTGTGTACATACATTACATTACTTATCCTGTACTGATCCTGAGTTACATCCTGTATTATACTCCAGAGCTGCACTCACTATTCTGCTGGTACAGTCACTGTGTACATACATTACATTACTTATCCTGTACTGATCCTGAGTTACATCCTGTATTATACTCCAGAGCTGCGCTCACTATTCTGCTGGTACAGTCACTGTGTACATACATTACATTACTTATCCTGTACTGATCCTGAGTTACATCCTGTATTATACTCCAGAGCTGCACTCACTATTCTGCTGGTACAGTCACTGTGTACATACATTACATTACTTATCCTGTACTGATCCTGAGTTACATCCTGTATTATACTCCAGAGCTGCGCTCACTATTCTGCTGGTACAGTCACTGTGTACATACATTACATTATTTATCCTGTGTGTATCTGTATTCTGTTTGGAATTTGAGGATGTCATCAGCAGCTTATGACATCATCTACTGTCAGGACATGTCAGGCTACATATGATTCTCTCTCCAGTCAGAGGTGTGATGACTAATATTTGGGGTAAACGGGTATATTGGGGGGGGGGGGGGGTGTTAAGTGAGAAATACTGGATAAACTCCTGTACAATAGGGCTTGTAAAGGGGCAACACAGGGGCTCAGTGGTTAGAACAGTAGCCTTGGATCGCTAGAGTCCTGGGTTCAAATCCTGCAAAAGACAACATCTGCAAGGAGTTTGTATGTTCTCCCCGTGTTTGCATGGATTTCCTCCCATTCTACAAAGACATACTGATAGGGGGGAAAAAAATGTACATTGTGATCCCTATATGGAGGCCTCACAATCTAAATTTAAAAAAAAAAAAAAAAAAGAAAGTGAAAAAAAGGGGCTTATAACATTCTGGTAGTAGCAGCTCCTTCAGATACTATGGGACCACCAGGAAAATTATTTGCATCCAGTGATTCAGGATTCCAGTGTTTGAATCCAGTAATTCAGTAATCTAGTATTTGATTCCAGTGATTCAGTGTTCGAATCCAATGACTTAGCAGAGGTAATGAGATGATGGTGATGTCGTACACGGTCTGTTAGAAGCCGGAGATCTTCTACACTATCTTCTTGGTCCTCATTCACATGCACTGAATCCAGAAAATAATTTTCTTCACTTTTGTCTTTTATAGAGATGTCGAGATGACAGACAGCGAGAGAATTCCACCAAGCAACAAGGAGACTGAGTTGCTGTATGATGTCTGTGACAAGGAGGTTTACATTTTCAATCCAAGTAGAGAAGATTTCATTGAAGAGGAGATAGCTGCAGCCTGTAAGTAGGACGTGACACCTAGAATTCTATTCCCAGATGTTACATCGGTCATGTAATCACACATTGAAGCACTGCTGCACATTGATATTACAGGATATATATTACAGGATGATGGATCATCTTATTATAGTTCACTTAGTGACTGGTCTCATGACATAACTGACAGTAGCGGAAGACTGGCCGAGAATCATTGTCCTGTACCCAGAGTGTCAGCGTGTCATTATCCTGTACCCCAAGTGTCAGCCTATTAATAGCCAGTACCCAAAGTGTCAACCCTTCATTATCCTGTACCCCGAGTGTCAGCGTGACCTTATCCTGTATCCCGAGTGTCAGCGTCTCTTTATCCTGTACCCCAAGTGTCAGCCTGTCATTATCGTGTACCTGAGTGTCAGCGTCTCTTTATCCTGTACCCCAAGTGTCAGCCTGTCATTATCCTGTACCCCAAGTTTCAATGTTTCATTGTTCTGTTCTCAGGTCTGGACCCCATCTTTGGTACTTTGTCTCCCAAGCCTCTTTTAAGATATAAGTTGATGTTCCAGAAACCCCCTGGACCCAATAAGAAGTACAAACCTTCCAGAATCTTTCCATCAGTGGATCATCCAGTGAGTTGGGAACATTCAGGAGTGTATATATGTAATGTATACCACAGTCTATTACTTTGTTGTCCTCATGTTAGATGAACCTTTGCCATGTTTATTTGGACCGTGAGTAGACTATATACATTCATTGGTCCACTCTTAATTCTGTAAGGACAAACCATAAGCGGGGAGGGGGCTGTTACTATAGCTGGAGCTCCTGTAGGGAAGGCAGACATGGTTGTTACTGCTGTAGCTCCAATTCCAATCCTGCAGTCACATGACTGTCAGCTGCTGTAAACTGTGTGAGCTGCAGGACACAACCATATGCGTCACCTCCTTAGAAATGTCCAGAACACAGAAAGCCATTTACATTTTTCTTTTAGTAGCACTTTGCTCTATTAACCATATCCCGACATCCACTGAATAATTATGGTAGATGTTGGGTATTTGGTGGCAGGAGACCAGGCAGCAATGGCTGCGATAAGCGCTCTATTTCACTAGAACCCAAAATAAACATGGACATTAGATCTTTCAGTGTCCAAAAACTCCCACTCTACATTTGTAGAAATATACAGATATTGTACAAATATTGTTTTCCATATGGCAAATGCTGTACCAGGAAAACAAGTCACAAGAGCCAAACTCTCGCTATTGTGATGTTAACGTCTCCCATAAAAATGTAGTTAAAACATCAGACATTCCCCAAACTCGTATAAATAAAAAGTACAACTGACAAAAAAAATATACATACATAGAAATCTAAAAAAGTTATGGGGAATGTATATACACACTGACTACACCAGCAGAATAGTGAGTGCGGCTCTGGAGTATAATACAGGATGTAACTCAGGATCAGTACAGGATAAGTAATGTAATGTATGTACACAGTGACTGCACCAGCAGAATAGTGAGCGCAGCTCTGGAGTATAATACAGGATAAGTAATGTAATGTATGTACACAGTGACTGTACCAGCAGAGTAGTGAGTACAGCTCTGGAGTATAATACAGGATGTAACTCAGGATTAGTACAGGATAATTAATGTAATGTATGTACACATTGACTGCACCAGCAGAATAGTGAGTACAGCTCTGGAGTATAATACAGGATGTAACTCAGGATCAGTACAGGATAAGTAATGTAATGTATATACACAGTGACTGTACCAGCAGAATAGTGAGCGCAGCTCTGGAGTATAATACAGGATGTAACTCAGGATCAGTACAGGATAAGTAATGTAATGTATATACACAGTGACTGTACCAGCAGAATAGTGAGTGCAGCTCTGGAGTATAATACAGGATAAGTGACTGTAAAAGCAGAATAGTGAGTGCAGCTCTGGAGTATAATACAGGATGTAACTCAGGATTAGTACAGGATAAGTAATGTAATGTATGTACACAGTGACTGCACCAGCAGAATAGTGAGTGCAGCTCTGGAGTATAATACAGAATGTAACTAAGGATCAGTACAGGATAAGTAATGTATGTACACAGTGACTGTACCAGCAGAATAGTGAGCGCAGCTCTGGAGTATAATACAGGGTGTAACTCAGGATCAGTATAGTATACTGCAGAGCTGTACTCACTGTTGTGCTGGTGGAATCAAATACCCGAGGTAGCTGCACTCATTTTACCATCTATTACAGATTCCTTCTCCTGAAATGCCGGAGCAGAGTGACCAGGTAACACATATCGCACAGAAGATAGGCACCATACAGCTGAAGGAAGACACGTCACTCTTTTTGAGAACTGGTGTATTCCCCAGTCCCAGTGTCCAGGCAGCTATTGAGTGAGGAAGGGACAAAGTAGTAAGATCATCACTGAGCACCATCTTACATGACCACAATAAATAATCGTTGGCTCACAGAGCGATTCCCGTGTTACCTTAACATTGAATCTTCTGGAGCAGAGACATTTCTGTGACTCCAATCCTTCCCCAATCACAAGGATATGGGGATAACCAGCAGGGTTCATGCAGATCTACAAAGACAATGTAACTTTTTTGTCAGTATTAGAGGGAAGGGCTAGAAAGTAATATCTACAATAATGACTAAAAAAAAAATCTAACTATGATCCACATACGTGATGACGAGATTGTGGACACGAGTTCATATACACTGTACAATGTTGCACCCCAGTGTTGTGTACACATGGACGCCCGCCCAGCCAATCTGCTTTACATTTTTACATGGTTGTGTAGTGTGAATCACATGATCAACCCATATTCTAGGACCGGTGGGATATTGAGACAGCGGTGCCTTAGGATGTCACTTTACTATGTTGCAATCAGTCATATTTCTATTCTGTGATGGATATAGACGTGTAAGATCTGTACGGCTCACTATTAGTAAAGGTCAGACCTTCTCCCCCTCATGGCAGTGACATAAATCACACATGAAATGTTCTGTAACCTACAGAAAACTACAATCCAACACCACGGTGAACAGGCCGCACGTCTTTGAGCTGTGCTACTGGATTAAATTCCTCGCAGGGAGTGAACTAATCTGCCTTCTGGTAGCCACCAAATGCAGCTTTGTTTGACAACAGTGGTAGAACTGTGACCTCAGCTCTGAGTGTGACTCGAGTATAAAACATGGCAACTGCAGAATTCTAAATACTGCTCTGGAGTCCGTTGTCCAGAGTCCGTCGTCTGTCTCCAGATGTCCGTCTCCCGGAGTATGGCTCCACCATCCAGAGTCTATCTCCCGGGGTCAGTCTCTGTTGTCTAGACTCCATCTCCGGCTAACCCTAATCCTAACCCCTAACACTAAACTTAACCCTCTAAGCCCCCAACTTTAACCCCCTAATCCTAACCCTTACTTTAACCAAAACCTAACCCAAACCCCCTATCCCAAAACCCTAACCCAACCCATCTAAACCTAACCCTAACCCTCTAACCAGAACTCTAACCTCTAACCCTACTGATGCATACTGAGGAGAATATAATACTGTGTGTGGGGTACTGAGGATCATATAATACTGGGGGGGATGCGTACTGAGGAGCATATAATATAATAATAATAATAATAATAATAATAATAATAATAATACATTTTATTTATATAGCGCCAACATATTCCGCAGCGCTGTACAATTTATAGGGTTCATATACAGACATACATAACAAAGAACGTCATTTCACACAATGGGACTGAGGGCCTTGCTCAAAAGAGCTTACAATCTATGAGGTAGAGGGGGTGACACAAGAGGTAGCAGGGGCGGCATTGCTTATACAGTGTTCATACAATTTTGTGCATTAGGAATTGTGATAGGCTTGTCTGAAAAGATGCGTCTTTAGTTTGCGTTTGAAACTGTAGAAGTTGGGAGTTAATCTTATTGTCCGGGGTAGAGCATTCCAGAGAAGTGGTGCAGCTCGGGAGAAGTCTTGTATACGAGCATGGGAGGTTCTGATAATAGAGGATGTAAGTGTTAGGTCATTGAGTGAGCGGAGAGCACGGGTTGGGCGGTAGACAGAGATGAGGGAAGAAATGTAGGGAGGTGCGGCATTATGGAGAGCCTTGTGGATGAGAGTAATAACTTTATATTTTATTCTATAATGAATAGGCAGCCAGTGTAGTGACCGGCACAGACCGGAGGCATCGCTGTAGCGTCTAGCCTGATAGATGAGCCTGGCTGCTGCATTCAGAATAGATTGTAGAGGAGAGAGTTTAGTGAGGGGAAGACCGATTAGTAAGGAATTACAGTAGTCAAGGCGAGAATGAATCAGAGAGACAATAAGTGTCTTTAGTGTATCTCTGGTAAGGAAAGGGCGTATTCTGGAGATGTTTTTGAGGTGGAGGTGACATGAACGTGCGAGTGATTCAATATGAGGGGTGAAGGAAAGGTCTGCGTCAAATATGACCCCAAGGCAGCGGGCATGCTGCCTAGGAGTTATAGTAAGGCCTGAGACTGCAATGGATATATCAGGGACAGATCTGTTAGATGGTGGAAACAGTAGTAGTTCAGTCTTAGAGAGATTTAGTTTCAGATAGAGCGAGGACATGATATTAGAGACAGCAGAGAGACAGTCACTGGTGTTCTGTATGAGTGCAGGGGTGATGTCACGGGAAGATGTGTATAATTGGGTGTCATCAGCATAAAGATGGTACCTGAAGCCAAATCTGGCGATGGTTTGTCCAATGGGGGCTGTGTAGAGAGAAAAGAGCAGGGGGCCGAGGACCGAGCCCTGAGGAACCCCAACAGCAAGGGAAAGAGGGGAGGAAACAGAGCCTGCAAATGATACACAAAGTGCGGTCTGAGAGATAAGAGGAGAACCAGGAGAGCACAGTGTCATTGAGGCCGACTGAGCGGAGCATAGTGAGGAGAAGTTGATGGTCAACAGTGTCAAAAGCTGCAGAGAGGTCCAGAAGAATAAGAAGAGAGAAGTCACCATTGGATTTAGCCTTTAGTAGATCATTAGAGACTTTTGTGAGAGCTGTTTCAGTAGAGTGCAGAGCGCGGAAACCAGATTGTAAGGGGTCAAGCAGAGAGTTAGCAGAGAGATAACAGATTAACCGAGAATAAACCAGGCGTTCCAAAAGTTTAGAGATGTAGGGGAGGTTAGAGACGGGTCGATAGTTAGCAGCACAGGATGGGTCCAGGGAGGGTTTTTTCAGTAGCGGGGTTATAACAGCATGCTTGAAGGAGGATGGGAAGATTCCAGAAGAGAGAGGGAGGTTAAATATTTGAGTAAGGTAAGTAGTGACAGCAGGGGACAGAGATTGGAGAAGGTGTGAGGGGAAGGGGTCACTACTGCAGGTATAATACTGTGTGTGGGAGGGGACATACTGAGGAGCATATAATAGTGTGTGTGGGGGACAGAGGAGCATATAATACTAGGGGGGGGGGCGTATTGATAAGCATATAATACTATGTGTGGGTGCCACTGTTGTGCATATAATCCTGTGGGGGGCTACTATGGAGCATACAATACTGTGTGGTGGGCCTATTGTGAAGCATATAATCCTTAAGGAGGGGGCACTGCGGAGCATATAATACTGTATGGGATCCCCTCACTATTTATAGCACACAGTATCTGTTTTATAGCAGACCTGATATTAGTACAGGATGTAAGATATGTAGGATAAAACAGATCCTGTGCGATGTATGTAGTGAACATTAATTGTTCAAAGTACTAAACACAGAGACCTTTACATTTCAGTACAAAGTTGTCCATAGCTGGCTCCATCGTCTGTCATTTCCATCATCCAGGGTCTGTCAGCCTCAACACCTTCTAACCCCCTAACCATAACCCATATCGCTCTAACTCTAACCCTAACCCCTAACCATAACCGAACCCAACCTTAACCCTAACCCTCCCAGAGTCCGGAGTCCGTCTTCGGTCTCTGTCACCCAAAGTCCGTCTCCATCTGTCGGAGTCAGTCTCCCGGAGAGTGTCTCCCTCATGCGGCTCAGCCATCAGGGGTTCCGTCGTCCGTCTCCTGGAGTCTGGCTCCATCATCCATCTCCTGGAGTCCGGCTCCACCTTCCGGGCTCTAACCCTAAACCCCTAACCCTAAAACCTAATCCCAAACCTAACTCTAAACCACTTCTAACCCTCACCCAAAATCCTAACCTTCTAACCCTAACTCCCTAACTCTCTAAGGGTGCATTCACACTGAGTAAACGCTAGCTTATTCTGAACGTAAAACACGTTCAGAATAAGCGGCGTCTAAAGCAGCTCCATTCATTTCTATGGGAGCGGGGATACGAGCGCTCCCCATAGAAATGAATGGGCTGTTTCTTTCACTCCGTGCAGTCCCATTGAAGTGAATGGGGAGTGCCGGCGTATACGGCAAGCTCTGCTCATGCCGGAGCGTACACGCCGGCACTCCCCATTCACTTCAATGGGACTGCACGGAGTGAAAGAAACAGCCCATTCATTTCTATGGGGAGCGCTCGTATCCCCGCTCCCATAGAAATGAATGGAGCTGCTTTATACGCCGCTTATTCTGAACGTGTTTTACGTTCAGAATAAGCTAGCGTTTACTCAGTGTGAATGCACCCTAACCCTGTAAGCCTAACCCTTTATCTATAACCACTAACCTCTAATCCTAAATCTAACCCCTAACCCTAATTCCTTAACCCTAACCCAACCCTGCCTCTCCCAGAGTCTGGAGTCCGTTTTCGTCGTCCAGAGTCCGTTTCCATCTCCCGAAGCCCGTCTCCATCATCCAGAATTGGTCTCCGTTGTCCGTCTCTGTCGTCTAGATTCGGTCTCCATCTCCAAGAGTCTATCTTCCTTCCTGCGTCATCCTCATCCGGCTCCGCCGTCTGGGTTCCGTTGTTCGTCTCCTTGAGTCCCTCTCCATCGTCAAGATCCAGCATCCAGCTCCATTGTCTGGCTGCGACATCTGGACTCCGACATCCGGTGCCTGGAGCCCGACTCCATCGTCTAGCTTTGTCATCCGGATCCTGGAGCCCAGCTCCATCTCCCAGCTGCGACATCCAGGCTCTGACATCTGTCTCTCGGAGCCCGGCTCCATAATCCTCTTCCTAGAGACCGGTTCCATTATCCAGCTCCGATATCCGGGTTCCATCACCCAGCTCCAACATCTGTAAACCAGAGCCCTGCTACATCATCTAGGCTCCAACATCCGTCTCCCGGCTTCATTGTCCAGCTCCACCATTCAGGCTCTATCAGCCAGCTCCATCGTCCGGGCTCAGTCATCCGTCTCCTGAAGCCCGGTTTTATCGTCTGTCATCCATTTCCGTCATCCAGGGTCCGTCGACCCTAACCCTCTAATCCATAACCCAAACCCTAACCATAACACATATCCCTTTAACCCTGATCCCTAAACCGCTAACCCCAACAACCTAACCCTAAGACGGAGTTCACACAGTTTTTTGGTCAGGAATCTGCCTCAAAATCAGCCTCCCTCTCTATTGGGAGGCTTTTTTTTGGAGGCTGATTTAAGGCGGATTCCTGAACAAATTCCTGAACAAAAAAACTGTGTAAATTCAGCCTAAAGCCTAACCCTTACCCCAATCCTAACCCTAATACTTCTAAACCTAACCCTCTAACCCTATCACTCTATCCCTAATCTTAACCCTGTAAACCTAACCCTAATGCTCTTACCCTAACTCTCTAACTATAACTAACTATAACCCTCTAACCATAACCCCCTGATGGAACACTAATTCCCTAACCCTAATCCTACTCAATCTTAACCCTAACCCCCAACCTTAACCCTTCCAGAGTCTGGAGTCAGTCTTCTTCGTCCAGAGTCCTACTCCGTATCCCAGAGTCGGTTTCTCGAAGTCCGTCTCCATCGTTCGTCTGTCGTCTAGAGTCCATTTCCCTCTTCTGGAGTCCGTCTCCTGGAGTGCTTCTCCATCGTCTGGCTTTGTCATCAGTCTCTGAGAACCCAGTTCCATCATCCGTCTCCAGAAGCCCGGCTCCATTGTTTATCTCCCGCACTGCAGCTCTATCGTCTCTCGTCCATTTCTACCATCCAGGATCCATCAACCCTAACCCTCCAACCCATAACCGTAACCCAAACCCTCTAACCCTGACTCTAACCTAACTAACCCCCTAACTCTTATGCTCTAACCCTAACCATGTCCTAAGCCTAATCCATTTCTAACAATATCCTCTAACCCTTAACCTCTAAACCTAACCCTCTAACCCCAACCCCCTAACCGTAACACTTCTAAGCCTAACTCTCTAAGCCTAAACCTAACCCTAACCCCATAACCTTAACTCTAAACCTAATCACCTAATGCTTGAACCTTATCCCCCTACCCTTACCCCTCTACATTACCCTACCCCTCTAATCCTAACCCTTTAACACTTACCCCAACCATAACCCCTAACCTGCACAGAGTCCAGGCTCCAACTCCATCGACCAGGCATGGTCGTCCCGGGCTCCGTCTCCCGGAGCACACTTCCATCATTCTGGGCTCCGCTGTCCATCTCCCAGCGTCCGTCTACCAAAGTCTGTCTCAGTCATCCAGAGTCCGCTTCCTGGAGTCTAGAGTCCGGACCTGGAGTCTGTCTCCATCGTCCAGAGTCTGTTTCCCAGTGTCCAGACTCCGTCATCCGGGCTTAGTCTTCCAGAGCCCGGCTCCTTTGCTGGGCTTCACCTCCGTCGTTCAGAGTCCATCTCTTGGCATCAATCTCCTTCCGGAGTCCCCAGCAGATAGCAGCCTATTTCCCTACCTCCCCAGGCTTGCTTATAGCCACCCCCACTTCACCTTCTGCTCTAAGGGGAGCAGAAGCGGCTGTGAGTAGAACCAGGCTCACAAATCTCCCGGAGTCCATCTCTCTACCTCCCCTTTTGCTGTAGAGGAGCAGAAGCAGACTCATAAACCTCAACATCTACCATTATTATTATGCTCGGAGACTCAGGGGAGGTGAAGAAACATCATAAACTCACCTCGCCTGGATCCAGTGTTACTCCTAGCAGGCTTCAGGCTTTTATAGTAATGTCCCAGATGTCACGTGGACGGTCTATTGTGCCACTGTGGGGCATAAAAGAGGCTGCAGGGGCTGCTGTGGGGCATAATTCTGCATGCAAGGGACAAAAAGTGTTTATTAGGGGACATTATGATATAGGGGACATGGATATAATATATATATATATATATATATATATATATATATATATATATATATATATATATATATATATACACACACATAGCCTAGGTTCGCCACTGGGTGCACAGTTAGATTGTCAGTTCCTGCGATCTGGCCTTCACTATGGGGATGATGGGGGTTGTTACCAGTGATGGGTGTTATCAGTACTGACACTCTTAAGGAGTTGTGCTCCACTGGTGGAGATGGGCTGGCGCCTCACAATACCAGGGGGTTAAGGTGTTTAACATGCGCTCTTGTCTCAGGTATAATGTGTCTCTTTTATGGCGGGATGTAGCGGCACACGGAGGCGGCGGTAATTAGGTGTCTCCATCTGTGCACTTTTCTTGTCGAGACACAACACACAATAAATCATTGTTAGGGCTCCACTTTGCAGCAGTAAAGATAAAACAAAACAGCAAATTTTCTCTCCATTTTTCTGCATTTTAATTGCTCGCCATATTTCAGGTTTTTTTATGGGGATTTTATGTCTATTTATGTTGCTGCATTCCTGCGCTATGTAGGAACAAGCCACGAAACGCTGACATATTCAGGAATCTTCATGTTTATGGGGCAAGTTTGGTAAATAGAAAAAAAAAAAATACCCTCAGCAGGAGAAGTTTATGCATTGGGATGCAGATGTGTCTTATATGGCTGCAACAGACAGCAAACGTCACAACATCCACCCCAAGCCAAGACGTTCATAAGATTTAGGGGTTAAAACCGCCAAGACAGGAGAATTCTAGTTTACATAGGAAAAGTTTGATGAGCTCTATCTTTATCAAATAGACAATGGGGGGCGGAATTCATACAAACCAGCACATCCCAGCGGCGACCCTCACCCCCATGGCTGCTGTAGATTAAGACATAATTTCTTTTTTGATAATTTGGTGCAGGCGGTGGCCCTGCCCCGATCCAGCCTACTATCAAAAAATTGGCAAAACCCCCCATCAATTTGCAACTATTTTTTATGACAATAACCATCATGACTCAAACTCTTACAAATGAGTGCTTTCAACAATATATCAATGCAGAAAATCCCTGAGGAAGGACAAACCCCAGAAGATCTGTTTTCTCCGATGTTCAGACAAAGTACATAGGAGCAGTATTATAGTAATTATATGATTGGACATAGGAGGTAGTATTATAGTAGTTCTATTCTTGTACATAGGGGCAGTATTATAGTAGTTATATTCTTGTACATAGGAGCAGTATTATAGTAGTTATATTCTTTTACATAAGGAGTAGTATTATAGTAGTTATATTCTTGTACATAGGAGGTAGTATTATAGTAGTTGTATTCTTGTACATAGGAGTAGTATTATAGTAGTTATATTCTTGTACATATGAGCAGTGTTATAGTAGTTATATTCTTGTACATAGGAGCAGTGTTATAGTAGTTATATTCTTGTACATAGGAGCAGTGTTATAGTAGTTATATTCTTGTACATAGGAGTAGTGTTATAGTAGTTATATTCTTGTACATAGGAGCAGTGTTATAGTAGTTATATTCTTGTACATAGGAGCAGTGTTATAGTAGTTATATTCTTGTACATAGGAGCAGTGTTATAGTAGTTATATTCTTGTACATAGGAGTAGTGTTATAGTAGTTATATTCTTGTACATAGGAGCAGTATTATAGTAGTTATATTCTTGTACATAGGAGGTAGTATTATAGTAGTTGTATTCTTGTACATAGGAGGTAGCATTATAGTAGTTGTATTCTTGTACATAGGAGCAGTATTATAGTAGTTGTATTCTTGTACATAGGAGCAGTATTATAGTAGTTGTATTCTTGTACATAGGAGCAGTATTATAGTAGTTGTATTCTTGTACATAGGAGGTAGTATTATAGTAGTTATATTCTTGTACATAGGAGCAGTATTATAGTAGTTATATTATTGTACATAGGAGTAGTATTATAGTAGTTATATTCTTGTACATAGGAGCAGTATTATAGTAGTTATATTCTTGTACATAGGAGCAGTATTATAGTCAATATTATAGACAATATTCTTATACCTAGAAGCAGTATTATAGTAGTTATATTCTTATAGATAAGGACCAGAATAATTTTTTAGATGGATTGCTGTAGATATTGGAAGTTATACAGTACAATCTTCATTATAGATGAATTACATGCTATATAATACATTTTCAGTTATTTCTGGCTCTGGTCATATAATAATTATCCCTAAAACTGATTTATTGATTATGATTATTTGAAATTCTTCGCTCAGGTCTTTTGCTTGTTTTTCCCCTGTCATCCTATTTCTTTATTATTCCGGTAATTTCAAAGATTTCAGATATTTTTTTTGCCATTTCTCCATTAGAATTTTTGAATTACTAAAGATTTAAGAATCTTGTGGCGGTCATGACCAGGAAAATTCATTTTTCTTTGACTTAGGTGTGATATATAGGTCTATAAGCAGTGGTGTTCAGGGTCCGTTATATCACTATTTACATCTAGATAATTTGCTGATGTTTGGGGGTCGGAGCTTGATTTATTGTTTCTTATTATCCACCACGAAGGGGTTAAGCAGATTTCCTGTTAACTGCCCAACAAACAGTCCCGTATTGATAATGTATTTATTTAACTCCGATTGCGCCTTATCACAAGGGAGCTTTTCATGTCATACACAGAGCCAGATTATGAGCGGTGCCAAGGAGCTCAGGCCACCAGCGCGCTGCCTTTATTTTCTTAAACTGTTCACATCGTCTTAGGTGAAGCTGTAGAAAACGGCGCTGAGCTTCTTATGTTTCTTAAAGGGGAAGCTCACTACATATAGCAAAATCCTTACTCTTGTTTCCATTGTCCCCATAAGTCTACAGGACGTGTGTCCCGGCTCGGGGTCACGACTAGTCGCATGCATCATGGGCAAAGTGCAGGGACAATACGTACATACAGGAGACTTGCAATAAATTGGACTATAGGCAAATGTGAAACATAGGAATTTCTTTTAAAAAAAAAAAAAAAAAGTATTCAGGTCCCTCTGAGCAATTCAAGGGAAAACAGTTTAACAATTAAGGTCTTATTATTCACTTCAACAGAATCTGAATGCAGCTAGCGCCCCCTGATGGTGGCTACAGGAACAGTTTTATTCAGATGGATGGTTGTGTGGCATGAAAAGTTGATTTCAGGTTCTTATAGGAGTATGGACAGATTTTAAATTAACCCCTTAATCTATGGCCACAACAGGAAGCACTCTAGACCCCCAAGGATATTACAGGAGAGGGTGTAGAGACATGGTGTTACCCAATTCTAATAGTCGCAGGAGAGATGTGGACACAGGGGGCATTGCCTAATACTAACAGGTACAGGAGAGGGTGGGAACACAAGAGGCAGTGACTAATACTGGTGATGTCAGAGGAGGGGGTGTAAAGACGGGATGTTATCCAATTCTAATATTTCAAAAGACAGAACGTGGACTCAGGTGGTGCCTAATACATGCAGCAAGCAGGGTCAATTTAACACATCAGTTGGCCCGGTATAAATTAACCCAGTTTAAGTATACGTTGTCCACCACCCTATCACCACTTGACTTCTCAATGGGCCCGACCAAGTATTTTCAGGGGGTGTCTTATTTTTTTCAAAGAAGAATTCACATATATTGCTAAATATAAAAATTAACATTTATTAAATACTGTACAGTATAAAGATATTCTTATAGATTTGTAGAGCAGGCAATTTTGGACACAGGGATACCTAACATGTACGGTATGTGTTTCACAGTATTTACATACTTTTATATGTGTTCTAGGGAAATGGGTTGATTTGAATTTTTAATACTTTTATTATATATACATATATATATACTGTATATATATATATATTCTTTTTTTGCATTTATTAACCCCCTGTAATACATTACAGACAGGCAACCTGCCTTCAAAAGAAATGACGATTTTTTGCAATGCAATTGCAAAGGTCTGATCACTAATGCAATGCAAAAAAATCTTCATTTCTTTTGCAGGCTGCATAGAGCAGCCTGCAAAAGAAAAGCACTGCAGACAGGCCAGGGAGCCTTTACAAGGCTCCGGCTGTCATGCCAATGTGACGTCGGCCCTGGAGCATGCTCCAGGTGCCGGCGATCACCGGCGCCAGAAGGGTTAATGCCCACGGTTGGTGTGGGCACCGACCGGAGGCATTAGCGCTGGATGTCTGCTGACACCAGCAGACACCAGGCGGCTATGGCGGCCGCCCGACTCCCGGGTGGCCGGCATAGTTAAACACCCGGCAGGATGCCTCCGGTCGGTGCCCACACACGCTCCCATAGAAATGAATGGAAGCGCCCGGCACGCCGATTAACCCCCCGCTTGCCGGCTACTTCCATTCATTTCTATTCACTATGCCTTACTTTCGGGGGAGCGCCTTATATTAGGCAAGGCAGCAAAATGTCTGCCATGCCTTACTTTCGGGGTACGTCCTATTTTCGGGGAAACATGGTAGTATAATGTCCCCCCTTCCAGTTCCCTCCACAATATTATGTTCTTCTAACAAACATCAAACTAACTGTAATACTCACCTCTCCTTGCTCACCTGCGGTCTCTGGACCAGAGTCTTCAGGGAGCTGCAGACGTGATGTAAGTGACATCATCACATTGCACCTACCGGAGAAAAGACTCTATGGTTAAAGTGACCTTGACAGGAAGTCACATGGACACAAAAAGTGGTATCTAATAGTCACAGTAGGGAATGTGGACCCCAGAGCTGTGGTAGCGCTACGTATTAGATTGCTATAAGGCCAGGGAGAACCTACTTTTAACCACCTCATTCTAACATCTACAGAGAGTCTAGCCATTTGGTGACCACTCCCTCTTGGCAATTTGCTAATCATTGTTGGTAGTGATGACCATGGTAGCCTTGGATGATGGCCTCTATGATTTGTTACATTGCCCCATTGCTCACAGATCTCAGATAAGAATCTGGATTTTAGTATTTTCACTGTGATAACAGGCCACATCATGCTGCAGCTGCCTCCAGTCTCCGGACGCGCCGTCCTTCAGCTTCTCCCAATTATAAACCCTGCTGGCCCTTTCAGCGCCGTCGAGCACGGTGGAAATTGTTTTGCCAATTTTAATTAGCGACTGATTATGTTGTTGGCTTTCAAGGCAGGATCAGGGTAAATATCTAAATGAACTTGTTACGATTTCCCTGGTAAGAGGAGGCGGCGCGAAAAGCGTTTCTTCCATATTCGCAATCTGTGTCTTCTGATCCTTGACATGTTAATTAGACAATTCTGATGCAGGTGGAGGGGTATGGGTTGCAGGCGGCCGTATGTCACCCCCCTCCCATCCCCCTTCACGGTGCAGCTGCTGAAGCAGGGGCCGCGGGAAGAGATGACCCATCGCTACGTTGTTGCAGACATCTTTTCTTAAAGGAGCACTTTATGCTTCAATACGCTGCAGCTTTACCCTTCATGGAGCCTGCAGAGTCCAAACAACAAACCTCTATATGTCACCTCGCAGTAATAACACGGGCAACAATGTCACCTAAACTTACAGAAGTAACTGTATTTACTGATCCAGCATTACACATGCTCCAGTCACATCCAATGCTGCAAGCACTGACAGTAGTGCAACATCAGAGCTAGGGTTAGATTGAGCTAGGGTGTTAGGTCGTACAATTGACAGCTGGGTGACAGCACTTACCTGTTTCCAAGGAAACCTTTCTTATCACGGTTACAACAGTTTCCAATAAGACTCATGAAAATTTTGAGTGCAGCTTTGGTTGTGACATGAAAAGAATTAGACAGTAAAACATCTCGTGTACAAGTTACATCTGTCACACAGCAGTGCAATGAACCAGGACAAGTATTCAGATTCAGTAGGGAGGGGGTGGCGAAGTGAACTACCCAATTTATTTCAAGGGAGGAGGAGGCCGTGCCACTTTTTGATCCCCTTACACCGCCTCCTGCTACCCAAAGTGTTCCCTTTCTCCCCAACAAAAAATTATGTCCCTGTATATGAAATGGCTTATTCTCCAGATGTCAACGATATTACATATGGGAAAGGGGGGGTTAATACAACAGCCAGAACCTCAGCAGATCAGCTGTGTGGCAAATGCGACGATCGCAGCATCTTAAGATTAATGTCATTGCACTATCCTAAGGGTCAATATTATTAAAGTGGGTAAAACTTAATATTCCTGCTAACGCCTCTCTACAGAGTATCGACCACCCACTTATTCCATACAGTATAATAGCCCCACAATAGTATCCCCCCATGTGGTACAATGGCCCCAATTAGTGCCCACCATACAGGAGTATTAGTATAGTACTGTACTGCTCCCGTGCTGTAGGTGCAATGCTGTGACGTGTCGTGTGCCAAAAGCAGGAAGGGGCCAAAGGGTAGAGAGGTAAGTAGATGCCTAATAGTCTACAAGCTGGAAAATGGTAGAGCAGCACGCATACGGCTTTCTGCTCTACCAGTAACAACCAAGTTCTGCACCAAGTTGTTAAAATTAGGACTGGACCAGAGAACCGGATAGTAAAGAAGGGGGTCAAACTAAGAAGGAACAGTCATTGATCTAACAGGGGAGCAGAGATGTCCTACAGACATTCACAAAAATAGCAGGATTGTGACCACAGCTCTGGGTGTGACTGGAGACAATCAGGTTAGGAGATTCTCACAGGTCAGATGACTGCTCCCAGCATAAATACTAGTCACAGAGAAAGGCTCCATATTTCAGTAGTGCCAGGTGGATGGCGGTAGGGGCTGCCCCGTGGTTACGACAGATGGTTGGAGAAGCGATGAGCTGGAAGGACGATGGCAGAAAAAGGTGAAGCGTGCGGTTTATTTAACTGGGTTAATGGTGTGTGTAATAGGAGGACAAATCCGTCAAACCATTTACCAGCTCACCACCGGCCGCTACGTTTGTCTGAACTCGGGATAGTCAAGCACATCAGAAATTGTGTGTAATGACAGAGCAGGAGACATCATCCTGTGCAGAGTCTTAAAGGATCCCGATTCATTCAAGAGAATGGGAGCTGTTATAGCACTGCATGGCCACTACACAGTGGATGGCGCTGTTTGCTGTGCTTAGAACAGGGGATTCAGTGGGCCAGGTGTCAGAAATCCAACAATCCCTTAAATATTTTTGCTCATAATTTGCACTGGTGGGTGTCACTGCAGAACATCACCCATCTTTTCACATAGCCTGTATGGATTATAAACATGTCAAGCTGTTATAACTCCGTTTCACACTGGTTGGCCTGTATGTCACTCTTCCCTATTCAATTTCATGACCCCAACATCTCAGAATGAACAATTATAGGACAAAGCTCCAGCACAAGACAAACCAACCTGCAAGCTATAACCACCAATATAAGCAGTGGCCCTGCACGAGATCCCCAGTGGACCAGCTCTATATGAGGCAATGCTATATTGGGGTGCTGAAAACTCATCATCAGAAGCCACAGCGCCCCCTACCTCTACATCAGAGGGCAGGACACAGGAGGCGCCTTTACTTCCCCAGTCACCTCCGGACTCACTTCATTTGTGTAAAATTGACTTTAAAGATAATTAAAGAATTGAGAAAATTCAATTTCTTCACCCCTGAGGCTCCGTGGAGTGATGTTTGTGCAGGAAAGTCAAACACAACGCAGTAACAGCGGCAGCAGCGAAGGTTTGTGAGATATTAATTTTGCCGGGAGCAGTTAAATGTTTATTTCAATAAATTTCCTGGAAATAATTTGCGATTGACTTCGTGACTCGCCAAGTTCTGGGGACAAAAAGACTCCGTAACCTACAGGGAGCAGTGTTGGCCTGATGTACAGTCATGGTCGTAATTTTCTCCTGAAAATGAATTATTTCTCCCAAAAATTATTGCACTTACATGTTTTGCTGTACAAGTTTATTTATTCTGTGTATTGGAACAAAAAAAATGATATAATTTCATGCAAAACTCCAAAAATGGGACGGACAAATTCACTGACACCCTCGACTTAATAGTTTGTTGCAGACAGTTTGGAAAATTAAGTGAAATTCGATCACTTCCTATAACCATCCACAAGCTTCTTACACCTCTCACCTGGAATTTTGGACCCTCCAAAATTTTGCAAACTCCTCCAGGTCTCTCATATTTGGCGGCACCTTCTCCTCTCCCAACAGTAATTGTAAGATCTCTCCACAAGTGTTCGATGGGATTGAGTTCTGGACTCATTGCGGCCACTTCAGAACCCTCCAGCGCTTGGTTTCCATCCATTTCTGGGGACCTTCTGGGGTATGTTTGGGGTCAATGACCCATGACATTGGGAGCAAACACAGCTTTCTGACACTGGGCTCTACCAGTGGCGTAAATAGGAATGGCGGGGTCCTGTGGCAAACTTTTCACATGTCGCCCCCCACCAACCGACGCCCTCAACTGACCCCCTCCTCCACATTCCTGCGCACTCTATTATGTCCCTTAGTGGCCCCTGCACACAGTATTATGTCCCTTAGTGGCCCCTGCGCACAGTATTATGTCCCTTAGTGGCCCTTGCGCACAGTATTATGTCCCTTAGTGGCCCCTGCGCACAGTATTATGTCCCTTAGTGGCCCCTGCACACAGTATTATGTCCCTTAGTGGCCCCTGCACACAGTATTATCCCCAATAGGGGCCCCTGCACACAGTATTATGTCCCTTAGTGGCCCCTGCACACAGTATTATCCCCAATAGTGGCCCCTGCACACAGTATTATGTCCCTTAGTGGCCCTGCACACAGTATTATCCCCAATAGTGGCCCCTGCACACAGTATTATCCCCAATAGTGGCCCCTGCACACAGTATTATCCCGCCTAGTGGCCCCTGCACACAGTATTATCCCCCTTAGTGGCCCCTGCACACAGTATTATCCCCCTTAGTGGCCCCTGCACACAGTATTATCCCCCTTAGTGGCCCCTGCACACAGTATTATCCCCCTTAGTGGCCCCTGCACACAGTATTATGCCCCACTGTGAACACCCATAATTATTATACTCTGGGGTCTTTTCAGACCCCAGAGTATAATAATCGGAGACCCGGGGGGGATTAAAAACATAAACTACTGTTTCTTACCTGTCCCCGGCTCCTATGCGGTCTTCTCCACTGCTGTCCTTCAATGATGTCAGACGTCACATGACCCAGGACGCAGGCCGGGTTCATGTGACGTCAGACAAGTATGAAGGAGGCCTGGCAGGATCGTGAAGAGGTAAGTAACAGTGTTTTTTACATTTCTTATCTCTCCCGGGCCTTCGATCATTATACTCAGAGGTCTGCAAAGACCCCCATGTATAATGATAGTGTATGTGGGGCCCACGGTGTCACTTACCGATCCCGGCCCAGTCAGGATCGGTAAGTAAATAGGGCCCGTAACGGCCTATAAAAAAAAAAACAAAAACAAAACAAAACGCAGCGGTAGCGGCTGTCACTGGGCCCCCTTATGTCCCGGGCCCTGTGGCAGCTGCTATGGCGGTAGTTACGCCACTGGGCTCTACATTGTGATCCAAAATCCTTTGCTAATCTTTAAATTTCATGATGCTTTGCACAGTCAAGGCACCCAGTACCAAAGTCGACAAAACAACCCCAAATCCCCTCTGATCCCCCATACACGACTGTTGGTCCTGTGCGCTTTTCTTTGTAGGCTTTATTCCGTTTTCGGTAAACAGTAAGATGATGGGCTTTACAAAAATGTTCTGTCTTGGTCTCCTCTGTCCACAAGACGTTTTCCCAGAAGGATTTTGGCTGTAAACTGCAGTCTAGATTTTTTTTATCCCTCTTTTGTCAGCAGTGGGGTCCTCCTGGGTCTCCTGATGGATAGCTGGCGCTGACACTGATGCCCCCTGAGCCTGCAGGACACCCAGAATTTCTGTGGCACTGCTTACGCTAGGTTCACACCTGCGTTCAGGGTCTCCGTTCTGTGCTTTCCGTCTTCTGCATGCCAGAAGACGGAAACCACAGACCGGGTCCGGCTGTGTTTTATGCTCTCCGCCGCGAAACCGGTTTTTTAAATCCGGACACAGAGTACTGCATGTCCGACTGTGTCCGGATTATAAAACCCGGTTTCGTGGCGGAGAGCATAAAACGCTCACTGCCGCACAGCTTTCTCACCCATTCAAATGAATGGGTGAGAAAGACTCCTGCAGGTTTCCGTCTCCTGCTCTGTTTTATATAGGAAACGGAAACCTGCAGTACAGAGAGGAGAACGCAGATGTGAACGAGCCCTGAGCCACCATCCGGATGATCGTGTGTTACAACCTTTCATCATGTTATTCTCTTCCGTCCACAACTAGGGCGATTGGTTACAGTACAGTTTTGGATTATGTTGCACATAATGGACAAAGGAACATGAAGATCTCTTGAGATGGACTTGTAAACTTTCACAATTTTGATTCTCAAGTCCTCAGACAATTCTCTTCTCTTTCTGTTCTCCATGCTTATTGTAGCACACAGACACACAATGCAAAAATGAGCCAATTTATCTCTTATCTGGTTTTGGGTGATTTTTCTATTGCCCACACCTGTTACTCACCACAGGTGAGTTTGAATGAGCATCACATGCATGACACAGTCAAAAATTGTGATAAGGTGTCTGCAATTTTGTCAGGCCCATTTTTGGAGTAGTGTGTGAAATTATGTCCAATTTGGGCGATTTGGAAGACAACAACAAAAAATGCTAAGGAAATAAACATGTGTATAAGAAAACATGTGCGATTGCAATAATTTTCTTGGAGAAATACTTCATTTTGAGGAAAAATTTCAAGGGTGCCAACACTTACAGCCATGACTAAGTGAGCAAGCCCAATATACCAACAGTTGTGGATCATGACGAATGACGCCAGCGATCCCCTTTGTAATGCTGCTACAGCTACCAATGACCCCATCAACCTCAAAGGCACCTAAATAGAACAATTATATCAGTCCTATTCAGTGCATGCGAATTCTGTACAGTGTCAGATTATAGTATTGTGCCCATTATACTGAAGCATCAGATAGGACAGCAGTGCACCCCAGTGGTCAGAAGGGAGAATACACTGCTCTATAGCCTGACATTTTAAGATACATACTTTTAAAAAAAAAAAAAAAAAATGTACAAAATGTTTCCAGACTTAATCGGGCCGTGCCACATAGATTATAAATAGGAGGGCAGAGGGGGCAACAGAAGGATAAGAGACAAGGTAAGCACAAAGCGATAGACAGGGGGTGAGAAGAAGGTGACACCTACCCAAACTGTGCACCAAACACAAGTGTGTAAATGTAAGATCTATACAATACAAATGAGTGGTTTATATTGCACGGTCCCCCTGTTTGTATTGACTCCATCTACACAATGAGGCAAATACAAAAACAGTGCGAGGAAGTGAGAAGTTATAACACACTAGACAATCCAGTAGTGACAATGAGACGAGTGGATGGACAACACGGACAAGCACAGGTCTTACCTCTCAGACGCTGCCATGCCTTCTGTGCACCACTACATGGAGGACACCCATGGACTTCACACAAGATGCCGAGGTCTCTTCAGTCTGTTATAAGAAGTGTGTATAAATGGGAATAAAAACACACCAATTCCAAAATTGGTCCCTACACAATTCTTGGACTTTGCCATTTCCCCTTGGCTCTGCACTTACCTTTGGCAATCCAGTGGCCTGATGAAGGTCCAAATAAGACAGAAACATTACAGGAATCTTTGTCTGGATTGGATATGAATAAAATACCCTAGATTTTTTTTTTTTAGTTGAATTTCATTTGTAAATACCTGAAGAAGGATCCTCTGTGCACGTTATCATTTCTGTAGCCAATAAAGCGTTGCATTGCTGAGTGCGGGAATTCCTGTAGACGCCAATAAAAGACACAGGGAAAAAAAAAAGAGGCTACCAGAATTTTTTTGTTTCGATTTTTAATTTTTTTTTAACAAAAATAATTTATGTTGCGTTGTATTTCCTGCCTCATGCACGAAAAAGGCCATAAAATAAAATAAAAAACACGCGCAGGTGTCCTCACTGCTCTATCACAAGACGTCTTTATACAAACATGGCACAAGTCAGGGCTGCTGCCGCCGCCGCCGTATCGCGGGAGGAGCATGGCTGTCTCTAATAAGCGCGGACACAAGCAATTTGTCCCGTTATCTCTTTTTCCAGCCAAGAGTAATGTAACAAAGCGATGGCCGCCGTAGCCACACGCCACATAGCGACGCTCCTCGCCAAACACAGAGCGTCTACAGACTACACATAAGAATCTACCGTACAGGAGGCCGCTGTCCAGTCACCGGGAGGGAAAATACAGAACAAGGGAGGATTTTGCGTTACCACCGGGCAACAATATGCTGAACAAGCAGGGCACTTTTGTGCCATTTACTCACTACATGGATATACTGAACGCTCACAGTATGGAAAGGTGTCCAGAAATCTCCTACACAGATCAAACCTACAGACGGAAACAGCCCTTAATATATCATTCAAGTATCGCAAGTAACAAATAGAACAATAAGTTTGGCTCTTAAAGGGGCAGCGCCAAATATTGGATTTAATGGAATCTAGAGGGGAGAGGGCGTGTGCAACCTGGGATTAGGTCTTGCAGAAGCCAACGTTGGGAGATTTATTTCTAAAAGGAAAACTCCACCTTTTCAGAACCTAGAATGTATGGCCTTCTAGGAGGTTTAGGCACAACCCCATGTCCACATGACCCCCTGTCACTATTATTAGGTGGCACTACGTGACGTTTTATGCGACACTACCATCCCAACAGTGTCCACATATCCTCTGGGTCCATGTGATCTGCTATGACTATTAATATTAAGCACCACACCGTTTACATCTCCCCCTGTGACCAGGGCCGGCGTCAGCACACGGAATAGTCGGGCAAGTGATGCATACCTCCCAACCGTCCAGATTTCCACGGGACATTCACAATTTCGGTGTTCTGTCCCGGTCGCCATGTCCCGATTTCAACTCAGATCTGCGTCCTCCGGACGCAGATCCGAGTTAAATACATATACGCGACTAAAGCAAGGAGCTGTCACGGCTCAGCTCCTTGCTTTGCCGCGGCGCCCCGACTAGTGGCTGTGTAAGCGCGATGTGATGACGTCACATCGCGCCTAGAACTCTGTTAGTGACACTGCGGCCAGAGCAGCGGGGAAGCATTGGAAGGAGAGTATACGTGGTTTTTGTGTTAAACACTGAGGGGAACATAATGAAGGGGGCCCATGAAACTGGGGGCAGAGATGGGGGGACATCAATCTGCGGGCAGAGATGGGGGAACATGATTCTGCGGGCAGATTTGAGGGACATGATTCTGAGGACAGATATGGAGGGGAGACATGTAACTGGGGACAGAGATGGGGGCACATGAAACTGGGGGAGAGATGGAGGGGGGACATGAAAAATGAATGAGAATGGGCAGAGTAAACATAAAAGTGGGTGGAGCTAAATTTGTCCCTCTTTCGGTTCTTCAAAAGTTGGGAGGTATGCTGATGCCTGGCTGCCGTCAGCAACCCCCAGCCGACTCACTCATCGCTCCGGGGCGTCTTCGTCGGCCGGCTGCGTAGGTGATGCCGTTCTCCTGCGACAATTACCGGTAGGCATCACCACCTCACTGGTGTATTACTATTAGCTAATGTGATTATGTGACCCCCATGTTCAAACCCCCTCTCAATATTAGGCATTAAACATGTGACCTCTTGTGACTACTCATATTAAGCAACACTACCGCATCCACGTGCCCATTAGGCCCCATCCCGTTCCCACGTGACCATCAGTGTTTAGGCATCACCCCCTTTCTGTGTCAACATCAAACCATGCAGGTTAGGTTGGATTTAGGAGAGGTAGATTTACTTAGTCTGACCTTAATAACCACGCTGTAAGAAATACAGAGGTGGGGCCCACTAGCTAACACACTTGAAGATGTGACTGTGCCCCCTAGTGGATCCATGCCAAGTAGGGACCTCCGCTGAGCCAATGCATTCTAGGCGCTGCCTTTACTTAATCCATTCTGCTTTAACGCAATGGTTTCTCCGAGATCTCAAGTCTAGGTCAGAGGGATCGGTGGACCATGCTCTAGGAATCTTATTGTTGTGGTAAAAGTGGTATTCTCCTTTAAGAGTCGTACACACAAGGGTTTAACGCACATCAGCACAATACACCTCTCCCGTCCTGGACTCCTGCACTGGGTACACTGTAACAAGCCACCAGCTGTGGAAGCAATGATATGAAGAATGTCATGACAGCTCTAAAATCTGGCACTAAGGTCAGACCCCTACTCGCCAGGGACCAGACTATGAACACTGCTTTAAAGGGGTTGTCCCACTATACTGCTAGTTTATGTGGATTTAAGACTTTTCCTAAATACATTGCTTTATCAAAACTGCTTTATTTGTCAGCTATCCTAATTTATTCACTTCATTGTTGATACTGCGTGTCTATGGCCACTGGACTTATCTGCTCATTTCCCAAGTGACATAGCTGCCTGCTCTCAGGGGGGGAGGGAGGGGCTGACAGGCAAAGGAGCTCCTCAGATAGGGGAGGGGGAGGTGAGATCTCTAGGATTACTGTGCTGTCTATCTTCAGCTTTTCCACTTATCAGCCGGTTTAATTGAATTTGGCTGATAAGGGCTGAGATAAGGAGTTCGTTACCTCTGTATGTAATGCAAGCTGACTCAAATCCATGTCTGCTACATCAGTTTCCACATCAGCTTTATACTGTGGTAATGCATTTACAACCAATCCCTCATTACTGACTGCAAACATAGCAGATAGCAGAGCAAGTGAAACCCTGCCCACCAATGTGCCGAGAAATCCAGGAAGTGAAGAGAGCACAACAGCCTGCAGGCTGCCGAATAAGAGTTATGGGAATACCCCTTTAAAGGAAAAGTCTGTCTGCAGCTCAGTCTTAACCGTAGTTTAGAGCACAAAGCACATTACTGAAGACAACGTCAGACATGAACGTTCACACATTTCAGGTTGTGTCCTGATCTGGTCAGGCCCTTGAAGGATAATATGCCTATCCTTGTACAGGACGCCTGGGGTAGTCACACCTCCCACCAGGACACACAGGACAACGTACAGCAAACCTCCCAAAAAACAACTTCCCCTGCAAAAATACAAGCATGGACCAGACCATTGCTGCTACTCTACACAAAACCAATGGTACGTTCCTGACAATACTCCAAGACTGACAACCAACGCAGACCAAAAACCCTGTCGGGACAAAGACGGGGACACACAACAGTTAAAGTGCTGCTACTTCTTTTAAAACATTATTTTACAGGTTAAATCTGTTTTCTGCTCCTGTCACATCCAAAGCTGCACTCACAAATCTGCTGCCTCCTAATAAAGCAAGTGACCCTGTGAGGGCAGTTAGAATGGGAGGAAGCAGTACCAGAACTGAATGTTATGTCTATCTTATCTGTGAAACGATGCTGAGCAGTAGCGCTCCACTTTAACACATAGTGCAGATAAAGCCTCCTCCGCAACCAATCAGCTTTCATTTTCTGGACTCCCAGCAGACGTCTGATTGGAAGCCACACGTGACATCATTGCTATTCCCTGCCGGTACGAGGATCCGCTGCACGGTGATCACCAGAGATAAGACAATGCATAGATTTAAAGGGGAAGTCCAACCAAATCATACCAGATCACTAGGCTTGGCTTCACTAGGGCACGGATCAGCAACCTTCGGCCTACCAGCTTTTGTGAAACTACATCTCCTCAGGACTCCACGCCATTTTTCTTCTATGTTACGTGGTGTTCCCCTTTAAGGGCTCCTCTATGCAGCAGTCACGCCACGCCCCGGAGGGTCCACTCCACCCTTTTCCTCCCATCCTTATTATTTTGGTTTTTGATTCTACAAAAATATAAACTTTAGCGACTCGGTAAAATCCTCTCCTGGTACCGCCAAAATAAAATAACATCAAAAGTAAAAACACAAATTTGTACAATCGGTAGAAACTGAACACGACCTATGACCTATGTACAAGCCCAACCCCAGATAAATTAATGCACGGCAAATCCACAGCAACATCTTCTGCAGGCGGACGGCCTGGTGACCACCAGCAGGTTATAAAGCACTTGTTCTGGTGACCGGCCATCGCTCCTAGGATTTCCTAGTGACTACAGCAACAAGGTGAACACAGTGATAGCGAATAGAATAAGTTATAGTCTCCGGATCAGACGCACGGCCCCTTACCCCGCCAGTGGAGAACTGTGGATTGTGAATACTCGACGTCCCCATCTCATCGCGCCTACTTTCTGGGGTTCAGAAGTGGCAACACTTAAAACAGCTCCCCTATATACACAGTCATGGGAGCAGACAGCCCGGGCGCATCATTTACAGCATCTCGCTGAGTGGTAGGTGAAGGGGGTTTGGTGTGGCCTGGCGTCGTACCCTGATGATGTAATGAAGAAGCACAGGATGGCCCCCGGAGACCTGTACACAATATTCAAGTAATTGAGATCCTCCTTCCTCCCTCTTCAGCATCGCTTCACAAGTCCGTCGACGTTCGCTTTTTCATGCTCCGTCTCTGGGCCAGATTAGAGGCTGCAACGGGCTCCAGGACCGGCTGAAACGTCTTGTGGTTCAATGCAGAATATGTGGCAGCCATGGCTCCCTGGAAGGGTAAAGAATGTTACAGCAAGGTTGGAGGCCTACATGAATATTCTACAGATTTTGGAGATTTTTTTTTTTTTTGCTTTGTACCTTGACCAGGTGAGGCGCGTCCTGTCTGTTGAGCTGGTAATGGGGGAGCTGGTCTCGGCAGGCAATCCAGGAATGCTTCAAGACCTTCTCTGCGGTGTAACGCTGGTGAGGGTCGACGTGGAGCATGTGCGACAACAAATCCTTACAGCACAGAAAAGAGACAATCGGGTAAGTCACAGGTCAGGGACGTGTAAATCAGCAGACACCCTGGGGGGAGGGGGGGAATTCTGTAATTTTATATTTCAGGATATAATTAAAAATAAATATCTTAAAAAATCTGGTTCTTAGGTCTTAAATTTCAATTTCAGATAAAAGATCACATCACTGTGTGACGAAAAAAAAAAAATGTTTGGTGTGCTGTGCAATAATTGAAAGCCCTAAAATGAAAGGTATATAAGAGGACTTACGACTGCCTAATGTGTGCATCACTCCGTACCTTATACAGAACTATTGCAGCCTCTCCCTGCACCGCACTGCTGCCCATCCCGCCATACATTACACAAGACTTGCCAGAAGAACCAATCCCCCATGCTAAGACTTGCAGGAGATGCATAAAGACTGGGCCAGGAGGAAGCACGCAGAGGTAACCGAAGCTAAGGTTAACCTCACTGTGATTGTCTGGTCAAGGGAATGAACAGAAACCGTGTGACCTAGCTTGATTTATTAATTGGTTTGAGTCTTCCCTGACCTGATGGCAGCACTTGACCCAGTACGGACTATTCAAATGACTCATTGGTCTGCTCACATGTTCCCTGTCCAGACGGTCACAGTGAAGTTAACCCTTGCTAAATTTAGCTCTGCTTGCTTCCTCCCAGCTGTGCCGGGAAAATATAGCTCATGCCACGCGTGGCACATGGGTCAGGAGTTGCCGACCCAAATGAAAAAGACAGCGCTCATCCCAACCATAAACATCTTGTTTAAATCTGTGCATGTCAATCCCTTTGAGCTCAATGGTAAGAAAACTGAATAAAGCAAAAAAAAAAGTGGAATCCAGCGCAGTAAAAACACATCTAAAATGTTATCAGTCTCTTCCATCGTTCTGGAGGCATTTTGGCTGCTCAGGTCACGGAGGTCTGTACATATTGGTTCCTGCTCGGATCTCTTAAGCTCCAGCCGCAGCATTTCTGTTGGGTCAGGTCTGTGACCGATTCTTGTCTTTTTCAGCCATTCTGATGTAGATTTGCTGCTGTGCTCAGGTCTTTGTCCTATTACATGACCCAATTTGACCCCAGCTTTATCTACTGTATAGAGAGCCTCACATCTGATTCTACAATATGACACAGAGGAATTCATGGTCCACTCAAAGACTTCAGGGTGTCCGGATCCTGTGGCTGCAGAACAAATCCAAATGCTCCCCCCTCCATTCCTGGGTCTGAAACATGGTATGAGGGGATTTTACTAGATGTAATTCTGTATAGTATGAGTCTCCTCTGTCCAAAAGACATTGCTCCATACTTGTTCAGTCTCTCTCTAGACAACTCTTCCACACACACCATAGTCTTTTTGTATTGTCTATAGTCTATTGTACTGTCATGTACCTAAACATGTTACGCGCTCACCAAGGCCTGCAGAGTCTGTTATGCGGTGTTATAACTATTCCTAGATTGAAGGGCAGCAACAATTACTTCCGTAAGATCATTGCTGATGTCTTTCCTCCTTGACAGTGTGTTAACAGAAACCTAGTCAGCAAACTGCCAAAACTTCTGCTTTTTACAGAGGCGCTCACATTTGTTCATGATCAGTTTATCAATGACATGCTGATGGGATCTGACTGCTACTGCAGGGACTTAAATAATGACTCGATCTGAAGTTGGAGTTACCTGATATTAAGACCGTCAAAAGACCAAATTTTTTAAGATTATGTCCTGACACAAAACAAATTCAAAGAAGGTGGGGCTGCTGGTTTTCTCATGACTATATACCCAAGGACGGTGTGCTTACTTTTGCAGCGTCCGACACTGTATCCCAATTCCCTCCGCTCAGCGAAAAATTTCCACTTCCTATTCGCAGTAAGATTTCTTCAGGAGTGTCGTTGGGTCCATTGGCAAAAGGCGTGTACCTGTTATTATGGAGAAGACAGATCAGACTTTGGGGAGGGTGTGAAGTCATAGGTAAACAACAATACACAGAGACCTGGACTTGGCAGACATTGGAGGAGTTACTAGACATAACTGTTGGCCACTACCAGTCTTACCCTGCTAGCATGGTGTACAGGAGGACACCGAGACTCCAGATGTCGCAGGCAGCGTCGTATCCCTGCCTCATCAGAACCTGCAAACAAGAGCATAACATTGTCCATCAACAGAAGGTAAACCAGAGCCCACCAACAACAGCAAGGAGAGCAGAACAACTATAGAAGAGCTGGATATACAAGATATATAGCCAGGTCTGACAACACCGCACTCTACTATGACTGCAGCCTGTGTTTTATGGCACAATAGAAGTCATCCAATGAATGGCCGCCAGAGAAATTATACAGTGGTCAACTGGCTCTACAGGCCCCAGTTATCAGCCATGTCAAAGGGGGGGGGGCGGAGACTGACTGTAGGACAAGGGAATACAACGTAATACTCTCTGCTGTCAGCCATGTCAGGAAAGGAGAGGAGAAGCTGACTGTAGGACAGGTGAATACAATCAATTACTATCTGTTATCAGCCATGTCAGGAGAGGAGGCGCGACTGTAGGACAGGTGAATACAATCTATTACTATGTTACCAGCCATGTCAGGAGAGGAGAGGCTGACTGTAGGAAAGGAGAATACAATCTATTACTATCTGTTGTCAGCCATGCCAGGAGAGCCTGACTGTAGGACAGGTGAATACAATCTATTACTCTCTGTTATCAGCCATGTCAGGAGAGGAGAGGCTGACTGTAGGACAGGTGAATACAATCTATTACTATCTGTTATCAACCATGTCAGGAGGGGAGAGGCTGACTGTAGGACAGGTGAATACAATCTATTACTATCTGTTATCAACCATGTCAGGAGGGGAGAGGATGACTGTAGGACAGGTGAATACAATCTATTACTATCTGGTATCAGCCATGTCAGGAAGAGAGGCCGACTGTAGGACAGGTGAATACAATCTATTACTCTCTGTTATCAGCCATGTCAGGAGGGGAGAGGCTGACTGTAGGACAGGTGAATACAATCTATTACTATCCGTTATCAGCCATGTCAAGAGAGGAGAGGCCAACTGTAGGACAGGGGAATACAATCTATTACTATCTGGTATCAGCCATGTCAGGAAGAGAGGCCGACTGTAGGACAGGTGAATACAATCTATTACTCTCTGTTATCAGCCATGTCAGGAGGGGAGAGGCTGACTGTAGGACAGGTAAATACAATCTATTACTATCTGTTATCAGCCATGTCAGGAGAGGCTGACTGTAGGACAGGGGAATACAATCTATTACTATCTGTTATCAGCCATGTCAGGAAGAGAGGCCGACTGTAGGACAGGTGAATACAATCTATTACTCTCTGTTATCAGCCATGTCAGGAGGGGAGAGGCTGACTGTAGGACAGGTGAATACAATCTATTACTATCCGTTATCAGCCATGTCAGGAGAGGAGAGGCCAACTGTAGGACAGGGGAATACAATCTATTACTATCTGGTATCAGCCATGTCAGGAAGAGAGGCCGACTGTAGGACAGGTGAATACAATCTATTACTCTCTGTTATCAGCCATGTCAGGAGGGGAGAGGCTGACTGTAGGACAGGTGAATACAATCTATTACTATCCGTTATCAGCCATGTCAAGAGAGGAGAGGCCAACTGTAGGACAGGGGAATACAATCTATTACTATCTGGTATCAGCCATGTCAGGAAGAGAGGCCGACTGTAGGACAGGTGAATACAATCTATTACTCTCTGTTATCAGCCATGTCAGGAGGGGAGAGGCTGACTGTAGGACAGGTGAATACAATCTATTACTATCTGTTATCAGCCATGTCAGGAGAGGAGAGGCTGACTGTAGGACAGGTGAATACAATCTATTACTATCTGGTATCAGCCATGCCAGGAGGCAAACAGCTGACTAATGTCCATCAATGTGAAGAGTTGACAGGACCTCCGCTATCCCCAGGATTGTTGCTTTCTGACTGTCTTCTAACGCTCTTGCACTGTAATATACATAATTTAGAGCCTGTGGCTGCTGCTCTCTCCTTTCCCCATGCTTTATATTACCACTAAGTGATCAGTCAAATCTGAGATGAAGAATGGTGTAGCACAAAGAGGCGGCTCAAGTCTCATCTTAAGTGGGTATGACGCAATGTGATCACTGGTTATTATGTATGTATTGCCTTTTTACCTCTGGGGCCACAAAGTTGGCAGTGTAACAAGGTGTCAGGAGGAGGCCGTTCTCTCCCCTTAGCTGCTTAGCAAACCCGAAGTCACATATCCTGATGGAGTCTGCATTACTGGAGTCATCCATGTACAGGATGTTACTGGGTTTTAAGTCCCGATGAACCACCTGGAAAAGAAGAAAAAAAAAATACTGTAACCGATTGCAGTTTACTAGTGCTCTGACACTTAGGGCTCGGCCCATCAGCTGTTAAAAGAGGCTGCAGCATTAGGAAGGGCGCTGCGCCCTCTTCACATACAACCAAGTGCAATCCTGTATTTGTAGTGCAGTTGAGCTCGGTATCACAGCTCACCCCTTTACAAGAAATATGGTCGATGAATGTGACATCACAGCCTGCGGAGCAGACGTAATGCTAATGGAGCTGATCAGCCTGGAAAACCTCTTTCACTTTCATTTGGGGCTACATCCTCTTGAGTGTGTCACGTACCCCTTGGCAATGCAGGTAGTCCACAGTCTTGGTGATTGTGTATAGGACGGCGCCGGCCTCCCGCTCGGAGAAGAACTTCTGCCTCAGTATGCGATCGAGTAATTCTCCTCCCTTCATCAGCTCAGTAACTAGATAGACGTAGCGGCCGTCGTCATCGTACACCTGCAAATACCAGAAACCGTCAACGGGAAAATCGGACACAAGCGGAAAATAAGATGATGTCTATGATCAGCTCTTACATCCTTCAAGGTAATGATGTTCGGATGCTGCCCATAACGCATTAGAATCTCAATCTCTTCCGATGGGTCTCGCTTACTCTTGTCTATGATCTGAAAAAAACAGGAGCAGACTGTAAGAGGCTGAGAACAGAGGACAAAAGCTCAGCTCTGGATACAAGTCACATCAATGCAGACTTTCAGCCTCTGGATATAAACAATACTTCTATTCACTAACAGCAAGTAGGGATCTCAATAATGGAAAACATTCTGCGAATTTCAGTAACCAATGACTAAGTAATTGTCCCCTACAGTACCTTCACAGCGTACTCCATATTTGTGGCCCTCTGAATACACCGTTTGCAGATGGAGTAAGAACCGACGCCGATGTCTTCCTTCAGGTCATAGATATCTGTGAACTGTGCACGGCTTCCATGAAATTGCTATAAAAAAAAATTAAAATGAATACATTTAGTCATATATATATATATATATATATATATATATATATATATATATATATATATATATATATCTCCTAAAGTGAACCCGCCCCGCCACATTGCTGACTGCACAGATCTGGCTTCACCCCCACCCCGAAACTGCACAAACCCAGTTTCACGCCCGCTGCAACGCGACAGCACAGACCCAGACTACACCCCCTCCCCCCCTGCTCAGCTGACTACACAGACCCAGGCTTCACCCCCCCTCCATCTGACTATACAGACCCAGGCTTCACCCCCCCTGCTCGGCTGACTACACAGACCTGGCCCTTCCAGTTACCTGTACAATTGGGAGAACGTTCGTGACAGAAGAGATTTTATGCTCCTCGATGGAAGAAGGCGCCACAAAGCTGAAGCCTTTGAAGAGTTGGTGAGCATTGGCGCTGGGCGGGACGCCCGGAGAATCTGCAGAACAAGATAGAGACGTTACGGGCAAAGAATAGCAAAATTCTGTTGAGTCTGAGGAGAACTGCCATGTACCTTCCCCACACCAAAATGACCTGTGTCTGAGACAAATCTCTGCAACAGCAACCCATCTCCTTATTGTTGACCCTGGCTGTCGGAACGCATTTGGGGACAACACATATGTGTATTCAAGTAAAAATATGAGTCACATATTGTATCCTTGGTATCAAAATGGGGTAAAAATAATCCCGTGCAATGACAGACATATCAGTGAACGATGCTGGATGATACATCGAGGTTGATTGCACAGGATTAGTAATCTGTCTCACTAATTTAGCCTCAGTCACTGCGATAAATCTGTACAGTATAAGACTAATATTATTCAATGTTAGTTACCCTTAGACTGGCCAGACTTATACTGTACAGATTTATCACTTAATATAGGGAAGATTTTAATCGTGTGGAATATTAGACAGTATAATCTGACCCAATGTACCACCCAGCATCAGTCACTGTGATAAATCTGTGCAGTACAAGACTATAAATCTAGTCTAAGGTTACAATGTCTTATATTAAACTTATTAGCAACAGAATAGATAGTCTTATACTGTACAGATTTATCACAGGTGACAGATGTAGGATAATCGCTCAGATTATTAATCCTGTGTAATATTAGACATTGTAACCTTAGGCTAAATTCACACGGGGAGCGGTACGGTGGATTTTGGCACCGAGAGTGACTTGGGAATCAGTCTACCATGACTGTCGCGGTTTCCCCCCCTCTGGAGCAGGCTCAAATGAACGGGCTAGCTCCAGAGGGTGTCGGAATCCGCCTGAAGAAAGGGTAGCCCGCTTCTTTTTACCGTGAGCGGCAAGTTGCCTGGCGGTTTCCATAGACCACCATTGTGTGTGTGTGTGTGTGTGTGTGTGTGTGTATTACGTGCCATAATAAGTCCCCTCTGTGAACGGGGCCTTAAACTAGTTAGTCTTTTACACAGATTTATCACATAACTGATGCTTGATTGTATATTGAGGAAGATTATATAGGATTAACAATATGCCCCATATGTCATCCAGCATCAGTCACTGTCATAAACCGATGCAGTATAAAATTGTATAATCTAATGTTACACTGTCTAATATTACACAGAGGATTAGTAATCTTTCCCCAGTGTGTCATCTGGCATCAGTCACTGCAGTAAATCTGTAAAGTATAAAAAAAAACAAAAAACAGTATACAGTAATCTAAGGTTAGCCTGCCTAATATCATACAGGATTAGTAATCTTGGACATTCTTATACTGTACAGATTTATCACAGTGACTAAAGCCCAAAGGTATCATACAGCAGTATAAAACGGTCTAGTCTAAAGGCTGTATTACGTAGCCAGATCTCACGAATTTTAAGTACTGATCAAAGTGAAACACGGTAAAACTGCGACTACACTTTGCGCAATCGTTTTGCCACAGTTTGGCTGAATGGATTGTCGGCAGCACTGCCCTGATTACATGGAGCGATCTGGTGCCAATAATCTGCATGTGATCAGCCAACCAGCAAGAACTTGTGCAGATGACTAATCCTGTGTAATATTACACAATAAAACCTTACACTACTCCAGTGTTTCCCAAACTGTTCCATCTCAAAAAACAAAAATGTCATAAGAACGCAGATAATTTTGTATATAGGCAGTCAGTCATCGTCTTGGCCCCAGTTGTTTTTCAAGGCACCCCCTGTTGGGAGTCAGTAGACTGTACAATCTCATGATAGTGACAGTATAACCTTAGACTAGGCTGTCTTCTACTGTACAGATTTATCACAGTGACTAATACTGGGTGATAAATTGTAGCAGATTACACTAATAACACAGGGAAAATTTCTGGCACTCAATAGAATGTTCCTATGTCCTTATATTACCATTATGGTTACCATTTTTATTTTTTATTTATCCGTTTGGATGATACATTATATTTTGTTCGTTGTTTGTTCTTGTGATCCTTGGACTTTTTTCCATATGGTTCACTGACTTGCAAAATATATATTTTTATTTTGCATTGTAGTTCTACTGATGAAGGTCATGCTTGACCGAAAAGTTTATGTTTGGATGCCAATAAATATATGATTTCTCTTCATTCTATTGAGTGCCAGCGCCATTCTATTACTATGGCGGCGAGATGCCTTTTCTGAGCACCTGAAGCTTATCATACTATCGAGAGACAGATCATTATAGTCAAGCTAACAATACACAGGATTAGTAATCTGCACGATTTATCATCCAGAAACACACTGATCCGCACTTGTTTGTAATCAAATTGAATGGGGAAAGAATCTCTACAGAGAAAATGTCACCCCCCATGGATCATCGGCAGCACTGCCCTGATTATACAATGCCATGTACTGCTGATAATCTGCATATTTTTTCCTGTATAATAAATGGAAGTCAGCGACCAGAGAGGGTATGTTCATTGTTCAGCAGCACTATTAGACAAGACTATTATCAGAAACATGTGTTCCTAGGCCCGTCTAATAGGGCCCGTTATACTATATAGATTTATCACAGTGACTGATGCTGGATACTACTTTGTACAGATTACTAATCCAGTAATCAAAAAGTGCAAAATCAGAACATATGGTGACTTATACTGCAGCAGATTTATCACAGTCACTGACGCTGATCGGCAGCACCTATAAAGACTTGTCTACCTTTAGCACTTATTGGTCAGTTTTTACCTTGTGCCTGTAGAACAGCAGCTATGATCACTGACTGCAGTATCCAAAGGACATAGGGCGCATTTACATGAGCAAGTTTCAACTTTGATACTCTGTGTTGGCCATATGAACTGCACCTTATGCCTAGCAGTATAGTTACCCATGATATTAGGAGTCCCAGCCCCTCAGAAATTTATACTGTCCTGTACTACAATCACTACAGAACAGTATACAGGGGGAGGACTCCTATCAGTATAGTTACCTATGATATTAGGAGTTCCCCGACCCCCAGTGATATATACTGTCCTGTACTATAATCATTGCAGAACAGTATACAGGGAGAGGACTCCTAGCAGTATAGTTACCTATGATATTAGGAGTCCCCCGACCCCCGGTGATATATACTGTCCTGTACTACAATCACTACAGAACAGTATACAGGGAGAGGACTCCTAGCAGTATAGTTACCTATGATATTAGGAGTTCCCCGACCCCCAGTGATATATACTGTCCTGTACTATAATCATTGCAGAACAGTATACAGGGAGAGGACTCCTAGCAGTATAGTTACCTATGATATTAGGAGTTCCCCGACCCCCAGTGATATATACTGTCCTGTACTATAATCATTGCAGAACAGTATACAGGGAGAGGACTCCTAGCAGTATAGTTACCTATGATATTAGGAGTTCCCCGACCCCCAGTGATATATACTGTCCTGTACTATAATCACTACAGAACAGTATACACGAGAGGATGCCTAGCAGTATAGTTATCTATGATATTAGGAGTCCCCGACTCCCGGTGATATATACTGTCCTGTACTATAGTCACTGCAGGACAGTATACACGAGAGGACGCCTAGCAGTATAGTTATCTATGATATTAGGAGTCCCCGACCCCCAGTGATATATACTGTCCTCTACTATAATCACTACAGGACAGTATACACGAGAGGACGCCTAGCAGTATAGTTATCTATGATATTAGGAGTCCCTGCCTCTGTTCTGTACTGTACATACTGGGACAGTTTGCAGCTGGGAGGCAGTGACTCACCATATATAATTATACTGCCAGGACTCCCATCTTGGAATAAGACATACAGATGGACCAGTTTCGTGCCACCTGGGATTTAATCTTTACATATATTGGGACCTCCTTTCACTAGCTATATACTGTATCCTGACTGGATCCCTAAACATTTCTTACCTTTTGGCGTTTTTGCTGTAAACTCTGGATCAAAACAAAAGGTGTCTTCAGGTTTCCCTGATGCCGGCTTAAATGGAGGCTGAATCTCCCGTCTGTACAGCTTCTACAAAGTACCAAACCGAAGAGAAAAACATCTAAAGAAATATGTATGAAAAGATGCCTCTCCATAAGCTGTGATGCTGCACTCAATATACTCCATCAATCCCCCATCATTCAATGTTTTTGAGAAAGTTTTGCACAGACACTGAACAATGCATTATGGGGAGTGTCAGCTTTACATAAGGCTCTGTTCGGTTACATATACACTGCAGGCATATGGCTAAACTGTCTACAAATTTGCAGTTTGTTCCCACTTACAAGCAGCAGATTGTGAGAGTAACAACCGCGAGGACCACAGGACGGACACTCAGACATTTACTGCATTTAAGAGGAGCTTTCCAGACTAAATACATTGCAGGTCACCAATAAAAAAATCAGTGATTTCCCAGCAGAGATTGGAGCAGGAAGAAGACAGCGCTGTGCTGCAGCTAAACTGAGTCAGATTGAAAAAACTGATCTGCAGTACCTGGTCTGACCTCTACACAGAGAACAGCACTGTCTGCGTCCTGCTCCATTCCCTGTGTTTCAGCTGCTTATCTCAGGTTTTGGGCCCCCCATATCAGATATTGATGACTACTACTTAGTATACTGCTGTAAGCGGCCATTTTCTTGTGGCTGCTTACACAGAAAGCTGTCGTAAGCGGCCACAAGAAAATGGCCGCGAGCACGTGCAGTCGGCTTTGCCCAAGGTCCAACGGCAGAACCGACTGTTCATGTCCAGAAGGTTAAAGCCAGTGCTGGAAGAAGACGCAGGAAGAGCCCGTTTGGTGAAGATTGAGGCGGCGCTGGAGAGTTTTCTTCAATATCCAAATACGTTCTCTTGCAGCACTGGGGATGTCCACAATGCCGTGACAGAACTTATTTGGATATCGAAGAAAACCTAGATTTCTATAGGTAGGAGAAGAATAGCCTTTTTTAAGGCTATTCCTATGACAAAAAATAGCTTTTTAATGATCAAATCCCTTTAAATAACATCTGCAAGGAGATTGTCTATTCTCCCCGTGTTTGCGTGGGTTTCCTCCCACACTCCAAAAGACACACTGATAGGGAGAAAAAGTAAAATGAATGCCTTTAAATAGATTTTGTTACTTAATTTCCCCCCATTCTCAGGATCTCTGCTTCCCAATTTTCTACCAAACCTGATAGAGACTGACCAAACTAATACACTTTAACAAGCCATCAGGTCCACACTAGTTTCCAGCCTTGGAACGTACAAATTCACCGACAAAATTGAGATCTTGAAAAAGGGTAAGAAACTGAAGCACAAAGAGACACATTCACTAAAACAGTGAAATAGTTAGACCTTGCAGCTGCGCCAAATCGATCAGAAAGGATGATGGTGGATTATAATTTCCGACCACCCACTGGTTCGTTTACTTTAAGCCCCATCCACTTGTCAAATGAGGCACAAAGGTCTAACAATTGTGGTTTTGGCGCTTGGTGAGACAGACTTCAGGTGTGTTAACCTTAGTAAACCTCCCCAAGACTTCTGCACAGCATTTCGTCATGGGATGGATGTGCGTTTTTTTTACCAAGATTGGGACAAACAGATCGATGGGCTGAGAAAAAGCAACTAAAATGAAAGAAAAACTGAAGAAACTTACATTCCAGTCAATGGTAGCAAAAAACGGATGCCGTTTGATTTCTTCTACACGGTCCAGGCCGGCCCCTGGGAACGAACAGATGGCAAATTTAACGTGGGTGTCAACGTGTTGAGCCAAATCTACACATAACAGTGTGAACTGATACATTGGAGCAAAATCTCAATTACAGCAGAGGGATGTCTGCAGCTTTGGCTAAACTGGAAATGTTACAATTTTACAGGTTTCAGAGTCTGGACGTATAACGAAAAGGTTTCCATTCAATGACAGGAAGCAGAGAAAATGACGAAAGGCAACATCCAACACATGGGGGTTTATGTGGGGGTGATCTGGCAAGGGTAGTAGGGTCCTGGGATCCTCAGGGGTGGGGCAAACAGTGGGTATGGTCATTTGTGGCGTTTCCTTGAAAGATGCCGATAAATGAATGCCAGAAGTAGAGGCGTTGAGTAACACTGGATCACACGGAACTCACCTAATCTGTTTAGAGGATTTCGCTTGAACAACATTCGGAGGAGACTTTGAGCTTCAGGGCTTAAAAACTGCGGCATCCCAAGCTTTGATCTAAAGAAAGACCAAAAAGGTTAAAATGATCTAAAAAAACAAGAGAACGTTACAGACCCTCTAGAGTAGGGGTAGGGAACGTACAGCACTCCAGCTGTTGCATAACTACAACTCCCAGCATGCATACTTGCTCTGCTGTTCTTGGAATGCCCATGGAAGTGAATGAAGCATTTTGGGAGTTGTAGTTTCGCAGCAGCTGGAGAGCCGAAGGTTCCCTACCCCTAATCTAGAGGATAACACACTACGTCTTATCCTCTTCATACGTATTTTAATCTTTCCTTCCTCTGATCACACACAGATGATGACAAATTTTTCACATCATATAATCACTATATACATGCGCAGTGCAGGAACCAGAGCCGAGGAATCGCCGGGTACTAGGGAAATGTGGCCTGACAACTGCATGACAACATAACCATAGCAGCCACATTGTCAGACAGGACTGTTCAGCTCACAATACGGCTTGTTACAATGTATAAGCAGCACAAATCTCTCTTCTGCCCTGCACTCCATGCTCCTATCTGCACTGATACATTGTAACAAAATCACATTGGTGTTGCTGGTTTATTTGATCTGCAGAAGACTACATAGATTGTGTACAACTGCGACAAACCATCAGCTGTGAGAAGTGCTATAGGAAATTTTCTGCCTAAATAATGTTCCAAATCACTGACAGCAAGCAGAGGATAGAGGCACAAAGCAATGAGAGAGATGCAGCATTTTCCATTACACAATGATGAAGCTATTGGTCCAACCGCTCTATAAATAGAAATAACAGCTGAGTCCCAGGACTGACATTTACAAGTCTTAACTTAAAGACACAAACCTCATGACCTGTGACCCCTGAAAAAAATCAAGACATATGAAGCAGAGGGGGCACTTACTTTAGTATCATGTTCATAGTTTCATTCCGGTCTTTCCCTTGAAAGGGCAACGTACCTGTCAGCATCTCAAACTGGAAGGCAAAATGAGAATACAAGAATATGCAGTGCCTGGGAATGGTTACTTCTTCCATAAGTTACTTATTTCTATCAAGGTTCTCATTTTACATTAATGAAATTTGAAATAAAAAAGCAGCAGAAAAGCAAGTCCACATTTTCCATATACAATAAAGCCACAAGACTTATCCTATACTGACCATGCATTGTTGTCCAGAGCTGTGCTCACTATTCTGCTGGTACAGTCACTGTGTACATACATTACATTACTGATCCTGAGTTACATCCTGTATTATACTCCAGAGCTGCACTCACTATTCTGCTGGTACAGTCACTGTGTACATACATTACATTACTTATCCTGTACTGATCCTGAGTTACATCCTGTATTATACTCCAGAGCTGCACTCACTATTCTGCTGGTACAGTCACTGTGTACATACATTACTTATCCTGTACTGATCCTGAGTTACATCCAGAGCTGCACTCACTATTCTGCTGGTACAGTCACTGTGTACACACATTACATTACTTATCCTGTACTGATCCTGAGTTACATCCTGTATTATACTCCAGAGCTGCACTCACTATTCTGCTGGTGCAGTCACTGTGTACATACATTACATTACTTATCCTGTACTGATCCTGAGTTACATCCTGTATTATACTCCAGAGCTGCACTCACTATTCTGCTGGTACAGTCACTGTGTACATACATTACATTACTTATCCTGTACTGATCCTGCGTTACACCCTGTATTATACTCCAGAGCTGCACTCACTATTCTGCTGGTACAGTCACTGTGTACACACATTACATTACTTATCCTGTACTGATCCTGAGTTACATCCAGAGCTGCACTCACTATTCTGCTGGTACAGTCACTGTGTACACACATTACATTACTTATCCTGTACTGATCCTGAGTTACATCCTGTATTATACTCCAGAGCTGCACTCACTATTCTGCTGGTGCAGTCACTGTGTACATACATTACTTATCCTGTACTGATCCTGAGTTACATTCTGTATTATACTCCAGAGCTGCACTCACTATTCTGCTGGTACAGTCACTGTGTACATACATTACATTACTTATCCTGTACTGATCCTGAGTTACATCCTGTATTATACTCCAGAGCTGCACTCACTATTCTGCTGGTGCAGTCACTGTGTACATACATTACTTATCCTGTACTGATCCTGCGTTACACCCTGTATTATACTCCAGAGCTGCACTCACTATTCTGCATAGCTGTGGACAGAAACACCCACTAACAACATAACTAAGATCCGATCATATTAAATTATAACGTAGATGTACCATGAGGACACCAAAGGACCACCAGTCCGCACTCTGTGTGTGGCCCCGTCTGTTGACCACTTCGGGGGCCATATACTCCACAGTACCACAGAAGGAGTATGCCTTTTTTTCATGGTCCACTGATTCTTTGCTGAGCCCAAAATCTGGAAAACAAAAGAAATACAAAACTGTAACCTAACAAATGTTTCAGGATCCTGACCACCCCACCAGCAAAGATTTACTTGCTTCCACAAAGAGCGAGGTAATGGAAACAGGTAGATCAAATGATGAAGAGGTGCACAGGCTTTAAAGGAATATATCGCCCATATGTAAATAAAGAGTCATCAGCCCAAATAATGGATCAATGGGGGAGGGGGTCTGCTGTATCATTCTTATTAAATGAATAGTGGCGCCACCTACCTGTTAACTTGATATGTCCTGCTTCATCTAGCAAAATGCTGTAAAGTAAAGCGCATATTTACTAACAGGTTTAATTAAGTTCGGTAGAAAAGGTGACACAGAAATAAGAAAATCAGACAGAATGTAAGAAATAGTCAGATGCACTAACCCCAGAAGACTCAGTACCCCAAGCACCAGAGGGTGCAACTGTATATGATGCATGCAGAGATGGAGACAGAGAGGACAGACAATGCAGGATACGGATCTGGAAGGTTTTACTTTACTTTTCTGGCTTCAGGTCTCTGTAGACAATTCCCAGGCTGTGCAGGTGATCCAGCGCCAGGGCCAGCTCTGCCAAGTAGAATTTCACATCTTCCTCTGTAAACATAACCTAATAAGAACTGTATAGATTTACTTTATGTTCTATGAAAACACCCCCAGAAAGCACCAATCCTACTCTAACCAGCACACAAAATGTTTTTAATTCTAATATTTGCAAAAAAAAAAAAATAATAATAATTATTTTTAGATATTCCCACACTTGGCCACTAGAGGGAGCAACATCCATGTACTGTGTTAATGCAACACAGCCCACAGGTGGGAGGGGGCTCAGAGCCGACCCCTTTTTCTATGCTGCTACTCATCTACCTACTTAAAGGGGTATTCCCATAACTCTTGTTCTGTAGCCTGCAGGCTGTTGTGCTCTCTTCACTTCCTGGATTTCTCGGCACATTGGTGGGCGGGGTTTCACTTGCTCTGCTATCTGTTATGTTTGCAGTTAATAATGAGGGATTGGTTGTAAATGCATTACCACAGTATAAAGCTAATGTAGAAAGTGATGTAGCAGAGCTGGATTTCAGTCCACTTGCATTACATACAGAGGTAAGGGACTCCTTATCTCAGCCCTTATCAGCCAAATTCAATTAAACCGGCTGATAAGTGGAAAAGCTGAAGATAGCACAGTAATCCCGGAGCTCTCACCTCCCCCCTCCCCTATATGAGGAGCTCCATTGCTTGTCAGCCCCTCCCTCCCCCCTAAGTGCAGGCTACTTGGGAAGTGAGCAGATAAGCCCAGTGGCCATAAAAACGCAGTGGCAACAATGAAGTGAATAAATTAAGATAGCGGCCAAACAAAGCAGTTTTGATAAAGCAATGCATTTAGGAAATGCCTTAAATCCACATAAACTAGCAGTATAGATAGGATACTTTTCATGGGACAACCCCTTTAAAGGGGCTCTATCACTAGTAAAAAGTCATTTTTAACTAATCACATCCTTGCATAGCCTTTAGAAAGTCTATTTCACACCTACATTTAGTATGTAGATTGCCTCAGTGGTTTCTGAATAAGTCCGTTTTTATTCATATGCTAATTAGACTGGTGCACGATAGATCGTGCACACCTCTCCTATTGTTTTCTATGGGAGACTGCTGCTGCTGATGATGATGACTGGCTTCCTGTTTGCTTTTCACACATAGAAGATAATAGGAGAGAGGAGGCTGCTGGGAACTTCCTGAGCTGGCTGGAGGCTCATTAGCATATGAATAAAAACAGACTTATTCAGACACCGAGGCAAGCTACATACTAAAGGTAAGTGTGGAATAGACTTTCTAAAGCCTATGCAAGCATGTGTTTAGATAAAAGACTTTTCCCAGTGATAGAGCCCCTTTAAGGACCTTTGTTAGAATTAAGTGGTTAAAAGTGGAGCCAGTAGGTGGCCTTGGCTCCAGTGTTCATAGCCCTTCCAGTGACTGTCAGTATTAGGGATCACCTTTCGTGTCTAACAAGGTGGGTGTGAAGCAGAGATTACTTTATTCTGCTTACTTATATAGCGCCATCATATTCTGCAGCGCTTTACAGACACTGTCCCATATAGAGCTCACAATCTATATTCCCTATCAGTAGGTCTTTGGAGTGAGGGAGTAGACCGGAGTACACTACAGTAGAAAATGCTGGAATGGAAAGGGTAAACTCAAGAGCAGTCTACTATGCTATGGATCCGGTAGGTGGCGCTGCCTCCTGTGACGGTTCATATGAAGTACCACCTACAAATCCACATCCTACCAGGCTGTTTAGGTTTACATACAGGACAGGTATAGATCGCCTCCTCCTTAACAATGCAACTTCTGAATGTGAAGGCTCTAGGTGGGTTACCTGTGATAGGTGGAGCTGAAGCAGCGCCACCTACTGGACCTTTCACCATATACACCCATTCAAAGTTCGTGAATCTGCTAATAGTTCTCCCCACCACAGTTTCATCTCTAGCCCCCACCGCTCCCCATCAGTGCCCATTAAATTATGTAAAATCCTGGACTTGTTGGAGACCTGTTGTATTGGGCTCTGCCCGAGACCTGACAGCAGAGCCGACTGCGCATGCGTAGAAGTTTGAAGCCAGCGCCGGAAGAAGACACAGGAGAGGCCGTTCCAGAAGAAGACGGAGGCGTTGCTGGAGAGTTCTCTCGCAGCATTTGGGACACCCCCAGTGCTGTTTGAGCTCTGGGGCCCGCCCCCAGTGCTGCGAGAGAACTCATTTGCATACCAAAGAAAACCGGGATTTCTACCGAACGGCGGCGCAGAGAAGTCACCTAAAGGCAGGAGAAGAATAGCCTTTCTGCCGATCACACAAACTTTCTGCACAGATATTGCAGATTCTTTCTAGTCTCTACCTAAATATATTAACCCTTAGGTTACAGCTAAATCTGCAACAAAAAAGAGGGTTTCTGCAATATGGGGCATCAGTCTAACAGGATTTTCCAGCCCCAGGACAGATCACCAGTATGTAATCTATGGGGTCTGAAATATGGACTCTGCATTGATCAGCTGTTGTAGCAGCCTCTGGGTGCCAGAAGTAGTGCTGCAATTCCCCAGAACCACCACTAGACGGTGCTGCTGCACTGCTCCTATCACAGCTGATCTGTGCGGTGTCATGGAGGCAGATCACATGCTGCCCTGAGAATCAATTTGGGGTTCCCCCCTCCCCCCCCCCACAGTGGAAGCCACAGGCAATAGCATCACTGTATAATACAGAGGATTTGAAACCCTGTATTGGGAAAAATGATGGTGAGACAATTATAAAATTACTAGCTGGTACCCGCGACTTCGTCTGCGGTGATTGTAGCAGTGGGTATATACAGGCGCGGGTAAGGTTTTCGTACTGTGTATATGGTTTGGGATATGAAATGTAACTTTGTATCTTGTTTTTTCTATAATTCAGAGAATACGTGAGACTTTTGTGTTGAATGTAATTTGTATTTGAGCTGCTATATATACGGTGTTGTGAGAAACTTTACATAGTGACTTTGGGACAGAAGTATTTGAAGTTAACCCTTTCCCGCCGATGGCATTTTTTGATTTTCGTTTTTGACTCCCCTCCTTCTAAACCCCATAACTTTTTTATTTCTCCGCTCCCAGAGCCATATGAGGTCTTAATTTTTCCTGGGACAAATTTTTCTTCATGATGCCGCCATTAATTATTCTATATAATGTACTGGGAAGCAGGGAAAAAATTCTGAATGGGGTGGATTTGAAGAAAAAATGAATTTCTGCGACTTTCTTACGGGCTTTGGTTTTACGGTGTTCACTGTGCAACAAAAATGACATGTCCCCTGTATTCTGTGTTTCGTTACGATTCCGGGGGTACCAAATTTATATGGTTTTATTTACATTTTGACCCCTTAAAAAAATCCAAAACTGTGTTAAAAAATTATTTTTTGAAAAGTCGCCATATTCCGACAGGCGTAACTTTTTTATACGTGCGTGTACGGGGATGTATAGGGCGTCTTTTTTTGCGGGAACGGGTGTACTTTGTAGTTCTACCATTTTCGGGAAATGTTATTGCTTTGATCACTTTTTATTCAAATTTTTAGCAGAATCAAAACAGTGAAAAAATGGCGGTTTGGCACTTTTGACCATTTTTCCCGCTACCACGTTTACCGAACAAGAAAAATATTTGTATAACTTTGTAGAGCGGGCGATTTAGGACACAGGGATACCTAACTTGTATGTGTTTCACAGTTTTTAACTACTTTTATATGTGTTCTAGGGAAAGGGGGGTGATTTGAATTTTTTTATCCTTTTTATTTATTTTTTTAATATTTTTTTTACTTTTTTAAAACTTTTTTTTTGCATTTATTAGACCGCCTATGAGTATTTACATGGGTGGGCGGTGTCGCGGATTGTCAGAGTGGTGGGGGTCGGCAAACATGGCTGCTCCGGAGCGTTAAAGAGCGCCTCCTGGAGTATCGGTAAGGTGAGGGGCAAAGTGGTAAAGTATATGTATATGAGATTGTGTGGGGTTAGGGGCGAGGCTGTAGAGGGTAATATGAATTTTGGGGCTTGCTATGGTCCAAAGTGTGTGAAATTGCAGAGATGGTGGTGTGAGTTTGGGTTTTGTGGGGGTCCTGGCACAAACATATGTGCGCTATTGTGACGAAAAGTAGCCTATTGTTTAATCGAGTGTAATGACTATGTTTGTGGCAAATTTCAGCCAAATCGGTGGAGCGGTTTTTCCGTGATTGAGGAACAAACATCCGAACATGCAAACATCCAAACACACAAACCCACAAACTTTCACATTTATAATATTAATAGGATATAAAAAATATAATAAAATGTTGATGTCCATCACCCCTTGCGCTACACTTCAGCTAGCAGGACACCCTGGTGAGATGACATGACATCATGAAGCACATGACTCCTGCTCAGGGCATAGCAGAGGTGACGGCGGGTGCTGGCCCTGTTTTTATACAGGTCGGGCACAGACAGTCCTGAAATCTATAAATACTCTGGGTGCCGCGGTACCTGCAACTGAGCAATAAGATCTGAGCAGCAGTGGTGGTAAGAAGGGCCCCCCTGCTGGTTAAACGCTCACAGTACATAATTCAATTACCCCCCCCCCGCCAGGCTGTTTTTAAAGAAAACATCTCGGATACGAAATTCTGTAAACATTTAGATGCTATACACACAAGGAAATCGCAGAAGTGGCAGCAAATGCACAGCAAGGCATGCTGGGAATAACTAGACAAGGGCCAAGGACGCAAACATTCGCCAGCTACTAGGTACAACGCAACGAAGGACAAAGGACAAACACACGCTCAGGGGCTCAGTCACTGGGGGAAGGGGGGCAAAACTTATTGTGAAGATGAGCAGGGTGACCACCTTCAATCCCACTCAGCTCGCACACATCTAACACTGCGGTTACGACCCAAAGCTGCATTTATAACTTTGTACTATTAGATGTGTGAACAGGCAATTCATATGAGCTCCCATGATGCACTGCTCTCCAGTAACAGGATTCTAGCAGAATGGCTACTGCAGCTCTGGATGTGAGCAGAGTATAAGTCACAAGAGTCATACAAGAAAAAAAAAACGTTATTGGACATGGCAAGGCTGGATAAATAAGACTTTTTTTGGGGGTCCCAGATGCTTTTGAGGTCACATGGCCAGGTGGATTGTGATGTCACAAGAATGTACACACTGAGGGCAAGACCCTGGTAAGCGGAAGGAGGATCATAGAGACTACGGAGGTCGAATTCTGTGGAATTAAGACACAGACGCCATGACACTTGTGCGGGATGAGATTTCGCCGTTCTGATTACACATGCTGCATGAATCACTGCGTCCCCACTGCTGACTGCAAGGAGGTAAGTGGGCGGCTGAAGATGCTCCCCACACGGAGATGGAGGTTAACTACCGAGGAACCGGAGCCCAGGGAGACAAAACCAAAGCGTACCAAGTGAAGACAGAACTTCATAAAATAGGGGTTTGCTCTGTACAATCATCTGATGTAGGAAATGTATTCTATATACTAATGGTATACAGCATGTGTCTCAGAATAAGTAATATATGTACACAGTGACTGCACCAGCAAAATGGTGAGCGCAGCTCTCGAGTATAATACAGGATATGTAATGTAATGTATGTACACAGTGACTGTACCAGCAGAATAGTGAGCACAGCTCTGGAGTATAATACAGGATGTAACTCAGGATCAGTACAGAATAAGTAATGTAATGTATGTACACAGTGACTGTACCAGCAGAATAGTGAGCACAGCTCTGGAGTATAATACAGGATGTAACTCAGGATCAGTACAGGATAAGTAATGTAATGTATGTACACAGTGACTGTATCAGCAGAATAGTGAGCGCAGCTCTGGAGTATAATACAGGATATAACTCAGGATCAGTACAGGATAAGTAATGTAATGTATGTACACAGTGACTGCACCAGCAGAATAGTGAGCGCAGCTCTAGACTATAGTACAGGATAAGTGATGTGGCCCTTGCCTTTTTTCAAATAGATCGCAGGATTAGTGGATAGAATGGGGTTATTCGCTGGTAACGGTTTACCCTAAACAAAGCAATTCATTGCCTCTGATCTTTCACTAAAACTCTATTTATTGTGACTCTCATAGCAGGGGGAATTAATAATACCACCCCCTCCCCCATAAGATACATTACAAGTGATTAATACCTGCAGCCACCTGCACTACACATCACAAGCAGTTTATGTATTTCCTGCCATTGTCTGCTTGTAATGTAATATCAGCCGCTTTCTTCTATTACTGGCACTGATCTTAATTCAATTACAGGTAAGCAGTGCTGCTCTCTTTTTAGGCGTGCTGATTACAATTAATTAAGGTAATTAGGATATTTACATAAGCAGCTCAGTAGAAGACTAAGACAACCACACTCCAAGAGAGAAGGGAAAAGTATCTGCTGGACCCCCAGTGGCCCGACGGGCGCAGGACTGCATCTATTCTCAGCAGTGTGGAGGTCACAAATCCTAACACTTTGTATTCACAATCTAGCCATAGCTTAAACTCCAATTACAGCCAGAGCTGCAATTACAAATCTGCCGAGTTATTGTTGAGTCTCAGGCTGCAGGACTTCACATTTCCTTCAGAAATCCCCTTTTTTTCAGTGGTGAATTATGGGGGATGTCTAACAAGCTTCAGAACATACGATAACTCCAAATCATCATGTGTGACATTGTTAAAAAAACCAAAAATCACTTATGTAATTTGCACCATCACCTAGAATACTTTCCGATTAACGTGCGAACAGTCCACCACAGGATTGTGCCGTAGCGTATATTCCTGCCGTTGGTCACATGGCGGTTTAGGCCTTCACCCCAGACTACTACTAACATACTGTCAAGAAAACCTGATCTATAGAGTCTCATTCACTCCCTAAAATAATCGCTAAAGATATTCACCCCAGCAACCCCATAAGCAGTGAAGTGTGGACTGTCACGTGGACGCTAGGCACAGAGACAATGGTTTAAAAGCAGATAGTTACCTCTTTGGATAATCGTGTGAAGACATCGCCGCCCCTGAGGAAATCCAGGATTAGGTATAATTTCCCTTCTGTCTGAAAGGCTGAAATTAAAAGGATGGAGCTGAGTTCGTGTAATGCCCATCAATGCCCAATAACTACAGCAATCACCCTCTCTGTATACCCCGATGAGGGGAAGACCATCTGCTGAGCCCAAAAAGAAACCCTATCCCAAAAATAAGCCCAGTGCATCCAGTGCTAGGTTACGTCACGTGACATCACTAACGAAACGGAGACGGGCAATAGGCATACTGTAGCTCCCAACCGTCCTGGACAAGTGCCCCGCTACCTCCCGACACAGCAGGGCAATATCCGCTCACCAGCTCCAGAATCCCACCTTCTACTTCCCAAGTCCGCCTCATGGTCGCTGCTATGCTATTGGCTTCACTACCTACACGACCAAAAGTCAGGTACCACCCCTGCCCGCTCCCACAGACACAGCTACTCACCATAGTGCAACTTGACAATAAACGGATGGTTCACCTCCACCAGGATGTCACGCTCCATCTTTGTACGGACTCTGTCTCTTACTGGAATTGGAAAAGAAAATACTGTGAGCTCCTGGGGCCAGCAATGACAGTCACCCTGACACACAACGTTGCACCGCCATCATCTATGCTCCTGATGAGAGGGATATGTTATGTGACGTCCTTATATTAGTCTCATATACAGATACATGGGCCAACATTAATACATCCCTGTCCCTGTTGAACATGATACTGTGCACACATTCGGATAATACACTATAATGTGTCCCCTCCCATATCACCTCCAGGAGCTCTTGTGATTCCTATTCTATAAAGGCACGAATATGGAGTTCTCATACTTCTTATAGGAAGGCTTCCTATAAGATTTTGGAGAATCATCCAGATTCTTTTTGAGGTCCTGGCTCACCATCTCCATTGTAGTTCATCCTTTGGGTGTTGGATGGTTTTGAGGCCAGGGCTCTGTTCACTGGGGCACAGCCATGACGGAACAGAAAAGAAGCCTCCAAAAACTGATATAGGAAATTTAGATTTTGCGGAAACATAATGGCGCGTTATAACTAAGCTAAATAAAGTCTTTCCCCAAACTGTCCCCACGAAGTTGGGAGTGACAACTGTTCAGAAAGTCTTGGTCTGCTAAAGCATTAAGATTGCCCACCACTGGAACGGAGGTCGACCCCTGAAAAATACCCTGCAGCAGTACCCTTCCTCCAGCAAACTTTGAAGCTGGCACAATATAGCTCGCCTGGTATTCACCAAACCCAGACTGGTCCATCTGATGCCAGACAGAGAAGAGATATAGGTCACAGTACAGAGCACGTTATCACTGCTCCACTGTGTGAATATCGTGGCTGAGGTTCCCTTGTTATAATCCCGGTGAGACATTGCCAGCAGTGACTCCTCTGTCACTAATGGATATAATGGCGACTGCAGGGCAAGCAGCTGGATTATATGCACCGGGGCTGAATGAAACGATCACTTACACAATGTATTACACCTCGTGTGTGATACATCGTGTGCATGTCCTGATATTAGTGTAACATATAGATGCACACCTCTCCACACCATCATTTGTACAATGTCACCCTTCGTCTCAGACTTTCACCTCTCACCTTTTAAAGACGCCTTTTTTAACACTTTCATTGCATACAGCTGCCCAGCGTCCGGTCCCACAGTTTTCCGCACAAGAAAAACCTAAAAGAAAAAAAAATACCGATTAAGTCCTAACTAAAGTGCAGTCTGCAGAGCTCAGGATCCCACCGTCATGTCCCTGCAGCTGAGCTGCCACAATAATGGCTGACAAACCGGTCCATGGCCATGTCACTGCTGTGATCCCAATACCCCTAAAAGAGTCACCATGACTCGTAACAGCACTGCTACAACTCCTATCTGCACACTACAGTATCATTCACGTCTATGAGAGAGACATCAACACTCAGCCCAGGGAAGAGAAGAGGGAAACTGAGGCCATGTTAGATGCAAGACAACTGGCAGCCCTGCCACTTCCAAGTCTGAGGACTGCAAATACAGTAAGATTAGTCACGAGACCGGATAGTAACATGTGCAGTGAGGAAGACATATTGAGGCATATTTACTCATAGCCCTGGAGGCGGCGGTGGGAGCACCTCCTATATGAGAAGGCACACTCCTCCTCAAACGAAGCACACTGTCTGCCGAATTGTGCTCTTGGGGGAAACGTATGGCAGGTGATAGCTGGTGTGCTGGTTGTTGGCCTCGCCTATTACCTGCCTTTGCCATGCCTCTTTTTGGAAAACTGGAAAAGGTGTTGCAGATTTAAAAAAAAACAAACAAAAAAAAACCTTGCAATTTATTTTTGCACAAAAACTTATTTTTATCCCTTGTACACCAGTAGCACGCAATATATAATAAATCTGCCCCTCTGTAAGGCAGCAGTCAACACACTAGTTAGTTGTTGGTTGTAAGCAAGACCCGTTAGGTCTCCAAAGCAAGGGAATGTACCGTATTTTTCGGACTATAAGACGCACCCAGGTTTTAGAGGAGAAAAATAGGGAAAAAAAATTTTCAGGCAAAAAAATGGTAAAATATTTAATATATGGGAGTTGTAGTTTTGGAACAGCTGCAAGGCCACATTGACAGGTGACCTTGCAGCTGTACGGGGATGTATAGGGCGTTTTTTTTGTGGGGCCAGGTGTACTTTTTAGATATACCATTTTGGGAAATGTTTATTGCTTAGATCACCTTTTATTTAATTCAGAGGCAAAACAGAGAGAAAAACCCGGCAGTTTAGCACTTTTGATTTTGACGTTCACTGTACATAAAAATATTAGTAGACAGGGCATTTTCAGACACAGGGATTCCTAATGTGTATGTTTCACAGTAATGTTATACTTTTATATGTATTCTAGGGAAAGGAGGTGAACTTTTATTTTATTTTTTTATTATATTTTTTTTAAGTGTTTTTTTTTTTTTTTTTTACTATTTTATTATCCCCCACCTAGGGGGCTTGAACCTGCAATCATTTGATTGCAAGTCCCATAGACGGCAATACAAGTGTATTGCCGTCTATGGGAGATTCTATACATTACTATCGCGGAGTGTCATAGACCAGCTGCGATAGTAATATATATCTATGACAGGCCTGGGAGCCTTCATTAGGCTCCCGGCTGTCATTGGAACAGGCCGGCTCCTGCGGCCTCGCCGTGCAGGAGCCGGCCTGTATCACTAAAGGTATGGGGCCGGTGGGGACCGGCCCCGGGGCTAACTGACTGCCGGGACCTGTGGAGGAGGAGCGGATTTGCAGCATGGCCGCGCTACTGCCACCGCTGGTTTTCTTCAGCGGCAGTAGCGTGGCAATCTGCAGGCCCCGGCAGCTAAGACAGTCCCCAGCATCTGCTGTAATAGACCGGCGGATGCCGGGGAGTGTCTTAGCTGCCGGGGCCTGCAGATTGTCACGCTCCTGCCGCTGAAGAAAACCAGCGGTGGCAGTAGCACGGCCATGCTGCAAACCCACTCCTCCACCCACATTCAGACTATAAGACGCACCCTCATTTTCCTCCGAAATTTGGGGGGAAAAAAGTGCGTCTTATAGTCCGTAAAATACGGTAGTTAGGGACTCTTTGCGAGACCCCTCTGTACCTCCTGCTTAAATTTTTGCAGGACAAACTGTATTCCTTAATAGTATAATTTAATATTAATACAGTGTTCACCAGAGTAGTGGCGGCATTCCTCGCCGCTCAGTATCATCACCAGGCGATAAGGAACGCCCCCTCCCCCCCTCACAGTACAGCAAATAGACGCTACAGTGAGGAAGGGCGTTCTGAGTGACTGTCAGAAACACCCTTCTGACAGTGAAGAGCTACGGTACCGGGACCGATAGCTCTTCACCGGGGACTTAGAATGGGAAAGCCAATAGTGCGCTGAATTTAGCACACTGTCGGCTTTCTAGCAGTGTATTACACTGCATGTGCCCCAGGAGGTGAAAGGTCCTCATTACAGCGTCCCGTCCTTTTACAGAGACTGTAGGGAGGGGTTAAAAGTCCAGTTCACACCATACAGCAGAGAACTGTATGCGTGACAGGTCTCAAATTTGCAGCAATTTTTGTCAAAATTACAAAAACTAGATGTTGGTGAAAAGCAGAGAGGAGCCTGGAAATAACATCTTATGGGGGAAACCATACAGATCATGTAGAACTATAAGTGACTTACCTTCCCAAAAGATCCCTGTCCCAGAACCTTCAGCAGCTCAAACTGTGCGGGATCAGCCTTCTCACACCCCTCCTTCACATGGTGGGTGATGGGAATCTCTTTGACGTTACCTTCGTCCTAGGAAGACAAACACAAGAAAATCAGACATCTGTGAACCGCACAGCACAAATATTGCTCTATCTGGTGGAAGAATTTATGTTGCTAAAGCCAACACAATCTAAACTACCAGGGATGGAGATTCCTCCAATCCCGACCCTTAGGCCGGCGCCGAGAGGTCGCTGGAGAGCCAAGCACCGGCTCCATACTTCTACTAAGGCGCCAAGACATCAGAGATATGGCCTAAGGGGTTAATGTTATCCCCCTGTTGTAATATAATTTCGTGGTCACGCGCACCCTGTAAGTAACTCACATAAGGTAGTAAGGACTCCCCTTCGTCCATCGGCTCGTCCATCATCTTCACACCATTTACCTGGAAAACAAAATCGTTGAAGAAAATAAAAACGCTGAACAAAAAAATCCAAATGAGATGGAAGAACAATGGCAGAGGCAGGTCTGCAGGAAAGTGGTAAAGGTGAAATATTTTAATAAAGACTTCTGCCTTGTATACCAGAAAACTGGCAGTCGTAGGAAATCCAGGCCAGTGTTTATTTGCAGCAGGGCTATAGGTCTTCATAGTAACAGACTACAAACTCTGAGTGGTCGGATCCTGCAGCCCTGACAAGTTTAGCTAATGCACATAAGTAGGTTCATACGTTTTTACTACATTTTGCATGTAGGAAGCTGAAAAAAGATTACATTAGCTATTGATTCATTTTCAGTAATTGGATCCCTGCGTTGCGGTAAAACAAAGCAGCAACCTGAAATTACATATAGCAGCTTCAGCACCAAAAACAGCACTGCAAACATGGTGGCTGTTCACACACAGACTACCAGCATCAGCTTATATCTGCAAAGCTGAGGCTCAGCACCGAGAAACTGCATCTCCCACAATGCACTACAGTGAAGCGTGCGCCACACAGACATTGGAGGATGAAGGGTGAACAAAACCAAAAGAGTCCCCATTTATACATTATATGGAATGCATCGCTGGAGTCCTAGGTTCGAATCCTGCCAGGAACATCTGCTGCAAGGAGTTTGTATGTTATCCTCGTGTTTGCGTGGATTTCCTCCCATTCTACAAAGACATACTGATAGGAAAAGAAAAAGTGCACATACTTCAGAGCTGTACTCAGTTCTGCATGCTTCAGAGCTGAAATCCCAGCAATTAATGCTTGTTCAGTTCCAAAGTACAGCTCTAGGGTTGCTGGAAGTTTGCCTGCAAAATAGTGAGTGCAGCTCCGGATCAGTACAGGATAATGTAATGTATGTACACTGACTGCACCAGCAGAATAGTGAGTGCAGCTCTGGAGTATAATACAGGATATAATTCAGGATCAGTACAGGATAAGTAATGTAATGTATGTACACAGTGACTATACCAGCAGAATAGTGAGCGCAGCTCTGGAGTATAATACAGGATGTAACTCAGGATCAGTACAGGATAAGTAATGTAATGTATATACACAGTGACTGTACCAGCAGAATAGTGAGCGCAGCTCTGGAGTATAATACAGGATGAAACTCTTGTATAACCCTATATGAAGAAGACCACAGGTGACATGGGCTCTAATAGTTTGTGTAAATTATGGTGGCACTTGCCAGTACAGATGCTGTGGCGGCCACTGACTATTTCTATATATCCACCTTTCATGCTAGAGTCGGGTGAGCTATGCTGGACGTGGCAGAGAGATGATCTCATACTGCAGAGACTGAGGAGAGAACGTCACAGATCATCAGCGGATCAGATTAAAGACGCAATAATCCATTATACACTGAGAAAGAAAGAGACATTTTTTCCCACAAGCAGTAAACAATGGATGCACAAAATCAACACCTACAAACCAAAGGCGAAGCAGTCTAAGAAGAATGACGCCGACTTATCCTTAAAGGAAAACTCTGGTGAAACCTTCTCCCACTATTTGCCCTTCTTACCAGAACATCCACTGGCAGAGAATGCAGGGAAGACTGTCGGGTTTCAATATCTACTTTTGCCTACGTTGGCACTGAGGTTTGCAGGAAATGCAATGACTGGGCGTTTCATTTGCTTTGCACCATCATGCCAAATATACAGGCCCTAAAGTCACAGAAATCACCTAAATGTGAGCTTCCAAATATCAAAGTTTTTGATTTGCGTCAGTTTTCATAGTACCAGTCACATGAACAAAAACATAAGATGCATGATGTTGGAAGAACTACAACTCCCTCTCTATTGGGGGCTGGGTCCAGCACAATGCACAGAACTGTTGCCCGGGACAAGATAGGAACTGTATACATTGGTGAATTAAGGTTAAAGCCCCTATTTTGTCTGCCCCTAGACCCTTAACCCCTCCAGCTGTCAATTATAGGCCATCCCATGTGTGGACAGTCAGTGACAGCCGGATTGATGGTGAAGTTCACATGGGCCCTGGAGATCTGAGGCCTGGAAGTGCGACAGATTGACGTGTCCCTGCTTGAAGAGGAAGGCGATAATTAAAAGGCACTAAGACTTACGCACAGAGGGTGAAGTCGACCTGCTGGATGGGATTTCCCTGCAGGAATTACTGGGATGTGTGCGAGATAGCAATTATCCCAGTGACCTCCACCCACCCGTGGTGAGAAAAGCTGCAAAACCAGGGCACCCAGCTGCTGCCCAAAATCAGGAGAGTCGCACGGTACTCCACAAAGTAATCCCCCAAAGAAGATTATATGACCAGTGACAACCCATAGTAGTGCAGAATGGCGGGTGATCCGGAATGGCCAGCAGTCCAGATCTGTAACATAACGTAGAATTTCGCTGAAGGGCTCTGACACCACTGGGTCTCAGTTTGCTGCGATGACAAAATACTTATCTATGGGACACAAATCACATTGTCCAGCCATGAAGGTGTGGGAAGTCTGCAGGATACCCCGGTCTATCAATTCCAGCAGGGGGGGCTAAGCCGCAATGTTCTACTGGATTCATGGCCTGGCGGGCCTCATCGGCCTCTGAGCGGACACCGCCACAGAGTTTGTTGGTCCCACGGAAAGAACCTATGCAGCCTGGGCACAGAGATAAAGGGATACAGACAGAGGAGCGGAGAGAACCCTCCTGGGTATCCTAATAATCAGTCATAAGAATGAAGGAACAGAATGATGGACAATACAGATCAAGCCGGCAATCCCTCAAACCCAAACACGTTCCAGATGAGACGTGGTCCTTACCTGCGGGCCTCTACTATATAACACCCTCATAGCACAGCAGGTGCAGCAGCGAAGGAAACACCTGAGCGAGTGGCGGCAGCGTCTCTGGGGATGTGCTCCTCCTGGTTCTAATACTAAACTCATCTAGAAACCCACACCCAAAGCTCAATGACTCCCAGGATGAGGTGACTAAGAGCCAAAAAAAAAAAAAAAAAAAAAAAAAAAAGTTGAAAGAGAAGTTTATATAAAAATAGCCCAGACGGACCTGAAGGTGACAGAAGAGAGGAGTTGCTCCAGGGGCAAGGCAGTGAAATAACCACTGGGACAGGGTCACTCCCTGCACCAGTCATGTGATAAGATCCCTGGGATCTACTGATGAGATTACACAAGAAGGGTGGTCAGAAAGAGAGTCTGCCACCATACAAACATCAATGAGAACAATGGTAGTGACCCTCTAGGTGCCCGGGGCTGGCACGGTGGTGTCCGTTACACCATACTACCCAATGGAGAAACAGTGCGGCCAGCTCCCTGCTTCTCTGGTGCCCGTAGAAGCCAAGACGTGCCCAAGACACAGTTATCAGCGGGCACCTTAGTGAGATACCTGCAGGTTATACGACGTCTTCACAGCGGATGGGGCACAGTCAATGATCTTCTCTGGGCACCGCAGAACAAACAATCAGCTAAGATGGCATCACGTGGCTGACAGCCGTGGTCATTCAGAAGCCACAACGCTCCTGATTCAGCGATAGTAAATATATTAATCATTCTATAGTTAAAGTGGACCTCTCACCACCACCAAGTCCAGATCTTTACACCATTTCATAGCCCCTGCTCCACTGATCCCAAAACAGATAGGATTTTTTCTCTAGCCCCCCCCCCCCCCCCCCAACCATTCCTGAACAATCAGTACTGTTAGTTTTGGTGCCTAATAAACTATTTAAGCTCTGTGCAAAAAGGGAAATGCATAGGAAGCTTTTTAGGCCCTGTTCCCACGGAGTAATGCAGCGCTCATTCTGACACGTAAAAACGTGTCAGAGTGAGCGCTTTGAAACAGAAGCCCATTGACTTCAATGGGTGCCGGTCTTATGCACGCTACACATTGAAATCAATGGGAGGCTTTTTAACCCATTGATTTCAATGTGTTACGCGCATTAAACGGAACCCATTGAAGTCAATGGGATCCTGTTTTGAAGAGCTCACTCTGACACGTGTTTACGTGTCAGAATGAGCACCGCGGTACTCCGTGGGAACGGGGCCTTAAACTTCTTCCTTCTGTTCAATCCACTCCTGGCTTTGAATAAAAAAAAACAAAAAACGCACAGCAAAAGCTGCAACGCGAGATATTCTGCTAAAGTTTAGGAAGTGCAAAAGGCACAGACTGTGGCACAGCCAATAGGTGAACTGCAGTTGCATGAATTTAGAGAATCGTCATGCAGCCTCCCATTAATAAAACTAGAAGTGACATGCAGAGTCAGCAACAAAATTAAAGTGATAGTTGCACCAAAATATGATGCAAAAGCAGGAGCCATCACATTTATATGCAAATTCATGGTGAACATAGAGCTGCATAGAAAACGCAACACTGTTCATCGCACTATCCTGAGCGGGAACTTGTAGCAGTCCATTACTGGGGGGGGCTTCCACTACCTTAGCACCCCAAAACAGAGATAGAACTGTGCACCAACTAATAGCAGTGCCACCTTTATCCAGCATGTGGTACGACCCCTTATAACAGAGAAAGCCATGACAGTGATTCCACGACAGACCTCTATATGACCCCAGACACCGCACGTACCCTCAAGACCATCTGCATGTAAACATCTCCTGCAGGACGAGAAGCTATGATGTAGGATAATGCCACGTGGCGGTGACATTCAGCCCATATGCCCTGCTGGGAAATGTATGAAATGCTAGCAATGTCATCTGAGTGACCTGAAACCACATCCCCGAAGCAGCTGAGACCTCACGTCCTACACATTGGGATTACAGCGCTGTGCAGCAGCAGGGGGCGCCACATTCCTGGATGACATGGATGTGATGGCTGTGCTCGGGGCCCATTCTGAACCAGGAAGCAGATCTCTGAAATAAGTTTTGCTTCCCAGGATAACACTCATTATTAACCCCCAGCCCAAATTATTAATATGCTGTGTATGAGGAGCGGGGGAAGGGAAATGACAACTGCTCTGAGCACATTTCTGTCTCACACAGCTGGTTGTTCACTGCCAGCAAGCAGAGAGATTGAAGAAACTATCAGAACACTCCAGAATTTCTGACTATACAATGATAAAGCTTCATTCACGGGACGCCCGCTCCATATTATATTTAGTGTATAATGCTGAAGGATTTCATTAGGTGGTCAAAAGAAACCGTTCACTGAGTACATGTGCAAAAAGCACAAGCGTGACCTGCGATCTGGCTAAACGATCACGACACGCTGTAATGAAGACGCACGAGCTGTGCCACAATCCATTCCTTAGTGGCAAGAGGATATAGCTGCAGTGATGAGAAAGGGAAAAGCAAGGGGGTCTCGTAGGACTAGGGCCAAAAGCATTGGGGGGGGGGGGGGCGACAGAAGCCTTGGAAGTCATATTCATCTCCCCAATTTATTTTTATTCTCTGCTATTGTAGCTTTAACTACCTACAAACACTTCTGGTGTCATGTGAAATCTCAGGTTCCTTGCTTTAATAGGACATCAATATGGCTGCTCTAGCTTTAAAAAAATTACAGGGGGCAACACAGTGGCTCAGTGGTTGGCATTGCAGCACTGGAGTCCTAGGTTCGAATCTCACCAGGAACAACATCTGCAAGGAGTTTGTATGTTCTCCCCGTGTTTGCGTGGATTTCCTCCCATCCCTCACCCAAGATGGGGGGGTGAGGAAGTTGTGATCCCTATACGGGGCTCACAATCTACATACAAAAAAAAAAAAATCTGCTACATGTGACTATAGTCCTACACTAGGGCTGGGCGATTAAAATCACAATTAATTGAACGTTTTACCTCGATTATAATTAATAGATGATTATTTTCAGACATTCACGTTTTTACATGCCACACCCCCTAATTATATGCCACCGAATTTTGGTTTAGGTTACTCACATATAACCTGATTGGACGGTGTACAACTAGTGAAATCTCCATTAACCAATGGCAGCGTGAGACAAGACGTGGGCAAAATAATTGCTGTGAGCGAGTTCACTAGGATTACTGGAGCTAACTTTTCATTAATTGCTTACACTATATCGACTAGAAGTGGCCCCAAAAATTCTGTAGCCACGGCAGCAGCTTTATAAATCAGAGCTGCTCATTCGGCTTCTGGGATACTGAAAGGCAAAAAAAACCCCAAAAACTCAAAAATAAAGCCCTTTGTGATTGGAAAAAAAAATGCAGTTCAGGGTCACGTATGGAATTTATTCAATTTTTCTGTTTTGTCACAGGGAGAGAATAAACACTGACGACAGAACACGCTTAGGCCTCATTCACACGGAGCACGGGACCCCGTATTTTGTTCCTGATTCTGATGCAGGAAGCCGTATCAGAATAGGACCAAAACACGTCTGCCACAAGTGTCGCGGCTTCCCGCTCCAGAGTAGACCCAAATGAATGGGCCTAGTCCGGAGGGTGGTGTCGCGAGGCGGACACCGGGGCTGGATCAGTCCGCCTGAAGTAAGGGAAGCTCGTTTCTTTTTTCCCGTGAGCCGGAACATACCGCTCATGGAAAAAAGGAAACTAGCGGTCTACGTAGACCTCTATTGTGAGGGGGTGGAGTCTGAGGTGGATTCGCCGTGTGAATGAGCCCTAAATGACCAACCGAGGCCCAATAGACTATAATGAGAATATTTTGGATTTTTGCTGGAGGCTTTGTATGCAGAGAGGAAGTGGCTGGACAGTCTTCAGAGAGGTGATGGAGACCACCAGGGACACAATCATTATAGGCAGAGTGGGGGACACACACACACACACACACACATACTCTGAGCAAAGTGACAACGCTAGAAGTATGACAAGACTCCAAGAAGCAGAGTTATATCCCAGAAGGCTTCTTAATTCTCCTCCGCTACCTTATTTCCCAGGCCGTCGATCGGCACCTTGAGCAGAAAGCGACAGACACTGTGTACCCAGAAGACTTCAATAATATGATTTTATATTCAGCAGTCACCACCACATTACAACGATAAACTTACCTGTGTTATGTATGTCACCTTCGTACATTAGGTAAAAAACAAATTTGAGCATCGTGGAAATGAGTCAGATGGTGCACTGAAGGCGGAGCTTCGGCTCCATGGAGTGCTCTTATTGACCCCTACCATCTCCTTTGCATTCAGAATTGATCCTTCGACTGCTATGACATAACCAATCCTACTTAGGAGCAGAGAGAGTAGATGCACCAACTTCCTCATTTGCATAAGGCTACAGAATTGCTTTTCTCCGAATCTACAAAAGTGACAAACATGACAAAGATAAGACGTTAATGGCTGTGTGTCCTGTAATCCAGTGGTAGCGGGAGAATAAGCTTCACAGATAGGGTGGACTCCATTTATAGGGATGATGAGAATAAGGAATAATTATATACAGCAGAGTTTTATTTTTTTTGCTATTGGGATTGCTGCAGTGTACCAGGACCAGTAAGGAGCAGGTTAACAAAATGATGTCAATCTTAAGAAACCCCAATGCTGCTTGACTTTGGAGTCTGCTGGGTTTCCATTATGGTGTCCGCCATTCTATGTACTGCAGGTCTCTGTCTAGCATCTTTGATAAAATCTGCAATAGAAGCGCCCAAGACTAAAGATGAGTGATGGAGAATGGATATTGTGTAACAAACCCTAAATCGTGTAAGCAGGACCAGGAAATATTCTTAGGCCCAGTCCATATCTGCGAACAGAAACCTATCCGCATAAAAAAGTGGTTACCTAAGGAAACCCGCACAACTGTAAGGCTATAATGGGGTCCGTGTGGTTTCCGCATGAAAAAACGAGGACAGACAAGTGTTGCGGTAGGGGAATGGAATGGCCCAAACGCAGATGTGAACCTGGCCTTAGTTTTGGGGTGTAAAGATTACACCAGGTTCAGACTAGACCTTGCTCTCCAATGTTGGGGCAGACCACTGAAACACAGGTTACACTTAGAGCCCACCGGACGCTATTGACTATAATGGAGACCATCAGGCATTCCTCATCTTGAAACTGAAAACAGAGGAAAAATCCTCCATCCAGGGGATCCTGAAAGGATAAGGAGAGGAAACAAAAAAAAGTGACAGAACTTCTACAAACAAACGGAGGACACAGATACGAGAGAATAAGGGTTATCCATCTGCACCTCGATTCTTGGAAATTGCAACAATTGCCCCAACCCTCACTCCTAATATATATATATATATATATATATATATATAGCACTACAGTATATGATGGACTCATCACTGATCCCAAATCACTACACAAAGCAATGATATTAACGTAAACAAATGAAAAAAACTGGATATTATACCGCAGGGGGGGGGGGGGGCGAGGGGCAAACACAGACACACGGTAAGGGCAAACATAGACACATGGTAGGGGCAGGGGAACGAGGGGCAAACACAGACACATGGTAGGGGCAGAAGGGCAAACACGGTAGCGGCAGAGGGACGAGGGGCAAACAGAGACATGGTAAGGGCAGGGAAACGAGGGGCAAACACAGACACACGGCACAGAGAGGGTGACGAGGGGCAAACACAGACACACGGCACAGAGAGGGTGACGAGGGGCAAACACAGACACACGGCACAGAGAGGGTGACGAGGGGCAAACACAGAAACACGGCACAGAGAGGGTGACGAGGGGCAAACACAGAAACACGGCACAGAGAGGGTGACGAGGGGCAAACACAGAAACACGGCACAGAGAGGGTGACGAGGGGCAAACACAGAAACACGGCACAGAGAGGGTGACGAGGGGCAAACACAGAAACACGGCACAGAGAGGGTGACGAGGGGCAAACACAGAAACACGGCACAGAGAGGGTGACGAGGGGCAAACACAGAAACACGGCACAGAGAGGGTGACGAGGGGCAAACACAGACACACGGCACAGAGAGGGTGACGAGGGGCAAACACAGACACACGGCACAGAGAGGGTGACGAGGGGCAAACACAGACACACGGCACAGAGAGGGTGACGAGGGGCAAACACAGACACACGGCACAGAGAGGGTGACGAGGGGCAAACACAGACACACGGCACAGAGAGGGTGACGAGGGGCAAACACAGACACACGGCACAGAGAGGGTGACGAGGGGCAAACACAGACACGGCAGGGGGACGAGGGGCAAACACAGACACGGCAGGGGGACGAGGGGCAAACACAGACACGGCAGGGGGACGAGGGGCAAACACAGACACGGCAGGGGGACGAGGGGCAAACACAGACACGGCAGGGGGACGAGGGGCAAACACAGACACGGCAGGGGGACGAGGGGCAAACACAGACACGGCAGGGGGACGAGGGGCAAACACAGACACGGCAGGGGGACGAGGGGCAAACACAGACACGGCAGGGGGACGAGGGGCAAACACAGACACGGCAGGGGGACGAGGGGCAAACACAGACACGGCAGGGGGACGAGGGGCAAACACAGACACGGCAGGGGGACGAGGGGCAAACACAGACACGGCAGGGGGACGAGGGGCAAACACAGACACGGCAGGGGGACGAGGGGCAAACACAGACACGGCAGGGGGACGAGGGGCAAACACAGACACGGCAGGGGGACGAGGGGCAAACACAGACACGGCAGGGGGACGAGGGGCAAACACAGACACGGCAGGGGGACGAGGGGCAAACACAGACACGGCAGGGGGACGAGGGGCAAACACAGACACGGCAGGGGGACGAGGGGCAAACACAGACACGGCAGGGGGACGAGGGGCAAACACAGACACGGCAGGGGGACGAGGGGCAAACACAGACACGGCAGGGGGACGAGGGGCAAACACAGACACGGCAGGGGGACGAGGGGCAAACACAGACACGGCAGGGGGACGAGGGGCAAACACAGACACGGCAGGGGGACGAGGGGCAAACACAGACACGGCAGGGGGACGAGGGGCAAACACAGACACGGCAGGGGGACGAGGGGCAAACACAGACACGGCAGGGGGACGAGGGGCAAACACAGACACGGCAGGGGGACGAGGGGCAAACACAGACACGGCAGGGGGACGAGGGGCAAACACAGACACGGCAGGGGGACGAGGGGCAAACACAGACACGGCAGGGGGACGAGGGGCAAACACAGACACGGCAGGGGGACGAGGGGCAAACACAGACACGGCAGGGGGACGAGGGGCAAACACAGACACGGCAGGGGGACGAGGGGCAAACACAGACACGGCAGGGGGACGAGGGGCAAACACAGACACGGCAGGGGGACGAGGGGCAAACACAGACACGGCAGGGGGACGAGGGGCAAACACAGACACGGCAGGGGGACGAGGGGCAAACACAGACACGGCAGGGGGACGAGGGGCAAACACAGACACGGCAGGGGGACGAGGGGCAAACACAGACACGGCAGGGGGACGAGGGGCAAACACAGACACGGCAGGGGGACGAGGGGCAAACACAGACACGGCAGGGGGACGAGGGGCAAACACAGACACGGCAGGGGGACGAGGGGCAAACACAGACACGGCAGGGGGACGAGGGGCAAACACAGACACGGCAGGGGGACGAGGGGCAAACACAGACACGGCAGGGGGACGAGGGGCAAACACAGACACGGCAGGGGGACGAGGGGCAAACACAGACACGGCAGGGGGACGAGGGGCAAACACAGACACGGCAGGGGGACGAGGGGCAAACACAGACACGGCAGGGGGACGAGGGGCAAACACAGACACGGCAGGGGGACGAGGGGCAAACACAGACACGGCAGGGGGACGAGGGGCAAACACAGACACGGCAGGGGGACGAGGGGCAAACACAGACACGGCAGGGGGACGAGGGGCAAACACAGACACGGCAGGGGGACGAGGGGCAAACACAGACACGGCAGGGGGACGAGGGGCAAACACAGACACGGCAGGGGGACGAGGGGCAAACACAGACACGGCAGGGGGACGAGGGGCAAACACAGACACGGCAGGGGGACGAGGGGCAAACACAGACACGGCAGGGGGACGAGGGGCAAACACAGACACGGCAGGGGGACGAGGGGCAAACACAGACACGGCAGGGGGACGAGGGGCAAACAGACACATCAGGGGTACGAGGGGCAAACGCAGACACGGCAGAGGGACGAGGGGGAAACAGACACGGCAGGGGGACGAGGGGCAAATGCAGACACACATCAGGGGGACAAGGGGGAAATGTAGACACGGAAGGGGAGCAACGGGCAAACACAGACACACGAAAGGGGGACGAAGGACACAGACACACGGGGGGGGGGGTAACAAGGGGCAGACACAGACACACAACAGGGGGACGAGGGGCAGAGACACACAGACGACACGGGCAGGAGGGCACAAACACACGACACGGGAATAACACTAGGGGCACAGATTACATGGCAGGATACAAGGAGCACACACACAAACAAACGCACGACACGGGCAGCGGACACACCTCACTCCCGCCGGTCCCGTACACCTCCATGTTCATCCCCGGATCCTCCAGATGACTGAGCCGCTGCGGCATCCCCCTCCCGGGCGGCTCGGTCCACGCACCCCCCGCCAGCTCCAAACGGGGGAGCGGAGAGGTGATAATCCCCTCTCCGGAGCCGCCTGTTCCCGGTCCCTGCAGCCACAGGCTCCGCCAATATGGCGGCCGCCGTCACCTGTGCAGCATGGAAACCGGGGGGAGCCGCGTCACCGTGACGTCACCGAGGAGATCCCCAGCCTGGCGACTGCGGCGGGAGCGCGCATGCAAATTAGGTGGGCTGGTCTTCACAGGAGCCTGTGATTGATGCATGTAGGAGGCGGGGATACAGCTCTGCGTATGTGGTGGGAGGGGCGTAACGAGCGAGTGGTGATGGCGGGAAATGGAGTATGAGGAGAAACAGTGAAGTGGTGGAGTCTGAGGTAACTGCAGTGCCGTACCTCATTCACCTGCCAATACACCCCATTATAGCCTCCTTACCTGTGTTACTAATACACACTGGTATGTCCTCCTGTTATATCCTTCATAATGGTTACCAGTGGGCTGCCACACCGGTCAGTTTTGGAGAAGTCCCCCATGGGGTACCACAGGGGGCAGTAATGGATCCTCTTCTTTACATGAGGGTCACACCTTTTGTGGAATTTGTCCCCATTCTGCTTAAAATATGTGGAGAGAAAGGTCCTGCAAGCAACCTGATGGACTCCATTATAGTAATCACTTTATAAGCGGGTAACGTTTCCGCTTTTGGGTCCCCAAGTGGAAACAAAGAACGTAAACCCAAACACTAGTGTTAACCCTTTCCCGACATCCGCTGTACTAATACGGCGGATGCTGGGTGTTTAAAGATGGCGGCCGCTCAGGAGCCAGGCAGCCGCCATAGCCATCAGGTGTCTACTGTTTTATACACCCAATGCCAGTGCCTGCACCGATTGTGGGCATTAACCCCTCTGGTGCCTCGGTCAAAGCTGACCAAGGCGCCATTTTCATGGTGATCGCCGGCACCCAGATTTTTGCAATGCATTAGCATTGTATTGCATTGTATTAGTGATCAGACCCCCTAGGGGGTCTAATAAAAAAAATGAGAAGTATAAAAAATTTAAATCACCCCCACTTTCCCTAGAACACCTATAAAAATACTTAAATACTGTGAAACACCTACACATTAGGTATCCCTGTGTCCGAAATCGCCCGCTCTACAAATCTATAAAAAAAAAATTCCCATACGGTAAACGCTATAGCAGGGGAAAAAGTCAAAAGTGCAAAATCGCAGTTTTTTCACTGTTTTGCCTCTGATAAAAAATTTTTTAAAAAGTGATGCCCCAAAATGGTAGAAGTACAAAGTACACCCGGCCGCGCAAAAAGACGCCCTATGCATCCCCGTACACAGAAGTATAAAAAAGTAACGGGTGTCAGGATATGGCGACTTTTAGAAAAAAAAAAAAATTGGCACAGTTTTGTATTTTTGTTCAAGGGCTTAAAATATAAATAAACCATATAAATTTGGTATCCTTGGAATTGCAGTGGGACATAGAATACAGGAGATGTCATTGTGGCTGCACAGTGAACGCCGTAAAAACAAAGCCCGTAAGAAAGTCACACAAATGCAATTTTTCTTCAAATCCATCCCATTCTGAATTTTTTTTCCCCCTTCCCAGTACATTATACAGAATAATAAATGGAAGCATCGTGAAGAAAAAATTGTCTCGCAAACATTAAAACCTCATATGGCTCTAAAAGCGGAAAAATAAAAAAGTTATGGGGCTTGGAAGGAGGGGAGTCAAAAAACGAAAATTGAAAAATTCTTGCAGCAGGAAGGCGTTAAAGGTAGAAGGGTAACTGGAGACGGTTTCTATACTTGCAGATGAGAGAACGCATTGAGAGGAGTGGATTTATCTCTATCAGAGGGAGTTAGTCTATGCCCAAATATTTAAGGGTTTAGCTGCTGCAGGTGTGAGTGACCTATGTATAGTAGGCAATAAGAAAGTGGGGTGATTCAAAATATCCGAGCAGTGTCAGACCCACAAGAATTGTTTAAATAACCCCACAAGGTTAACCCTTTATCTGCCTCATAGGTCTTCACACAAAACCTGTATAAGGCTGAGGCCCCATGTTGCAGAAACACAGCTTTTTTTTGTTGCAGGTTTTGTTGCAGTTTTTTGAGCCAGAGCCAACAATGGCTACAAATGGAATGGGAAATATAAAGAAAGTTCATATACTTCTCCCTTCTGCTCAATCCACTCCTGGCTTTGGCTCAAAAAACGGCAACAAAATCTGCAACAAAAAAAGCTGCGTTTCCGCAATGATTTTTTGGTCCAGAACCTGAGGTGCAGTGCACCGGCATCCAGTTGCGCACTCCGCTCCGGATTAAGCCCAAATGAATGGGCCTAGTTGAGAGGGAGTGGTTCAGGCAGATGTTGCGAAGCGAGTCCACCTGAAAGAATGAGCATGTCACTTCTTTTTTCCCAGTAGCCGGAACAAATGGCTCCGGGAAAAAAAAACTAACCAGCTCCAATTGATCCCAATGGGAGCCATCTTTTTGGTCAGGATTTTGAGGCGGATAAATATAAAGTCCTAGGAATCCTGACAGTGTTGTACACCATGATAGATATATAGTCCTAGGAGCCCTGACAGTGTCATACACTATGTTTTATAGATATATATAGTCCTAGGAGCCCTGACAGTGTCATACACTATGTATTATAGATAGTCCTAGGAGTCCTGACAGTGTCATACACTATGTATTATAGATATATAGTCCTAGGAGCCCTGACAGTGTCATACACTATGTTTTATAGATATATATAGTCCTAGGAGCCCTGACAGTGTCATACACTATGTATTATAGATAGTCCTAGGAATCCTGACAGTGTCATACACTATGTATTATATATATAGTCCTAGGAGCCCTGACAGTGTCATACACTATGTTTTATAGATAGGTTCCTAGGAGCCTTGACAGTGTTATATACTATGTTTTATAGATATATAGTCCTAGGAGCCCTGACAATGTCATACACTATGTTTTATAGATATATAGTCCTAGGAGCCCTGACAGTGTCATACACTATGTTTTATACATATAATCCTAGGAGTCCTGACAGTGTCATACACTATGTTTTATAGATATAGTCCTAGGAGTCCTGACAGTGTCATACACTATGTTTTATACATATAGTCCTAGGAGTCCTGACAGTGTCATACACTATGTTTTATACATATAGTCCTAGGAGCCCTGACAGTGTCATACACTATGTTTTATACATATAATCCTAGGAGCCCTGACAGTGTCATACACTATGTATTATAGATATATAGCCCTAGGAGTCCTGACAGTGTCATACACTATGTTTTATACATATAATCCTAGGAGCCCTGACAGTGTCATACGCTATGTTTTATACATATAATCCTAGGAGCCCTGACAGTGTCATACACTATGTATTATAGATATATAGTCCTAGGAGTCCTGACAGTGTCATACACTATGTTTTATACATATAATCCTAGGAGCCCTGACAGTGTCATACACTATGTTTTATAGATATATAGTCCTAGGAGCCCTGACAGTGTCATACACTATGTATTATAGATATATAGTCCTAGGAGTCCTGACAGTGTCATACACTATATTTTATAGATCTATATAGTCCTAGGAGTCCTGACAGTGCCATACACTATGTTTTATAGATATATAGTCCTAGGAGTCCTGACAGTCATACACTATGTTTTATACATATAATCCTAGGAGTCCTGACAGTGTCATACACTATGTTTTCATAGATATATAGTCCTAGGAGCCGTGACAGTGTCATACTCTATGTATTATATATATAGTCCTAGGAGCCCTGACAGTGTCATACACTATGTTTTAAATAATTTAAGGTGTGGTTCATACCAAAATTGTTCGACACAAAATGAATCGAGAACCAGAACCACAAAACCTAAACACAAAACAAATATTTAGTTATCAACTTTAATTTATTGGTAGCAGTTATGTGTGTAGGAAGATCACTGAAAATCTGAAACAACATTGGCAATAACAGCGGTGTGTGTTTCAGATTTTAGGTTTTGGAGAAGATCTTGTTCTCATAGATTGGAATGAAAACAACTTCTGGAACTTCGTAATATTAATGCACATCTCAGCTTTCTTCTTCCCCATTCCTAAAAACCTGATAACTGATGATCCCAGGGCATGTGCATCTTAGGCCTAGGTTGCACGACAATGTGTCCCACAAGTTTACACATGTCAGGAGCTGTTGTATTGTGTGACAAGATCCCACCAAAAATTGCAATTAATACATCACAACTTATCTGTTTGGATGGATGAGATCAGTGGCGTAACTACCGCCATAGCAACAGAGGCGGCTGCCAAAGGGCCCGGGACATTAGGGGCCCGGGACATGAGGGGCCCAGTGACAGCCGCTCCCGCTGCTATCATTATACTCGGGGGGTCTTTTCGGACCCTCGAGTATAATGATTGGCGGACCAGGAGAGGTAAGAAACATAAAAAACACTGTTACTTATCTCTCCACGATCCTGGCCAGGCCTCCCTCCTTGTTGTCTGATGTCTCTGACGTCCAACGTCATTGCAGAAGGACGGCAGCGGAGGCTGACAGCGTAGGAGCCGGGGGACTAGTAAGAAACAGTAGTCTTTTATGTTTTTATTCCCCCGGGTCTCCGATTATTATACTCTGGGGTCTGAAAAGACTCCAGAGTATAATAATTGTTTAGGGTGTCCACAGTGGGACATAATACTCTGTGCAGGGGCCACTATGGGGGATAATACTGTGTGCAGGGGCCACTATTGGGGATAATACTGTGTGCAGAGGCCACTATGGGGGATAATACTGTGTTCAGGGGCCACTATGGGGGATAATACTGTGTGCAGGGGCCACTATGGGACATAATACTGTGTGCAGGGGCCACTATGGGGATAATACTGTGTGCAGGGGCCACTATGGGGGATAATACTGTGTGCAGGTGCCACTATGGGGGATAATAGTGTGTGCAGGGGCCACTATGGGGATAATAGTGTGTGCAGGTGCCACTATGGGGGATAATACTGTGTGCAGGGGCCACTATGGGGATAATAGAATGCGCAGGAATGTGTAGGAGGGGGTCGGTCGGGGGGAGGCCCCATGTCAAAAGTTCGCCACGGGGCCCCGCCATTCCTAGTTACGCCACTGGATGAGATAGTCTACGTGGAGCCCTCTTAGCCCTTCTGACTAGCTTCGAGTCTGTGTGGATGTCATTGCACCTGGCAGCTTTGCTTTCTTAGGGTGTCTACCCACTGACCTCTTCCTCTAATGAATTTGGGTGTGTGCAGCATCCGCACTCTTATGTTAGACCTTGTGTTTTCCTCATTAGAAAATGGCAGCAGCGAGTTTGTTATGTTCAAAGCCAAACATTGAGACGTGAGTCAACATAGACCAAATCGCCTGTGTTTGTAATGGAAGGTGACTAATTCTCAGCCTCCTTATTTTCAACAAGAATTAATATTGAACTATTAAAAACCACAAGCCAGAACTCCAAAGAAAGTAATTACAGCGACTCTGGAATATTTGTCAGCTCCTGCGTATAATTAACCAGCCTTCCAAAAGTTTATTATATCATTATTTGTCTCTATAAAGTTCTGCATGTTTTCCCCTCTTTGTAATCTGAAAATAGCAGTAATAGGTTTTATTGGTAATTTAATGATGTATCGGGCTGTGGATGGAGAAACATTTATACAATGCACTGCCACATTTCCTTGTCTGAGATGGGAAATTGCCCGGTACCAGGCAGCTCTGGAGACTACGGTTCTCTAAGGGTCTGTTCATACAGCGGAAAATGAAGAGGAATTCCTCTTCATTTTCCGCTGCTAGCATTTTCGCTGTGGTCTAGCCGTGACGGGATGCAGATGCAGTGTGTCAGTATTCTGTCGCAGTATCCCGCTACTGATTAGGCCCGGATGAATGGAGTCTCGAGCCACGGAATACGCGGCATGATCGAGCTGCGATCTCTTCTGCGATCTCTGCCTCTCATTGAAAACAATGGGAGGCGGATTCCTGGGAGGAATCTGCTCTAGTTTTGAGGCGAAATCCGTGGCAAATTCCTCCGCCTAATATTAGCCAAGGTGTCAGGATATGTGAACCTATTCCAATAGAAAATAAATGTTGTCCTTTGTTCTCTCTCAGGTCTACGGATTCAGCTGCTGTGTAAAGAACGGAAGTTTTCATTCTAATGGTAAGCTATAAGTAGAGCTAGAAAGTGCGATCTCTGTAAGTATAGATAATGTGTTCCTGGCCTCATCCTCATTCCTGTCATTCTTATCATTTCCTGGTGCTTTTATTTCAAAACAACATAATGAGAAACATCTGGAAAATCAGGAAAAAGTGAATATTCTCTGACAGATAGAAGGATGTCTTCCAGCTACACAGCAGCCTCTGGGGACAGGACAGGGATCTTTCAGCCTTCAAATTTTTTAATACATTTTCTCTCTATTGTTTATAGACATAACACTCTTTACATATCACAGTTATGACACAACGATCGCCTGGACTAGCTTAGAGTGTGGACAGATCTTATGAGCATGGCAGCTTATTTGGGAAATCTGGAAATATATCTTTCCAGGGATCAGAGACACATATTTTTGATACAGAGAAACAAATCTCCTGCTTTCGATTACACGGTGATTGGGCTACATGGTAAAAGTCTGTCTGCGTGCAGCTACCACTAGAGAGCGCTAAATACCACTAGTATTGTACTCCTTGGGAGCTTTATGTAGTGCGCTCCCTCTAGTGGACTCTGTATCTAGCAGCACACTGAAACAACCTGTCGGCACTATCCATAACTTAGTAACAACTGATCTTGAAAGCCAACCACTTTCATAACACTGCTGGGGCCGAGATTACTCCATGGCGGTTTTTACAATCTACAGGCAGCTAGTACAAATTTGTCATCTCAAGGGATAAGGGAACTGGGTTAATTAGGAGTTCTCTAAAACTTTAAGGTTTGGCTGAATCAGAAATGTTTCGGGGTTTGCCACCCATGGATGTAATTGAAGGCCCCAGGGAGGTGATTAAAAATAGCCACAGAAATATTTAGGAGACTAATCTTGCACGGTTCACCCATCAGTAGTTATCAGCAGAACCATCAACATCTCCTGGAGGTATCATCCCTACCGAACCATTGTAACATCTCTCGGACGTATCAGACCTATAGAACCATTATAACAGCTCCTTTAGGTACCAAACCTACAGAACCATTGTAACATTTTCTGGAGGTATCAGATCTATTGAACCCTTATAACATCTAGACCAGTGGTTCTTAACCAGGGTTCGATCGAACCCTAGGCCCTATGCACGGTTCATTTTGTGTACCAGTAAAAAAACATATACCTATGTCTTGAATTTGGAAAAAAAATCATATTTGATTTATCACTAAAGAAGGGTTCGGTGAATGTGCATATGAAACTGGTGGGTTCGGTACCTCAAACAAGGTTAAGAACCACTGCTCTATAGGTATCAGACCTGCAGAACCATGGACAGCAGCTTCACCTTCTTTATTCATGAAAGTCACAGCTGAGGGGAAACTACTGGAGCTCAATGTGTCTGACACTGCTTGTGGGAAGCCTAACACACAGATCCCTGACCCTGCTTAGAGCTAATTCACACATGGCATTTACTGCAGATACCTCTGTGATTGTTTTGCACCATCATGACAAAGTCTTCAAAATCCCTATACTTGCTGCAGAAACAGCCCCATCCAGGTAAACAGAACTGATCTACAGTCACAGAAATGTCTGCAACAAATCTGACACATGTGAATTTTCCCTTTAGGCAGCTGTAGATGTGAATTTGTGAATTTGTATATTATAAGTTTGCATCAGAAGCCTGAAATCCACGTCCTGACTTGGTACCTCTCACATCTGAGATTTTACACAGTTCCATCAAGTATAAACACTGCACTTATATGTGCACTACAAATAGCTCTGCTATCCTGATTGATACAGTGTATCAGGGCAGGTAACATGCATCAGTATAGAGATCAGACTATGTGTTTAACTCACAGCAGTTTATCTAATGGTAAGTTCACATGGTAGGTTATGCGGCAGGATTGGCCATGAAAAATTCCAAAAAATGAAGTGTCTGCCACCCAATGAATGGGAGCTGGCAGATCCAGTTTGGTGAATAGGACTAGATCTAGATGGGTTTTTTCAATGGCTGAATGTGATCAAATATTTTACTACTCTACTTCTGAAAGCAAGCAGAGCTCTAGAACTGCTGCAAACACGTAGGACAAAGTCTATGAGGAGGTTGCAGAACTTAAAGGAAGTCCACCACCTTCTTCTTCTCCCCTGATCTGCTCTTATTGGGGCAGTTAGTGGCATAATTGTTACTTGAATGTCTGAGCTTCTACTAGGGGTCCAAAAGATCCTGGCACTTGGACTGGCACTGCCTCAGCTCCACGCAGCATCTCATTATTAATAGCTGTTGTTGAGCGGTCCAAGTGACAATAACTGAAGCTACCTCTCCTAATTGCAACCCTAACCAACCTGGTTTGATATGGGCACAGGGGGTGGTGCCTAAAACTCCATATATTTTAGAAAGCACCTTGGATATGCAGATGTACGGTTTGGTGCAACCAGGCATTTGCTGCACCCACTTAAGCCTCTTTTTTGCCTCTTGCTGCCACCCAGTCCCCCCCAACACAAAGTTTGATAGGTTCCTATGTCTGGACACTGCAGTTACACTGGCCATCTAATTTGCATATGATTAAAAGTTGATTATCTTGGGGTAGTGCTTAGCAGCCGATATGGATGGACATGTGAGCTTGGCCCTCCGGCACTAAGCTGCTGATTGCAGTGACTTTTCTCAGCTTTATTAGCAAAAACCACCCACATTTGATGAAGCCAGCTGTCTAGAACATCTTACGATGACTAAGAACAGGAAACAAGCCCAGACAATTACTTGATTTTTTTCTTATCACAAGACTTGGAGAAAATCCAAGATGGCACCATCGGACAGTCATCATTACCTTTGAGAGCTTCTGGCTCACCTGTCAGGTCTCCTGCACAAGATGCTGATCTTCACCCACAGAGAATCTTATCATCAGCTCCTTCTCTGGGCCCCTGAGATGGTCCTCCTGTTCCTTCTTTTCCTGCTTCTTCTGCAGCTCCCAATAAGTATTTCTCAATCTTTTCAATCCAAGTACCCCCTCATGAAAACAAGAGTACTCTACTATGGACACTGGGGTGTCTGTCATATGACAGATCCTGCTCCTACTCTCCGCACCTATGGCAAATACACAAAAATTCTGAGGGTCTTTTGGATTCCGACCAGCTTTTCACTCATCAGATCTACTCTGCACAGACCACTTCCTACACCTTGACCCGATTTCTTTTGATGCCTGCCTCTGCTTGGTGGCCCCTGTGCCCCAGTATTGAATATGTTGAGGTGTTTGGGTGGTCCTAGCCCCCGAGAAGCCTCAGAACCTGAGTAATCACTCTAGAGTAGTGATTCCCAGTCATGGTGCGTACCCCTGAGACTGTTTGGCGTAAACCCTGGGATGCATGTACTGCAGGTTAAGAATTACTGACCTACACACAGATTGATCAAAGCCGAGAATTCAGAGGTGAGACCAGATGTAATATTTTCCCAACAAGACCACATAGCCTTTCTTGCTGATCATGCTTCATCTAATAACCACCTTACAAAGACTTCTATGAAGGACAATCTAACCGAGACAATAGTCTTTTATGACATCCACTTCACCAGGACATTCAAGATATAGAGGGTAGAACCCATTGTATTGAAACCAAGATAGCTAAATGTTCTGCATCTCATAATGAGTTAATAGACACCCACTATGAGCTAGAATTGGATGCAACCTACCTTAAGGCAAATGTTACAGACCTGGAAGATACAAAAAAATTTGAGGGATCTTAGAAACAGCTTCTCTCTAAGACCTAACTAGTTGTCTGCAGAAGTTGATTCTTACCTTGTTACCTAATTGTTCATCTCTCTACTTGACTATAGACAGAGCCCCCAGACCATCTAGATTGGCTGATACAGTGCCCGGGGATGTGTTAGCCAGAATTCATTTTTACCGAATTAAAGATCAACTGATGACATGACGCAAGATTTAGCAACTTCCTGCGTAATACCAACCTATATTGCTCTTTTTGGATTTATTAGTGGCTACTCTTCAACTGATCCCCTCAACCATCAAAGAGCTCTCCTCCGCCTGATGACTGGACCTATGTGATCGGCTCGCTAAAACACTCAGTTGGAGCTAGTGCTCTACTCAGTTACTTTCTGTAAAACTGGCTCTTAAAGAGAATTTTTCAGGTCCTCTGACATTGGCGGTATTATATACGGCTAGAAAGCTGGCATTGAACTGAATTCAGCTTTGCCAGTATGTGCCCCGATTGCAGAGATATTTGTGCTGTTAGTTTTGGCACTGATATCCCTCCTTTCTCAGAAGAGACGGCCTTACAGCTCAGCATCATTGCTGGGAGGTGAGAAATAACCCCCTGGTGGTATACTCTTCTGTAGCCTTGTACTTTAGGGGCGTTCCTCACAGCCAAGAGATAAAGCTGAGATGTAAGGCCTGCTCTTCTGACAGTGGAGGGTAATCAATGGCAAAACTAACAGCACCCTTATATCTTTGGCAGTGGGGTGCACACTGTGTGTGCATTTGATACACTGCTCTGTAATATTTTCCATATGTTACTATTTTGGCATTTAGCACCGATAAAGCCTCTAGGAGCAGTCCAGGTGTTGTATTGCTTAGCATCTTTATTATGTATATTAGCATCTGCCTGCGACTTCATCTGCGGGTTGGTGTAGGCGCTGAGCTGCGTATATTTAGGCAATTGCTGTTGAGTATGATGCGCCTGCTGCCGCGTCTCGGCTATGTTACATCCCCGCGCTCCCCCAGCCTCCCCACCGCCCCAACCCTGCCCCAATCCTGTGCCACCTGCAACCACACAGAGGCAGCATGTTTGCCACTCGGCTACTCAGACACCATGTTCAGCTGCTCGCTCTGTGTCCGGCCGCTATAGCACTGCCCACAGTAGCGCGCGATCCAATTGGTGAACGGATCAAGGACCTGAGATGACGTCATTTCGGGTCCTTTAGCCTACACCGAGCATACATTCATAGCACGCGGTTGGGAAGCCCAGGGACTGACGGGGATGGTAGGTAGCCTATGTTCTAATCCGGGTGCCATTCTATCTATGTGTGAAATTTGACCGAAATCCGTTCGGCTGTTTTGGCGTGATTGAGGAACAAACATCCAAACACAATTATTCACATTGCTTATCAAGTTGGCCCCTCAAAAAAGTCTTCTATGCGTTCAGTGTCATGTGATTTTTGGAGTACAGGAGTCGCAGATTGTGGCAAAAGATGCTTTTTACATTAAATGCCCTCTTTTCCCTATATATTTCAGTTGATTATGGAAACTGTGTATGTTCCTAAACTACTAAGAATCAGTATAAGTAATGTAAACTGCTTTTAGAGGCCATTTCAATACCACACAACCATTAGTTGAGCAAGACCAGACATCAATCAAATAACACTGTGTCACACAATATTTTATGGAAGCAGGAATTGTGTCATATCTGGAGAGCTTGACATGTTCTATTTGTGGGTCCAAATTACTTCTCCTATTAACTGCTTCAAGCCACACAGCCGGTGTTCTTATCCTGCCAGAGACTTATATCCAAAGAAAACATTTGGGGAAACAACACGTATGTCCCACCCAAAATATAAAGCTTTTGCTGGACAGACCTGCAAGAACATTGTCAAATCCAGTGACATTCTGGATCATCCACAAGACATTTATAAAATTAGGCCACATAGATAGGACATCCAGATTTCTCAATTGTCATCAGATATACAAAAACCTGAAAATCTAAATAAGCTTAAACAATGTAACACAATAGAAAAGCAACTTGTTAAACTTCGTCCCCAGCTCAGATAAGTGTGAGAGTTTTTTCACTTGTGGCCTATTACAAAGCCAGCAATCGGCTGAAGGCTAAACCCACCAGATCTAGGACCCCATATTTGCTTCATCCGCAAAGGCAGAGAAACTTTACAATCCTAAAGGGATCGTGACAGTTTCTAATCATTTCACGAACCCCTTTATAATAATATCCACTTGTTTTCCAAACCCTCCCAATTGGACATACAAACATTTTTATCTTCAGCTAATCCCCCTAAATGTTCTGCCTCACAGTTAGAGAGTCTCATCGCTCCTGTTAGTCCACATGAAATACTGACGGTCATAAAAACTCTTCCCCTCATAAATCACCAGGACCAGAAGGTCTTACAAATCAATATCATAAAACTTTCTCAGCTCTCCTGATTCCTGCACAATCCTTTCTGCCAGTTCTATCAAATGACAGTAAACTCTGTCGAAAAAAAAAAACAGGCAGCAATAGTGGTCAAAGCTGGGTGAGCCCTCTTAAGTCCCATAAAACCTTCGACCCATTTTCTTCCTTTAAAACACATTTAAAATTGTATGTAAAACTCTTTGTGCTTAGCTACATGTCTGCCTTCCATGATATTGTAAAGGGCTGCCAGAGTGCATCATATGAGGACGCCTGGTACAGTTGCAGTGCTGCTGACGGATCCTAATCATATTAAATACTAGCTATAACCTGCGTCTTCGTCCGCGGCCCCCTCACGCTTGCGCGAACCACCTGCAGCGTGGGCCATGGGCCCCCACGCACCTCTACTTGCGGCCGGCACAGGCCCCTCCCACATCATTGTGGGCCGGGACCCCACAGCCCCTCTGCTGCGCTTTCGGCCCTCTCCTCTCCGCGCCCCCGGACCCCCCCCCCCCTTACCCCCACCCGCGTCCCCGGCCCCCTTTTCCCCCTTAGAGATTACAGTCACCTCCTACATCTACCCCTTCCCCCCCACCACCACCCAAATGTGATCCCAGTTACCTTCCCCCCCCCCCTTTCCGCATGTGCAATCCGGCCCCCCCCATTTACCTTCTGCCCTCTGGTCCTAACTCCCCAAAGCCCCCCCCCCCCCGGCCCCCTCCCTAATCCCCAGCACCTCCTCCAAACCACCAACACCCCCCCCCCCCCCTACCCATGACCTCTTTCCCCCCTCCCTTATGCATCCCGCCGATTACTGGACCTGCAGCACTCACCATGTAGATGCTGGGGAGGTCTGTGTGGTCCTTGCCGAGATGTCGGGTTTCCCGGCCGCACAGTACGTGTGTTCGTGCGACTGGGCACGTTAGGCCTGGGCATGCTGCTGCTTGCTACACTGGCATGAGGACCTGTTTGCATATCAGCGGCGTTGGGAAACTTGCGGGTAGCCGCCATGTTGAGCAGAGTGTCCTCGCGCGCTGGGCACGCCCACAATTCGGCGCAAACTTATGGGGCCATTGTGCTGGCTCTCTATCCCACCCACACACAGCCATGCACCAATAGCAGCTGCGTGTAACTCTCAGTGCTGACGTGATGCCCGGGCTGACATTGGAACAGGAGACAACTTTTGAGGGTCGTGGTGGCGTTTTGGGGTGAGTGAGACACATGTAAAGTAGCCTATTTATCCTTCCTGGGCAATATGTAGGTGTGTGTGAAATTTCAAAGAAATCCATTTAGCCGTTCGGGTGTGATTGAGGAACAAACATCCAAACATATTAATTAATTAATAGGATTAAGCCATTAACCTCCCCACGACCCATCCCGATATACATTTAATTGGTATAAAGATAAGATCCAACATTTGTGTATACAGTCGTCCTCTAATTCTGAACTCCTGAGACTCATCTCATGGATTGGTAGAGTGGCAGCTCTTAAGATGATCTTGGTACTTAACTCTTATATTTGTGTAGAGCTCTCCCCATTGCTTTGCCAAGAGCATTTGTTGAATTTCTTCGATGTATAATATCTGTATTTATTTGGGCTTATAAGAGGCCCCTTGTATAGACACAAATGGGTCGGGTGCCTAACATGCTCCATTATTATTTGGTAACTCTGAGATCACAAGATGGTGGTGAGGTGACCTAGTTGTGAATTGGATTAATATAAAATGGTTGTTATTTGCCCCTGTAGATTTGGGCTTCCTGCTACGGCTTTCATTCTGGGGCCTTCCTGTGCCCTGTTCACATACACCAGTTATACAGGCATTCCTTTTTCAATGGTTAAACAAAAGAAAAAAAATCCACTCCATGTAAAGGAATTCTATCATTAAAATGCAATTTTTTCTGGGTACCATGTTGGAATAGCCTTAAGAAAAGCTATTCTTCTCCTACCTTTAGATGTCTTCTCCGGGCCGCTGTTTGGTATAAATCCCGTTTTTCGTCGGAATGCAAATGAGTTCTCTCGCAGCACTGGGGGTGGGCCCCAGCACTCAAACAGCACTGGGGGCGTCTCCAGTGCTGCGAGAGAACATCTTCTTCTGGAACACCCTCTCTGTGTGTCTTCTTCCGTCCTGGGTTTCAATCTTCTAGGCCTCGGACAGAGTCGACTGCACATGCCCGGCCCACAAGAAAATGGCTGCTTACAATACTGTGTAAGCGGCCATTTTCTTTTGGCCGGCAGACATGCGCAGTCGGCTTTGCCTTAGGCCCAAGGCCTAGAAGTTTGAAGCCAGCGCCCGAAGAAGATGCGAAGAGAGAACGTTCCAGAAGAAGATGGAGGTCGCGCTGGAGAGTTCTCTTGCAGCATTGGGGACGCCCCCAGTGCTGTTTGAGTGCTGGGGCCTGCCCCCAGTGCTGCGAGAGAACTCATTTGCATACAGAAGAAAATCGGATTATATACTGAACGGCGGCGTGGAGAAGACATCTAAAAGTAGGAGACAAATAGCCTTTCTTAAGGATATTCCTACCTGTTAGGGAGCCTTCACACGATGTAACGCTGCGCTCATTCTGATCGTAAAAACACGTTCAGAATGAGCGCGTTAAAAGCAGCTCCCATTGACTTGAATGGGAGTCGGCATACGTGCGCTCCCCATTGAAATCAATGGGAGGATTTTTTTCCCTATGCTTTCAATGTATTACGCGCGTATCACATTGAAAGCATAGGGAAAAAAGCCTCCCATTGATTTCAATGGGGAGCGCACGTATGTTGGCTCCCATTCGAATCAATGGGAGCTGCTTTTTACGCGCTCATTCTGAACGTGTTTTTACGATCAGAATGAGCGCAGCGTTACATCGTGTGAAGGCTCCCTTAGTTAGAAAAAATTGCACTTTAATGATAGAATCCCTTTAATCTCAATGTGTGGCATGGATGTCAGGATGGGTTTTATACCTGTTTTTTTGTTTTTAACCATTCTCTGGCTATAAGGTCTTTAAGATAAGACTTAAAACAAAATATTTTCAAACATTCCAAGTGTTTCCATCTTTTCCTGATACTGATCCATTGTGCAGGTGTGAATAAGGCTTCTGTTACTTGAGTTTTCTTAGCTCGTGACTCACTAACCGCTCCACGATGGGAACATTTGGGCGAGGTTTCTGCCCCAGATCACCGCGTCTCACACATTCTTTTCCATTAGATTCCCCAAGTAAAGACAGAATCTGATGCTGCGGCGATGACCATATGCTCTGAAATCTGTTGCTGTCAGGAAATATTGATATGTAACACTGTCATCTTCACATAATATTTTCCTGGTTGGAACGAAACACCAGATACAGGAACTGAGCACAGAGAGGGGATAAGATGAAAAGATGGTTGGGGGCTATTAATACTAGAGGGGGGAGGTAAGGAGGCAACTTAAGGACTTATAGGTAAGTTCTTATATACTTTGAGGAGAACAGTTGCAAAAGATGCTCCAGGATTGTGCATGTTCAGGTCTGGATTGCATACGGATGATAACCAGGGACACATATAGTTTATGAATGAATAAATACGAGTAGGACCTGTCCCGAGTTTTGCTTTTGGGCCACAGTCCCTCTTTTGGAGTGTATGGAGCAATAGATTGACCCAGTGGCGTAACTACCATGGTAGCAATGGTAGCAGCTGCCACAGGGCCTGACACATTAGGGGGCCCGGGCCCCCTCACTAGTTAATACACCAAAAAAAAAAAAAAAATAAATAATTTACTTTGTGAGGCCCGGAGAGCCTCAGCATGCAATGGGGGAGGGGTGGAGACATAGTTCAAGAAGAAGATAGTGGCGGGGGATTCATCTTATGCAGTGAGCAGTGCAGCGCTGAAGTCTTCTGAAGAGTGAGTGCAGACTAATCAATTTAACCCATGTGTGCAGGGCAGGCTGTCAGCACACAGTACTGTGCTGCCTGGGGAAGAAGGGGTTACAATGTCGCCTTTAGTGCTGTAACCCCTTCTTCCCCAGGCAGCAAACTTATTACAGTATTATGTATTACAGTACATAATGAAGTGTGCAGCGGCCACTATAGGGCATAATACTGTGCACAGGGGCCACTATGGGGCATAATACTGTGTGCAGGGGCCACTATGGGGTATAATGCTGTGCGCAGAGGCCACTATGGGGTATAATACTGTGTGCAGAGGCCATTATGGGGTATAATACTGTGCACAGGGGCCACTATGGGGTATAATACTGTGCGCAGAGGCCACTATGGGGTATAATACTGTGCGCAGGGGCCACTATGGGGTATAATACTGTGTACAGGGGCCACTATGGGGCATATTAGTACGTGTGCAGGAAAGCAGCAGAGGGGAGGCGTTCAGTCAGGGTCTTTGGGGGGAGGGGGGGCATGTTAAAAGGTCGCCACGGGGCCCTGCCATTCCTAGTTACGACACTGGATGGACTTGTGTCCTACCCATTAAAAACACAGCTAGCACACTGACAAAGTATATGGTGGTGGGCATGGAGCTTAAGACCAGTATATGAATCCATTGTTAAGATCAAGTCCTTGTCACACAGTTGAGGGTTTGTTATAAGGTACAAAGAGCTAAGTACAGCAGCAGCACAAATCTCTCTCCTGCCCTCAATCCTAGACTGATACATTTTACCTGCACTGCTACATTCTAACAAATCCTCTGCAGGCCTAAATGTTGACGAGTATGTTCACAGTCACATAGTGCTTGAGTAGGATTCGTTTGGGGCAAGGTTTTCAGTCTCTAAAGACAGTTCAGATTTTGGTCAAGTAATGCTTGAGATTGTTTTTTCTTGTGTTTTTCCCAATATCTGGAAATTTTCGACTAAATGTTTCTTGCAAAAATGAGATGTTTAGAGCAGTGGTGGTGGAGGGCGGCCTGCAGTGCGGTCTGCTGAGCCCCACGCCTCGTCTCAATGGAGATTGTTTTGTAGAATGTATGGACTTCTAGTAAGTTCTTACTTTGGGTGGATCCAGTAGGTGGCGCTACCTCAGCTCCAGAGTGTTAGCTGCATGGTCCACCAACCCATCATCCCTAAGACATCCTCCACCTTGGCATTTGTTGTCGCAGTGTGGTCCAAATCGTAACAAAATATAATTACAATCCTAACGTGGAAACGGAGTGGTAGTTAATATTAACCCCATAAAGAGAGCCTTTCATGTCCTTATGCACATGCGGTTTTATGTACTGCTAGAAAGCCGACAGTGAGCTTTCTCAGTTTGTGCCTGAGGCCTGGAGATATCGGTGCTGTTAATTTTAGAAGGGCGTTCCTCATAGGCTAGTGTCATTGCTGGGCAGTGACAAACGCCCCCTTCTGGCAGTACTCGTCCATTGTCTTGTACAAGGGAGGCGTTCCTCACAATTCAGTGTCATCACAGGGCGGGAAGAAGTGGTTACCTAAGGAAACCCGCGGACCTCATAGACTATAATGGGGTCCGTGTGGTTTCTACTTGGTTTCCACACGGAAAATGCGGAGAAACGTTCTGCTTGCACATGCGGATAGTCGAATGGAATGGCCTGAACGCAGATGTGAACCAGGCCTTACACTGTCAGCTCCTCCCGGGCCTGACATGAATGGGGGTCATTTATTATTTGTTTTGCATCAGGTTTCTGATGGGTGACAATTTGGAGCATATTTGGCGCAAGATCTTTTTATGCACCATAACTCCTATTCTGCGCCTCCATGAACGTGGGTGGAGAGAGAAGGCCCAACATCTCTGTACGGTGCAGCTGAATATGTTGGAGATACAGAAGATAAAGAAATAAATAACAATGCATATAATAAATTTGGAGAATCCCTTTAGATAAGATCCTTTCAGGGAATAGTCCGGAGGGTCTGATCACTACGACCAATATGTTCATTACAAGGACCGATGACGTCGTCAATAACTGGATTCTCCTGAACCCTGGAAAGAAACTGCAGCGTGTAACACACAGGACAAACTAAGAAAGAGATGGGAACTGCCTCTGCCTGCACTGAGCCTCAAAGCTGCAGTATAAAGTATGGAGGCAGACAGGCAGCAGCCTGAACCTCTACTGTGACAGGGCAGCTAAGGCCTCGTTCACATCAGCGTTCATTTTCCGTCCGTGGGAGTCCGCATACCGAACGCAACTGTAAGCAGTGTGCCAGTGAAAGCACAGGGACCCCATAGAATATAATGGGGTCCATGTGCTTGCCGCCAGATCTCTGCAGGGATCATGCGAACAGGAGAGTAGTTCACAATCTACTTTCCTGCCCGCATGTGCAGCACACGGACCCCATTATAGTCTATGGGGTTTGTGTGCTTTCACGGCAAAGCGCTTTCAATTGCGTTCAGTATTCCGTTCGGGGGGGATCTCCCACGCGGACTCCCCGAACTGAGCACCGAACGCAGATGTGAACAAAGCATAAGCTGAAGAGTCCAATTATAGCAGTCTCCTAATAGGTGCAGAGCTGTAGTGTAAAGCATGGGAGCAAAGAGCGCAGCATTGCAGGTTATCCGTAATCCTAGCAGCCTATAGCAGTGTCGGAGAATACCATACAAACATGAAGTATGGCAGATCTTCGCTGGCATGGGAAAATAGTTGTCATAGAGAAAAACCACCATAAACTGCGGCAGCGTAGAAAGCAGAGACCAAGGACGTTACTGGAGATTATAAGATGAAACCCTGCCCCCTGCAGGAGGATCTATAAGGGCAAAGCTTGTCATTCAAGACTCTCAGAAAGCTAGGTGACTAGTTGTTTCAGTTGTCATCCAGCTTTCTTTGAACCAGATAAATACATAGAAAGGAGGAGGAGGATGGAAAGACATATAGGAGCATGAACACTCTTAAAGGGCTCAGTCACAAATACAATTGAATCCAGGGAGTCTGCACCTAAAACCCAGATCCGTGTGTAAATCTGAAAAGTCGATTCCTGGTTGTTACACATTTATTTCCTCTGCAATTATATTTCCATGATGCAAAATAGATTCTATTCCACTTGATGAAAATAATTTAAGGGTTTTTAATTTGTTTTTTTTTATTTCTTCTTTTTTCATTTTTGTAAAATCCATCAGTCCTCTTGGCCTGGTTTGGCCACTCACACACTATCCGGGTTGTTCTTCTCGGACATGGAGGAGATGCTGTATGAGGTATCGTCAGGGTCGGGAGACGTGTGGCTGTACTCCATCTCCTCCAGCTCCAGAGGCGGCTCCAAGATCAGAATCTGAACAAATACAGAAGCATTACCTCCATTAATGGTGTCAGATATTACCCAGCTTTCTACAGACCCTATATGGCCTATAAATCTGCACATTCCTCACCCTGGGTGTGTTAGTTTTCACTCTAGTTCTAGTATTCTATTCTCATGTATCAGGCGGCTTAGGCAGAACCAGATAACAATACTGCAGAGCAGGGAATAGTGGGAGGTCACAGCACCTAAATTATAGTATAATACAAGACATGACACAGGATCAGTACAGGATAAGTAATGTAATGTATGTACACAGTGACTGCACCAGCAGAATAGTGAGCACAGCTCTGGAGTATAATACAGGATGTAACTCAGGATCTTTACAGGATAAGTAATGTAATGTATGTACACAGTGACTGCACCAGCAGAATAGTGAGTGCAGCTCTGGAGTATAATACAGGATGTAACTCAGGATCTTTACAGGATAAGTAATGTAATGTATGTACACAGTGACTGTACCAGCAGAATAGTGAGCGCAGCTCTGGAGTATAATACAGGATGTAACTCAGGATCAGTACAGGATAAGTAATGTAATGTATGTACACAGTGACTGTACCAGCAGAATAGTGAGCACAGCTCTGGAGTATAATACAGGATGTAACTCAGGATCAGTACAGGATAAGTAATGTAATGTATGTACACAGTGACTGCACCAGCAGAATAGTGAGTGCAGCTCTGGAGTATAATACAGGATGTAACTCAGGATCAGTACAGGATAAGTAATGTAATGTATGTACACAGTGACTGCACCAGCAGAATAGTGAGTGCAGCTCTGGAGTATAATACAGGATGTAACTCAGGATCAGTACAGGATAAGTAATGTAATGTATGTACACAGTGACTGTACCAGCAGAATAGTGAGCGCAGCTCTGCAGTATAATCCAGGATGTAACTCAGGATCAGTACAGGATAAGTAATGTAATGTATGTACACAGTGACTGCACCAGCAGAATAGTGAGCGCAGCTCTGGAGTATAATACAGGATGTAACTCAGGATCAGTAATGTAATGTATGTACACAGTGACTGTACCAGCAGAATAGTGAGCGCAGCTCTGGAGTATAATACAGGATGTAACTCAGGATCAGTACAAGATAAGTAATGTAATGTATGTACACAGTGACTGCACCAGCAGAATAGTGAGCACAGCTCTGGAGTATAATACAGGATAAGTAATGTAATGTATGTACACAGTGACTGTACCAGCAGAATAGTGAGTGCAGCTCTGGAGTATAATACAGGATATAACTCAGGATCAGTACAGGATAAGTAATGTAATGTATGTACACAGTGTCTGCACCAGCAGAATAGTGAGCACAGCTCTGGAGTATAATACAGGATAAGTAATGTAATGTATGTACACAGTGACTGTACCAGCAGAATAGTGAGCGCAGCTCTGGAGTATAATACAGGATATAACTCAGGATCAGTACAGTAAACAGTTTAATTCTATATGGGACCTATAAGATAAGGTGAATATAGCAGACTCAGAACATTAGGGATATATCCGGGGCTCGCCTGTAGTTTCTGTTCTTACCTGCTGTTGGTCCCGATCATTTGTTCTCACAGAGTGTATCAGGTTCCTGGTGAAGGATTGCAGCTCCGCATACTTCTGCTTGTATCTTTCCAGCTCGCTCTCCATGTATCTCACTTCTTCATTCTGCATTAACAGATTATGCTTAGTGTAAAAACAGAGATAACCCACAACATAAAAAAGGTTAAAGGTTGGTGACCGACCCGACTGCTACTAATAGAAATCTTATCCCCATCTAATAGTCTCTATATTCTATGCCCGTTGTCCCATTAGGTCGACCGTAGTAGATTGCACTGCAGGGCTCACTGTGTCAGTTCTTCTCTTTGATTCCACAATTTTCTTTTATTTGTCAATTCATTCATTATAACTAAATTATCAGCCCAGAAATGCCGTCACTTCTCTTGAAGATTTTTTTTTTTGGTCAGGTCTGTTCATGTAAAAACACTGAAATGTTTCAGTGCTGACACCTAGTGGCCAAATAGTTCACTTGACAGATTCTGTGCTGTAGAATTATCTCATCACGCTTTACAGTCTACAGTGAAATTCCTGTTATAAACCTCCTCGTGCTCCTCGTCCTGCTACTTCCGGAACTTGGAGGATCCAATGTGTCGAACTTTGGTTTCCATGGAAACCGGAACAACATTCCTGTTTTTTCCCATAGACTATAATGTTATTCGATCGAATACTACTCGCTCATCTCTAGTTATTACCCGTCACTCAAGAAAATCCTATTTGGGTTATTGGGGGAGCAGAGGGGCCCCAGGAGGCTGGATATTACTACTTGGAACAACTGCATTACATTGACATGTGATGGTTTCACTAGAGGGAATTCACACTGAGGGGTTCAGTCTATAGGGGCAGAATGGTGGATAAGGGACCCCAATACTGAACGAGATGAGAGTCACAGGCAAAAGATTTCTCTCCAGGAAATTCACAATCTCATCATTATCACCCACAAACCCATCCAGAGAAAATATTCAACAATTTACAATTAATCTCATTATCACATATAAGAAGAGAACAGCAAAGGAACAGCCAAAGTGTAAAACCAGGGGTTAGAGGGAGCAAGGAGCAACTATATACACAATATATGGTAAGCAGTGGAGTAACTAGGAATGGTGGGGCCCCGTGGTGAACTGTTGACACCGACGCTGAAGACCTCGACTCCCTCCTACGCATTCCTGCATGTTCCATTATGCCCCATAGTGGCCCCTTCACACAGTATTATCCCCCATAGTGGCCCCTGCAAACAGTACTATCCCCAATAGTGGCTCCTGCACACAGTATTATGTCCCTTAGTGGCCCCTGCACACAGTATTATCCCCCATAGTGGCCCCTGCAAACAGTATTATCCCCAGCAGTGGCCCCTGCACCCAGTATTATGTCCCCATAGTGGCCCCTGCACACAGTATTATGTCCCCATAGTGGCCCCTGCACACAGTATTATGTCCCCATAGTGGGCCCTGCACACAGTATTATCCCCCATAGTGGCCCCTGCACACAGTATTATCCCCAGCAGTGGCCCCTGCACCCAGTATTATGTCCCCATAGTGGCCCCAGCACACAGTATTATGTCCCCATAGTGGGCCCTGCACACAGTATTATCCCCCATAGTGGCCCCTGCACACAGTATTATCCCTCATAGTGGCCCCTGCAAACAGTATTATCCCCAGCAGTGGCCCCTGCACCCAGTATTATGTCCCCATAGTGGCCCCTGCACCCAGTATTATGTCCCATAGTGGGCCCTGCACACAGTATTATGTCCCATAGTGGCCCCTGCACACAGTATTATGTCCCATAGTGGCCCCTGCAAACAGTATTATCCCCAGCAGTGGCCCCTTCACCCAGTATTATGTCCCCATAGTGGCCCCTGCACACAGTATTATGTCCCACTGTGGACACCCATAAACAATTATTACACTCTGGGGTCTTTTCAGACCCCAGAGTATAATAATCGTAGACCCGGGGGAATAAAAACATAAAAAAAAACTACTGTTTGTTACCTGTCCCCGGCTCCTACGCGGTCTTCTCTGCTGCCGTCCCTCATCAATGACGTCGGACGTCACATGACCCGGGACGTAGGCTGGGTTCATGTGACGTCAGAGACGTCAGTCACCTAGGGATGATGCCTGGCAGGATCGTGGAGAGGTAAGTAACAGTGTTTTTTACGTTCCCTTACCTTTCCCGGTCCGCCAATCATTATACTCGGGGGTCCGAAAAGACCCCCGAGTATAATGGTAGCGGCTGTCACCAGGCCCCTAATGTCCCAGGCCCTGTGGCAGCTGCCTCTGCTGCTATGGCGGTAGTTACGCCACTGATGGTGAGATAGTGTGACGTGTCCAAGACACAGGGGAGCAGTAATATAGTAGTTATATTCTTGTACATAGGAGCAGTATTATAGTAGTTATATTCTTGTATATAGGAGTAGTATTATAGTAGTTATATTCTTGTACATAGGAGGTAGTATTATAGTAGTTATATTCTTGTACATAGGAGCAGTATTATAGTAGTTATATTCTTGTACATAGGAGCAGTATTATAGTAGTTATATTCTTGTACATAGGAGCCGTATTATAGTAGTTATATTCTTGTACATAGGAGCAGTATTATAGTAGTTATATTCTTGTACATAGAAGCAGTATTATAGTAGTTATATTCTTGTACATAGGAGGTAGTATTATAGTAGTTATGTTCTTGTACATAGGAGCAGTATTATAGCAGTTATATTCTTGTACATAGGGTAGTATTATAGTAGTTATATTCTTGTACATAGGAGGTAGTATTATAGTAGTTATGTTCTTGTACATAGGAGCAGTATTATAGTAGTTATATTCTTGTACATAGGGTAGTATTATAGTAGTTATATTCTTGTACATAGGAGCAGTATTATAGTAGTTATATTCTTGTACATAGGAGCAGTATTATAGTAGTTATATTCTTGTACATAGGGTAGTATTATAGTAGTTATGTTCTTGTACATAGGAGCAGTATTATAGTAGTTATATTCTTGTACATAGGAGTAGTATTATAGTAGTTATGTTCTTGTACATAGGAGCAGTATTATAGTAGTTATATTCTTGTACATAGGGTAGTATTATAGTAGTTATATTCTTGTACATAGGAGGTAGTATTATAGTAGTTATATTCTTGTATATAGGAGCAGTATTATAGTAGTTATATTCTTGTACATAGGAGTAGTATTATAGTAGTTATATTCTTGTACATAGGAGCAGTATTATAGTAGTTATATTCTTGTACATAGGGTAGTATTATAGTAGTTATGTTCTTGTACATAGGAGCAGTATTATAGTAGTTATATTCTTGTACATAGGAGTAGTATTATAGTAGTTATGTTCTTGTACATAGGAGCAGTATTATAGTAGTTATATTCTTGTACATAGGGTAGTATTATAGTAGTTATATTCTTGTACATAGGAGGTAGTATTATAGTAGTTATATTCTTGTATATAGGAGCAGTATTATAGTAGTTATATTCTTGTACATAGGAGTAGTATTATAGTAGTTATATTCTTGTACATAGGAGGTAGTATTATAGTAGTTATATTCCTGTACATAGGAGCAGTATTATAGTAGTTATATTCTTGTACATAGGAGCCGAATTATAGTAGTTATATTCTTGTACATAGGAGCAGTATTACAGTAGTTATATTCTTGTACATAGGAGCAGTATTATAGTAGTTATATTCTTGTACATAGGAGCAGTATTATAGTAGTTATATCCTTGTACATAGGAGCAGTATTATAGTAGTTATATTCTTGTACATAGGAGCAGTATTATAGTAGTTATATTCTTGTACATAGGAGTAGTATTATAGTAGTTATATTCTTGTACATAGGAGCAGTATTATAGTAGTTATATCCTTGTACATAGGAGCAGTATTATAGTAGTTATATTCTTGTACATAGGAGCAGTATTATAGTAGTTATATTCTTGTACATAGGAGTAGTATTATAGTAGTTATATTCTTGTACATAGGAGTAGTATTATAGTAGTTATATTCTTGTACATAGGAGTAGTATTATAGTAGTTATATTCTTGTACATAGGAGCAGTATTATAGTAGTTATATCCTTGTACATAGGAGCAGTATTATAGTAGTTATATTCTTGTACATAGGAGCAGTATTATAGTAGTTATATTCTTGTACATAGGGGCAGTATTATAGTAGTTATATCCTTGTACATAGGAGCAGTATTATAGTAGTTATATTCTTGTACATAGGAGCAGTATTATAGTAGTTATATTCTTGTACATAGGAGCAGTATTATAGTAGTTATATTCTTGTACATAGGAGCAGGATTATAGTAGTTATATTTTAGAAGTTAATATGTTAACTCCTGCTCCTTCCTGACTTATGACGGTATACAATATGCATATATATACTGGAGTTTGTCAATAATATTGTTATGATGGGTTAGAACAGGTAACAGAGGATTCTATTGGGTCATTGACAGGTTTTGTGTCTCTGTTTCCTTTGCTATCTGAACCTGTAATGAGTCACTTTGAGCTCGCTGGCATTTCACGACGAGCGACCAGGAGCTTGCGGTGGCATTATGGAGGAGATTTCACCACCCCATCAGCAGGCTGGCAGCTCAGATTTCTCTGCTGTTTCCATGGCTTCCATTTCACTTGGTTTAACAAGGAATGAAAACAGATTCTCCTTGAACGCTCATTATGTAAAAATTTCATCAGAAAAACGCCCAGCAGCCTGGAGCCCAGGAATACCGTAGCCCAATCATACCCAAAGCAGCAGCTATAAGACCAGGTCTCAGAGATTTTATCCCAAGACCAATTTTTTCCTCTTAAGTGTAAATCAGGAAACATCAAATAAATAAATAAATAAGTAAATAAAAATTGTGTTGTGAGACATGAGGGGGTATCTGCTTTTTAAGTAGATAGGGTTTCAGTCTTTTGGGTCCCTAAGCGGAACCCAAGGACAGAAACCTGAACCCTAGTGAGCCAAGCTGTACAATGGTCTACAACATGGAATATCTGAGAAGTGGAGTAAGTTAAGACTTGAGTTAAACCCCTGCCATTGTGCTTGTAGCTTTAGTTATGTCTGGAGTATAAAATATGTTTAACCCAACAATAGAACATAGTAAGTAAGGCAAAACACAAAGGAGCCGATCAGCAACACAAGCAGCGTAAAACAAGAGGTTGTTGAAAGAAGAATTATATTTTAATTAACACTAGAAGAAACGTAAATATATACCGCGCCGGCGACATCATAATCCCATAATCCCGGCTATAAAAGTACAAGATGTTAAGTGTCCTGAGTATGATCTTCACACATTGCAGTCTGCCTGCAGGGAATCCGGACCGTACCATTATAAATCCACTCTGGTTTGGCTCTTCTCAGACAAGGTTAACGCCAGTAGTAGGGATGATCCGTTTCCAGAAATGGGGAAACGGATTGTCACTGGATAATCAGAAAATGTCCCTTGGGATATAGGTAACTATACATTTTTTATTACCAATGTTAATTAGAAAGTAGGATGGGGGAGGGTGTCTAGACTAGTGTAGAGATTTCAAATTATCCTGGACAACCCTTTTAAGGCAGGTGACGTGTTCTTCAGACAAAGGGTTAATGCTCAGCTAACATTTATAATGGTGAGGACATGACGCTCTGCAGGTAACATCACCCAATGGCCATTACTTTCACTTGACATGCCTATCAACTTTAGTATTTTGTATCATTGGGTCATTCCACATCAAGTGGACCAGTTTTTAAAATCGGCCCCACTCGACCTTCTCCGATTTTGCTGAAAATTTATAAGGCTGTACATGTATGTTTGAAACGAGGTTCTGTAAATTTTTAGGGCCAGATATCAAATACCTGGGGCACTGTTGACCTTTCACTGGAGGTTCCACCAAGACCGCGGCTTCAGCTAAGAGAATTTTGCAAACTTTGGCACATAGCCATTAGAGTTCTATACTGGCTATGATGCTGAAATTTGACATACTAGCTCAACTTTTGCTGCTAAACACGATAAAATTATTACCGGCTATCACAAAACAATATATCGGCCGCAATTTTGTGTCAAAGTATCGTATATACTCGAGTATAAGCCGAGTTTTTCAGCTCAGTTTTTGGGCTGAAAAAGTCTGCCTCGGCTTATATTCGGGTCATTACGGTAATACCGTAGTTACAGACCCGGCATACAGACATGGGGGTTGGTGCCGGGCCGCAGCATCGCCACGCTCCTGGCAGAAGTACCGGGGCCTTCTAGTAGAAGTAACGTAAGTACTTATGTAGTTTGTGATGAACAGCATCGCCATGGCGATGCTGTGGGCCCGACACCCGCCCCGGTGTCTGGATGCCGGGTCTGTGCTGCGTAGTCTGTAGCTATAATGGCGACCGCTCTGCTCCAGAGCGGTCGCCATTAGAATCGGCACCTCCACTGTAACTCTTACAGTGGTAATGGCGGAGTTACAGTGGAGATGCCGCCATGCCCCTCTCAAATGCGGCCCTGAAGCGCTGGGGTGATCCCCGGCTGCCAGCAGGAGCGTGTACCTCGGCCACCGGAGCTGAAGGAGAGATCCCCGGCAGGAGCACGTACCTGAAGACCTCGGCATGCAAACAAAAAGCCGGCCGTCAGCAGAAACGCTGAGGGGAAATCCAGGCAGACGAGGATTCCCATCAGCGCTTTTGCCGGTGGCCATCCACAGTTCCCCTTCAGGTCCGGCGGCAGAGGTCTTCCTTCAGGTCCACGCTCCTGCCTGCGTCCGGGGATTCTTGTAAAGGCTCCCCGGCTGCAGTGCTTTTCTTTTGCAGGCTGTTCTATGCAGCCTGCAAAAGAAATGACGATTTTTGCAATGTATTGCAATGCATTAGTATTGTAATGCATTGCATTAGTGATCAGACCCCCTGGGGGTGTAATAAATGCAAAAAAAAAAAAAATTAAGTAAAAAAAATAAATAATAAAGTATAAAAAAATTCAAATCACCCCTCCCCCCTTTCCCTAGAACACATATAAAACTAATACTGCGAAAGGGCCTTTTACATGGCAACCAATAAAATTGGGGCAGTCTGCGTAGTTACCTTATAATCCAGGAGCGATCGCATCTCTTCCACATCAAACTTGCCGATTCTCTCGCTCATCTCCTCCTCTGGAGCTTCCACTTTCTGGAACACAGAAGCAAATCTTCAGGGATCAGGAAACATCAATTAGTGTCCGACCCAAAATGAGGATGTCACTGCAGCTCTGAGCAGGGACTCCAAATTCTGACTACCACAGAGGAGTCTGTGGTAGTCAGAAATACGCCTCATGCCCCAGGAGAGGTTCAGTTCATCCTGGACAACTCCTTTAAGGACACCACAATTTAATTTATTTAGTTTTTTATTGCCACATCCCAGAAATGTGTTATTTTTTTGTTGACATATTTGCATGAGGGCTTGTTTTTTGCGGGATGATTTGGATTTTTCAAAATATTTTATTTTAAATAACTGCCCGAGCAAGATGGAAAAGAAAAAATAAATTAAATAATATATTATTATATTATATAAATTAAATAATATCTAATAATCTATCTATCTATATAAAATTTATACATACGTAGGTTTTAGGCATATTTTTTAAAGTTTTTTGCAATTTTTTAACAACATTTTTATGGGAAAAGTGTTATTTTGTTTAACCCTTTCATTGCCAGGCACGTAGCTATACGTGCTCCCAAGGTGGCACTTCAGTAGTGGAGGACGTAGTTACTACGTCCTCTCTACTAATGCCGATATCTCTGGACTGCATCAACATATCTTGATGCTTTAAAATGCATTTTAAAGAAGAGACTCTCATCTTTAAAATGATACCAGGAACTTGATGATTTTACTTACAGTTTTGGAGTGATTCACTGTTGAAAACACTATTTGGCATTGAGATCCAACTGCAGATCTCAATTCCCGACAGCGTTTCAACAGTGAATCGCTCCAAAACTGTACATCCAATCATCGAGTTCTTGATATCATTTTAAAGATGAGATTCTCCTCTTTAAAATGCAATTGAAAGCATCAAGATATGTTGATGAAGTCCAAAGATATAGAGCTCCAAAGTGTCCCCCCCCCTCCTGTCTAAGCAAGCAATTTGCGATCTTTAACAAGAAAGGAAGAGGGACACGGAGCAGTGCAGCAGAGAGAGAGAGAGAGAGAGAGACAGAGAAACGATCAGACTCTCTGCATAACTTGTATGTAGGAAAATGTTTGTTTTGGTACCGTGTTAGCCAGTGGTTATGAAATATGAAAAAAAAACAGAAAAACTTTTCAAGTCTTCAGTAGGTGATACCTTTTTTAATGGCTAACTCATAATGATGACAGAATATGACGTTTCGAAGCTTCCTCTGAGCTCCTTCTTCAGATATATCTAAAAACACTTTCTAGAGGCTGCATATTTATAACTGGACATAGGGGTAGGGTTACAGGAGGGAGGGGGGAAGAGGCTTATTACTATATACTTATAACAACAAACAATCAATTGCCAGATCCCAGGTTATCTTAATGGCTGTCTTAATGATTTGTATAAAAAGACATAAACCCACGTGAGATGTTAATTCCATTGTCCAGCGTCTGGAATAGGGTCATGGCCTTGTACTCATAAATCAGTCGCTGTTTCCTTGATTTAAAGTTCCCTTTTTAAGATCAAGATTTTCATGTCATTGATGATGCTGTGGTCTTCCTGGCAGAAGTGTTTTGGCACGGGAAGATCAGTTCTCTGTTGTTTGATTGTATGGCGATGTGAATTAATTCTCATTCTGAGTTTCTGTCCGGTCTCTCCAACATACAGATTTTCAGTGGAACATTTGGTGCAAATGATCAAATACACCACATTAGGTGTGTTACAGGTGAACACACCTGGGATTTTATATTCCCTGTTAGAGTTTGGTATCTCTATCCTGTCGGTGGTCAGTATGTGCGGGCAGGTCTTGCACCTCTTCTGTCCACATGGAGATGTTCCTTTGTTATTTGGAGGTGACAGAGAGCTGCTAATAATCATATTCCTGAGGTTTGGTGGTTGTCTGTAGCACAGGAGAGGGGGGTCTGAAAATATGGATTTTAGACGGTGGTCTTTTTGCAGTAGTGGATGTAATTTGCGTGTGATTCCTCTCAGCGTCTCCAGGTGGGGGTTGTATGTGACGACCAGGGGCACCCGATTGTTCTCCTGTTTGGTATTGTATTTTAATAACTCCGATCTTGGTATTCTGGTGGCTCTGGTGATTTGGTTATCAACTGATCTTGGATGGTAACCCTGCCTCAAGAATGTGTTTTTGAGGCCCCCAAGGTGTACGTCTCTGTCTGCAGGGTTTGAACATATGCGATGGTATCTGATGGCCTGGCTGTATACAATAGAGTTCTTTATGTGTTTCGGATGAAAGCTATCCCATCTTAGGTAGGTAGGGTGGTCAATTGGTTTCCGATACAGCGATGTCTCAATTTTGTTGTCCTGTATCTTGATGACTGCATCCAGGAAGTTTATTTCGGAGAAGGAGTGATTGAGCGTCAGGTTGATGGTGGGATGGAACTGGTTGAATAGTTCATGGAAGGTTTTCAGCTGTTCCTCAGACCCGGTACAAATGATTAGGATATCTAAACCCTTAGTGAAGGATACAGCCAGCTACCTTCAGGACACCACAGACCTATTAAATAAACTATCCACTATAGGTCCCCTTCCAGATGGAACCATCCTGGCCACCATGAATGTAGAATCCCTGTACTCCAACATCCCACACCAGGACGGTATAAATGCCTGCCAGTTTTTCATGGAAAAGCGTGGTATGAACGCTGAATCAGTGGTGAAACTCACAAAATTCATCCTCACTCACAATTACTTCTCCTTTGGTGACTGCATCTATTTACAACAGACCGGCACCGCAATGGGGAGCAAAATGGCGCCACAGTACGCTAATCTCTTCATGGCCAAGCTTGAGAGTGACTTCCTATCCACCTGCACCATTAGGCCTCGGGCCTACTATCGCTTCATTGATGATATCCTAATCATTTGGACCGGGTCTGAGGAACAGCTGAAAACCTTCCATGAACTATTCAACCAGTTCCATCCCACCATCAACCTGACGCTCAATCACTCCTTCTCCGAAATAAACTTCCTGGATGCAGTCATCAAGATACAGGACAACAAAATTGAGACATCGCTGTATCGGAAACCAATTGACCGCCCTACCTACCTAAGATGGGATAGCTTTCATCCGAAACACATAAAAAACTCCATTGTATACAGCCAGGCCATCAGATACCATTGCATATGTTCAAACCCTGCAGATAGAGACGTACACCTTGGGGGCCTCAAAAACACATTCTTGAGGCAGGGTTACCATCCAAGATCAGTTGATAACCAAATCACCAGAGCCACCAGAATACCAAGATCAGAGTTATTAAAATACAATACCAAACAGGAGAACAATCGGGTGCCCCTGGTCGTCACATACAACCCCCACCTGGAGACGCTGAGAGGAATCACACGCAAATTACATCCACTACTGCAAAAAGACCACCGTCTAAAATCCATATTTTCAGACCCCGCTCTCCTGTGCTACAGACAACCACCAAACCTCAGGAATATGATTATTAGCAGCTCTCTGTTACCTCCAAATAACAAAGGAACATCTCCATGTGGACAGAAGAGGTGCAAGACCTGCCTGCACATACTGACCACTGACAGGATAGAGATACCAAACTCTAACAGGGAATATAAAATCCCAGGTGTGTTCACCTGTAACACACCTAATGTTGTGTATTTGATCATTTGCACCAAATGTTCCACTGAAAATCTGTATGTTGGAGAGACCGGACAGAAACTCAGAATGAGAATTAATTCACATCGCCATACAATCAACCAACAGAGAACTGATCTTCCCGTGCCAAAACACTTCTGCCAGGAAGACCACAGCATCATCAATGACATGAAAATCTTGATCTTAAAAAGGGAACTTTAAATCAAGGAAACAGCGACTGATTTATGAGTACAAGGCCATGACCCTATTCCAGACGCTGGACAATGGAATTAACGTCTCACGTGGGTTTATGTCTTTTTATACAAATCATTAAGACAGCCATTAAGATAACCTGGGATCTGGCAATTGATTGTTTGTTGTTATAAGTATATAGTAATAAGCCTCTTCCCCCCTCCCTCCTGTAACCCTACCCCTATGTCCAGTTATAAATATGCAGCCTCTAGAAAGTGTTTTTAGTTATATCTGAAGAAGGAGCTCAGAGGAAGCTTCGAAACGTCATATTCTGTCATCATTATGAGTTAGCCATTAAAAAAGGTATCACCTACTGAAGACTTGAAAAGTTTTTTTGTTTTTTTTCATATTTCATAACTTGTATGTGACAGCAGGAGGGGGGTGGCAGGGACTCTATTGTCCCTATTAACCCTTCTCCTGCCAATCAGAGCGTATACTATACATTTGTCTCTGATTGTCACATACAGTTATAATGTAATTCCCCCCTGAGTTTTACTAGTGGGGTATTCTTATGTTATACCTCCTGAACATAACCAGGAAGTTTATTGGCGCTGTGACCCAGGCATTTACCATTGTCCAGGTCGTAGCGCAAAAAAAAAAAAAGTCGCACCAAACACTCACACAACATATACATAAAGTCGCAAATAAAGTTTACATTTCACCCAATCCCTGTCCTGTCTATACCTGAGCTTTCTACAGTAAAATACGTCTCTAGTGATGTCCGCTACACACTAAAATAATAGTAATAACGATTATCACTAGAGATGAACGTATAGATTGCTAAAATTATTATAGGGGGATGGAAAATAACATTTTTATGTAAAGTCCTATTTAATTTGCATGTACAAAATGGGATGGCGCATTTCTGCGATTTTGGCGATTCTTTAACACCCGCTCCTGTAAATATATACATGTTTGGTATGTATAAACTCCTCACATATTGCAGTTTTATGGACAGTACATTATGTTTGCAGAAAGGGATTTCTTGAGCCGCACTTTAGTGGCAAATTTGAAATTTTGCGCAATTTTTGCTAGCAATCTCTGTTTGCCGCAAAGTTGAATGAAGGTGCTTGTATATATAAACTATTAAATTGTGTTTTTATATACGGTATGCTGTGTACTCTGAAAAAAGTTAGATTTTGGTATCACAGTCACAGTTTGGTAGGTGCAGTATAGCTTTTTAACATATTAGTGAACAACAGAAAAATCCTGCTTGTCTTCTGTATTCGTGTTTTTGGGAGTCCGAGCTCTTGTTGTAGTTGATGTTTGCGGTACATATAGTATATTTACACACTGTATACACCTTAAGCTATTATTTTAAAAGTATTTTGTATATGAATGTGAGATTGAACATGAGTTTTAGGTGCAAATATGTGTTTTAGCGTATTTTTTCAAAAAATTATTTGTGTTGGTCGCAAAGTTGCATAAAGGTGGATGTGGCTATCGATGACCCATTAAGACATTTGTAATCTTCAGGTTGTCTACTTTCAAAAAATATATAGGGTTTAGGGGTTCACTTACTTTTCATGGTGTGTATCACTACATTTTATAGGATGATAATTTTTTAACATTTCCAGCTTCAAAGCAGATTTTTGTTCCTTCCAGTTCTAGCGATTTTCTGAAGACACGTGCATGTGGGTTCAGGCCATAGTGATATGTATGAACTCTGCACATGTTGAACTCTTATTTTTAGGAGGTTTGGTGCATTTAATTTTTTGTTTGGTTTCCGCTTTTAACAACTAATATACATTTATTTGCATTTTTTCATAAAACATTCACTTTAAATCAAAATTGCATGAAGGTGCCTGTTCGTATAAAGTACCAAGTGGCATTCTGACAATGCTGCAGCTGTCTACTTTAAGAAAATATATAGGTATGGGGGGGTTGGATGCTTTTTTAATGTTGCAATTTAGGTTTGATTTGTCCATCTCAAAACTGTGAAAATTGCTCTGGCTACTGGAGGTGCAAAATTTCCAGAGACCCTTGGCAGCGAAAAGGTTAAAGATTTGCATTTTATTTTGAATATTTACAAAAAACAAATAATTTTTTTTTATTAACTATATTTTTATTCAGTTACAGCATAAGATTAGAGAGTTAAACTGTTAGACTCTGCCTTTGGCAGGATCTAATGGGTAGGCAAAGATGGTGGTAGACATCCCACTCACTAATATGACTCTGCTGTGGTTATCAATGAGAAAATATCATTGTTGTAACTACTGACAAGGCATCTAACCCCTCGTTCACATCTACATTGGTAATCCGTTCGGAAGAGTCTGCAGGGGACCCCCCGGACGGAATTCCGAACGCATTTGCAAGCTGTGTGCAGTGAAAGCACATGGACCCCATAGACTATATTAGGGTCCATATGCTTGCTGCGAGATCTCCACAGCGAACATGCAGACAGAAAAGTACTTCACAATCTACTTTCCTGCCGCATGTTCTGTATGGAGATTTGGTGGTAAACACATGGACCTCATTATAGTCTATGGGGTCCGTGTGCTTTTACTGCACAGCGCTTGCAAATGCATTAGATAGTCCGTTCAGTGTGTCCCCATGCAGACTCCCCTGAATGGAATACCAATGCAGATGTGAAAGGGGGGTAAGGGGTTGAACACTGACTGCAGACAGCTGCTGCAGGTGTGTGACTGGAGTATCCCTTTAAGGGATTAATAAACATAAGCTTGTATCTGACCGTGAGTCCAATGCACTACTCACCACATTGTGTGGAGGCACCATATCCTGACTGTCTTCCTTGATGGTAATGTCTTCATTTCGTCCGACCTCGTGGACATCATCTGCTGCAGAACAAAAGCAGTGAAAATTTTAAGTATGACTCCTATCATCCATGAAAGCTGGCAATCCCTCTCTGATCTTAGGCCCGATTCACATCAACGTGCGGGTTTCGGTTCGGGAAATCCGCATGTTTCATGCGGGTCTGTGGGTTTCCCATGTAACCACTTTTTAATACATATAGATTTCAGTTCGGGGGGTCCTAAAGCGGACTCCCGGAATGGATGCCCGAACACTAATGTGAACTGAGCCTAACACTTCATTGTATCAGTATAGGTTAGAGCCTAAATTGTCTGATACACTGTAACGAACCCTCAGCTGTTTATTTATTCTATGTATTTATATTATACTAACTTTATTTACATAAAACAGAACAACCCTTTAAGCCCGGCCACACATTTTATATATGTATTACAGCGTACACAGGATTGTCGCCGCCACCATATGATAGCTATGATATCAGCGCCGTTTTTCACATGTATCCTGCCGCTTTAACAGGAAAGACATTTAGCCGCCACTGTAAACAGCAAGAAGCAGAGCGGGGGGGGGGGGGGGAGGAGGAGGAGGATGAGCAGGATGAAAGATGCTGCGCTGAAACAAGGTGTGACACATGTGCACAACACAAGAGAAATCTGCAGAGAAGTCCCCTGGAGTGTGCAGTGACACCTCAGTTACTGCTGTCAGTCACATCAAGGAAACGCCGAGGCACAAAGGAGCTCTCATCTCAGAAATATCCTTAGTTCTGTGATCAGAAGCTGCTGTTAGATCTCTAACACAACACTGTTAGAAAGAATTAGATAAATATTCTCTATTTCCTACTCTTTCATTGTCAGTCTTCACTGCGGTCCTCGAATTCTATTCAAGAAAATCAGAATAAACTAGGGGATAGCTGGAGTGCAAGGGATTGTGGGAGGACACAGAAATGTGGAGTCCGCACATCCAAAGCATAAATCCTGAGCAATGTCTGGCACTCCTCTGTGTGGAGAAAAAAACCCAAAATGTTTACATCACTTTATGAGACACTTCGTTGTTTCTCTCTCAACAATAAACCCTTAAGTCAACAAGTGTGAAGAACTTGAGAAAGTGACATCATTAAACCCCTTCTCAATATTCATTATATCAACATCATTATTACAGTATATCACCAGTGCTCAGCATATGACCCCACCTCTCACTGTGACATCACCAGTGCTCAGCATATGCCCCACCTCTCACTGTGACATCACCAGTGCCCAGCATATGACCCCACCTCTCACTGTGACATCACCAGTGCTCAGCATATGACCCCACCTCTAACTGTGACATCACCAGTGCTCAGCATATGCCCCACCTCTCACTGTGACATCACCAGTGCTCAGCATATGACCCCACCTCTCACTGTGACATCACCAGTGCTCAGCATATGACCCCACCTCTCACTGTGACATCACCAATGCTCAGCATATGACCCCACCTCTCACTGTGACATCACCAATGCTCAGCATATGACCCCACCTCTCACTGGGACGTCACTAGTGCTCACCATATGACCCCACCTCTCACTGTGACATCACCAGTGCTCAGCATATGACCCCACCTCTCACTGTGACATCACCAGTGCTCACCATATGACCCCACCTCTCACTGTGACATCACCAGTGCTCACCATATGACCCCACCTCTCACTGTGACATCACCAGTGCTCAGCATATGACCCCACCTCTCACTGTGACATCACCAGTGCTCAGCATATGACCCCACCTCTCACTGTGACATCACCAGTGCTCACTATATAACCCCACCTCTCACTGTGACATCACCAGTGCTCAGCATATGACCCCACCTCTCACTGTGACATCACCAGTGCTCACTATATAACCCCACCTCTCACTGTGACATCACCAGTGCTCACCATATGACCCCACCTCTCACTGTGACATCACCAGTGCTCAGCATATGACCCCACCTCTCACTGTGACATCACCAGTGCTCAGCATATGACCCCACCTCTCACTGTGACATCACCAGTGCTCAGCATATGACCCCACCTCTCACTGTGACATCACCAGTACCCAGCATATAACCCCAAATCTCACTGTGACATCACCAGTGCTCAGCATATGACCCCACCTCTAACTGTGACATCACCAGTGCTCAGCATATGACCCCACCTCTAACTGTGACATCACCAGTTCTCAACATATGAACCCACCTCTCACTGTGACATCACCAGTGCTCACCATATGATCCCACCTCACTGTGACATCACCAGTGCTCACTATATAACCCCAAATCTCACTGTGACATCATCAATGTTTAACATATGACCCCAACTCTCACTGTGACATCACCAGTGCTCATTATATACAGTCATGGCCAAAAGTTTTGAGAATGATACAAATATTAATTTTTACAAAGTCTACTGCTTCAGTTTTTCTAATGGCAATTTGCATATACTCCAGAATGTTATAGAGAGTGATCAGCTTAACAGCAATTACTTGCAAAGTCAATATTTGCCTAGAAAATGAACTTTATCCCCCAAAACACATTTCAACATCATTGCAGCCCTGCCTTAAAAGAACCAGCTAACATCGTTTCAGTGATTGCTCCATTAACAAAGGTGTGGGTGTTGATGAGGACAGAGCTGGAGATCAATCTGTCATGATTAAGTAAGAATGACACCACTGGACACTTTAAAAGGAGGCTGGTGCTTGGCATCATTGTTTCTCTTCTGTTAACCATGGTTATCTCTAAAGAAACACGTGCAGTCATCATTGCACTGCACAAAAATGGCCTAACAGGGAAGAGTATCGCAGCTAGAAAGATTGCACCTCAGTCAACAATCTATCGCATCATCAAAAACTTCAAGGAGAGAGGTTCCATTGTTGGCAAAAAGGCTCCAGGGCGCCCTAGAAAGACCAGCAAGCGCCAGGACCGTCTCTTAAAAGTGTTTCAGCTGCGGGATCAGGCTACCAGCAGTGCAGAGCTTGCTCAGGAATGGCAGCAGGCAGGTACTGCACGCACTGTGAGGCAGAGACTCTTGGAGCAAGGCCTGGTCTCAAGGAGGGCAGCAAAGAAGCCACTTCTCTCCAGAAAAAACATCAGGGACAGACTGATATTCTGCAAAAGGTACAGGGAGTGGACTGCTGAGGACTGGGGTAAAGTCATTTTCTCTGATGAATCCCCTTTTCGATTGTTTGGGACATCTGGAAAACAGCTTATTCGGAGAAGACGAGGTGAGCGCTACCACCAGTCTTGTCTCATGCCAACTGTAAAGCATCCTGAAACCATTCATGTGTGGGGTTGCTTCTCAGCCAAGGGAATCGGCTCTCTCACAGTCTTGCCTAAGAACACAGCCATGAATAAAGAATGGTACCAGAATGTCCTCCAAGATCAACTTCTCCCAACCGTCCAAGAGCAGTTGGCGATCAACAATGCCTTTTCCAGCATGATGGAGCACCTTGCCATAAAGCAAAGGTGATAACTAAATGGCTCAGGGAACAAAACAGAGAGATTTTGGGTCCATGGCCTGGAAACTCCCCAGATCTTAATCCCATTGAGAACTTGTGGTCAATCATCAAGAAACGGGTGGACAAACAAAAACCTACAAATTCTGACAAAATGCAAGCATTGATTGTGCAAGAATGGACTGCTATCAGTCAGGATTTGGTCCAGAAGTTGATTGAGAGCATGCCAGGGAGAATTGCAGAGGTCCTGAAGAAGAAGGGTCAACACTGCAAATATTGACTTGCTGCATTAACTCATTCTAACTGTCAATATAAGCTTTTATTACTCATAATATGATTGCAATTATATTTCTGTATGTGATAAAAACATCTGACAAACACACAGAAAAACCAGAGGGCAGCAGATCATGTGAAAATAGAAGATATGTGTCATTCTCAAAACTTTTGGCCATGACTGTAACCCCACCATTCACTGTGACATCACCAGTGCTCATTATATAACCCCACCATTCACTGTGACATTACCAGTGCTCACCATATGACCCCACCTCTAACTGTGACATCACCAGTGCTCACCATATGACCCCACCTCTCACTGTGACATCACCAGTGCTCACTATATAACCCCAAATCTCACTGTGACATCATCAATGTTCAACATATGACCCCAACTCTCACTGTGACATCACCAGTACTCATTATATAACCCCACCATTCACTGTGACGTCACCAGGGCTCACTATATAACCCCACCTCTCACTGTGACATCACTGGCACTCCTGTTGTGTCTCTCAGGCCTGAGCTCACTGTGGGTCTTTACCATAGACCTCTGTTCTCTTCTATGGAGAATGCACTTTACTGTAGGCTGTAATCGGAGACGCTTTCTCCTGGAGCGGCCCGAGGATGAGATGGTTTGGCCACTAGATGTCAGCACATGAGAAAACGGTGAATGTATTACTAAATAGAAAGAAGAAGTGGAGAAGGAAAGGTGAGGCCGTAGCAGAAGACAATCGCTGAAACAATCATTAACACCAGGACAAACAACATGGCGGCACCTCTTGGGTTTCCTTGTTTAACCCTTTGCTTGCCTCGGCGCAGCCTCTTTATCTGATACAGTTTATTTTTGGGAAAATATCCAGGAAAAAAAAGGAAATTAATACTCTATCAATCATCCCCCGAGTAATGGCAAATTCAATCATCTGCTGGACGGCGGACAGAAAAATCTGTGCGGCGTAATGAAGAGCGCTCATGTACGAGAACGCCGGAGACATCTGTCATTTTAATTAGTGCCGACTAAGTGATCCGGGCCGCGCCTGATTTCCCAGCACAGAAACGGCCACGACAGTGCCAACAGCAACACTTCATTTACTGAATCAGCCACGTACTGGGCGCAGGTGAAGAGATCTCCCCTCACTGGTGTCCAATCACATGAGACCCCACACACGAGGCACAAAACCTTGGACCAGACCTTGCCTTCTTAGGGTCCATCCACACAGAGTTTTTTGGCAAGGAAAAAATCTGCTTCAGTAATTAGGAAATGGATTTTTCCTCCAGCACAGTGTATGGACCTTGAAAAAAAACGCTAGCGGTTTTTCCCAATTCCACATGGATTTTCCACTGCCCACTGACTGCATTGGTTTTTGCAGGCGGAATCCGCCTGGAGGAAGCTTTTTTTCTGCTATCTGAAAAAAAAAGCTAGTGGAACACATAGAACTCTATGGGGAGGCGTTTATTCCACGTGAATTCTGACACGGATTCAGCGCCAAAATGGACCCTGACCTCATCTCTGATTGCTGTCAGTGACTGGGAAGTTACGGTTTTCTGAATAATTCTCACAGCTGAGGGTTTGTTACAATGTATCAGAGCAGGAAATCCTTCTTGAGGTACATACAGCAGCAACAAAAAATTCTCTCTTGTTCTGTCTGTAAGGGTATGTTCACACAGAGTTTTTTGGCAGAGGATTTTGACGCGGAATCCACCTCAAAATCTGCCTCCAAAAATGGTTCAATGGGAGCCGCTCGCTTTTTTCTTCTGCTAGCTAGTAGTGGAAAAAAGAAGCAAGATGCCCTATCTTATCGCAGAGTCCGTAGCTCAAGACACGCTCCTGTTTAGGCCCATTCATTCAGACCTAAACAGGAGAGGAATGCTGATGCTGCATCGGCATCCCGCCACGGCTTGCTGCACAGTATTGTTCACAAGACAGAAGAGGTTTCTGCAATCTTTTCCTCCATGTGAACATACCCTTATACAGTGCAGGATATTCAGCTCAGTGAAGACTAAACACAATTGTGACAAATCTGCAGATAAATGGAAACAGCAGGAAGACAGATAGATAGATAGATAGATAGATAGATAGATAGATAGATAGGAGATAGATAGATAGATAGATAGATAGATAGATAGATAGATAGGAGATAGATAGATGAGACAGACAGACAGACAGACAGACAGATAGGAGATAGATAGATAGATAGATAGATAGATAGATAGATAGATAGATAGATGAGACAGATAGATAGATACAAGGCAGTACAAGGCATGCTCTGCCGTTGTGCATTATGGGAGATGAAAAATTCCATCATTGTATGGTAGATAAAAGAACTACAACTTCCACAGTGAATAAGAAGAACTAAACTAAACTAAATTAGCATTGAAAGGCATCCAAAATGTGTATGCAAACTGGATGTAACTGGAGTATAAGAATTGTGAATGCAGCTCTGGATGTAACTGGAGTATAAGAATTGTGAATGCAGCTCTGGATGTAACTGGAGTATAAGAATTGTGAATGCAGCTCTGGATGTAACTGGAGTTGTGACCACAGCTGTGGATATGCCCGTAATATATATCACAAATGCAGCTGTGGATGTGAATGGAGTATAATAATTGTGAACGCAGCTCTGGATGTGATTAGAATATAATAATTATGAATACAGCTCTGTATGTACCAGGAGTATTATAACTGTGAATGCAACTGTCACTGCTAAGGATGTGACTATAATACACATTATGAATGCATCTATGGATGTTACTGGACTATTAAGAATTCTGAAAACAGCTCTGGAGGTGACTGGTTTATAGTAAATTCTGAATGCAGGTCCTGATGTGATTGGAGTATAATACATTGTAAATGCAGCTCTATATGTAAGTGGAGTATAATGCATTGTAAAGCCACCGTGGATGTATAATACATTGTGAATGCAGCTTTGGATATGACTGGAGTATAGGAAGTGATGCTACTTAACATTCTGGAGCTTTAGTTTTGCATTTTTGTGGCTGGGCTTCTCACCTTGGGAACTTTCCTCAGAAAGGCAAATAGAGACTTCATCGTGCCGGTCATTTTCTTCCACCACCCCAGCAACAGGATCTTCAGAGGGCGTCAAAGATGAGGCAGATTCTAACTGTTCAGGGAAGTTAGCGGGGCCCCCGCGGGGAGGTGGGACCTCAATACCCATCAACCGATACTTCCTTCTTCTGTTTCCGATCCACGTCTGTAGAAATAAGACAATGAAATGACAAAGAGCAGTGAAAAACATCACAGAGAAGGAATACAGAGGAGGATACTCAGGTGGAAATATATAATCACCCCCCAAATATATCGCTGGTATCAATAGCTGCCTTTAATAGTGACATCAGTGATGGGAGGAGGTGCTTGTGCTGATATCTATAGAGGAAGTATCCAAGCACAACATCGCATGCAAAAGGCGTAATACAGCAAGAAGACATAACCAAGGCCAATAAATACAGAGACCAATAATACTGCACCATCTCCCAGTCACATTAATAGACACGTTTGGTGTGTGCTGAGTGCAGTCTTTTCATGTCCTATAGACGCATGTGATGATAAGCAGTCACTCTGCTGATCGATAAACCCCCCTCACCTGCAGCGAGTGCCTATATATAGCATCACAGACAGGATGAGTAAGTAGATTCCAGGATGGTTATTTATTATAGAAGACAAAAATCTATTTCAGGCCGAAACCTCATCCAATATTAAAGGGATTTCTAGGAGAAAAAATTCACGTTCAGCTACAAATGTGCTTTATGTTCCCTTAACCACAGCCTTGTGAGCAAACCCTGCAATAACTCCTGTATCCAATGAGCCCTGATCTGGACATCAAGCCATTGTGACATAGCAGAGCTGACTGAAAACTTTCCCCTATATACGAGAATATGTACAAGATTACTACTATAATACTGCTCCTATGTACAAGAATATAACTACTATAATACTGCTCCTATGTACAAGAATATAACTACTATAATACTGCTCCTATGTACAAGAATATAACTACTATAATACTGCTCCTATGTACAAGAATATAACTACTATAATACTGCTCCTATGTACAAGAATATAACTACTATAATACTGCTCCTATGTACAAGAATATAACTACTATAATACTGCTCCTATGTACAAGAATATAACTACTATAATACTGCTCCTATGTACAAGAATATAACTACTATAATACTACCTCCTATGTACAAGAATATAACTACTATAATACTGCTCCTATGTACAAGAATATAACAACTATAATCCTGCTCCTATGCACAAGAATATAACTACTATAATACTGCTCCTATGTACAAGAATATAACTACTATAATACTACCTCCTATGTACAAGAATATAACTACTATAATACTGCTCCTATGTACAAGAATATAACTACTATAATACTGCTCCTATGTACAAGAATATAACAACTATAATCCTGCTCCTATGCACAAGAATATAACTACTATAATACTGCTCCTATGTACAAGGATATAACTAATACTACCTCCTATGTACAAGAATATCCTATTAATATTATAAATGTGAAAGTTTGTGAGTTTGGATGTTTGTGGGTTTGTGTGTTTGGATGTTTGGATGTTTGTTCCTCAATCACGCAAAACCCGCTCGACCGATTTGGCTGAAAGTTTCCACAAACATAGTCACTACACTCGATTGCGCAATAGGCTACTTTTCGTCACAACAGCGCACATACGTTTGTGCCAGGACCCCCACAAAACCCAAACTCACACCACCATCTCTGCAATCTCACACACTTTGGACCATAGCAAGCCACACAATTCCTATTGCCCTCTACAGCCTCGCCCCTAACCCCACACAATCACATATACATATACTTTACCACTTTGCCCCTCCCCTTACCGATACTCCAGGAGGCTCTCTTTAACGCTCCGGAGCAGCCATGTTTACCGACCCCCACCGCTCTGACAATCTGCGACACCGCCCACCCATGTCAATACCCCTAGGAAGTCTAATAAATGCAAAAAAAAAAGTTTAAAAAAAAGTAAAAAACATATAAAAACAAATAAAAAGGATTAAAAATTTAAATCACCCCCCTTTCCCTAGAACACATATAAAAGTAGTTAAAAACTGTGAAACACATACATGTTAGGTATCCCCGCGTCCGAAATCGCCCGCTCTACAAAGCTATATAAATATTTTTCCTGTTCGGTAAACGCCGTAGCGGGAAAAATGGTCAAAAGTGCCAAACCGCCGTTTTTTCACTCTTTTGATTCTGATAAAAATTTGAATAAAAAGTGATCAAAGCAATAACATTTCCCGAAAATGGTAGAACTAAAAAGTACACCCGACCCCGCAAAAAAAGACGCCCTATACATCCCCGTACACGCACGTATAAAAAAAGTTATGGCTGTCGGAATATGACGACTTTTAAAAAAAAAATGTTTTAACACAGTTTTGGATTTTTTTAAGGGGTCAAAATGTAAATAAAACCATATAAATTTGGTATCCCCGGAATCGTAACGAAACACAGAATACAGGGGACATGTCATTGTGGCTGCACAGTGAACGCTGTAAAACCAAAGCCCCTAAGAAAGTCGCAGAAATGCATTTTTTTGACAAATCCACCCCATTCAGAATTTTTTCCCTGCTTCCCAGTACATTATACTGAATAAATAATGGTGGCATCATGAAGAAAAATTTGTCCCAAGAAAAATTAAGACCTCATATGACTCTGGGAGCAGAGAAATAAAAAAGTTATGGGGTTTAGAAGGAGGGGAGTCAAAAATGAAAAACCAAAATCAAAAAATGCCATCGACGGGAAAGGGTTAACTTCAAATACTTCTGTCCCAAAGTCACTATGTAAAGTTTCTCACAACACCGTATATATAGCAGCTCAAATACAAAGTAACTTCAACACAAAAGTCTCATGTATTCTCTGAATTACAGCAAAAACAAGATACAAAGTTACATTTCATATCCCATACCTTATACACAGTACGAAAACCTTACCCGCGCCTGTATATACCCACTTCTACAATCACCGCAGACGAAGTCGCGGGTACCAGCTAGTAACTACTATAATACTGCCCCCTATGTACAAGAATATAACTAATATAATACTGCTCCTATGTACAAGAATATAACTACTATAATACTGCCCCCTATGTACAAGAATATAACTACTATAATACTACCTCCTATGTACAAGAATATAACTACTATAATACTGCTCCTATGTACAAGATTATAACTACTATAATACTGCTCCTATGTACAAGAATATAACTACTATAATACTGCTCCTATATACAAGAATATAACTACTATAATACTGCTCCTATGTACAAGAATATAACTACTATAATACTACTACTATGTACAAGAATATAACTACTATAATACTGCTCCTATATACAAGAATATAACTACTATAATACTGCTCCTATGTACAAGAATATAACTACTATAATACTACTACTATGTACAAGAATATAACTACTATAATACTGCTCCTATATACAAGAATATAACTACTATAATACTACTACTATGTACAAGAATATAACTACTATAATACTGCTCCTATGTACAAGAATATAACTACTATAATACTGCAGGTAAGTGAAGTATGCTACATTGTTGGTCTTGCTATGTGTAAAGCTGTAGATGGCAGATGTATTAGGGTCACGTGATCCTCCCCGGTCCTGCACCCCTATCACTCACCCTCACTATTTCACAGTCCACATTAAGCTCGGAGGCCACGGCTTCTATCTTCTCTCTGCACACAGAGCCCAGGCTGGTCATCCCATTGTCCCAATATTTCTTCAGCATTGCGAGGTCATGGTCACTGAACTGAGTGCGGTCCTGGAGCTGAGGAAATCACAAAGCCTTTTATTAGCTACTAATAGGAAATGATACCAACAAACACATCTAGGAAAAGTAACAGATAAAAGAATTAAAATAAAAAAGAGTCGCCGTGTTCTGAGAGAACAGACGATACAATGTATTCAGTCCAGACTGTCCTGTAGAGCTACATTTAATGTATCAGCTTTGGGTATAAATAAGAGTGTTCCCAGTTACTGACAGCAAGCAGAGATTGTGGGAGGAAGGATGACACAAACTACTAGAGACTTGTGAAGCATGTTATGATGGATGTGACAGCAATGAACTGAAGTCTTCCCTGATATCTAAGATATTTGCTCTGCTCTAAGTAATAACATAACCAGGCTCGGTCTGCGCAGCCAGCTCTTGGCCTTAACCTCTCGCTTTCCGTGTTTTTGTACACACCTCTGGCTGGATTTCTTTGCACTCAGCGGAGCGTCTGGCAGGGAAATAAGAGATCCGTGTCTGATTATTCTGTATAATGTGCAGAGCAGCGGGAAGCAATCTTATGTTGTGGAGGAACGAGCTGCGGCACAATGGAAGTCGGCGAGGATTTCTATAACCGCAGACTAATCCGCCTAATAATGTTTTACCTCCCGTCACAGTATTTTCCCTTTTCCACTGTTATTTACACAGATCAGTGGCACATAAAAGACCGCCATTAATTCACGCAGCGTCCTGGGCGCAGCGAGCATAAAGCACGTAAAGAAACCTGCACCGTGCATCCAGCGCAAAACGATACAAAACAGATAGGACCATGGAAAAATCGGCAGAATCCAACGAGATCCTGGAAAAAAGATTTACTTCTCATTTTGGACGGCAGATTGTGCTCTAGATATCCGTCTGTAAATCTCGAGATCTGCAACATCTGTAGAAGTTTCTCCAAAACCTTTTGGATATTTTGTACCTGAAGCACATGTGCCAACATTATACTGGGGGAGGGCAATGGGATCCAGAGGTAGAACAGGAGGTTCCTACCTCCCCACTCCATGTGTCATGTATAATTCTAGAGGTAGGGGGTGCTACATTCTCCACCCCTGACAGTATCAAAACATGGCGTCATCCCTTCCACTCCACTTGCGTATTTTCAGTTTTTCATCTGAATAACGAAAATACTGAAAAAAGTTGGATTCTTGTAAAGTGTCTGGTGATTCATGCGGCGCCCCCTCCTGATAGTCAGAGGCAGTGGGTTGTTGGGATTCATCTGGTATCTCTAGATTTGGTGTGGGTGGAGAGTCTGGCGTTGGCGCCACCTGCATATGTTATCTGTGCGAAAACAAAACCTCAGAAACCTTCACCAGAGTGCAGATGCAACATGGGGTTCTGTACTGACAGCTCCAGGGGCGGCTACAAAGACAGTGGGTGTGGCCTAAGATGCACAGGTCACACTCCAGATAGGGTTAATAACTAGTAGTAAAAGGCCAGCTTTATCAGTCCGCAAAACTTTTTTTTTAAATATGGTGATTAGAGATGAGCGAGTACTGTTTGGATCAGCCGATCCGAACAGCACGCTCACATAGAAATGAATGGACGTAGCCAGCACGCGGGGGGCTAAGCGGCCGGCCGCCGTCAAAGCGGAAGTACCAGGTGCATCCATTCATTTCTATGGAGCGTGCTGTTCGGATCGGCTGATCCCAACAGTACTCGCTCATCGCTAATGGTGATGAGTGGAAGGTGTAGAGTTTGGCAGTCTTACACCAAGCTGCCCCCTCCTCTTCTCAATTCACGTCTAGCATCCCCGGGGCTTTGATCAGTCATGAATCCTCTATACACAGCACTCACCATCAGGATGGACACCATGGGGGTCCATTACAGCCACCTCACACAAAATCAGCCATTTCAAGGAGGTTGCAACTTGTAGAGCAGAAGTGATGAGGAGTGGAGAGCAGTAGACAGAAGATGAGGAGAGATGTACAGAGGCCAAAACAGTGGCACAGACACCAGGGCAGGGTTACGGATACTACTGCAAGGGCACAGACACCAGGAGGGGGTTACAGTGGCCATGGCAGAAGCACAGACACCAAGGTAAGGGTACAGAGGATGATGGTGCAGGGATACTGACACAAGGGCAGAGGTATAGAGGCAGGGGCATAGACATCAGGGCCGAGGTACACAGGCCAATGGAACAGGAGTGTTAGCACTGGGTCATTAATGGCATGGCAGAGGAACAAATGCCAAGGCAAATATTTATTTATGTGGATCTATTTACAGGGGTCAGGACAAAATAACATGAACACACTTATTTTTTATTGTCAACCCACCATCACCTGTAACAACCCCTTATTTTGTCAGCCACATAGCTTATATCTTGGGTCTAAAATTCTGTTTATTTATTATAGGGGTGCAATGTCTGGTGGCTCAGTGGTTAGCACTGCAGCCTTGCAGTGCTGGAGTCCTGGGTTCAAATCCAGCCAAGAACAATATCTGCAAGGAGTTTGTATGTTTTCCCTATGTTTGCATGGATTTCCTCCCATTCTATAAAGACATACTGATAGGACAAAAAAAAATGTACATTGTGATCCCTATATGGGGTTCACAATCTACATAAAAAAAAGAACTGACAGGAATGATTGTTGGTGTTGCTGAGCTGATGGGTGTGTTGAGCTCTGCTGTTTCCGTGATCACATCTCAGTATGTAAAGACCGGCAAAACAGCTGCAGACAGAAGTTGCTGTGATCAAAACTCAAAGCTTACCTTTGATTTGGCTACTGCAGCATTACCAGGGATATCATCTGTATTCAGTGTACACCTGACAGTATTGGCACCCTTAAACTTCCATTCAACTCTGCAGTATTTTGAGGGGCCTGAATTTCGTGTTTTGGGGTTACAGTTTGATAAAGGGATCTTCTGTCCCTTGCAACAAGCTTTGAGTTGCAACCATGATGGATTCTGTCTGCAGATGTTCAGCCAGTTTTGCATACTTAGATGTGATTAGTGGTTGCGGTGACAGGTGTATCAAGAAGTATCGAAGTTTGTGTTATTTTGTTCAGCGCCAGTATAAATATACGTATCTGTGTTTATGGATGTTTTGTGCAAATATATAATTTCTGGATTGTAGAACAGAATTAGTATCGCTGCACTTTCCTTCCATGATGCTTTACACTACAGCTCTCCTTCCTTACACAGACTCAGCAGGAGGTCAGTAACATTACAGGAAGGACACTTACTAAAACTTATAGCAACAAAGGAAAAGAAAAGAATTGGGGAAATGACGCACATACACGGAGGGTGGAGGAGCCTCAATCAGGGGAGGAGCCTCAATATATCTCAACAAGGATAGCTGGAGGTAAAGTAAGAAACCAGTATTCCATTTCTATACGCCAGCTAGTGAGGTCTGTGTAAAGAGAGACCCCACAGGTCATGGGGAGTACTGCATCACACACTACAATAAAATAGGAGTGTAAAATATCTAGGGCCACAAATATTATAGAATTAAACTCACTCACTGTTCTTTTCCGAGAACATTCCGTAATCCAAGGCACGGTGAGGTTTCCTGATATCTGTGAGAGAAAGACACAAGTTACAGACAGTCCGGACACTCTCTGCTCTTAAGCTGTATATATGAGGACTAGAATATTCCAAGAACTTCCTGTGACGATCAAAGACATTTAGGCAAATCTCAGACTCCTCCTCTCCATATCAAGCTGTCCCTAAAATACTGTTAAAGGAGCATGAGTGCAATGATATAATGTGTAAGTCCATACAATGGTTAGATGTAGAGTTCTAAAACTGTCTATGTTATATATTGTGTGTGCTGTGTGCAGAATCTCCAGTGTACCCTATGTAATACAGCTTCACACTGCTCTCCCCTGCCCATCTATGCTGTGTGCAGAATCTCCACTGTATTCTATGAAACGGAGCATTGCCCGGTTCTCAACCAACTCACAGTACCTGTCTATATTATTTGTTACAATACAGAGGACACTCTACACCAGGGGTCCTCAAACTTTTTATACAGTGGGCCGGAGGCAGAGCAGGTCGCACAGACATTGGGAGCAGTGCCCTCCAATAGGTAAAGTGAAGTGCGCTCCATGGCCTGGCCCGAGCTCCCAAGGAGCTTCATTATAAATGCACGCCTGCCAGCATTGTCGGTGGGGCCAGACAGAAGTGCTTGGCGGGCCGCATGTGGCCCTCGGGCCGCAGTTTGAGGACCCCTGCTCTACATACTTACAAATAATACAGACAGTCAGTCAGATGAGAACTGGGTAATGATCCATCTAATAAAATACAGTGGAGACTCTGCATACAGTACTATGAGAAGAGTGGTACACTGCCTACTATATTATCTGTAGGTGTGCTAAGTACAGAATCTCCAGAGTATTTTGTAAGATGGACCTTTACACTGCTCTTCTCTGACTCACACTGCCTGTCTATATTATCTGTGAGTGCTGTATGCAGAATCTCAATTGTATTTCTTTAAAATGTGGCCCCACACTGCCCTCTCTTGCCACCTAATTTTAAGAGCTGATAAAGAAATCCACAAGGCATACACTAGAGACTTTACATTATTTTTCATAACGTATATAACAATAAAATCACAAATTTTCTTCTATGAAACTCTCAGCCTGTGATCAGCACACTTTTCTCCTGAAATACTCTGTGCTCCTAGAGAGCCTGCTCCTACCTCTATGTAACTCTCAGTCTGTAACCTCCCACAAGATCATCCCATTCCACTCCTTAAATATTATGTGCTGCTGTGAATAGTCAGATTTGAAGACCCTACTAAAATCTACCCCACAGTAGTTGAAACACAAGGGTCCCTCCAGCTTTTGGCCCCTGTCTTTATGATAGGGGTTTACCTGGTAGTTGTTTGGGTTGGGCACCATCCCTCCGGGCTGAGTGGCTATGCTGTAATGTCGGTGCATGCTGTTCCGCGCTGCGTTGTGCCCAGGGTATTGTGTGCTGCTTGTGTTGTGCACTGAGGTATTGTGGGACATGTAGTAGTCACTGTTGAGATACACTGGATTCTCTGCTGGGTCTCTTGTGTTGGGTTGAAGCATTTTGGCACTTCCTGTCCTTACAGGGACTGGCGACAGCGCTGACCGGTTTTCGCGTGGTGAATTGTTGCTTTCCCTAAACCTTGAGCAGAGCTGGTTCTGGGCCCCCATGGACGCCAGCTCTTCCTCCCGGGCGTACTCATCATTCACATCTCCAGTCTCCATAGCAATAGAGAAGCAGGTACTTTCAGGCGGTCGAGGTCTCTCCTCTAGTCCTGCAGTCAGGGTCCTTGAGGAGTGTTCCCCAGGCGCCAAGGAAAACACCTCCCGGATCTCCAGGTTCTTCAGACCACAAACAGACTCTCTGGGCCGCTGCCCGCTGGAAAGGTGAGGAATGGGACTTAAATTTGGCTGTTCAGGTTTGTGCAAGCGTTGCCCGCCAGGAGCCTCTGCTACATTTTTCACGGGCCAAGTCATAGTCTTTTGAGGGGCCATTCTCTCGATCATCTGTCCAGACCCCACAAAGGTTTTCTTGGCAGTGTACATGGAGTTGGCTGTGTTTGCCACATTTTGCTGACGAGATAAAATCACAGTCTTATCATCAATGGGCTGCAAGGAGGCTTTGACCACAGGAGGCTGTCGCTGCACCGGAGCCTGCAGCTTGTGATATTCAGCCTCAGTCCTCACTGGCGCCCTCTGCAGGGCAGGCTTCAGTAGATCGGCCTTAGGTGTGGTGGTCTGAGCTGTGGTCCCTTGTCTAGTAGAGGAGTTATTTGGACTGTACACACAAGTCATGATGAGGTCCCCTCCGGAGGAAGTCCTAGGGGGCTGCTGGTTGCGGGGGATATTTGGCACATTTCTAACAGCCGCCTCTTGGGGACGTGACGGTGAATTAGACACAGAGCCGGGTAACTGGCCTCCACTCTCTACGTAGCTCTTACTGCTCATCTTCCTCCTCTTGTTACCTACCCAAGTCTAGAGAGACAATGGAGATGGGTCAGTTATATGATGCTGGATGGCGGGATACAAGATGGAAAACAAAGAGATGAACCATTCTGCTGTAGTGCATTGTGGGAGAAGTGGAAATACTCTTCTGTCTGGTTCTAATCCTACATCAGGCACAATACAATGTAGAAGAGACATACAGCGGCGCCCCCTAGCAATTAATGGAGAGCTGTAGATGTGACTTTTATACACAATTTACAACAAACCACACAAAACAGTATATAGTTAGTGATGTTACAGCTGTGACTAAGGAGCCTGATCCAAAAACCAACTAAACTGATAACTGTGGAAGGGGACCCTGCTCATAAGGAATCACAATTTATAAGGGAAGGTAGTAGGCACAATAGGTTGCTCATATAGTGGCCTTGTGTCAGCAGGATGTGATTGTGGGGGGAAAGTCTTATGAAGTGTGGTAATACATCCCAGAGTATGAGGGAAGCACAGGAGAAGTCTTAGTGGAAGATGAAAGAAGAGCAAAGCAGAGCAGAGCGAAGAACAAGGTCTTGTGCGAATCAGAGATTACGTGTGAGGAGGTATCAGGAGATTAGGTCATGTATGGAGAGGACAGGTTGAATATACAAAGAGCTACTAATATATGATTTAGTGAGTGAAAAGCTAGTTGGAAGCTTAAAGACCCTCAAACCTTGTAGGGGCCCCTACAAGGAAAAGGATGTGCCTGATGTGCATAACGCACCAGTTTTAATTTCCCCTTGTGATCGGGAGCAGGATCTGTCACAGTGTCCATTGGGGAAATAGGTCTGAACTTGTTTCACAAAGGGGGCTTGGAAAGGTTGAGAAACAGGGTGTGGTGTGAAAACAGGGCAGAATAAAAGGTTACCCTGAGGCATAGGACTTGTGAGACTGATAAGTAGGGGGCAATAAGAGATGGGGGAAAGATGATAAATTCAGTTTTATCCATATTGTGTATTAGGCGGGAGGATAAGAAGAGGGCTATGGCTGGCACTATAGATAGCAGAGTGGTAATGTCTGGGCCTGGAACGTCATCATCGTACCATGATTACAATTGTACCCAGTCAGATCAATCCTCTGGACTTCAGGCTGATACAATGTAAGGAACGATGTGGTCAGGAGAGCGATTTGTGCTTGTATCACAGAGGATTGTCTAGACTGGATATTACTGTGAAGTGTTAGGTCAGGATGGGTTACTTGTGGATGCAAACAACTTTTCTAGTCACTAGGGTTAAGCGATCGAGAAAGATCGGATCCCGATCGTCGATGGAGCAAATTTCACGATCGTGATCAGGATCGGCTGGAAAATGATCGGAAATCGGATTTTAAAATCGATCCTGAAATCTCAAGATTGGCTCAACCCTACTGTATATATAATATACAATTAGGGTTGAGCAATCGGGATCAGGAAAGATCGGATCCCGATCGGCGATCGAGCAAATTTCACGATCGTGATCGGCTGGAAAATGATCAGAAATCGGATTTTAAAATCGATCCTAAAATCTCAAGATCGGCTCAGCCTGACCCTACTAGTCACTGATAGCTAGCGGAGATCTTAAGAATAGTAAAGAATGGAACCACAAAGTATATTAAAAAGCCGCAGAATCATGGGGACAGGTTATGTTTATGTGAATTTAATTTTTGAGGCTTTTTTTGCCCCCGACACACTCACAATTGGATGGGATTTGTTTGCGGCCACTCACCCTGACCACACTGAAGTCCAGCTTTGTCTCCTGTGCACACTGTAATATCAGTTGGAAGCAGCTTTTGCTCTGATTCGTCATGCCGTTGTCATAATATCGCTGTAATATTCTCTGCTGCTCGGCAGTGAACACGGAGCGCAGGTTCATCTGCAACAGGAAAATATAGGAAACTGATGGAAGATCCGTAGCAACAACGCGCCAGAAAGTCAACAAACAGCAAGTCGACGGCGGATTTGTACAGAATTATGGAAACTTGGCACATTTTTCCAAAAATATAGAGCCACAAATTGTGTGTGGTATTGCATCTGGGTCTTTAGTCAGTTTATTAGAAGTGTTATATGGGGAGGGAGTTCAGAAGGGCAGTACGCTGACAGTCAGACACTTGTGCTGGGCTCACTACTAAACATACCACGTGTTAGGGCTGACCGAGTGCGGAATAACTGGGAGCGGCTCTGTGGGGCTCATTGGCTGCCATAACATGTACAGGTTTGAGCAAATCTCTCATCCTTATGGAGTTTAGGCAATGGATACACCGCGATACAATGTAACCGTTCCTGATTTCCATTATGACTCTCCTGTGACACTGGAAAGGGCAGTTTTAACCCGTCTACCCCCTTCAGTACACCCCTTTACACCTTATGTGAGTCCTGCTCAGCCTCCAGCCCAGGGCTATACAATCTGACACAGACTGACAACCTCATATCAAGTGTTACGTAGTGTCCATATCAACTAGGCTGTCAGACACAGAATATCCACAGCAACCAGACTGTCAGACAGCAGCTCAGGGCTGACAACAGAGAACAGTGGCGGCAACATGGGCTCAGTCTGGCGGACCGGCTGCAGCGTTATTCAATACACATTATTTTTGTAATTAAGAGAGAACTCCGACCTCCGGCTGATATCCCTGAGACCCGGTAGAGGTGACTTCCCCCACATTCGGGGCCACGGTTCCCTCCATTCTACGACTGGAACAGGATTTGGTGCAGATTTTCTACAGCCCTAATGAAGAAGAAAATCTCAGGTTATTTCTGCAGAATGTTACACAGAATACATTGCTGTGTGTGTGTAATATATATATATATATATATATATATATATATATATATAGTGACTTGTATATACATATATATCTAATCACTGTTAATTATATACATGATGTCACTGTGTATTGATAAATGTCACTTTAGTACAGTAAACTCGTGGATACGTGACGTCACATCCGTACACAGGCACGCCTCCTATGATGGTTCCATGCACACAGCAGCCCCGCCCCCTCCTGGTCACGTGCTCTGTATCAGTGCGGCCTGAGACAGGTGCAGTGCCTGAGAGAGAGCGAGAGGAATACAGTGCGCATGCTCGGGCAGGGGGGGAGGGGAGGAAGAGACGTAGCTCCCCCCTTCTCTCCCGTACACTGAGGCCGGGGAGGGGGGGCCGGATGATTTCTCATTAACCCCTCGGCTGCTGGAAAGCAGCAGGACGCGTGCTAGGCGGTGCAGGGGTTAGAGAAGCCCCGTGTGGCCGAACTCTGCCTGCATAGGCTGTGGGGGAGGGAGTGCTGGCAGCCCCTCGAGTATCCCTAGTGCCCGCGCCCGCTGCCCCAGCCCCCTCCTCCGGCCTACCGACCCTCGCTCTCCTCCCGTTGCCCACAGGCCACCACCTACCTCCCCCCGCCGCTGGGACCCCCGGGCCTGGCCGGCTCTGCTCCGCTCCGGCTCCAGACAATGAAATCAGCGCGTCCGATCATCAATTCTCATCATGATTGTGACGTCACGGCAGACAGCAGCCAATGGGAGGGCGAGATCAGGGGCCTGACATGGGGGGGATGGTGATCTATGAATAATGAATGTGAGTGTGTCTCACACCCAGCCCAGAGTGTCACACACTGTATCGGAGCTCAGCTCTACACACACTGCATATGTGGCCTCTGGGGTCAGTACTGCAGGCAACATATACATGGCCTGTGCTGAGGTCACTATAGGAATGTATATGGCACATCTATGGCTGTGCTGAGGTCACTATAGGAATCTATACCGTGTATATGGCACATCTATGGCTGTGCTGAGGTCACTATAGGAATGTATACAGTGCATATGGCATATATATGGCTGTGCTGAGGTCACTATAGGAATCTATACAGTGTATACGGCATATATATTGCTGTGCTGAGGTCAGTATAGCAACATATACGGTGTATATGGCACATATATGCCTGTGCTGAGGTCACTATAGGAATGTATACGGCATATATATGGCTGTGTTGAGGTCACTGTAGGAATCTACAGTGTATACGGCATATATATTGCTGTGCTGAGGTCACTGTAGGAATCTATACAGTGTATAGGGCACATATATGCCTGTGCTGAGGTCACTATAGGAATGTATACGGTGCATACGGCATATATATGGCTGCGCTGAAGTCAGTATAGCAACATATACGGTGTATATGGCACATATATGGCTGTGCTGAGGTCACTATAGGAATCTATACAGTGCATACGGCACATATATGGCTGTGCTGAGGTCACTATAGGAATGTATACGGTACATAAATGGCTGTACTGAGGTCACTATAGGAACATACAGGATTAGGCAGGGAGGTATGGATCATATGAAATAACAGTTACACACTCATTTTTCAACAAAACTCAAATTTTATTTTTTCAATGTGTAGCTTGGATGTTGCCATTACAAAAATCAAAGAAAAACAAAAGAAAAAAGAAATTAAAACATTGCTTACGGCCGAACGTCCAGGGCTGGCTTTAATTGCTTGACGCACCCTTTTGATGTTTTCGGGGTCCGTACTGCTCAGTCACCTCCTCTTGCAGTTCCGGGTCTCAAAGAACCTGTTCATTGAAAGTGATTCACCCACTTCATTATCGTGACAAACTTCGGAACACGACCATGGCGGCCAACGTAGAAATGATTCCGGAAATGTCTCTGTGTTTGAATGACAGAATGGCCCATTTCAATAAAGGTGTTTACACGAACACACGACGCTCTATCGACCACGTCTCTATTGCTACTGAAATGGCGGCTCCTGACGAGGAGATACCCCCACTCGTTATCCACCAAGGTTATCCCCACCTTGCGTGGCACCTCGTTCATATCATCCATACCTCCCTGCCTAACCCTGTAAATGGCTGTGCTGAGGTCACTATAGAAATATATATATACAGTGTAGATGGCACATATATGGCTATGCTGAGGTCACCATAGTAATATATACACTCACCGGCCACTTTATTAGGTACACCTGTCCAACTGCTCGTTAGCACTTAATTTTTAATCAGCCAATCACATGGCGGCAACTCAGTGCATTTAGGCATGTAGACATGGTCAAGACAATCTCCTGCAGTTCAAACCGAGCATCAGTATGGGGAAGAAAGGTGATTTGAGTGCCTTTGAACGTGGCATGGTTGTTGGTGCGAGAAGGGCTGGTCTGAGTATTTCAGAAACTGCTGATCTACTGGGATTTTCACGCACAACTATCTCTAGGGTTTACAGAGAATGGTCCGAAAAAGAAAAAACATCCAGTGAGCGGCAGTTCTGTGGGCGGAAATGCGTTGTTGATGCCAGAGGTCAGAGGAGAATGGCCAGACTGGTTCGAGCTGATAGAAAGGCAACAGTGACTCAAATAGCCACCCGTTACAACCAAGGTAGCCAGAAGAGCATCTCTGAACGCCGCACAGTACGTCGAACTTTGAGGCAGATGGGCTACAGCAGCAGAAGACCACACCGGGTGCCACTCCTTTCAGCTAAGAACAGGAAACTGAGGCTACAATTTGCACAAGCTCATCGAAATTGGACAATTGAAGATTGGAAAAACGTTGCCTGGTCTGATGAGTCTCGATTTCTGCTGCGACATTCGGATGGTAGGGTCAGAATTTGACGTCAACAACATGAAAGCATGGATCCATCCTGCCTTGTATCAACGGTTCAGGCTGGTGGTGGTGGTGTCATGGTGTGGGGAATATTTTCTTGGCACTCTTTGGGCCCCTTGGTACCAATTGAGCATCGTTGCAATGCCAAAGCCTACCTGAGTATTGTTGCTGACCATGTCCATCCCTTTATGACCACAATGTACCCAACATCTGATGGCTACTTTCAGCAGGATAATGCGCCATGTCATAAAGCTGGAATCATCTCAGACTGGTTTCTTGAACATGACAATGAGTTCACTGTACTCCAATGGCCTCCACAGTCACCAGATCTCAATCCAATAGAGCATCTTTGGGATGTGGTGGAACGGGAGATTCGCATCATGGATGTGCAGCCGACAAATCTGCGGCAACTGTGTGATGCCATCATGTCAATATGGACCAAAATCTCTGAGGAATGCTTCCAGCACCTTGTTGAATCTATGCCACGAAGAATTGAGGCAGTTCTGAAGGCAAAAGGGGGTCCAACCCGTTACTAGCATGGTGTACCTAATAAAGTGGCCGGTGAGTGTACGTTGTATACACATAACTCCCAACTTGTTACCCCACAGTATGATATCCCTCTCCTGGTGCCTTAGTTTAAACTGGTGTAAACTAGAGGCAGACATGACCCCCCCTCCAGCTACCAGACGCCGATAAGTTGATACTGGGACAGGAGCCGGAATCTGGGACGGTTGGTAGGTATCTATACAATATACTGTATATGTCCTGTGCTGAGGTCACTACTGCACATCTGCTAACTTTCAAAGGATATAAAGAGGGAGAAGATGTTTAGCGCCCAATTTCGCTCTACCCATTTTTAGGTTGACTCTGCGCCTTGTCATTCATGTTTCTATGTGCCCCCACACAGTATAATCCTCTTACGGTCACCCTAACATTACATGAACTCACATAATGTTCCCCTCATTATGAAGTCCCTCTACCACTGCTATTAGGGGAAATTAGAGAGGGCAACCAGAGGCAGACAAGTCACCCCCCACCCACTCTGGGGTCCCGGAGCACAGAGGAATGAACCTCACACAGGGCGGTGAAGCAGGGACAGGACCTGTAATCCAGGACGGTTGGTAGGTGTATGCTACTGCTCTTTCATTTTACCGCAGCACAGATATGTAAATATCCATCCGCCTCCATCTTCTTCTATCGTTTAAGGTCTGGCCCATCTGTGGTTTTTTTTTTACAAGTTTTTTTTCTTCATTAAAGGGATTCTACCATTAAAAACCTTTTTTTCTCATTGATACATAGGAATAGCCTTAAGAAAGTCTATTCTTCTCCTACCTTTAGATATCTTCTCCACCTCGCCATTCAGTTAAAATCCCGTTTTTCACCGGTATGCAAATAAGTTCTTGCAGCACTGGGGGTGTCCCCAATGCTGCGAGAGAACTCTCCAGCACCGCCTCCATCTTCTTCAGCAACGGGGTCTTCATGCGGCTTCTTCTGGGGGTTGGATTCAAACTTCTAGGCCTTGAGCAAAGCCAAATGCGCATGCCCACCGGTCACAAGAAAATGGCCACTTGCACAGTATTGTAAGGTGTGTCTGTGAGGGGGCGTGGTCAACTAATTTGGAAGCCTTAAATCCAGCTGGTGTAGCACCTGGAGGCCAGTTGTGCAGGAGAACAGTGGTATGGATAAGTGTGCTGCAGAGGCTTGGAGATCGGCTGGATTTGTATGGTAGATTCCCCCCTTTTACTTGCTCTTAGCTTTGACTTTGGGGCCCCGTGGCAGCTCTGAAGGTGACTGTTCTTATAGTGAGATCTGTGCCTGATCGTTATTAAAGATCTATGCCTTGGCGGGTGTTATAGAGAGCTATGCTTGCCAGTTCTTCTTGAGAGTAGATCCTGATGGGTTTGGCTGTCTGTCATTGTGTTACTGTGATATTTCGGTGGGTTATTACTATAATGCACTGATGGAACCAGCTTCCCTTAGTCCTAATGGCATTAATAGGTCTATCCCATAGTCTGGCGGTCTCTACTGCTTTGTCATTGTGTTGTGTTAATTTGGTGGGTTATTGCTTTAAAGAGGACCTTTCACCATTTTGCCCACAGGCAGTTCTATATACTGCCGGAAAGCTGACTGTGCGCTGAGTTCAGCGCACTGTCGGCTTTCCCGATCTGTGCCCGGTGTGAAGAGCTTACGGTCCGGTACCGTAGCTCTTCTATGGTCAGAAGGGCGTTTCTCACACTCAGTCAGAGACGTCCTTCTTCACAGCACAGCCAAACGCGCTGTGCTGTGAGAGCTGGGAGGAACGCCCGCCTCCCTCCCTGATAATGCTCGTCTATGGACAAGTACTGCGAGCAGAGGGAGGGGGCGTTCGTCCCGGCTCTCACAGTACAGCGCGATTGGCTGTGCTGTGAAGAAGGACGTCTCTGGCTAACTGTCAGAAACGCCCTTCTGACCATAGAAGAGCTACGGTACCGGGACCATAAACTCAGATGTTTTGTATTAAATATTAAGGTTGAACTTAATGAAGGGGGCCCATGAAACTGGGGGGCAAATGGAGGGGGGGGGGAACGGCATGAAACTGGGGACAGATGGAGGGGGCCCAATGAAACTGGGGGGCAAATGAAGGGGAGGGGGGTAAGCATGACACTGGGGCAGATGGGGGTGGGGGGGGTGGAACAGCATGACACTGGGGCAGAGACGGGGGACATGAAACTGTGGGCAGATGAAGGGGGAGAACGGCATGAAACTGGGGACAGAGATGGAGGGGGGGCATGAAACTGGGGGCAGAGGAAGGGTGTATATGAAACTGGGGAAGAGATGGAGGGGGGGCATATAATTTATGGGTGACTGTAGGAGGGTTATACTGTGTGGGAGCACATGATAAATGAATGAGAATGGGCGGGGTCAACATAAGTGGGTGGAGCACATTTTGCCCCACTTTCTGCTCTTTAAAAATTGGGAGGTATGGCGTTGGTGACGCCACACTCCTGCATGACGTCACTCACTTCATCTGCAACGCACAGTGTCTCGACTCCCCCACCTCCTTTACAAGGGGGCCCACTGAGGCTCTGTCGCCCAAGGGCCCATAAAAACCTGGAGCCGGCCCTGGTTGTAATACTACAACTCCCAGCATGCATACTTGCTCTGCTGTAATTGGAACTTCCATGGAAGTGAATGGAGCATGTTGGGAGTTGTAGTTTCACAACAGCTGGAGTGCCGAAGGTTGTTGACCCCTGCCATATAGCAACACGAAGCAACCATAGTGGAGGATCAGAGCAGTATTCAAGAGTCAGATCCAGGTGTGCTTGATCTGGCGTCTGTTTTGTCTGTGACATTCACCGTTCAGGACGCCATACTGAAGCCCTGATATTAGGAAGAAAGAGACTGTGGAGAATAAGTAGCGCTCCTCAGTCTTTGTCATTATTACTTGACTTTGTATTTACTGGTAATGCAGGTTTATTAATTCTCATTCAAGGATGATGCAGATTTTGATAACCCACAGTATATGGAAGTATGAAAAGTGACGTGATGAAATGTCCCCAAGGTGGACATGATTTAATTTCTGTTCTGCTGGTACTTGGACTGATCTGCTGATATTCCCTTTACCACATGGAAACATTGTCCACCCCAGATATATACGAACCGCTAGTGGTGTTGGAAGCTGGTCTGTGCAGCGCCCCTATACTGCCCCGTGTACTACTGTTGAATATAGGTCCTTTTGACGTTGCATCAGCCTGACAGAATAAAGCACCTTCCCCGGGTGCCCTGGAGTTTACAGCAATGGTGCAAATACCGGGGTAGTGGCTGCCACAGAGCCCAGGAGTAATCGCAGCAGGTAACAGGGCCTATTTACTTACCAATCCCTGCTCCTAATCACGGCCTTCTGCAGATGTGGCCGTAATAAGGAGCAGGGATTGGTAAGTGAGGTCGTGGGGCCCGTGAACCCCAACAAAACACTGCTTTCATTATTCTCGGAGAACTTTTCAGACCCTGGAGTATAAGGGGAGGTAAGGGTACAAAAACATTCTCTCCTGCGCTCTGACAGTCTGCTGGCCAAGCTGGCATCATTATGTGTAACAGTATTAGTGTGTGTGGCAATGCGTTTTTGCAGGGGGGCGGGAGGGCTCATTTCAAATGTTGGCCTTAGGGCTGTCCACATAAATAAAATGAGACCCAGAGACCAGACCCAAAAATTCAGACACCACACAGTTAAGTAAATTCTGATCAGATGTGAAAGAGGTACAGACCCTAGAATTTCTGCAGATCCCGGACCAGACCTTAGAATTACTCCATACCCTATAGAAACCTTTAATAACTTCAGACGTGAAAGAAGTATAAATCCCAGATCAGATCCTACAAGACGTACAGACCCCCGCCATCAGCAAGTAGGATCTCAGGGCTCTTCCTATGGCTTGTGTATGGGTTTCCCTCATACATGGATGTCCAGCAGGTCTTTTTGTAATATTAGTATTATCTCGTCCTCTCACATTGAGCCGCTGCTGTATCACCAGCTCATGAAAAGCAAACAAGCGATTAATTAGAAGCGCGGTATTAAAGTGTAATAGGAGTCCAGATCCGCAGCTTCTAGATGATAATGAGCGGCCTGACACTCTGACAACTGTAATTACAATTATTACACCAATTACTCTGTAGGAGAATCACAATGGCCTCTCACAGATGATCCCCGCATACAGCCACTTGCTGGAAAACAGCAGATAGGACCAAAATGTGAACGACCGTCTGTAAGCAGAATCATAAATGTGGATATTGTACGTAGCCTCTCAATTTCTAGGAAAGGAGAGAGTTAATAGTAAAGTCTTGAGATTACAGCAGCCTCTGCAATGTGAGCGGGGTGTGATCACAGGATAACAGAAGTTATAAGGGAGAAGAAAAGAGCAAGGAATGATAAAAGTAATGGCCTTTCACTGGGGTGTAGCTAAACTATATCGCGATCCCTGGTTATATAAGGAGATAATATTTGAGGACTGTATGGCGGTTTTATTTCAGAGCTGCTAAGCGGGATTGTATGACGCTGTCGTATGTGTGTTGTCTAGCAGTGGTTAAGTATTGCATGGTTCTGCTACAGTGCAGTATATAGATCCTATATGATACTGTACGGTTTCATACAGGGCCAATATATTGTAACAGTATGCGAGACCCTGTATGATACTGTACAGTATGTGGGTCCTGTTTGACACCGTACAGTAAGTGGCACTGGGACAGTCCCGGATTGTAGGTCGTATCCCCCTGTCCTGGTTGGCGGGAGGTATTTCCCGGATTCAACTAGCCTGTGTCTGGACTGTCGTTCTGTTTGCTTTGTCAGCCTGTTGGCCTTGTTGTCAGTCTCTACGGCTGTCGATACTGCTTTGTCTTGTTTTCTTTCTTTGCGTTATTTTATAGACGGTTCCTGACAACTCTCCGATACTTTGTCCATAGTCATTAGTTGGATCTTTGCGAAGCTGCAGTTAATGGCACAGAACAAGACGCGTCACTCCCCCCCCCCCTTCCCCCAATGTGTGCTTTACTAACACAGAACATAATATCATATTTTATTATTATATATCCTACTAATATTATAAGTATGAAAGTTTGTGTGTTTGGATGTTTGTGAGTTTGGATGTTTGTTCCTCAATCACGCTAAAACGCCTGGACGGATTTGCGTGCAATTTTCCACAAACATAGTTTTCCCTTAGGATTGAGTCACAGGCTACTTTTGGTGCCACTAAACAACATGGCTTCCTAGAAGGAGACTCACAAAAGCAGGACTCCTAGCCCCAGCTATAGACTCACACACTGCCTGTATTTCCTGCCTCAACCTGCCTGCACACTCCTTACTGTCACCTCAGGAGTAGCCCTCACTCTACTCATTCATATTTACATATAGCCATTGTCTGTATCACTACATACACAATACAACACATCACATTGTCTGTATCACTACATACACAATACAACACATCACATTGTCTGTATCACGACATACACAATACATCACATCACATTTGCTAGCCCACCAAACTTTTTAAAGCACTTTTACAGTTTCACACGTCTGTGTCCGCCCAATTCTCAAATCACCGCAGACGAAGTCGCGGGTAAAAGCTAGTATATATATATATATGTAGAATCAAAGGAGCTGACTACTACTCCTATCATCATGACCACGCACATTATGCAGATCATAATTATGAAGTGTGACGTTTAGGGCAACTCAAAGAAATATAATGTGTAGGACGTGTCAGAATATTCATATATTACTGCCATATAATTGTCACAGTAGTCCTCTGATATTGCCATATGACAGCGCCATGTGACACCTATGCATCATATAAAGTGTAATTTATGGACTCAGTGGCGTAAGTACGACCGTAGTCATTGATGAGGTCCAAAAAACAGCAGGGAGTCGCGCTGGAGCACAGGAGAGGTGAGTTATGTTTTTCATCTCCGCAGAAGTGAGTTTGTAAGGGTTGTACATGAAATTTTTGCCACAATTTCAATGAACACTGTAGGGGCCACCATGGGACATTATACTGTGTGCAGGGCCTACTATCAGTGCTGCACCTCTAATGAGGCGAGGTGAGGCAGCCGCCTCGGGCAGTGGACCGGAGGGGGGCGGCAGCCCGGGCATTTTTTTTTTTTCCTTTGAACCAGCGCAGGCGAGCTGCCACTCTCCTTGCGCTGGTTCAGATGTCTACATATCAGCTTAGGTGGCGTCATCACGCCACCTACGCTGATACGTAGACATCTGACTGCCGAGAGAAGAGTATCACGGAGGCGGAGCAGCAGCAGCAGCGAGATCGGTAAGTATAATAACGTTTTTTGTTTTATAATAGGCCGCTACCTGCTGGAGATACTCCAGCAGGTAGCGGCCTATTTACCAACCTCCCCGGATCTGCTCACTGCCGCCCCCGCTTCCCCTTGTACTATAGGCCGCGGAGGCCAGCAGTGAATAGGCCCGGACCAGGCCGCGATCCCACTGCCGCTATTATTATACTCGGAGGTCTTTTCAGACCCCCGAGTATAATAATCGGAGCCCCAGGGAAGGTGAGGGAACATAACAAACACTGTTACTTACCTCTCCGGGATCCGATGTTAATCCTAGCAGGCTTCGGGCCTATATGGTAATGCCCAGATGTCACGTGGTCTGGGATATTACCATATAGGCCCGAAGCCTGCACTAGCAGTACCATATAGGCCCGAAGCCTGTGCTAGTAGTGATAGCCTGTTACTGCTACCATACAGGCGGGTGAAGAGCTATTGGTGCCGGTACTGTAGCTCTTCACAGTCAGAAGAGCGTTCCTGACAGTCTGTCAGGAACGTTCTTCTTCCCAGCAGCCCCTATAGTGCTGTACAGTGTGAGCGAGGAGGAGGGGGCGTTCCAGCAGTATATAAAACTGCCTGTGCCCCAAACCCATGAAAGGTCCTCTTTACCATCGGATCCCGGAGAGATGAGTAACAGTGTTTATTATGTTCCCTCATTTCCCCTGGGGCTCCGATTATTATACTCTGAAAAGATCCCTGGGTATAATAATAGTTCATGGTTGTGCAACTGTGGGGCATAATAGAGCTCGAAGGGTCCACTGTGGCCCCTGTAACCTCTATTATGCCCCCGCCCCCCTGCAGCCTCTATTATGCCCCACAGTTTATTGTGCCACTGTGGGGCGTAATGTGTGGAGAAGTGAGGAGTCAAAGATGTCTGTGTTGCAAATTTTACAGAGTCAAGTCACAGCTCAAAGAAATGGTCATGGCGGTCCAAAGGGAAGAGATGGGAGATGTGGGGACACGTCTCCTACATTGTATTTATTGTAATGTTCCCCCCCTGCTGTCTGAGGCGGACAGTCAAAAGATGAACAACACCCCCCTCCCCCGAAGTCAATCTGGGGGGGGGGGGCGTCTTTCGTTCGTCCGCCTCAGGCAGCAGAGAGGCTAGGTTCACCACTGGCCTCTAAGGGATATTATACTGTGTGGAGAGGCTACTATGGGACATTATACCGTGTGGTGGGATTGCTATGTGATATTATACTGTCTGGAGGCCACTTCGGTTCATTATAGTGTTTCTAAATGAGGCGCTATACTTTATGGAGACCAGGAAAGGGGGCGCTATGCCAAGGGGATGGCTCAAGTCTAAAGTTTGCTATGGGGCTCAGTATTTGCTAGTTTCACAATGTTCACGGTGCCCATATAATAGTGTAAATTGTGGTGTAGTGTATGGTAGGTATATAGTAGGGGATAGTGTATGGTAGGTATATAGTAGGCTGTAGCATATGGTAGTTCTATATAAGGGCTCCATGCACCTTCCTCTGTATACCTTGGGTATCTCTGTGTATTGTATGATGTGTATACACGTAATATGGACTTTCCTGACCCCCGATGCCTCTAATCTTCCCCTAGTAACCACGGCCACAAGCTGTGGCTGATCAGAGCTATGCGGCTGTGCCCACTGTGCGCGCTGCGCTATCAATGCTCGCTAATAACCGTCTTTATAGCAGAGTGTGGGAGATAACCGCTCCCTAATTCAGCGGCAGCTGTGCGCCATTGCTGCTCCGTTGACTGGCGTGTTAAAAGATTCTTGTCTTAATAACACCTGAAAACCTTGTAATTGTAGAACAGTTTGAGATCCGCAGAATATTGGCGGTAAATGATAGTTATTAGGGCTCCGGCGCTGCGCGCTGATCTAATCGCAGCTCTCTGAACCTCTCAGCGTTCGGTGAATTAGTAGAGTCATTATTGTTTGGGGATCATTCACATACTTGTCATGTGATTGGTGGGATTATAGCTGCCTAGGAAAAAGCCTTCCCCCCTAAAAGTTACAGAGCGCAGCGTTGGAGCAAGCCCCGGCTTCTGTCTGGAGCACATACATACCTCCCAACTTTCAAAGGACAGAAAGAGGGACAAAATACATATAGTGCGCTGTGGATAATTTAGCTCCACCCACTTCTAAATTGACTCTGTCCATTCTGATCCATTTCTCTTTGTGCTCCCCACACAATAACCCTAATAACCCTGGCTCTGGCTGCCTTCAGCATCTTCCTGACGCCTCTGCCAAGGCCTGTGATTGGTCCTCAGTGGTCACGTGGGGGCACACTAACTTCATTTAGGGCAAAGCAAGTCCCACGGATGGCAGAATGTGGTGGGCGACACACTGTCCTATTCGCAGTTTCAGGTCACCACCCATTGGCAGACCTTGTGTGAGATCTAGTCGGGAGGTCATGATGGAGCTGGTACGTCATTCCTTATCTGAAGAAACCTGGCATGGTCACGTGTGCGTTATCCGACTGCTCTGGCGGTAAAGTATAGAGATGAGCAAACACTGTTCGGATCAGCCGATCCGAACAGCATGCACCCATAGAAATGAATGGAAGCACCTGTGACGCTGACTTTGCCGGTGGCCGACGTCACAGGTGCTTCCATTCATTTCTATGGGTGCGTGCTGTTTGGATCGGCTGATCCGAACAGTGTTCGCTCATCTCTAGTAAAGTACCCTTGGAGGAGGCTCTCTTTCTGGACGTTACGATTCATTTATTGATGAGTTTACGTGCCAGAGAAGCATTGGCAAATGTGGCAAAGAAATATCTGGTTGGGTTTTCCTTCATGTTGAAGCTCTTGTTCATTAGTGATGTCCCCAAACAGTTAGCCATTTGTCAAGCTTTGAAAGACTGGAAATAAAAGTCTGTCCAGTGTGAGGCCAGACAATTGTTACAGAGTCTAATGTCCATGTTGTCGTGGTCTGTACAGATAAGATCAGATAATAAGATAAGATAATCCTTTAATAGTCCCACAGTGGGGAAATTTCAGTATGTTACAGCAGCCTAGTAATACAGATACAGGATAATACACAGTAATATAATACAGACGTAGGCACACATATGCTGAGAAGAGAAGATATAGTAGGAGTCCATAGCAGCTAAGGAACAGAGGAAGGAAGACTTTATAATCATTAGTTTTCTGTACAGAGTGATCTTTGCTGGTGAGGTTCGCTTGTTTTGGAGCGTCCTTTGCCTCGGCCTTTTTTGGGGCTCTGCAGATTGGTTAGCCGGTTAGCACCAGCAGTAAAAAAAAAAAAAAAAAAAGTTGGAGGTCTGTCTTCAAAGGATGTGTTGATCGTTGCGCACGAGGTCTGCATTTGCATTCGCGGGTCATAAATTTACATTTTTGGCAGATGGACTTGGCTGACCATTCGTGCATTGGGGGACACCTTCTGCCGGTTGCACTGGTTCAGGAATACACCAGTCACAGGTAATGCTTTAGTGACGCCCTCTTAGCACACAGGTTGGACAGCCTGCTAACTAAGTTCTAACTTATTTCTATCTTTAAGAGGTGTCTTTTGAAGCTGGGGCTGGATCCAAAGATTTTGGTTCCCACTCCTCCTGGATCGGGGCAGTGACTGTTGCCTGTGGTATGGATATGGAGGAAGTGCTGTGCTTCAGGAGATGGAAGTCAGAATGTAATAAATCCTACACCTGTTTTGATTTGTTAACCTCTTAATTTTCCCCTGCAGCCTGGCCCCCACCCCCATTGTAGCAGTTTGGTGCAGCGGGGTCTGTGGTGGCACCAAATTTTGCCATCGGTTGTTTGCATTAGCTGGGATTACAGAGAAATAGAGACTGAGAATTCTGACTTGCTGCTTTGGGATGTGAACCCAATTAAGAATGACATTTTTCACTTGGGGTTGCAGGATGGCTCAGAGAAGGCCCTCTATAAAAGCAGGAGTTTTGGCAGTTTCCTGGTCTGGAGAATTCAGTTGTTTGGTTAACACCATGCCAAGGAGGAAAGACATCATCAATGAATTGTTACTGCCATTAATCTTGGAAAGGATATAAGCTGTTCTCCAAGCAAACTAAACTCCATCATTCAATAGTGAGAAATTGTTCACAAGTGGGAAATATTCAAGACAGTGGTCAATTTTCCCAGCAGTGGACGTCCCAGTAAATTCACCCCAAGGGCAAACCATGCAAATACTGAAGAATAACATCCAGAGGAGTAGCTAGTGTTCATTACAGGGGGAGCAAACAAATCCAAGTGGGCTCCTAACATGAATACTTTCACTATATAGTGACCATATAGTGGTACATGCCAGTTCCACACAGGACTCTGCAGGCAATATAAGTGAATACAATTGTTCGCATTTAGTCTCTTCCTTCTGGACCTGACTGTCAGGATCGACTTCTCCCATCTTCCATCTTTGACTTGTATCTTAAAAGTCTACAGCACAGGTATCTTTGGCTCTTCATTTTGCCAGCCAGTCAGTTTTAATTACCCCTCTTAATACCTATAAGTGCTCGTTCACATCTGTGCCCGGTCTCTGTTCTGCAGGTTTCCGTTTCCTGCACAAAACTGAGCAGGAGACGGAAACCTGCAGGACTTTCATACCGGGGTTTGAAAGATGTCTGGTTGTGAGCGCCGGTGAGTGTTATATGCTCTCCGCCGCGAAACTGATTTTTTAAAATTGGACACAGTCAGACATGCAGTACTCTGTGTCCGGTTTAAAAAACCCGGTTTTGCAGCGGAGAGCATAAAACGCTCACCGGCGCTCACGGCTGGACCTGGTCTGCATGCAGAAGACGGAAAGCTCAGAATGGACTCCAGGCGCTAGTGTGAACCTAGCGTAACTAAGCTTAAAAAAAACTAAATAAATAAAAAGTTATGCTCCCCTTCCTGCGATCCTGACGAATGGAGCTGCCTCCTCCTCCCTGCTCATGCGCAGGAAGTCTATGTCTCAGCACAGGTGGCGTGATGCTATGACGTCATCGGCGTTACTCACCAATCCCCGCTCCTGCGTTCGGGTCTCCACTTTCAGTTTTCGTCTTCTGCATGCAGAAAACGGAAACCTGTCATGCCGAGTCTGCCTGTGAGCGCCGGTGAGTGTTTTATGCTCACCGCTGCGACACTGTTTTTTTTAAACCGGACACAGAGTACTGCATATCTGACTCTGTGTCCGGTTATAAAAAAAACTGTTTCGCCCTGGAGAGCATAAAACGCTCACCGCCGCTCACTTTTCAAACCCATTCAAATGAATGGGTTTGAAAAATGCCTGCAGCTCCCCTGAAACTGGGCAAGAAACCGAAACCTGAAAGTGGAGACCCGGGGCGCAGATGTGAACGAGCTCTTATTGGAACGCCTATGTATTGATATGTGCTGACTTTCACCTTGCAGACCCTTGAGAAAGCAGGGTCAAAATGCATGTTGGGGCTGGAGGTGGAGCTCCTGCACAATCCCTTGGATGAGCTGCCGTATTATTGGTGTTTCTTACTGATGTGTACTTGTTTGGGTCTAGGTGTATCTATTTCTATGTATCTGATATAACTGATTGTTACTTTGCATCATATTGGCATAGCTGTTTACTGATCCCAGTGTAGTTGCCCAGCCTGCCGCCATATGCTTTACGCACTCATGTTCTATTACTCAAATTTGCACTAACACTTTCCCTGGAGACTTCTTATATTTATTAAGTGAATATATTATGTATTTATTTACATCATTAATTATGATTTATGTGCTATGATTTACATCTGTGCGGTATAGTCATCATTTATTTATTATTTATTTACATATCTTATTTATGATATATTATGCTACTCTATGAAGTCGGATCTCTTTTTTGATCAGTGAGATACTTTGTAACTTTTCTTGTGTATTGGATTTGCCATAACCTCCGCCCCCTTTTTGGGTTGCTCACATTCAATTTTTAACTGTTTTTATTCAATTTTTGGCTTTGTAATAATAAACTTGTTTTTGGTATTTTTCTTATGTTATTATTTAGAACAGGGGTGCCCAATACGTCGATCACGATCTACTGGTAGATTGCAAAGGACGTATGGGTCGATCGCGGGATGCAGGGATCCCTGGTGTCTGCTTCTTCACAGTGCAGGCTGAGAATCATCTCCGGACACTGGCAGGCTGGGGATGCGGCAGCCCCGCCTGCCAGTGTCTGTAGATGACTCTCAGCCTGCGCTGAGAAGAAGCAGACACTGGGGATCCCTGGGCAGCCACAGAACGCCGCTGTCTTGCTCTCGCGATCCGCCCGGCCCCGCCCACATGCCTGGCCCCACCCACAGACACACCCGCCCATAAGCCTGCCCAGTCCTGCTCATAGGCCCGCCCTGGCCCCGCCCTAGTAGATCTTTTGCCTTGGTCAGCTAAAAAGTAGCTCACACTCTGAAAAAGTGTGAGCACCCCTGATTTAGAAGATCATCAGTATACCTTATTATTAGTTTATTGTTGTATTTTCGTTACTTTCCATAATTGGATAGAAATGTAGGATTGCTATATAGTCCTAGGAGCCCTGACAGTGTCATACACTATATTTTATAGATATATATAGTCCTAGGAGCCCTGACAGTCTCATACACTGTTTTATAGATATATAGTCCTAGGAGCCCTGACAGTGTCATACACTATGTTTTATAGACATGTAGTCCTAGGAGTCCTGACATCAGTGGTGTGCGTAGGAGCATTATCCCCAACAAATGCTCCTATTGTTCTTGGAGGTCTCTTCAGACCCCAATGTATAATGATCAGGGGTCCAGGATGAGCGAACTTAATAACCAGTGTTACTCATCTCTCCTGGGCTCCAGTGTGATTCCATGCTGTCATCAGGATTCTGTAGTGACGTTACAGACATCACATGGGTCAGATCGGCATCGCGGCACATAATGATGTCGGCATAACACACGTCTGTAATGTCATTGAAGAGCACCAAGATCAGCAGGAAGTCACACTGGAGCCCAGGAGAGGGGAGTACCACTGGCTTTTAATGTTCATCACCTCCCCATGACCTCTAGTCATTATACTCTGGGGTATTCTTATAGGGGCTTTATCATTTAGAAAAGTCATTTTAGAAAGGCATAGCTTTCAGAAAGGCTATTCCACACATACCTTTTGTATGTAAATTCATATGCTAATTAGCCTTCTCCGTGCATCGGAAGTGTCTCTGTGCACCCTCTATTCTCTGTGTGTATGAGAACAGAGAGGCTGCTGTGCTGATGACTCATCTATCTGCTCTCATAGCAGACTACTGAGGCGATTTACATACAAAAGGTATGTGTGAAATAGCCTTTCTACAGGCTATACAAGTATGTGCTTAGCTAAAAATGAATTTTTCCAATGATAAAGCCCCTTTAAACATAGTAGCCAGTATTATAGTAGTTACATTCTTATACCAGAGCAGTATTATACTAGTTATATTCTTGTACATATGATACAGTATTATAGTAGTTATATTCTTGTACATAGGAGAAGTATTATACTAGTTATGTTCTTGTACATAGGAGCAGTATTATAGTAGTTATATTCCTGAACATAGGAGTTAGTATTATAGTAGTTATATTCTTGTACATAGGAGAAGTATTATAGTAGTTATATTCTTGTACATAGGAGCAGTATTATAGTAGTTATATTCTTGTACATAGGAGCAGTAATATAGTAATTATATTCTTGTACATAGGAGCAGTATTATAGTAGTTATATTCTTGTACATAGGAGCAGTATTATAGTAGTTATATTCTTGTACATAGGAGGTAGTATTATAGTAGTTATATTCTTGTACATAGGAGCAGTATTATAGTAGTTATATTCTTGTACATAGGAACAGTATTATAGTAGTTATATTCTTGTATATAGCAGTATTATAGTAGTTATATTCTTGTTCATAGGAGACAGTATTATAGTAGTTATATTCTTGCATATAGCAGCAGTAGTATAGTAGTTATATTCTTGTACATAGGAGGTAGTATTATAGTAGTTATATTCTTGTACATTATAGTAGTATTATAGTAGTTATATTCTTGTACATAGGAGCAGTATTATAGTAGTTATATTCTTGTACATAGGGGCAGTATTATAGTAGTTATATTCTTGTACATAGGAGGTAGTATTATAGTAGTTATATTCTTGTACATTATAGTAGTATTATAGTAGTTATATTCTTGTACATAGGAGCAGTATTATAGTAGTTATATTCTTGTACATAGGAACAGTATTATAGTAGTTATATTCTTGTATATAGCAGTATTATAGTAGTTATATTCTTGTACATAGGAGTAGTATTATAGTAGTTATATTCTTGTTCATAGGAGACAGTATTATAGTAGTTATATTCTTGCATATAGCAGCAGTAGTATAGTAGTTATATTCTTGTACATAGGAGGTAGTATTATAGTAGTTATATTCTTGTACATTATAGTAGTATTATAGTAGTTATATTCTTGTACATAGGAGCAGTATTATAGTAGTTATATTCTTGTACATAGGAGCAGTATTATAGTAGTTATATTCTTGTACATAGGAGCAGTATTATAGTAGTTATATTCTTGTACATAGGAGCAGTATTATAGTAGTTATATTCTTGTACATAGGAGCAGTATTATAGTAGTTATATTCTTGTACATAGGGGCAGTATTATAGTAGTTATATTCTTGTACATAGGAGCAGTATTATAGTAGTTATATTCTTGTACATAGGAGCATTATTATAGTAGTTATATTCTTGTACATAGGAGCAGTATTATAGTAGTTATATTCTTGTACATAGGAGCAGTATTATAGTAGTTATATTCTTGTACATAGGGGCAGTATTATAGTAGTTATATTCTTGTACATAGGAGCAGTATTATAGTAGTTATATTCTTGTACATGGGGGGTAGTATTATAGTAGTTATATTCTTGTACATAGGAGCAGTATTATAGTAGTTATATTCTTGTACATAGGAGTAGTATTATAGTAGTTATATTCTTGTACATAGGAGGTAGTATTATAGTAGTTATATTCTTGTATATAGGAGTAGTATTATAGTAGTTATATTCTTGTACATAGGAGTAGTATTATAGTAGTTATATTCTTGTACATAGGAGTAGTATTATAGTAGTTATATTCTTGTACATAGGAGTAGTATTATAGTAGTTATATTCTTGTACATAGGAGTAGTATTATAGTAGTTATATTCTTGTACATAGGAGCAGTATTATAGTAGTTATATTCTTGTACATAGGAGCATTATTATAGTAGTTATATTCTTGTACATAGGAGCAGTATTATAGTAGTTATATTCTTGTACATAGGAGCAGTATTATAGTAGTTATATTCTTGTACATATGAGGCAGTGTTATATTATTTTTACTTCTGTACATAGGGAGTGTGATTATTGTAGTTATATTCCTTAACATTGGGTATACTTTTGATCATTGCATGTACAGTTCTTAATAGTATTACACATTCAGATATGAGTTTGGAAGATGCATTTTCTGCACAAATGTAGTAATTTACATTGATATTAATTCTTTATATATTGTCCTCCTATCTAATTCACTAAATAGACACTCTATATGGAGTGATATATTGGTCCCAGCTTTTCTTCATTGTATTTAGCCCCATTGCTCCAGTGTGTACTATACCGCCCTTCTCCCTGCAGTCATCTATACAAACATCAGTGACATAATGGCGGGTTTTCTTGAGCTTACTGAATTCCTGCATGGTTCAGTCATAGGAGCCACTGCTACAAGTCACTTACTGAAATTTCTTCTCACCTAGATATCCCACTATCACCTGTGAGCGATATTATGGAGAAGTGGAAGGAGCCGCAACGATGCAGCCAGGCCATGAAAACTTAGAGTATGGACAACACCGGATGACGTGTGTAGTGCAGAAGAGTATCTGGTGGACTGATGGACCTGTCTGACAGTCGGGGGATCGTGACCTGCCTGCCAGTTGTAAAGGTTGGTGGAGGAAGGATTTATTTTTGAGGGGTCAGTCCAGTAAAGGAAATCTTGAATGTTTCAGCAGACCAAGAGATTTTGGATAATTAGTCTTTTCCAATTTTTGGGAATACTTTGGGCCAGGAAGGCTTCTTTTCTGCTCCAGCATGACAGTGCTCAAGCTGTATAAAAAATTGTTGGAAGAAGGAGTTAGGTGCCTTTCACACCTTACTCCTTCCTCCAACCATTTTTATTGTACAAGACTTGACAGAGCCCTGACCTTAACCCAATCCAACCAACCAGGGTCTAACTAGAAGAGAGATGATGAGCCGGGCCTTCTCTGGCCTCACCAATGGGCAAAACTTCTCACATTCTCCAAAACCATGTAGAAGACTGGAAGAAAAGGGGAGAACAACTCCATAATAATGGGATTTAGCACCTGTGAGTAGAATGTGACCCTGTCCCAATACTTTTCTGGTATACTGAGAATGTTTCTCTCATCTCTCTGATGTTTTTAGGTCTCTCTATATCAGATGATTTATTTCCCTCCCTCCTATCTTGTGTCTTTCGTTTCTTATCAGATGTTTTTAGGACTTTTATCTTATTGGTCCTGTAGGCTACGAGCTGGAATGTCCACCCTGCCAGCCATAACCCTCCTCTGCCATCCTCAGCATCAGCCAATGTCCCTTCATCAACTCTCGCTGGCTGATTCCCCTCCCCTTACTGGGTTGGGTTGGGTAGATCCCCCTCCCCATCTCTGTCATTCCTCTTCTAGGGGGTGTCCAGTATGTGTACTTTGTGGAGCGGAGGGTGTCAGGTCTCCGGCAGGGGCTGAGCTGCTGCCATGTTCCTGCCCTGTGCATTGCTTGCACACACATGCAGCGGGTGGCGGTTGTAGTAGTAGTAGTGGTGGCGGTGTCATGAGATGCTGCTGTGACTAGAAGCATGAGCACACATTTGCACTGTACTGCAGCATTGCTCTCCTCACTCCCTGTGCTCCAGGCAGCCTGTGTGCAGTGGGGGAGGTGCTAGAGCACATCAAGCGGTGTAATTTTATACATTACTGAATCAGTGCAGGCGAATCCTGGAGGGACAGGGCTGCATCTTGGCTGTAGACTGCATCCTCTGTGCTCTCCCATCCAGCCATGCTCTGAAGAGACCCTGCTATCTCTGTGCATTGCCGCCGCTGCCGCCTTTCTCTCTGCATCTGGGTGACTAATAAACTCACTGTGGGATGGCTTTAGTAATGGAACCCATTAGCAAGTGGAGCGCCAAGCAAGTGGTAGACTGGATGAAAGGTACGGTACCATTTTCTTATGCTGCTTTACACTGTGACCCCTCTATGCACCATGGGCTCCTGCGTGCATGCTGTGATGTGGGGCTATATATAACCAGCTCATAGACCTGGAGTGATGATGCCACCTTGGTGCCCCTGATGAGAGTGGGGGTAGGGATCCTGCATGCAGCATGAGCAGGTCTTATGGATCAGCACCCTGGACAGCGCTCAGGCTGGAGACTATGGAATAAATACATTGCTGTCCACTGGCAATCTTTGGGGAAATACCTGGAAGTCACAGAAATTGCTGTGGTTGTTGTAGGGTTGGCGCTGGGTGATATAATAAGTGGCAGGTGATAATTGGCAGCTCCCTTCATTGGATACATGACATATCATATAGTGATTGCAGCGGCTGTCATTGGCTGCCTGACTGTGTGGGAATCTCCAGCTCAGAGCTGCTCAGGGCTGCTAGATGTAGCAGTGTGGACAGTGTATCTGGCCATCGCTCCAGCTATATACTGGCTGTAGGAATCTAGTGTGTGGACAGCGCTGCGGAATATGTTGGTGCTATATCACTAATGAATGTAGGATAATATAAGAAATATACATTATATATCTGTCTGCAGCTTAGAAAAGACAGCATGTGATGATATGTGTATATTATGTAATATCTGAGTGACCCAATACAGATAATGGTACCAACCTATAGAATCTAGAATGTAATGTAACACAATGTATATACAACCAACTCATGTTATATATACAGTTACACTATCCCTGTACAATCTGCTGATGCCTGTGGGTCAGTAATAAGGGGGTGGGGTTAGTGTCCCCCTGGTGCTCTTGTCTCACATGTTTTGGGGGGTTGTCAGTGTATGATATGGGATATACATGGTAGATGTTGATGTGTGAACTATCCTCTAGTGACACTTACCCCCCTGCTGTAGATATTTGGTGGCAGCAGCTGCTCTGGCCATTGATGACGCTGCGTGTGGAGTTATTATTATACCGCCTTATAATAGTGTGCACTGTGTATATACCGTGTATACTAACGACAAACAATCACTACTAGCAGTGTGTATATACCGTATCTTATATAGGGTTCTGTCATTCTGCTATGTGATGTGTTATATTGCTCTGCATGTGTTTATGTTGTCTATTATATCTATTACATTGTATTATGTAACATGGAATAATTACTCTGTGTATATTATATATCATGCTGTGTTTACAGTATATTATATTATGTGATATTAGATGATTTTTTTCCTCTGTGTGTACAGGTTTGGACTTTTATTGTATTATTATATATTATATGATATCGGGTCATCTTTGCCCTCTCTGTGTGCTCAGGTTTGTGTATATGCTATATTACATGATAGTGAATTATATGATATCCCAGCTCATTTTTGCTCTCTTGGTGTGCACAGGTTTGCAGGTGTGTATATTATATTACGTTGCAGTATATTAGTGTATCGCAGGTGATATGTGCGTGTATGTTGTGTTACATTGTAGTATACTAACATATTATATAAGATCACATGCCATTTTTGTGTGTATATACTCTAGTATATGAAATAGCAGCTCATTTTTGCTCTCTGCACAAGTTTATCTGCATATTATATTACACTATAGTATTATATACATTTTCGTGTGCGTTATATTAGAATATTACATTATAATATATTATGTGATATCACAGGTCATGTTTGCTCTCTATGTGCACAGGTTTGTGTACGTATTATATTACATTATGGTATAATATATCGCAGGTTGTGCGCAGGTTTTTCAGTGTGCATATTACAGTATTACATTATAGTATATTATATGATATCACAGGTCATGTTTGAGTATTTTTGCTCTGCCTTTTTGCTATTAATAGAGCATCTTGCTAAGACTTAGCCTCTTGTGTGATCTGGAGGGTTCTCATCTCTATTGGTTCTCATTGCTTGGGACATTCTGGTCTGGAATACTGATGTTTCTGCACTGAGATCGTGTAGTTTGTGTGTTTGTATGTTATTACACCATAGTATATATTATATAATACCGCAGGTCATGTTTGCTCTCTCTGTGCACAGATTTGTGAATGTATATTATATTAAATTATAGTATACAATGTAATATCAAAGGTCATGTATACTCTGTTATATGATAACACAGGTCATGTTTTCTCTAAGTGAACATTTGTGTATGTATATTACATTATAGTATAATATTTCATATCACAGGTCACATTTGCTCTATTATATTGCAATATTGTATGATCTCACAGATTTCTATGCATATTATATATCACATCACGTTTGTGTATGTACAGTATATTATATTACATTATCATATACTAGATGATCTCCGAGGTTTTGCCTTCTCTCTATGTGCACAGGTTTCTGTGTATATAATATGATATCATGTATACATTATATTACCATATATGATATGATCTCCGAGGTTTTGCCTTCTCTCTATGTGCACAGGTTTGTGCGGATTTACGCTCAGCCCTTTTGCTATAAATAGCGCCTCTTGCTGACGGTGTGATCTGGAGGGTCTTCATTCCTATTGGTACTCATTGCTTGGGAAATTGTGGTTGGGAATGTTGGCGTTTGTGCGCTGGGCTCACGCAGTTTGTGTGTCGACTCTCATTATGGTCATTACCTATCTGGCTGGTTATCAGGATTTGTTAACTCAAAGCGGATACCCTGACAATCTGTCCATCACTGACAACCCATCACATAGATAAGAGGAGAGGGCTCGCCCTGTGTGGGTGGTCCCGGGAGCTGGGGCAGTCAGCTCAGCCTGGAGGTAATACTAATTATATCCAGTGTTTGTGGGACAAGTAGGAGAAGTAACATCACAGGGGCAGGGGAAAGGGTTAATCTAGCGGATCCTGCACCAGGTGGTGAGCGATAACTATAACAAAGAAATATCCATCACTATGTGTGTGTATGCAGCTTTGGAGGGGACTAAGAGCTGCTCATGTGAGATTTTACACTTCACAGTTCATGGCTGTATTGCATTGTGAGAGATGTAATCCTTCATCTCCATCACACAGTGCAGAATGTGTCCATTGCAGCGAGATCTGAGGCCCTGCAGTCTGACAGCTCTGGATGTGAGCGGAGGACATGACGCAACTTTCACAGTACAAATGAACTTTGCTGAAACTTTATATTGAACTTAACTTTACTTTAGTATCAAAGGTGCTGCCAAAATTCAGTCTTTGGAAACCGCGTATCTAAACCTTGTCATTGGATGTACAAGATAAAAGCTGTAATCTGTGTCCACAGTGTAATGTAACAGGAAAACAACAGAATTGTAAATGCAGCTCTGGATGTGAATACAGTCATATGGACCATGCTGGTATAACCTGGGTATATAATTATATATGTACAGCTATACATCTTCTTGTATATAGTGATATAGACCATGCTGGTATAACCTGGGTATATTCTGTATATAATTATATATGTACAGCTGGTATAAGTTATACATCTTCTTGCATATAGTGATATGGAACATGCTGGTATAACCTGGGTATATACTGTATATAATATATATATACAGCTGGTATAAGTTATACATCTTCTTGTATATAGTGATATGGACCATTCTGGTATAACCTGGGCATATACTGTATATAATTATATATGTACAGCTGGTATAACCTGGGTATGTCCTATATATAATTATATATGTACAGCTGGTATAACCTGGGTATGTCCTATATATTATTATATATGTACAGCTGGTATAACCTGAGTATGTCCTATATATAATTATATATGTACAGCTGGTATAACCTGAGTATGTCCTATATATAATTATATATGTACAGCTGGTATAACCTGGGTATGTCCTATATATTATTATATATGTGCAGCTGGTATAACCTGGGTATCTTATGGTATATGTGTACTGTAATACAGCTTTTCTTATCTGCAATGTTTTTATTTCAGATTCTGTAGTATATTAATGATTATAGATTTATATTGTGGTTTCTCTTGGGCCCTTTTCTCCGCTATATTTCGGTTCTTTTGATTTCCTCTCCATGTTTTGTACCTTTTTCCCCCAGGGGTGTTGGTTACTTGTCATTCATGTTATTGATTTCAGTCTTCCTTTGGCCATTCCTGGATAGTAGTTGTGGTTGGACATTGTTGTCTCCTTGTAGAGAGTTCTTCTCCAATAACCATAGAAGATCTGATTTTAGCTACAGTACCCTATGTATATCAGAGCCCCTGGTATATGAAGAGTTACCTGCAGACATGGCGTCAGTAGATTCCCCACCTGGTATTTGTGGATGAGTCACCGCCGTCATCTTGACGCATTTCACTACTTTTCCTGAATAGGGAAGTGCAGACGCTCCATCATTTATGGTGCAACAATTACAACGAAGAGCCCTGGAATGATTTCCCATACCGGAGGATTCTCCCATCAGCAGAACGAGCCCGGGAAATTCTCAATGATTTATTGGCGTGATCGATTGGTCGCTGCTTCTTATAGTGCGCACAGGAGTTGTGGACCTGGAGGTTGCACAAAATAAAAAAGAAATGAAGTTGCCTTGTTACTCGATGTCTGTATGGGCATAGCGATATTATCCTATCACTGTATGGCGGTATGTGGCGCCGCTAAGATCATTTATTACTGTGGTCTCTGTTGGAGCTCCAGTTCTCTCCCATCTTATATTCTATATATAGAAGTATTGCACACGAGACCTCGTTCATTCATCTTGTATTAGTAAATGTGGACATTTCAGCAGGTGGCCATGCAGAGTTTTTCCAATTATTTCCCATGTATTGGCGACATTATTTAGTGCAAATTTGCTGACACATGTATACACACATAGGCCCGCTCACTACATGCCTGCAAACACATACACATCAGCACGTTCAACTCTCCGGCCGCCATTGTGTTTCTCACACAATGTAGATCACAGGCGCAAATATTACCCGTCTGCAACTACATAGACATCCGTAACGAGACCCCCGGCCTACTACTCAGATCCCTGCACAAAAGCAACATCTTCGTACCATATGGTTCTGGCACAGACAGGGACATTGTGGAGAAGAAACCCCTCTAAGGATATATTCACATAACACAGCCAGGTCTTCTATGTGTTTTTCACAGATTCACTGCTATCAATGGGCGGCTTGGATGATGGACACTGTACTGCGATTCTACACATATGTTATAACAAGAAAAAAAATCCTAAAACGTTTTGTTGTGATCTAAATACGTCAGTATAGCGGGTGCACTGTAGCAGTGTATGGAGAGAAACACACGTGTGTAGTCAATATCAGATACGGAGCGATACATACAGTATAAATAGCCTAAACCACCATAGTAGTCTCACCTGGTCACCCATTCCACCCCAAAGTATGTTTCGCCAGGCGTCGGGTGCTTTCTGATACCCAGTGCAGTTTGGAGTACATCTATTTAAACTCCACGTGGTACGTGAACGCCGCGCACATGAGCTATGCAGACTGTGAGACGTAATGGACTAGGCCAATAGTAGAGGAATAATATGGGAGCGGTCTAGGATTAGTCGCTGCATTGGATATATGTTCCTAGAATCCCCTGATCAGTCGTTGTCCACCCATGAAACGCGCAGGGTCAAAGTGAATTGATGTAAAGGTAAGCTGTGGACTTGTAAGGGCAGGAGTCTTGGGGGTGTATGACTTGTCTTGAGTCGATCTCAACTTTTCAGCAACATCGGAGAGTGTAAGGAGACTTCAATAAGAACCGATTTTATTAGCTTTTATTTGGGTACCATTTTATCTTATATTATAGTAAAAGTTACGTTCTATTCCATAATGCTGGTTTATAATCGATTTGTGGAATCAATATTGTTTGTTGGAGTAGTATCCTGGTGTACAATTTATTTTGGATTGATCAACTTCTAAAGTTACTAACTTTATATCAACTTCTGAAACTTTGTAACACATCTTACCATAGAAAAATACCTCTTTCCCCACTCATCAGGCTCCTTTCCTGTTCTGCAACCCTAAACATTACATTGATTTTTAAATTTCTGCTAACCCCTTGTTCACATCTGCGTTTGTATTCCGTTCGGGGGAGTATGCATGGGGACCCCCGGATCGGAATACCAAATGTATTTGCAAGCGAAGCGGTGTGCCAGTGAAAGCACATGGATCCCATAGACTATAATGGGGTCCGTGTGCTTGCCGCCAGATCTCCACATGTTCCCTGCGGAAAGGAAAGTACTTCACAATCTACTTTCCTCTCCGCATGATTTGTGCAGAGATCTCGCGGCAAGCACACAGACTCCATTATAGTCTATGGGGTCCGTGTGCTTTTACTGCACAGCACTGGCAAATGTGTTCGGTAGTCCGTTCAGGGGGGTCCCCATGCGGACTCCCAAAACGGATTACCAAATGCAAATGTGAATGAGGGGTAACTCTGTCTTGGTCGCTTTAGATGGACTCACTCAGCTGTTCATAGAAGTCTAATATGAGGCAAGTGTGAAAGCAAACACACAGATAGAGGCTGCTGCTGATAAAAGTCAGTTTCTATCTCACCCATTTCCTTTATCTGTATCAGTATAGGTAACGCTTGGTTCACACTAGTGTTCGGGGACTCTGACAACCATTCTGCTTAAAATAGACGGAGAGAAAAGTCCTATATAGTCAGTAAAAAATCATCAGAAACCAGACGGAAACCTGGTGAACTCCATTATAGTCTATGGTAGGGGTAGGGAACCTTCGGCTCTCCAGCTGCTGTGAAACTACAACTCCCAACATGCTCCATTCACTTCCATGGGAGTTCTAAGAACAGCAGATCAAGTATGCATGCTGGGAGTTTTGCAACGTAATACATTGAAAGCATAGGGAAAAAAGCCTCCCATTGATTTCAACGGGGAGCGCACGTATGCCGACTCCCATTCAAGTCAATGGGAGCTGCTTTTTACGCGCTCATTCTGAACGTGTTTTTACGATCAGAATGAGCGCAGCGTTACATCGTGTGAAGGCTCCCTATGAGAGACATCACAGCAGATCAGTCTTCAAGCAGCAGCTCAGGAAGAACTGAAAATTACAGCTAAAGCCTAAAAAGGAGAACAGAATATAAGCCATGGAATGGTCAAAAATAGGGTTATTCGGGGCAATGTGGTGGCTCAGTGGTTAGCACTGCAGCCTTGCAGCGCTGGAGTCCTGGGTTCCTGGTACCGCCAGGAACAGCATCTGCAAGGAGTTTGTATGTTCTCCCCGTGTTTCCGTGGATTTCCTCGCATTCCCCTAAGACATACTGATAGGAAAAAAAAAAGTAAATTGTGATCCCTATATGGGGCTCACAATCTACAAAAAAAAAAAATAGTGTTATTCTTCATGTATCCACATCAGCATATCCCAAAAATTTGACAAGTAAGATATGTTTTAAGTTCTTCTAGCAGTTCTCCCTCCAGATCTTCTTCTATATATCACTCAGGTATTTTCCCAGCACAATTAGTCATAAAACTGTTTGTTTTTGCAAAATGCTGCCATAAATAAATCCCTGCATTTTCCACTTTGGCCCCTAGGGGAGCCATTCTACTGAATTCTATGGCTATAGACCCATTTTTGGAACAGGCGGTTAGCACCCCCATCCATTCTTGTATGAAGGGAACAGAAACCGAGTCTGTACGGCGCAAGTTCTGCTAATTTCTTCTCTGAACATTTATAGAGCAATAAAATTAAAATACACTTCACTTATCACCGCGGCTGAGCCTGTAAGTGCCACATACGTCTTCTGTAAATTTGATCGGCTCTTACAAAACAGAAGCCAAAGCGGTTTTATTATTTATCAGAATTTCAGCTATTTCCTTGGTGTGAATTCATCTTGGATTCCATCCCTCAATAGGAAATTCTTACTGGTGATTATTCTTACTTCTGTGAAATTAGACTGATGGGCAGAGATTGAGCTTACAAGTCTTATCAGTGTGAACAGCGTCATGGTGTAGCAGGCTCAGGTACAACAACTCAGTAAGATGAGACTGTAGTGCAAGCTAGTTGTGGATCACACGGGATAAGCGGAGAGAAGGCAGAAGAAAATAAAGTTTACTGACATTAATATACATCAAGGGCTCCACCAAGATAATAATACATAAGACATAAACACCATCATTACCACTCATTATAGAAGTCCAGCACAAACCTCACTATACAGATGGAAAGGAAGGAAAGTGTGATTGAGAGCCAAGGACATAGGTTAAAGCAGAACTCCAACCAAATGAAATTACCTCCATAGTGCAACTACTATAATACTGCCTCCGTTGTACAAGAATATAACTACTATAATACTATTCCTATGTACAAGAATATAACTACTATAATACTGCCCCTATGTACAAGAATATAACTATTCTAATACCATCCCTATGTACAAGAATATAACTACTATAATACTAACTCCTATGTACAAAAATATAACTACTATAATACTGCTCCTATGTACCAGAATATAACTATTCTAATACCATCCCTATGTACAAGAATATAACTACTATAATACTACCTCCTATGTACAAAAATATAACTACTATAATACTACTCCTATGTACAAGAATATAACTACTATAATACTACCTCCTATGTACAAGAATATAACTACTATAATACTGCTACTATGTACAAGAATATAACTACTATAATACTGCTCCTATGTACAAGAATATAACTACTATAATACTACCTCCTATGTACAAGAATATAACTACTATAATACTGCTCCTATGTACAAGAATATAACTACTATAATACTGCCCTCTATGTACAAGAATATAACTACTATAATACTGCCCTCTATGTACAAGAATATAACTACTATAATACTGCTCCTATGTACAAGAATATAACTACTATAATACTGCCCTCTATGTACAAGAATATAACTACTATAATACTACCTCCTATGTACAAGAATATAACTATTATAATACTGCTCCTATGTACAACGATATAACTACTATAATACTGCTCCTATGTACAAGAATATAACTACTATAATACTGCCCTCTATGTACAAGAATATAACTACTATAATACTGCTCCTATGTACAAGAATATAACTACTATAATACTGCCCTCTATGTACAAGAATATAACTACTATAATACTACCTCCTATGTACAAGAATATAACTATTATAATACTGCTCCTATGTACAACGATATAACTACTATAATACTGCTCCTATGTACAAGAATATAACTACTATAATACTGCCCTCTATGTACAAGAATATAACTACTATAATACTACCTCCTATGTACAAGAATATAACTATTATAATACTGCTCCTATGTACAACGATATAACTACTATAATACTGCTCCTATGTACAAGAATATAACTACTATAATACTGCCCTCTATGTACAAGAATATAACTACTATAATACTGCCCTCTATGTACAAGAATATAACTACTATAATACTACCTCCTATGTACAAGAATATAACTATTATAATACTGCTCCTATGTACAACGATATAACTACTATAATACTGCTCCTATGTACAAGAATATAACTACTATAATACTGCTCCTATGTACAAGAATATAACTACTATAATACTGCTCCTATGTACAAGAATATAACTACTATAATACTGCTCCTATGTACAAGAATATAACTACTATAATACTGCTCCTATGTACAAGAATATAACTACTATAATACTGCTCCTATGTACAAGAATATAACTACTATAATACTGCTCCTATGTACAAGAATATAACTACTATAATACTGCTCCTATGTACAAGAATATAACTACTATAATACTGCTCCTATGTACAAGAATATAACTACTATAATACTGCTCCTATGTACAAGAATATAACTACTATAATACTGCTCCTATGTACAAGAATATAACTACTATAATACTGCTCCTATGTACAAGAATATAACTACTATAATACTGCCCTCTATGTACAAGAATATAACTACTATAATACTGCCCTCTATGTACAAGAATATAACTACTATAATACTGCCCTCTATGTACAAGAATATAACTACTATAATACTGCTCCTATGTACAAGAATATAACTACTATAATACTGCTCCTATGTACAAGAATATAACTACTATAATACTACCTCCTATGTACAAGAATATAACTACTATAATACTACCTCCTATGTACAAGAATATAACTACTATAATACTGCTCCTATGTACAAGAATATAACTACTATAATACTACTCCTATGTACAAGAATATAACTACTATAATACTGCTCCTATGTACAAGAATATAACTACTATAATACTGCCCTCTATGTACAAGAATATAACTACTATAATACTGCTCCTATGTACAACGATATAACTACTATAATACTGCTCCTATGTACAAGAATATAAATACTATAATACTGCTCATATGTACAAGTATATAAGATGTATAATTCTACCCCCTATAGACATGAGTGTGAATATGCCACAATTCTTATGTGATTTTGTGTGTGTGTGTGTGTGTGGGGGGGGTTATTTTGCATTTCTTATCCAGAATCTTCTTTTTCCTTCTAGATATCAGTCAGTTATTCCAGTTGATATTCACTTCTATATTACATGTATTACACTTCTATATTACATATCGGGATATTCCGGGATCTCTATCTTTTAATTCTGGTTGGAGATTATTTGAGGATTATAGATCTTGTAATATCCAGAGATGGAGTGGGTAAGGCGTAGTGTGGGATGTTGTATTCATACCGTATATAATGTACAGTATATACCATCCTGTATACACGATCACATCAGTACTGCTAACAGGAACACTGTGTATGATCAGAATATTAGGCGGCAATCATGAGATAAGGTTATAACCAGCGTCATGTATCAAGTTGCTAATATAAATTATAATATGACGCTTATGACTTCAGATCATAAGAGGTGAAGATTTGTGAACACTTCTCTGTTTACTATGGGAAGTTACTGCATAGATAATGGAGGAGGTGGTGGTACAGAAATGTGCCGGATACACCAGTGACCAGAGGACCTATAGGAGGGACATAGAATGGGAGAATGAAGCGAATCCTGATACATAAAAGAATGAGTGGACCGCGTCAAGCTGCTACAAGCAGCCAATGTAAGCGAGCGTGTCCGCCATGCTCCCGTAGACACAAGCGCTCTGCCATGTAAAACACATCGCACCGTCCTCTCAGCCACTTAAGCAGCTTAATACATATTTTGCTGTAAAATAATGGCCCATTACCAGAATCCTCCGCTGATAACACTTTATATGTCTGTAGCCAGAAAGAAATTCGTGGCTGCCGCCATCCGTCTGTGCAACAAGACTCTGAAATTACTAGAATGAGAAAAGCCCAATCCATAGCGAGACCCTGAGAAGAATACAAAGGGGGACCCCAAATATGGGGATACTGCGAGGCCTAGGAACTGCGATACTATGAAACACATGGGACCATATGATCAGACATGAGATCCGCGCACCTTATATTATAGTACAGCTATTCATCTATTACTACTGACAACCATCTATATATCACGTCGGAGAGGTTGTCACAGCCCCACCCCCTGTCACTGACATCACTGATATAATATAATGACATGTGATCAGACATGAGATCCGCACACCTTATACTACAGTACAGCTATTCATCTATTACTACTGACTACCACCTGTATATAACATGTCTGAGAGGTTGTCACAGCCCCGCCCCCTGTCACTGACAACTACCTGTATATATCATGTCTGAGAGGTTGTCACAGCTCTGCCCCCTGTCATTGACATCACTGATGAATGTGAATGGCTGATAATTATTCTGGGCTGGCCCTTCTTCTAATAAATAAATAAATAAATAAATATATATATATATATATATATATATATATATATATGGGGGCTGCTGTGTAATGGCATGCCTTGTTACAATGTATCAGTCAATTACATCTGTACATTTCGGGACTAAATATAGCTAAGACCCCCCCCCCCCCCCCTCCACACCATCACCTGCTGGGCAAGTAACCAGGGCCAGTAGATGTGGGGGCCTGGGGGCCGCTCTCATTAGCTCCCCGGCATTGATCCTGTTGGTAGTCATTATATATTTATCTGGAGGATTTTCCCAGCCAGTAATTCCCTGATCTACAGCCGGTGGATGGCGAGGAGTGGGGGGGGGGGGAGGTTGTGGACTGCTGGTGACGTCACGGACCCTCTTAGCAGTCAGATCACGGACACTGCAGGCGAACCCCTTCCAATCTGCCGGCTCTTCATTAAATCACTTCCTGCTTGGGATAAACCTGTCAGATACGCTTAATCTTATGTTACATGCAGCAAAGCAAATAAACCGCGTCTGGAGACACCGCGCTACAACCGTCAGAGTCCCCCGTAGCCCCTGACGTATAGGGAAGATGGAGGAGGCAAAGGTGGGACCCTCACGAGTAGGCCTGGGCCATAACCTGCAGGCCTCGGCCATGTTCACATGGGCAGTGTTTTATCAGAAGTGGAGACTATACTAATGGAGAAATTTGTCCATCTTCTGTGGTTTGGAGTCACTCCTGGTTTTGGTTTAAAAATTCCGATGCTAAATATCAAGTGGAATCCTGACTGTGTGAATAAGGCCTAATAGACAGTAGGTTACTGCTTACGAGAGGGCTGCGGCACCCTGTGATGCGGTATGGATTGCACACAAGGTATGCATGGTATACAGTATATAGAGAGAGGTAAGTGGGCGCCCAGACCCAAGCAGAGCCCTGTCCTCAGGCTGCTTCCAGTATTGCCACCATGTTATTACAGGGTTCCCCTCCTTTGCACTGTATCCTCTCTGCTATTCCATACCCTACCTTATATTATGTCATTACAGGTTTCCCCTCCCACACACTGTATCCTCTCTGCTATTCCATAACCTACCTTAAATTATGTTATTACAGGTCTCCCCTCCCCCGCACTGTATCCTCGCTACTATTCCATACCCTACCTTGTATTTTGATATTGTCGGCCTCCCGTCTCCCACTCTCCGATGCTTAGTGCATTGTTGATGTTCCCATTATAAATGATAACGGCTTTTTGCATTATTAAATCATGAGATGACGCCGCCGCTCAGCCATCAACAATCTCCAGAGCAGACATTAGAGAAATGCAGAATCAGCAGAGCCGACCATTTCATTACAGGAAATTGCAAAAGACATGAAGACATCTGCACAAGTACTGGGGGGACCGGAGGGAGGGACAGAGTGACACCTAACATATCCCGGCCACACAGGGGCCATGGAGCACATAACAGGGGCCATGGAGCACATAACAGGGGCCATGGAGCACATAACAGGGGCCATGGAGCACATAACAGGGGCCATGGAGCACATAACAGGGGCCATAGAGCACATAACAGGGGCCATAGAGCACATAACAGGGGCCATAGAGGATATAACAGGGGTTATATCCTCTTCAGCAATGAGTCCTGATATGGAGGTCTATGCTCTACAGTGAGGAATCGTAGAATGGAGGTCTATCCTCTTCAATGATAAGTCCTGGAATGGAGGTCTATCCTCTACTTTGTTGAGTCCTGGAATACATGAGTCTATCTTCTACAGTGAGGAGTCCTAGATTGTAGGTCTATCCTCTTCAGCAATGAGTCTTGCTATTGCGTTGCTTGCAATGATATACAGAGATTGTTCTGAAGACCACATTGGCAACAACAAGGGCCTTCACAAGGTAACATCAGGGCTCACACACAGAGTAACGCCAGGCGTCATTTGTGTGTAATTTGTGTGTCTTTTACTGCCGTCATTTACGGCCGTCATTACAATGACGGCCGTAAATGACGGCCGTAAATGACGGCCGTCTTTTCCTATAGAACTCTATGTAAACGTTTTATGACGGCCGTAAAAGACACACAAATTACACACAAATGACGCCTGGCGTTACTCTGTGTGAATGCAGCCTTAGGGTGCATTCACACTGAGTAAACGCTAGCTTATTTTGTAGAGTAAAATTACACTTGTAAATTTTGCTATCCCATTGACTTCAATGACATTTTACAGGCGTATTTTTACAGGCGTATTTTTTACAGGCGTATTTTTTACAGGCGTATTTTTACACTTGTAAAAAAATATCATTGAAGTCAATGGGATAGCAAAATTTACAAGTGTAATTTTACTCTACAAAATAAGCTAGCGTTTACTCAGTGTGAATGCACCCTTAGGGTGCATTCAGACTACGTAACGCCGGGCGTGTATGAGAGCCGTACACGCCGGCATTACGGCAGACTGCCGAACACTTCCCATTCACTTCAATGGGAGCGCTCGTAAACGCCGCTGTTACGAGCGCTCCCATTGAAGTGAATGGGAAGTGTTCGGCAGTCTGCCGTAATGCCGGCGTGTACGGCTCTCATACACGCCCGGCGTTACGTAGTCTGAATGCACCCTTAGGATTATGGTGCACAATGTGTGGATGTGATTTTCTTAACTCTATGACTTTTCCTTATTGGTATTGCAACTTCAATGTTAAGGAGTGTAACAGGGTCACCGACCATATAACAGAGGCAGGTCAAATTAGAGGGGGCTGCGGAAAAGTTGCCATTGAGTATATAATAGGGAACCTTAGACTCTATAACAGGGAATACAGACCATACAATAGAGGGTCCCTGGTGTATTGAGGGGGTTCTCCTGGAATAATGTATTGATCAGATATTATCATTTGTGATGAATGAAAGGACCACAGTTCTCCAGCTATAAGACCAGCCATTAATCTTGTGGTTGTCATCCCGGGAGCAGAGACAGGTCCTCTTCAATCTCCTTATGCTCTTGCTATAGTTGTAACCAGTCTAGACAATGCTCTGTGAGCCAAACACATCAGCAGCACCATTTGTTCCAGTATATCACAGCAGGTAAAATGTATTATCTGAGGCCTGGTTCACATATGTGTTCTTTTTTCTATTCGGGGATTCCACTTGGGAACCCCCTGAACGGAAACCTATACGCATTAAAAAGTGGTTACCTAAGGAAACTGGTGGACCCCATAGACTATAATGTGGGCCTTGGGGTTTCCGCACAAAACACAGAGAGAAAAGTGCTGCTTGCATGACTTTTCTCTTTGTACGTTTCATGTGGAAACCACACGGACCCCATTACAGTCTATGGGGTCTACTGGTTTCCTTAGGTAACCGCTTTTTAATGCGTATAGGTTTCCGTTTGGGGGGTCCCTAAGCGGACTCCCCAAACGGAAACCCGAACGCAGATGTGAACCAGGCCTATCATTAGCTTGTCCAGATTGCGACAACTTCAGTCTTCAGATTCAGGATTCATTGACAGTAATCAGAGATCTTGAATTTGTCAGGAAACTGAAACTCCAAGTCTTGAAGTCTCTGGAGTTCTGGAAGACTTGTTCAGTGTTTTCTCTGCTGAGTTCTTCAGTGACAGGAAATACCTTTCTTATATATCTTCTCTCCTCTGGGATGAGCCGCTGGTCAACCAGCTGTATGGTAGATCCGCGTCCATATGTACCAGGCCTGACCCCATGTGCAGCGCCTTCAGCTTTGCCTCCGGCGAGGTGCCTGGCCTGAATCCATCAGCTCCTAAGAGAGGGAGACGATCCTTAAAAGACCTTGTACGTTGCCCCATATAACGGCTGACGCTGCGCATATAATCAGGTTGTCAGGGCGAGAGATTTCTTCATAAATCGGATTGTGAGATTTCTGTAATTAACATAATCCTCAAACAGTGACAAAAAACCCAAGAAGTAAAAAATGCTGAAGAACATGGAGGCTGCTGGAGAACATGGAGGATGTGGAGGCTGCTGGAGAACACGGAGGATGTGGAGGCTGCTGGAGAACACGGAGGATGTGGAGGCTGCTGGAGAACACGGAGGATGTGGAGGCTGCTGGAGAACACGGAGGATGTGGAGGCTGCTGGAGAACACGGAGGATGTGGAGGCTGCTGGAGAACACGGAGGATGTGGAGGCTGCTGGAGAACACGGAGGATGTGGAGGCTGCTGGAGAACACGGAGGATGTGGAGGCTGCTGGAGAACACGGAGGATGTGGAGGCTGCTGGAGAACACGGAGGATGTGGAGGCTGCTGGAGAACACGGAGGATGTAGAGGCTGCTGGAGAACACGGAGGATGTAGAGGCGGATGGAGAACACGGAGAATGTAGAGGCGGATGGAATACATGGAGGTTGTGGAGGCTGACAGAATATATGGAGGGTGTATAGGCTGCTGGAATACATGGAGGGTGTAGAAGTTTCTGGAGAACATGGAGGATGTAGAGGTTGATGGAATACATGGAGGACGTAGAGACTGCTGGAGAACATGGAGGAGGCAGAGACAGCTAGAATACATGGCAGATGTAGAGGCTGCTGAAATATGTGGCATATGTATAATCAGTCACTGCGATAAATCTGATGTAGTATCAGTCACTGTGATAAATCTGATGTAGTATGAGACTGTCAGGCTAACTATAAATCTGTTTTCTCTCTTCACCAAAATCTCTTCTGTCTGTCAGTAAATGCTGAGGGGTTGTTGCAATGTATCAGTGTAGACTTTTGTATACAGTAACAGGTGACCTCTATTTCTTTGTGATGTAGCACCAGGTGACTGTAAAGATCTTTGGTCACATGTTGCCTGCTTGCATTGCTCCGCCCCCTGCTCTGCCTGATGTCTGGATCAGTTACTGATTCCTCAGTGAATCTTTGAAGGTTTCCTCTCCAGTTTCTCACTGGGCCGCAGCCAAGTCCTCGGAACATTTCACTGTTTTGATTTTTGTCACTTCATCGTCAGTTCTACAAACTGTAAAATAGAACGGAACAAGCGGAACCCGCTCCTCCAATATCTGCAAGAAATACATCTGCTCTGATAACAAATCCTCAGTGTATAATAGGGGCCACTCCGGGGGCCGGGGCATCACAAACTAAGGCTGTCCTTAATTGTACACAAGGCGCAAAAGGTTACAATTGTTGCAAAGAAGTTACTGTGATACATTAGAAGATCCAGAACACGGGAACATCCACAATGACATCATATACAATATCAACACAATGACATCCTGTATAATGGGATCTCAGACAATGGCATCATACACAGCAATATACTATACTACATCATCACACACAATGACATCACAGACAATGACATCCTACACGGTCGCATAGTATACAATGACATCACAGACAATGACATCCTACACAGTCGCATAGTATACAATGATATCGCAGACAATGACATTAAACATAATGACATCCTGCACAATGACATCATCATACTCATGAATGTCATACCTATATTCCTACATTCAGGATCTCTGCTTTCTGTCAGTGAATGGGGGTCAGTGTTGTTTAGAGGTGGGGGTGCAGGAAGAAGCTGTGAGGGTTTGGGAGGAGTTCCACCTTAAGACAGATGGTGGGTAGTGCATAGAATGTGAATAAGGGCTGAGGGTTTGTTACAATGTATCCATCTTGGACAAGCATTTGTAGCTAAATATAACAGCATGAATCTCTGTCTGTAAGTGCAAGTAAACTATATCTCACACAGGATTATCCTATAGACAAGATACAATTGTAACAAACCCTCAGCTGTGAGAAGTACGAGGTCAGGATGGATTTTCACCATCTGGACGTAAACCGTTTCTTTGCATTCACTGACAACAAGCAGAGATCTTCAGGATCTTAGAGGTGTTCCACATTGGAAATATCTGTGAATGGCTCTTTGCGTCTTCTTTGCCTGGCTTCTCTACTCGGAGCGTACAGCGGGGGAGGGGGAGTTTAGCAGAACGCATCAGTGAGATCTGAGTTACAGAATAATCTACATCAGCCTCCATGTTCTATTTCACACCTGAAAAGCGTCTCGGGGGAGCTGCTGGCTGAGGCTGGCGCTGCCAGCTTGGATTAGCGGAGGGGCGGCTTGTAATAACAGCTCCTTACACTTGGCCAGGGGACAATGAGATGTTTGCAGCGGCTGGAGACGTTTTCTTCCAGTTTGTGAAGCGTCTCAGTGATTATGATTTCTGCTCCTCGGCGGTGGGGGCGCCACTCAGTGATACCACCCTGACCCTGTAAAATTATGGGCTTAATCCCGGGTGACATGTTCCAGGCGAGGCGGTGGACGTGCGATCTGTGCAAAAATAAATGACCTGTCAGACGCCATTAATACAAGTCCAGCGGTCGCCAAAAACACGAACAAACACTTGATCTCAAAAATCTCCACCGGGCCACCACTAGGCCACGTCCCATTTCACAGACTGAATTCATTAAGTACTTGGAAATTGCCTCATTTGGGTGTGGAAAGTGATCCCTGAAAAATCCAACCAAAATCTGACTCGTACAACAGCTTTCCATTGGAACCATCACAGACCGGCCAACTACCCCTTCACATCTGGGAGGCTTCTGAAAACTCTGGGGACCTCCTGGGTCCTGGAGGAGAAGACAGGATCCTGACCCCACAGAATACTCCTCCATCTCCAAAAAACAGGAGCAAGTTATGGTACAAAAGGGGTAGGACCTTACCCGAATATTTCCACGGCGCGCTCTTCTCTCTGTCCTTTATAGGTTCTCACTTGGCATCATCCAATCCTCAGTTTGGAATTAAAAAAAAAACTGCATCAAGAGAACCTGCAAATGTGACAATGGTGGCCAGAGGGATTACTTGAAGTTCCTGGGCCCCAATGCACAATCTGTAATAGGGCCCCTACTAGAATACTGGTATATTTTATATGGCAGAGGGAACTTCAAGGGCCTCTTAGGGCATGTTCACACGACGGAAACCTTTTCTGCCTTGTGAACTTTCTGTGTGGCCAGCCGTAACAGGATGACGATGCAGAATCGGCATATCCTTCGCGGCATCCTGCCCCTGTTTAGATCCGAATTAATGGGCCTAAACAGAAGCAGATCTCGAGCTGCGGGATCCACGGCAAGATAGGTCATGTCGCTTCTTTTTTCCGCTACTAGCTAGTGGGGAAAAAAAGTGATCAGCTCCCATTTTTGCAGGCAGATATTGAGGCCACCTCAGGTTCCGATCCAACAGTGCACGGCACCGGCATCCAATCGCGCACTCCGCCTTGGATTATACCGAATGAATGGACCTAGTCGGGAGGAGGGAGTGTCTTCGGGCCAAATCGTGAGGTGAAACAGCCTGAAGAATGAGCATCTCGCTTCTTTTTCCATGAGCCGGAACAAGCCGGCTCTCAGAAAAAACACCTGAGCGGCTCCTATTGATTTCTATAGGAACCGTCTTTCTGGTCAGGATTTTGAGGCGAATACGGCCTCATCTATTGCCTGAACCCAAATGTGACATCTGCACAAACTGCCAGTCACTTCAACCGGATTGCCAGAGATTGAAATGAATGGGAATGCCGTCCGCCAAGTGACACATTCTCAGGATTGCTGGGGGGTCTTGGCAGTCAGACCCTGCTGATCAGCTATCCCATGGATCTTGGTGGCATGTCCCCTATAATGGTTGTGAGGGTTTGAACAAGTAAGTGTTAATGCATTCACTTGTACCATGGGATGAGGGGACAGGCTTTTAATTAAAATTTTGGATTTGGCCAAGTCCAATTTTTTGGGGTTCACCACTAGCAAATCTCTGAAAGTTGATAAATACTTAATGATTATTATTAATTGGAGGCCAATTTAGATGTGTAGAAATAAACCCAACAATATTCTTCTTTCCCATGCTCTGGTGTCCTCTTCCAGCCCCCAGGTCACCAATGACACTTGAGATTGGACGTAGCAGTCATGTGGGGGGAGGGGCATTGATGTCATTTTGACCAGTGCAGTCGGTGTGCAGTCAGAGTCATTCTTAGTGTCCACATTGACTTGTACTAATCTGAAGAGTTTTTTTAAGGTGGACTGGGAAGAGGTTGTCCAGGATTAGAAACAGCACCACCCTTGTCCACAGGTAATGTGCGGAACTGCAGTTCAGACTCATTCAGTTTACTAGAATTGCAATACCAGACACAACCTATAAACAAATGTGGCGCTGTTCCTAGAAGGAGGCAGCCATTTTTTTTTAATCTTACACATGCCAGTGTCCAGTTTCCTGCCTAGCTCAGTTTGTTCTGCAATTTTCTGCTAGACTTTTCAGGTCCGTTGCACCACTTTGAGCTGCAGATGTCCCTGACCTCTGGTGAGGAGCGGGCATTATTAATGTGCCCCCATTACTTGGCTCTCAGGGGTGACACGGAAGTATCTATGACAATGAATCGGATCTCACTGTCCGGAAACATATTGCGATCTTCCTTGCCGCTCGGAGCAGACTGCTGAATGTGCACCAGCTGCCAGCCGCAGACATGACTTATAAATTACACACTAAAAATATCAAAAAGATTAGAGGTGACCTAATTTTCTTCAACAGTCGAAAGATAATCCCACTTCTCAGTGTTTGCTGGTGTTACAAGCAGCGGCGGGGCCGAGAACAACCCATCCCCTTATTATTATACTCAACAACTTCAAGACTGCAAAGGACGCCTTGAAATATATAAATCATACACGGCTGTGAATCGGAGGATCCTGACTATGGCGTCCATAGAGTTCTGCAGATCCAGGATCTGTCACCATATGTCCTGGAATCCATGACACAGATAATAGTAGCAGGTCCTGTCAGATGCTGTGATACAGGGCAACAGGGGCACATAGCCATATAGACCCATGGTCAGGGGGCATTACTGTGTGTACGAGGCCCTCTGACCATATTCTCCCCAAAATAGTCATGAAAAAAAAATTCTTCTAATTCTCAGCTGCGGAGACGTCGTCCTGTAGAGTCTTTAATATTGTGTTCATCTTGAGCTCTTCATGAGGAACAGATGTTGTGTGACAACTAATAATGGCGGCTCATTTGGTGACCTCTAAATATCCACAGAAAGAGAATGAAGTGACATTGGACAAGCTTAAGAGAAAGCAAGAGATCATATAATGTATCCAGAGATCATATAATGTATGCAGAGATCATATATTATATCCAGAGATCATATAATGTATGCAGAGATCATATAATGTATGCAGAGATCATATAATGTATGCAGAGATCATATAATGTATGCAGCGATCATATAATGTATCCAGAGATTATATAATGTATCCAGAGATCATATAATGTATGCAGAGATCATATAATGTATGCAGCGATCATATAATGTATCCAGAGATTATATAATGTATCCAGAGATTATATAATGTATCCAGAGATCATATAATGTATGCAGAGATCATATAATGTATCCAGAGATCATATAATGTATCCAGAGATCATATAATATATCCAGAGATCATATAATATATATCTAGAGATCATACAATGTATGCAGAGATCATATAATGTATCCAGAGATCATATAATGTATGCAGAGATCATATAATATAACCAGAGATCATATAATGTATCCAGAGATCATATAATGTATTCAGAGATCATATAATGTATGCAGAGATCATATAATGTATCCAGATATTATATAATATATCTAGAGAACATAGAATATATATCTAAAGACCATATAATAGATATCTAGCGATTATATAATAGATGCAGAGATCATATAATATATATTTAAAGATCATATAATATAGAGATCATACAACATATCCAGATATTATACTGTATAATGTATCTGAAGATCATGTAATATATTTCTAGAGATTATATAATGTATCCAGAGATTATTAATGTATACATTGATCATATAATATATACCTAGACACTTTATACAATGTATACATTGTATCATATAATCTACCTCTAGAGAAGATACAGTGTATCCAGATAATACTTAATATATCAAGAAATTAGATAATATGTCTAGTTATCATACGTGCAGTGGCGTAACTACCGCCGTAGCAGCAGAGGCAGCTGCCACAGGGCCCAGGACATTAGGGGGTTCAGCAACAGCCGCTACTGCTCCGTTTTTTGTTTTTCTTAATAGGCCGTTACCGGCTGGAGTTACTCCAACTGGTAACGGGCCCTATTTACTTACCAATCCTGGCAGGGCCGGGATCGGTAAGTGAGACCACGGGACCCACAAACACTATTATTATATTTGGGGGTCTTTTCAGACCCCCAAGTATAACAATCGGAGGCCCAGGAGAGGTAAGAAACATAAAAAACACTGTTACTTACCTCTCCATGATCCAGGCAGGCTTCAGGCCTAGTCGTTTGACGTCTCATGACCCCGGCCTGCGTCCCGGGTCATGTGTTGTCTGATGTCATTGAAGATGGACTACAGCGGAGGCCGACAGCAGAGGACTGCAGCGGAGCCTGGAGATAGGTGAGTAACAGTGTTTTTTTTATGTTTTTCTCCCCCTGAGTCTCCAATTATTATACTCTGTGATCTGAAAAGACCCCAGAGTATAATAATTGTTTATGGGTGTCCACAGTGGGGCATAATACTGTGTGCAGGAGCCACTATGGGGGATAATACTGTGTGCAGGGGCCACTATGGGGCATAATAATGTGTGCAGGGACCACTATGGGGGATAATACTGTATGCAGGGGCCACTATGGGACATAATACTGTGTGCAGGGGACACTATGGGGACATAATACTGTGTGCAGGGACCACTATGGGACATAATACTGTGCACAGGGGCCACTATGGGGCATAATACTGTGTGCAGGGCCACTAAGGGACATAATACTGTGCGCAAGGACCACTATGGGGGATAATACTGTATGCAGGGGCCACTATGGGACATAATACTGTGTGCAGGGGACACTATGGGGACATAATACTGTGCGCAGGGGCCACTATGGGGCATAATACTGTGCGCAGGGACCACTATGGGGGATAATACTGTATGCAGGGGCCACTATGGGACATAATACTGTGTGCAGGGGACACTATGGGGACATAATACTGTGCGCAGGGGCCACTATGGGGCATAATACTGTGTGCAGGGGCCACTAAGGGACATAATACTGTGTGCAGGGGCCACTATGGGACATAATACTGTGTGCAGGGCCACTATGGTGTATAATACTGTGTGCAGGGGCCACTATGGGGCATAATACTGTGTGCAGGAGCCACTATTGGGCATAATACTGTGTGCAGGGGCCACTATGGGGCATAATACTGTGTGTAGGGGCCACTATAGGGCATAATACTGTGTGCAGGGACCACTATGGGGACATAATACTGTGTGCAGGGGCCATTAAGGGACATAATACTGTGTGCAGGGGACACTATGGGGCATAATAGAGCGCGTAGGAGGGGGTCGGTCAAGGTCTTTGCCATTCCTAGTTACGCCACTGCATACGTGTATCCAGAGATCATTAATGTATACACAGATCATATGCTATATATCTAGACATCATATAATGTATCCAGAGATCTTATAGAGACCACCTCTTTCAGAAGACCACCTTCATACCCAGACCACATTTTCTTTTGACCACCTCTTTTTCAGACAAATTTTGGGTAGTTGTACAGTTCCTGGCCGCCTATTGGTCATGGGTCAGAGGGGAGCTCCATCATGACGGTTCCCATAGTTGTGTTGAGCGCTGTGTACCCAGTGATCAGGAAGGCAAGGACCGTAATAAGCCATCCCTGTCTTCCCTTTGGGATATCCGGCTTTAGTAACAGTCGGCATCCCATTCCTAAAGCCGTAAGATTCTGTGGACCAGGCTATCCTTGCAAGGACGTGTGTATATATACAGCCCACGTGTATATGCTCTATGGGTGGTCCAGAACTAGTTACAAAGTTGCCTCAGTGTCCTTTCAGTAGAGGGCGCTGTACAAAGTGGAGCAACATTTTTTACTTAAAAGATACACCAAATTTTTCAGCCTTATGACAATGTTTGATAAATTTGGCGCAAATTATGGAGACTCCAGAAAATCTGACGTTAAGATATGTCCCTATGATAAATCCCCCTCCCCCGCTGTATCCAGAGATCATGTGATCATAGATGTTTTTGGTTTTTAGATGCCATCTGGCAGATTTATTAAGACAGTAATGCATGTATCATACAATATATCCAGATATTATATGATGTATCGTGGGGTCATATTTTACATCTGCAGCTTCGTATGATGGCACACGTATAACTTCAGTCATCTGACATCTCCCCAGTATGGATCCCTCAGTCACCCAGCTTTCCCAGAGTCAGATAACAGCTGTAATATTTTGTTGGCTATTATGGGTGATTTTATCTCAGTTTCTTCCTCACCTTTGTATGTGATATTCCTCTCCCCCCCCCCCCCCCAAACATAACATGGCGCTACCTGCTCAGTACATCCGCGTCGCTCTCTTCTCCAGACAGAAATAGCTGCAATTAATATGAACAGTAATTAGATGATTGCTGCTGATTTGCATAGGTGGCATCATGGCCGCCAGCAGTCTCCATCCTGCGGCTCTAGCTGAGGCCGATCCACCATCCCCGGTTACACAATGAGCTTTCATTATTAATATTGATTATTGACATTCGAGGATGTGGGTGGGGCCAACACCTATATACAGTATATAGTACCATATGGCGGTACAGGGGAGACTGGAAACAATATGGAGAAATAATTATAGATTATTATATTGTCCTGGATGTCAATATCATCACCACGAATAATGACCGGACCCTTCCCTGAAGGCTTATCAGCTCTCCATGCTGGACACTTTTTTTTCTGATAAAAAACAACTGTGATGTCATTGGGGGTGTGGCCAGAGTCCTATTCTGTCATCAGTGGGAGGAGTCTGTGTGTCCTGGGGACTGTGATGTCATGAGTTTCTATACTCTGGTTGTTTTTGAGCCCAGGGGCTCCTGGCCAAGTGACCACCTGTGCTTAAATACAAGTGGATCTCCTGCTCCGTCCATGGTTGGGTACCAGACTTGGTGTAGTTATCAGGTTGTGGTTTCAGTAATACACCACCAGCATGGGGTACAAAGTGAAATTGTTGCACCTCTGAGCTGCCATTTCTCTGGGCATGACTGAGCTGACACACACTCAGAGCTGCCCCACATGGGAAACCTACCACTGGACCCAACACCTGCATGGGATAAAAGGGGGATCTGCTGCCCCCAATAGATACAGAGCTGCCATTGTCTGCTGTATCCCCAACGTGCCCAGAATATATGGAGTATAATGTATCCTGCCAGGATCCTATTACCATATGGACTGAGAGGTGAACACAGAGATGCTGCAGCATGGTTTCACCATTATTACCTGCGGCTTCAGTCTCTTCATGGCTGCAGCGAGGACGCTCATCTCCTGTGTTACAGTTTGGGAGGATGAAGCTTTGTAACAGTTCTGACTGTGCTTTCAGCTATTCCAGCAGAGAATTAAAGGCTCTAGACATTCCGCTCCATTAGGGCTTGGCTGCTGTCCAGAAGCTGCTGCAATGTAAAACTTCACTGGGGTCAAAGGGACTGCATGATGGTAAAAGCCTCCAAAACAATAGGGTACTAATGAGGTAATAGAGTCTGCTGCACCTGCAGAAGGTTCTGTACAACGCCTGGAACTCCAGCAGAATAGTGAGTGCAGCTCTGGAGTATAATACAGGATAAGTAATGTAATGTATGTACACAGTGAGTGCACCAGCAGAATAGTGAGCGCAGCTCTGGAGTATAATACAGGATGTAGCTCAGGATCAGTACAGGATAAGTAATGTAATGTATGTACACAGTGACTGCACCAGCAGAATAGTGAGTGCAGCTCTGGGGTATAATACAGGATGTAACTCAGGATCAGTACAGGATAAGTAATGTAATGTATGTACACAGTGACTGTACCAGCAGAATAGTGAGTGCAGCTCTGGAGTATAATACAGGATGTAACTCAGGATCAGTACAGGATAAGTAATGTAATGTATGTACACAGTGACTGCACCAGCAGAATAGTGAGTGCAGCTCTGGAGTATAATACAGGATGTAACTCAGGATCAGTACAGGATAAGTAATGTAATGTATATACACAGTGACTGTACCAGCAGAATAGTGAGCGCAGCTCTGGAGTATAATACAGGATGTAACTCAGGATCAGTACAGGATAAGTAATGTATGTACACAGTGACTGTACCAGCAGAATAGTGAGCGCAGCTCTGGAGTATAATACAGGATGTAACTCAGGATCAGTACAGGATAAGTAATGTATGTACACAGTGACTGTACCAGTAGAATAGTGAGCGCAGCTCTGGAGTATAATACAGGATGTAACTCAGGATCAGTACAGGATAAGTAATGTAATGTATGTACACAGTGACTGTACCAGCAGAATAGTGAGCGCAGCTCTGGAGTATAATACAGGATGTAACTCAGGATCAGTACAGGATAAGTAATGTAATGTATGTACACAGTGACTGTACCAGCAGAATAGTGAGCGCAGCTCTGGAGTATAATACAGGATGTAACTCAGGATCAGTACAGGATAAGTAATGTAATGTATGTACACAGTGACTGCACCAGCAGAATAGTGAGCGCAGCTCTGGGGTATAATACAGGATATAACTCAGGATCAGTACAGGATAAGTAATGTAATGTATGTACACAGTGACTGTACCAGTAGAATAGTGAGCGCAGCTCTGGAGTATAATACAGGATGTAACTCAGGATCAGTACAGGATAAGTAATATAATGTATGCCCGTGGTGACTATGCTATGTATGGAAGTGATGTATCCGTTGTGATGGGTGGAGGGTTATTATTTGGGGTGTACTCCATTAATCTCATTATTCCTGATGGTGTCTGTCATCCATATTCTTGATGCCTCCTCTGTGTCGCTCTTTCTTAGCATCAGGATACTTCGGTTCTCGGCTGGCTGTATAATTGCTGTACAGGTGGAGAGGTCTTCAATCCAGCAGTGACAGCACCAATAACTCACCCTGGTCGGGTATATAGCAGTTCTATCTCGGTGTTACAGATGACCGCACCTGTCAGTACTGAGTCTCCTTGGAGCTCGGACATGGACTGAGAATGTGATTTTTTTCTTCTTGGTTTCCCTGGAGTCGCTTGTTTCATTTCTTATAAATGGCTGCAAATATCATTATAAAAAGAGAATCCGGGTGGGAAGGGGGAATAACTATATGAGGTGCAGAGGATGACCGCAATATATAAGATATTTATCTGTGCCTGGAGGTTCGGTCCTATAGGAGTCCAGACACTAGAACCTTGGCTGACTCTGCGGCCCTAATTCTGGATCCTTGCAGATCCCGCCCAGCTCCTTTATCCTGTTGGTAATTTACTGCCTTGTTCATCCATTTATCTGACCGTATGCATATAGGACAATTTACAGTGTCCGCTCCTCCCAGCTGAGTGCCATGTAATTGATGGATCTGTCCATGTGCTGCAGCTAATGTGCACTTCATCATCTGTCAGTAATCCTACAGACCCCAGCCACAGATATAGTGGTGATACCCTATATAACGGATTCATCTTACCTTGTACTACCCTACTGCAACACTAGAGTTCTATTCTATCCAGTGTTTCCTGGTTCATGAATAAAATACCAGCTCTGCAGTAAAGACTGATACGCAAAGGCAAAGCTGTGATAAAAAGGGGGCAAGCATGATGGCATATGACGATGCATTGCAAACCCTACAGACGTTGTGGAAGTGATCAAGTATCTAAGCCTGTCCGTAAACTCTCCATCCTTGCTTTCTTGCTCCTTGTCTTGACTCATCACGTATCTCTCCCTCTGGTAGAATTGACTAAATTGCATTAAATTTGGCCTGGACACTGGTGGCGCGATTGCAGATTAGAAAGGTCTCTGGGAAAATACAAAAGAAGCTTTTCCTGCAGAGAGAAGACAATTAAATCCAGCAAACGCATCCTATTATCCCAGCGTCTCGGCTCAGCCGGTCAGAGGGCCGCTCGCCTGCGTGTGATGATTGCAGCAGACTGGCGGAGTCATGTGACCACCGCAATGAGTCACCGGGGAGCTCTGGGCAACCCTGGCGCTTGTAATACCTATGTGCGTGCCGCAGGTTTATGGGAATTTCCTCTCTGCCTGGCTCAGAAATAAATCCATGTGTCTGCATCTTGTGTAATGAACTCGGGCTGCGGACTGCCGTACAAAAAGATACACGAAATTCACAAAAATTGCATCAAATTGGCTTTTATGTATGAATTGGACGTGAGACCCGGGGGCGGCGAGTGGAATGTCTATAGAATGATCTTGTAGTGAGGAATCCGGATGTTCTCTGTACTCTGCTTTGTATTGCTAGCTTGGTCATACATTACATGGGTTATACTGCCCATACTTCCCCAAGAGGCACTGAGATCAAATACGCCCCCAAGAGGCAGTGAGACGGAATACACCCCCATCATGTAGTGAGACATAATACACCACCATAATGTAGTGAGACAGAATACACCCCATCATATAGTGAGACAGAATACACCCATAGAAGTAGTGAGAAATAATACTTTCATGGAGTGAACAAATAATGCAACCATACAGAATGCAAATAGTACTGCAATTGAATTCACCAATAATACATTCTTACATAGGGCAAATAATACAAAACCCAAATAATACCTCCATGAAGCATACAAATGCTGCAAACAGTCAGCGTGCAAATAATACCACCATACAGGGCACATCTAATATCTTCATACAGAGCCCATAGAATACCACCAACAGATCAGAAGAATACGGCCATACGGTGTTCTTCATATTTCTGCAATAGAGTGGCCAAATAATACCACCATATATAGCATGCATTCACTTACATATGGATATTGGATTCTATTTTAGTAGTGCAGTAGTCTAAAAATACTGATCATTAGGTGAATGGATTAGAAGGCTACGTTGCCTAAAAAAAAACCACATCAGGTCCATATTGGATATTTATTACAAGTGAGCCATGTATCTTAGAATATTTCTTGTTGGTTGTTTTACTTTTACAGTAATCTAATGAGACGATATAAAATATCCTTAAAAACAACAGTGTCAGCCAATCTCCTCCGAGTACACAGTACGATCTACAGTAATATCTCTCTATATTATAAAGATGAGTTTCTGTCTGTCTGTTCTTTATGCGCAACCAAACGACTGGAACGATCTCCATCAAATTTGGCACACCAGTATATCAGATGTCCAGGAAGGTTTTAGACCAGGTCTTAGCTCTCTACGATGTACCATTCCTGAGATACAGTATTCCCCAAAAAATGAACTGTATTACCCAATAGAAGCCTGCAAGTCTTTGACTCATATTCCAACTGCCATACACACGGTCACATGTCCGGTATCAGCCAATAGAAACTCGCAGGGGCTTAGTCTCCACATGCACACAGCTTTACTCCAGGTTTCTATAACAACCCAGCCATTTTTCTTCACTGCTGTAAGTCAGCTTTTAAGGCACAGAGCTCTGTGGATGACACTGTTACACAAGGTCACATACACACAGCTTTACTCCAGGTTTCCATAACACTCAATCGCAGGTTTTTCACTCATATCCAAACTGAGATACACATGGTCACATGATGCTTATAGACCAATGGAAACTCGCAGGTTCTTCAGTCTTGACATACACACAGCTTTACAACAGGTTTCCATAGCAAGCAAGCTATTTAGGATCTGTGTTAGTCAATACCAGTTTGCAGGTCCTTAAATATTCAGTCCTATGACGTATATCAGCCAATATAACTTCACTTTCATTTACCAGATTTCCATAACAACACAGCCATAAATAGACTTTACCTATACAGGATCACCATACTGGATGTTCGCATTCTTATAAATTGAAACGTATTTAAACTACACACAAAAAACATACAAAATAGACCAGTGCCAATTCTTATGGGGCCACTACACAAGCAAACAATGAAATATACCTGTGTGAAGCTGGGTCCTTCTACTAGTACCATATAAAATACGCTAATAATATCTGCACAGATAGTAGTGTGTCCCTGGATATGATGTATGTACAGATAGTACCGTGTCCCTCTATATGATGTAGATGCAGGTAGTACTGTGTCTCTGTATATGATGTAGGTAGGTGCAGGTAGTACTGTGTCTCTGTATATAATGTATGTACATATAGTACTGTGTCCCTGTATATGATGTAGGTACAGATAGTACCATGTCGCTGTATATGACGTAGGTACGGAGAGTACTGTGTCCCTGGATATGATGTCAGGTAGTAGAGATGAGCGAGTACTATTCGAAACAGCAGTTTCGAATAGCACGCACCCATAGGAATGAATGGACGCAGCCGGCATGCAGGGGGTTAAGCGGCAGGAGGCCGGCTCCGTCTGTGTGCCGGCCAGCTCCATTCATTGCTATGGGTGTGTGCTATTCGAAACTACCGTTTCAAATAGTACTCGCTCATCTCTAGTAGGTAGTGTGTTCTTCTGTGTATGATGTGGATATAAATAGTACTGGTACCCTTTCTCCCCCTCTATGGGATGTACTGTAGGTAGTACTATCTCCCTGTCTCTCTTTTTAAATAGTACTGTCTCCTTTTTTAATTGATGTAGGTACAGACAGTACTGCCCCTGTGCTCCCCTGTATATGATGTAGGTATAGATACTACCGCCGAGTATGATGTGAATGTAGATAGTGCTATTTCCTTACAGATCAGTACTGCTACCCTTTCTCCTTTATATGATGTACTTTAGTCCCACTGTGTTTTCCTGTAAATGATGTAGGTACAGATAGTACTACCTTCCTGTCTCTCCCTGTAGGCACTGATAATACTGCCTCCTTGTGTTCTCTCGCATGTAGGTACAGATAGTACTGCCTCCCTGTCTCTCCCTGTAAATGCTTTAGGTACAGATAGTACTACCTCCCTGTCTCTCCCTGTAAATGCTTTAGGTACAGATAGTACTACCTCCCTGTCTCTCCCTGTAGGCACTGATAATACCACCTCCTTGTGTTCTCCTGCATGTAGGTACAGATAGTATTGCCTCCCTGCCTCTCCTAGTACATGCTTTAGGTACAGTTAGTACTGCCTCCCTGTCTCTCCCTGTAGGCACAGATAATACTGCCTCCTTGTGTTCTCCTGTATGTAGGTACAGATAGTATTGCCTCCCTGCCTCTCCTAGTACATGCTTTAGGTACAGTTAGTACTGCCTCCCTGTCTCTCCCTGTAGGCACAGATAATACTGCCTCCTTGTGTTCTCCCGTATGTAGGTACAGATAGTACTGCCTCCCTGTCTCTCCCTGTAAATGCTTTTGGTACAGATAGTACTCTGCATAGAGAGGGCAGTGATGCTGGCATCCCTCAAGCCTACTGTGCTCAGAAAGTGGAAGTGAATATTCGCTGCAGTACTTGGCCCGCAGTATAAGTAAGAAGAGGGGGCTCTACATGAAGCTATTACATGGGGGACGGGGGAGGCTTCCACTAGGTCTGTAATACTAGTATAATGGAGCTGTCATGGTAGATGACTTCCATGTTTAATGATAATAGCTGAAGTCTTTCTGGCAAAAACAAAGTTTGCCGAGTGAACAATACATCATCGACTCATGAACCGCCGCGCCATAAACCGTTAAACCGCATTTACTGACGCTCGCACTTTTATGAATGGTCTTAATAGGCATCTTTCTCCCAAACAAAACATGACATCCGCCCCTTTAAGCAGAGCCTAGAATTACCTCCATTACTGCGCTTTGTTTCAAAAACTATAAATGACTGGAGAATTACAATACTCCCCTGAAAGGCCAATTACACATTCACAAGAGTGCGGGGAACGTACAGGAGGCGCCAGATCCTCTGCAGTCCACGTCTCCCAAATTACCTCAGTATATATAAGCTCCATTATATACATGTAGGATATCTATACGGGCTGAGGCGGGAGTGTATTGTACACCAGCAGAATGGTGAGTGCAGCTCTGGAGTATAATACAGGATGTAACTCAGGATCAGTACAGGATAAGTAATGTAATGTATGTACACAGTGACTGTACCAGCAGAATGGTGAGTGCAGCTCTGGAGTATAATACAGGATGTAACTCAGGATCAGTACAGGATAAGTAATGTAATGTATGTACACAGTGACTGTACCAGCAGAATGGTGAGTGCAGCTCTGGAGTATAATACAGGATGTAACTCAGGATCAGTACAGGATAAGTAATGTAATGTATGTACACAGTGACTGTACCAGCAGAATAGTGAGTGCAGCTCTGGAGTATAATACAGGATGTAACTCAGGATCAGTACAGGATAAGTAATGTAATGTATGTACACAGTGACTGTACCAGCAGAATAGTGAGCGCAGCTCTGGAGTATAATACAGGATGTAACTCAGGATCAGTACAGGATAAGTAATGTAATGTATGTACACAGTGACTGTACCAGCAGAACAGTGAGTGCAGCTCTGGAGTATAATACAGGATACGTAATGTAATGTATGTACACAGTGACTGCACCAGCAGAATAGTGAGTGCAGCTCTGGAGTATAATACAGGATGTAACTCAGGATCAGTACAGGATAAATAATGTAATGTATGTACACAGTGACTGCACTAGCAGAATAGTGAGTACAGCTCTGGAGTATAATACAGGATAAGTAATGTAATGTATGTACACAGTGACTGTACCAGCAGAATAGTGAGTGCAGCTCTGGAGTATAATACAGGATGTAACTCAGGATCAGTACAGGATAAGTAATGTAATGTATGTACACAGTGACTGCACCAGCAGAATAGTGAGTGCAGCTCTGGAGTATAATACAGGATGTAACTCAGGACAAGTACAGGATAAGTAATGCAATGTATGTACACAGTGAGTGTACCAGCAGAATAGTGAGTGCAGCTCTGGAGTATAATACAGGATGTAACTCAGGATCAGTACAGGATAAGTAATGTAATGTATGTACACAGTGACTGTACCAGCAGAATAGTGAGTGCAGCTCTGGAGTATAATACAGGATGTAACGCAGGATAAGTAATGTAATGTATGTACACAGTGACTGCACCAGCAGAATAGTGAGTGCAGCTCTGGAGTATAATACAGGATGTAACTCAGGATCAGTACAGGATAAGTAATGTAATGTATGTACACAGTGACTGCACCAGCAGAATAGTGAGTGCAGCTCTGGAGTATAATACAGGATGTAACGCAGGATAAGTAATGTAATGTATGTACACAGTGACTGCACCAGCAGAATAGTGAGTGCAGCTCTGGAGTATAATACAGGATATAACTCAGGATCAGTACAGGGTAAGTAATGTAATGTATGTACACAGTGACTGTACCAGCAGAATAGTGAGTGCAGCTCTGGAGTATAATACAGGATGTAACTCAGGATCAGTACAGGATAAGTTATGTAATGTATGTACACAGTGACTGCACCAGCAGAATAGTGAGTGCAGCTCTGGAGTATAATACAGGATGTAACTCAGGATCAGTACAGGATAAGTAATGTAATGTATGTACACAGTGACTGTACCAGCAGAATAGTGAGTGCAGCTCTGGAGTATGGAAAACACAATCTTTTACTCTGGAAGTAGAGCTTCAGTTCCAGCAGACCTCATTGCCATTCTTCTGTTTCTGCCCCTTTAAGCTTCCTGGTGTTTTGTGCTTTACTGCTCAGTTTTCGGGATTTTGAGATTCTTCCCGTTGTTCTGAATCTTATTTCCCTTTAAAGGTTACTTTGGCATCTTAAGTGATAGAAGATTCAGTCGCGACTCGGTAATTCAGATACAGAACAAACTGCTGAATCTTAATTCTATTTAATATGCACAATCTGCCAATCTACTAAATAATTCACAAGATGAGAATAAAAATCTCTAGAAGAAGCAGAAACTCTCAGATGGGATCAGTCAGCAGTGTAGGAATACGATACTGATATGATGGGGTACACGCCGCAGCCCCCAACATGATCACTGAACAGGCCCTTTATACAACTCTATTATACTCCAGACATAGAGCACACATTACCCAACTTTCCCAGACATCAGAATGTCTTGGTGTTCGCACTTTGCATAACAAAGTTTATCATAGGCTTAGGCTTCTACTGTGTATTGCCATGTTTTACAGTGCAGCTCTGCTCCAATAAGAGGAGTAGGAGGAAGCAAAGATGGGTGTCTCTATGACTTGTGGCCGCCATCCCCAGCTCTCCCAGACCTTGAAAGATTTATGTAATAATAGGGTGATGTTGTTCTATGTTGTGTGTTCAACCATAAGTAACATATTTGCCATTCAGGGGTCTAGAAAAGCTGGGTCGCAACCTCGTTGTGTTGTAGTAAGCTGTAGTGGTGACCATATTAAATGTCACTCACCTTTCTCAGACTCCTGAAAGGCAAATCTGTCAGGTACTGATAAATTATACATTCATTTCAGGAACCTGGAAAGCTGGGTAACAACTTTTAAAGGAATTGTAACGGCAGGCATATTGAATGCCATTCATCTTTCCCACACTCCTGAAAGGTGAATAGGTCTAGTCATGTATGTATTTAACTGTGGAAGTTTGTCATTGAGAAACCGTAAACTGCAGCTCTGGATGTGACTGGAGTATAAGATATGATGATTACTCAATAGCCTACACAGCGGTTGTATTTCTTGTCACCCAACTTTCCCAGATACAGATAGAATGAAGTGTCTGATTAGAAACCACTGCAGTTTTTCTTGCCGGTTTTCTGCGCCATTTTAGAGAGTTACCTTTAAATACTGGAGATAATTTGACATTTTCAGGCTGACAACAATGGCGCCGTCTTGTGCCATAATAGAAGTCTTGGAAGAGGCGTCTGCACCTGCACTTGTGTCTTCAGAAACAATTCGCTGCTCAACCTACATTCACGTTTCGCCTTATTACCAGAAGCGTCTGGCGCACCTGCCGGTCGGCTCGGTGCAAGATTAAGGGCACTCGATGGAAGCCGCCGACAACGCTGCCTCAGAAATAATTGGAGTCTTTTCAGAAAGAAAATCTTCCAGGTGGATTCAGGGCGAAGACAAGAACAAAAAGTTTATTGCTCGCCTGTGATTGAGAAGATCTGACGGATAACCAGCTAATAATGGCGCAGTCAGGTGACCTCCGGCCCTGGTAGGGACAGTAACAGTGCAGAGAGATATATGGAAGGATAGCAGTCATTTATAACATATTCATGTATGAATCACATGGCTACCTGCACTGCCCTGTGTGTCAGTCTTCACTGCAGTCCTAGCATTCTATTCACCCTGCAATAAACCAGCATAAAGAGATTTATAGATGTATATCATTCATTTATATCATAATCATGTATGAATCCACCCAGCTACCTGCACTCGTGTGTGTCAGTCTTCACTGTAATCCTAAAATTCTATTCATGATGTAATTTGTACTAGTATCGCTCCAAATGATCAGGATGGAGTAGAACATAGCGAACCAGATATCAGTCATCTGAACTCCCACAATGCATTGCTCTCATTTACATAGATACTACTAGCGACTAGGGTTGCATGGCATTGTGGGAGATGTATTTGTGTCTTAGAACTAAGTCATTATAGATTTCCTAAGAAGAGAGTCATCTAGCTTTCCTAGGCTCCTGAAAGGTAGATACTGCATACATACAAGATAATTATAGGCCTTGGGAGACAACCTCTGCTTTAGTGTAATAAGTTATAATGGCTGTATGGAATGCCACTCAGCTTTCCCAAACTCCACAAACTCAAGTCTGGCAAATTAGGTAGTAATAGGGATTATATTTTTCTTTTCAGAAGTCTGGGAAAGATGAGTATCAACTTTTATAGGAGCTATAATGGCAACCATATTAAATGTCCTCCAGCTTTCCCAGATTCCTGAAAGGTAAAGCTTGCATATAGTTGAAGTAAAAAAGGGGTTATATTTTCATTTCAGAAGTCAGGAAAAGCGGGATTTCAATTGTTTTCTGAATAATCGCGGCATTCTTATTAAATGTTATCCAGCTTTCCCAAATGCATGAAAGACAATCCTTGCAAAAAGGTAGTATTATAAGTAATAGGTTATATAGTCTGGCAAAGCTTGGTACAAACTCTTAAATATGTTTATTGAATCCAACTTTATCATATTCCTGAAAGGCAAATATGTCTTATCATTCATTCATGTATAACCGTTGGAAATTTGTTGTGGTGGAATGGTAGACTGTAGCTCTGGATGTGACTGGAGTATAAGACGATACAATGTAATAGCAGGATGACTGTAGCTCTGGATGTGACTGGAGTATAAGACGATACAATGTAACCGCTGGATGACTGTAGCTCTGGATGTGACTGGAGTATAAGACGATACAATGTAACTGCAGGATGACTGTAGCTCTGGATGTGACTGCAGTATAAGACGATACAATGTAACTGCAGGATGACTGTAGCTCTGGATGTGACTGCAGTATAAGACGATACAATGTAACTGCAGGATGACTGTAGCTCTGGATGTGACTGGAGTATAAGACGATACAATGTAACCGCTGGATGACTGCAACTCTGGATGTGACTGGAGTATAAGACGATACAATGTAACTGCAGGATGACTGTAGCTCTGGATGTGACTGCAGTATAAGATGATACAATGTAATAGCAGGATGACTGTAGCTCTGGATGTGACTGCAGTATAAGACGATACAATGTAACTGCAGGATGACTGTAGCTCTGGATGTGACTGGAGTATAAGACGATACAATGTAACCGCTGGATGACTGCAACTCTGGATGTGACTGGAGTATAAGACGATACAATGTAACTGCAGGATGACTGTAGCTCTGGATGTGACTGGAGTATAAGACAATACAATGTAACTGCAGGATGACTGCAGCTCTAGTTGTGATTGGAGTAAAAGACGATACAAAGTAAAATCAGGATGACTGCAGCTCTGGATGTGATTGGAGTAAAAGACGATACAAAGTAAAATCAGGATGACTGCAGCTCTGGATGTGATTGGAGTATAAGATGATACAATGTAACAGCAGGATGACTACAGCTCTGGATGTGCCTGGATTATGACAAGATGTAACAGCAGAATGACTGCAGCTCTGGATGTGACTGGAGACATGATGGGGGAGATTTATCAATCCCTCTCCACTAGGTTTTATGAGGTCTTAATAAATCTGCCCTGATGTGTTTATAAATCTATTGACCATCCTGTTTATAATGAAACATATTGTGAGCATTGTAGTTCTCTGGTGTCCCCACATGTGCCCCATGCTGCCCGCGCCATTTTCCCGACCATTTACACATTGTGATTATTAGAGCGCCATGCTGTTCCCAGGCTGTAGATGTTTCTGCGCCTCGGCTGGCGCTTCGTCTGCGAGGAGTTGTGGCTCAGACCAGATGGTCTCCTTCATTTGGCACAAGATAAAAAATCATCAAATCTGTTAAAACCCGATAATGTCTGTTCTGTGGCAACTTCGCCAGAGTAGGAATCCTGGCGCCAAATCTGCGAATCGAGAGAGGAAAACGCAGAGCATGGCAGATCCCCTTTTCTATCCTGGAGTCACTGAGCCTACTGTACCCCAAGCCGAATCCCAAACTTCTACAGGAGTCCAGGAGCAGTGGATGCCAAGCATTGGTGGTGGTCATAATGGAACTATCCAGATTTCTGGGTGACAGTTGCTAGTACACACTGCTCACCCAGGCCCCTATAGGAATGTAAACCCTCCCCACTGTGCTCTTATATACTGCTGTGCGTCCTGTGTCAGTGTTTACTGAATATATTGCATTCTATTCTTCTGCTCTGAATGAGCACAGCTGTAGCTCCTGCCCTCAGATTAAGGAGTGTTATGGTGGGGACCCAGGGGGTCCCTGGAGTGGCTCCGCAGTGTTGGACCTGTTGATGAGAGCTGGTTCCCCGCAGTATGGTTTGTGCCATTGTCAGATTAGAGCTGATGAGAGATCCTGGATCCGGCTTGTATCTCGCAGTCTGGATGGTGCCAGGTGCTGTCAATGTGCTCACAAGCCGCCTCCATGGAGGGTTGAGCTGGTGCCAGACGAAAGTTTGGATGGTGAAGGAT